>NC_044033.1:299029235-299656155 GCF_901765095.1 Microcaecilia unicolor | reverse complement strand
GTCCTGTTTGCAGGTCCCTTAAGGTCTGCGGCTGCAAGCCTACAGTGGCAAGATGGGTCAAGGAAGCCATTGCAGCGGCTTATGTGGCCGCGGGGAAGGTGCCGCCTATCCAGCTGAAGGCTCACTCCACGAGAGCTCAGGCGGCCTCGATGGCAGAGGCCGGATCCGTCTCCTTGGAAGAGATATGCAAGGCGGCAACTTGGGCTTCGGCTCATACATTCTCCAAGCATTACCGGTTGACTGTGGCTGCACGGGCGGAGGCCCGGTTTGGAGCTTCAGTGTTGAGGTCAGGGATTTCTATGTCCCGCCCTGGGTGAGTACTGCTTCGGTACATCCCACCAGTCTATGGATTGATCAGCTTGATGATATGGAAGGTAAAATTATGTATAATCATACCTGATAATTTTCTTTCCATTAATCATAGCTGATCAATCCATAGCCCCTCCCAGATATCTGTACTGTTTTTATTCTGGTTGCATTTCAGGTTCAAGTTTAGTCTTCAGTTACTTCAGAAAGACTTCGTGTTCAAGTTCTTCCTTCACTTGGATTCTTCAAGAGTTGAGACGAGTTTGTGTTACAGTGAGCTGCTGCATTCCTCTCCCCTCCGTTTTACGGGGCTGGATTGAGATTTAATTTCTGCCGGCACTCCCTCCCGCTTCGTGCGGCTGTAGGGCAGCTTTGTACCCCCCCCCCCCCCCCCCGCTTCGGCGGTGTTAGGGTCAGTCAGCTCCTCCCGCGGTTGCGGTTGCAGGATAAGCCAGATCCCCCCGCATCGGCGGGTGTGGTGTCCCTCCCCCGCTCCGCGGGGATGAGCTGGACGGATTCCCCTCCCCCACTTGTGTGGGGATGAGCTGGGTAATTCCCCTCCCCCGTTTCGGCGGTGGTGAGCTGGGCAGAGTGTCCCTTCGTGGGTGTAATTCTCTAAGTGCTGAGTCCTGCGGATGGAGCTTTGATATCGACATACTGAGGAGTTTCCGGCAGCACATGACCACATATAGGGAGGCAAAAGTTTGCTCTCTATCTCCACCTGCTGGTAGATGGACACAACCCACCAGTCTATGGATTGATCAGCTATGATTAATGGAAAGAAAATTATCAGGTATGATTATACATAATTTTACCCTACCTCCTATCCCATGACTCTCCAATTTCCTCTGGAGTCTTTCATGAGGTACTTTGTCAAACGCCTTCTGAAAATCCAGATACATATCAACTGGGTCCCCTTTATCCACATGTTTGTTCACCCCTTCAAAGAAATATAGTAGATTGGTGAGGCAAGATTTCCCTTCACTAAATCCATGTTGATTTTGTCTCATTAATCCATGCTTTTGATAATGTTATGTAATTTTGTTCTTAATAATACTCTACCATTTTGCCCGGCACCGACGTCAGACTCACCGGTCTATAATATCCCGGATCTGCTCTGGAACCTTTTTTAAAAATCGGCATTACATTGGCCACTCTCCAATCTTCCGGTGCCACGCTCGATTTTAAGGATAAATTACAGATTTCTAACAATAGCTCCGCAAGCTCATTTTTCGGTTCTATCAGTACTCTGGGATTAATACCATCCGGTGCAGGAGATTTGCTACTCTTCAGTTTGTAGAACTGCCCCATTACATCCTCCAGGTTTACAGAGAATTCATTAAGTTTCTCTGACTCGTCAGCTTAGAGTACCATTTTCGGCACCGGTATCCCACCCAAATCTTCCTCGGTGAAGACCGAAGCAAAGAATTCATTTAATCTCTCCGCTACGGCTTTGTCTTCCCTGATCGTGCCTTTTACTTCTCGGTCATCTAGCGGTCCGACTGATTCTTTTGCTTGCTTCCTGCTTTTAATATACCTAAAAAAAAATTTTTATTATGTCTGTTTGCCTCCAACACAATCTTTTTTTTTTCGAAGTGCCTCTTAGCTTTCCTTATCAGCTCTTTGCATTTGACTTGACATTCCGTGTGCCGTTTCTTATTATTTTCAGTCGGTTCCTTCCATTTTCTGAAGGATTTTCTTTTAGCTCTAATAGCTTCCTTCACCTCACTGTTTAACCACGCCGGCTGTCGTTTGGTCTTCCGACCTCCCTTTTTTAATACGCGGAATATATTTGGCTTGGGCTTCCAGGATATTGTTTTTGAACAGCATCCACGCCTGATGTAAATTTTTGACCCTCGCAGTCGCTCCTCTGTTTTCTTTTTACCGTTCTTCTCATTTTATCATAGTCTCCTTTTTTTAAAGTTAAACGCTAACGTATTTGATTTCCTTTGTATACTTACTTCAAAGCTAATATCAAATCCGATCATATTATGATCACTGTTATCAAGCGGCCACAGCATCATTACCTCCCACACCAGATCATGTGCTCCACTAAGGACTAGGTCTACTGGCACACTTTAGCACATTAAAAAAAATAAATAAAAAATTGCGTGTTAAGTTCACAAAGGGAAGAAACAGACATGAAATCCTCACTAATGTTACTTGTACCTAACCTGGTGCGTCTCCTCAGACCTGGCCTTGTGAGCTTGTTTGAGCAGGTTGCACATGAAGTTGCTGTCTACCTGAAACTTTCTTCCTGGCATGCCAAAATGAAAAAACAGTTGGGGGTTCCTCCCTTAAAATGATAGTCCTGACACTGAAACAGTCCTCTGTAAGATCCATTGTAGCTCCTGCCCCATTGGGCAGCTCTGTGTAGATGGGACTGAAGACCCTTGCCTTGGAGGGCAATGTGTCACTTAGCCCAAGAAACCCTTTCCATTTTTCAGGTCCATCGGGCAGGTTGAGACCTGGGTCAGCAGAGGAACATGAGCTGGAGTCCTGTACCGATGATGGAGAAGCGAGCCTTGAGCCCAATGGCAAGTAACAATAGTAGGAGCTTCTTAGCCGAAAGTCGATGCTTTTACCATCCAGCATCACCATCCAGCAGCTTCTGCTATGGCAGCAGAGAATAGAGACTCTGGAGAGGGCCAGAGCGGTGAAATTCCTTTCTCCGAGGACAAGCAGGCTGCTTGTTCTCACGATTGGATGACGTTCACAGCAGCCCCCAGGATCGGAAATCTTCCTAGCAACAAAGGTTTACTAGCTCTCGCGTGATCCGTGCGCATCGCGCATGCGCGACTGTCTTCCCGCCCGAACGTGAGCGTGCTCGTCAGTCTCTCTTTTTCCGTGGTCAGAACGGACGTGTATCGTTCTCTCCCCCAGAGAGGCCCCCGTCGCGTTCTTCGCACTGTTTTTGTGCCTTTTCGGCTTATCTTACCAGCTCTACACGAGCATCCACTTGCGGAACAATGTGAGGCAGCTGACGGACTTGGTCAATAAGCTCCCTTCGGAGCAGGCCAAGCCTTTTCAGGAGGTGGTCAGGCAGCTGAAGGCGTGTAGGAAATTCCTGTTCAGGGGTGTCTACGATACTTTTGATGTAGCATCCAGGGCCGCTGCTCAAGGTATAGTAATGCACAGACTCTCATGGCTGTGTGCCTCTGACCTGGAGCATAGAGTCCAGCAGCGGATTGCGGATGCTCCTTGCCGGGGGATAACATTTTTGATGAGCGCGTCGAACAGGTGGTAGAACAGCTCTACCAGCGGGACACCGCATTCGACAAGCTGTCCCACCGGACGCCTTCAGCATCTACTTCTTCAGGTAGACGTTTTTATTGGGGAAGGAGGAGTGTGCCCTATGCTTCTAATAGGCGTAGGTACAATCCACCTTCTAGCCAGCCTGCTCCGGCTAAGCCCCAGCGCGCTCGTTCACATCAACAGCGTGTGCCTCCTCAGGCCCCTGCAGCTCCCCAGCAAAAGCAAGGGACGGGCTTTTGACTGGCTCCAGGCGAGCATAGCTGAGATAAGTGTCTGTGCTGGACGATCTGCCGGTCGGGGTGAGGTTAAAGTTTTTTCACCAAAGGTGGCCTCTTGTAACCTCCGACCGGTGGGTTCTCCAAATAGTCCGGCTAGGATACTCCCTCAATTTGATCTCCAAACCTCCAAATTGCCCACCGGGAGCTCAGTCCTTCAGCTTCCAGCACAAGCAGGTACTTGCAGAGGAACTCTCCGCCCTTCTCAGCGCCAATGCGGTCGAGCCCGTGCCACCGGGGCAGGAAGGACTGGGATTCTATTCCAGGTACTTCCTTGTGGAAAAGAAAATGGAGGGGGGGTAGTGCGTCCCATCCTAGACCTAAGGGCCCTGAACAAATATCTGGTCCGAGAGAAGTTCAGGATGCTTTCCCTGGGCACCCTTCTTCCCATGATTCAGAAAAAACGATTGGCTATGCTCTCTGGACTTAACGGATGCTTATACTCACATCCTGATACTGCCAGCTCACAGACAGTATCTTCAATTCCGTCTGGGAACACAGCATTTTCAGTATTGTGTGCTACCATTTGGTCTCGCCTCTGCGCCCAGGGTGTTTACGAAATGCCTGGCGGTTGTAGCGGCGTCTCTACGCAGGCTGGGAGTGCATGTGTTCCCTTATCTCGACGATTGGCTGGTGAAGAACACCTCAAAGATGACTATTCAACTCCTGCAGCTACTGGGGTTTGTGATAAACTATCCAAAGTCCCACCTTCTTCCAGTACAAAGACTCGAATTTATAGGAGCTCTGCTAGACTCCCAGACTGTTCATGCCTACCTTCCCGAGACGAGGACAGACAATCTTCTGTCCCTGGTTTCCTGGGTATGAGCATCTCAGCAGATCACAGCTCGGCAGATGTTGAGATTGCTCGGCCACATGGCCTCCACAGTTCATGCGACTCCCATGGCCCGTCTTCACATGCGATCCGCTCAGTGGACCCTAGTTTCCCAGTGGTTTCAGGCTGCGGGAAATCTAGAGATGTGAGCCAACTGTCCACGAGTTTTCTCACCTCCCTCATTGGTGGACAATTCGCTCCAATTTGACCCTGGGACGTCCCTTTCAAATTCCTCAGCCGCAAAAAGTGCTGACGAATGCGTCTCTCCTGGGGTGGGGAGCTCATGTCGATCGGCTTCACACCCAAGGGAGTTGGTCCCTCCAGGAAACAGGTTTTCAGATCAATCTCCTGGAGTTGCGAGCGGTCTCGAACGCGCTAAAGGCTTTCAGATATCGGCTGTCTCATCAAATTATTCAAATTCAGACAATCAGGTTGCTATGTACTACATCAACAAGCAGGGGGGCACCGGATCTCGTCCCCTGTGTCAGGAAGCAGTCAGGATGTGGCTTTGGGCGTGCCAGCACGGCATGTTTCTCCAAGCCACGTATCTGGCAGGCGTAAACAGTCTGGCCGATAGGTTGAGCAGGATAATGCAACCTCACAAGTGGTCTTTCAACTCGAGAGTAGTACGCAAGATCTTTCAAGCGTGGGGCACCGCCTTGGTAGATCTTTTTGCCACTCGGATCAATCACAAGGTCCCTCAGTTCTGTTCCAGACTTCAGGCCCACGGCAGACTAGCGTTGGATGCCTGTCTCCTTTTTTTTGGGGAAGGGCCTTCTGTACATATATCCCTCTCATACCCTTGGTAGGGAGACTTTGCTGAAACGCAAGCAGGATCGTGGAACCGTGATTCTGATCGCTCCCTTCTGGCCGCGTCAGATCTGGTTACCTCTTCTTCTGGAGTTGTGCTCCAAAGAACCGTGGAGATTGGAGTGTTTTCCAACCCTCATCACTCAGAACGATGGGGGCGCTTCTGCATACCAACCTCCAGTCCCTGGCTTTCACTGCCTGGATGTTGAGAGCCTAGACTTTGCCTCCTTGGGTCTTTCTGAGGCTGTCTCCCGAGTCTTGCTTCCAGAAAAGATTCCACGAAGAGGTGTTATTCTTTCAAGTGGAAGAGGTTTGCCGTCTGGTGTGACAGCAGAGCCCTAGATCCTTGTTCTTGTCCTACACAGACCCTGCTTGAATACCTTCTGCACTTGTCCGAGTCTGGTCTCAAGACCAACTCTGTAAGAGTTCATCTTAGCACAATTAGTGCTTTTCATTATTGTATGGAGGGTAAGCCTATCTCTGGACAGCCTTTAGTTATTCGCTTCATGAGAGGTTTGCTTTTGTCAAAGCCCCCTGTCAAGCCTCCTACAGTGTCATGGGATCTCAATGTCGTTCTCACCCAGCTGATGAAACCTCCTTTTGAGCCACTGCATTCTTGCCATCTGAAGTACTTGACCTGGAAGGTCCTTTTCTTGGTGGCAGTCACTTCAGCTCGCAAAGTCAGTGAGCTTCAAGCCTTGGTAGCTCATGCTCCTTATACCAAATTTCATCATAACAGAGTAGTCCTAAGTTCTTACCGAAGGTGGTGTCGGAGTTTCATCTGAACCAGTCAATTGTCTTGCCAACATTCTTTCCCCGTCCTCATACCGCCCTGCTGAACGTCAGTTGCACACATTGGACTGCAAGCGAGCATTGGCCTTCTATCTGGAGCGGACAAGCCTACACAGACAGTCCGCCCAATTGTTTTCTTTTGACCCCAATAGAAGGGGAGTGGCTGTCGGGAAACGCACCATCTCAAATTGGCTAGCAGATTGCATTTCCTTCACTTATGCCCAAGCTGGGCTGACTCGAGGGTCATGTCACGGCTCATAGTGTTCGAGCCATGGCAGCGTCAGTGGCCCACTTGAAGTCAGCCACTATTGAGGAGCAAGGCTGCAATGTGGTCTTCTGTCCACACATTCACATCTCACTACTGCCTACAGCAGGATACCCGATGCGACAGTCGGTTCGGGGAGTTGGTGCTGCAGAATCTGTTTGGGGTTTAGAATCCAACTCAACCCCCCCCCCCCCCCGCTGGCCCTATTTTTATTCTGTTCCAGGCTGCACTCTCAGTTAGTTGTTGTTTAGGTCAATCTCAGTTGTGTCCTCGCCGTTGCGAGGCCCAATTGACCAATGTTTGTTGTTTTGAGTGAGCCTGCGGGCTAGGGATACCCCAATCGTGAGAACAAGCATCCTGCTTGTCCTCGGAGAAAGCGAGGTTACTAACCTGTAGCAGGTATTCTCCGAGGACAGCAGGCTGATTGTTCTCACAAACCCGCCGTCCTCCCCTTTTGGAGTTATTTTTTATTTATTGCATTTGTATCCCACATTTTCCCACCTATTTGCAGGCTCAATGTGGGTTACAAGGAAGACAGTTCTGATATGGTAAGGTGGAGAGTGTCACATTACAGCTACTGATTTTTGTGCAATGCCTTGTTGAAGAGTTGGGTCTTCAAGGATTTACGAAAGTTAATTATTTCCCAAATAGTTTTTAATTTGCGCGGCAATGCGTTACCATGGTTGTGTGCTCAGGTAAGAAAAGGTTTGACGCATGCGTTAGTTGTCTTCCTTGTCTTTTGCTTTCTATTTGACGAGCACGCTCGTGTTCGGGCGGGAAGACAGTCGCGATGCGCACGGATCATGCGGGAGCTAGCAAACTTTTGTTGCTAGGAAGATTTTCCGATCCTGGGGGCTGCCGTGGATGTCACCCAATCGTGAGAACAATCAGCCTGCTGTCCTCTGAGAATACCTGCTACAGGTTAGTAACCTTGCTTTATTCTCCGAGGACAAGCAGGCTGCTTGTTCTCACAAGTGGGTCGACGTCCATGTCGGCCCAGCAAGCGGCAAAATGTTTGCAGCAAAAATATAAAACTTTGCCAGTCTTCTGGTGCGCGAGCAGCGCACATGCGTGGCCGACTTCCCGCCCGTCGCGAGCGTGCCGCCTCAGGTTTTTTTTTTTTTTTGTCTGGACTAGGTGACAGCATTGTTTTCTGCTCTCCTCGATTTTTGGCTCAGGAACAAGTGTGACTACTTTTTTTTCTCTCTTTTTTTTTTTTTTTCTATTTCTCTTAAATTTTTTACTCCCGTAGTTTCCGTTAGCGTTTTTTGGCCTATTTTTTACTTTCTTTTCTCCTAGGAGAAGCAGGCTGCTTGTTCTCACTGATGGGTGACGTCCACGGCAGCCCCTCCAATCGGAGATCTTCCCTAGCAAAGACGTTTGCTAGGCCTCGCACGCAGACCGCGCTGCGTGCGCGACCGTCTTCCGCCCGAACTCGCTCGTGTTAAGTCTGTCTTCTTTTTTTTCTGCGCTCGGGACGGCTGTGTTACTGTCGTTCTGTGCCCTGAGGAGACCCTCGCGCTTTTCTTGCATCCTTCCGTTTAGGAAGTCTTCTTTTTGTATCTACTTCGCGTGTTCTTTAAATAAAAAAAATTAAAAAAAAAAAAAAAAAATTTTCCTTTGGAGTTTTTTTTTCCCGTGTAAGTTTCCTTTTGCTTTCGATAGCGGCCCTGTTGGCCGCCCGTACGGGTTTTTCTCCCTTTTATTTTTGGTGCCTTTGCCATCATTGCGAATTTTGATTTCGCCGGCGTGATTTTTCCGCCCATTTCATCGAAGCCTCCCAGCGGCTTCAAGAAGTGCACCCAGTGCAACCGAGCTATCTCGCTCACTGATAGGCACGCTTCGTGCCTTCAGTGTCTGGGGGCTGTTTGTTAAAAGAGAGAACTCTGGTGGCGAGATTGGCCCAGTTTAACGTTCTGTTTGGGGCCTTGTCCGGTGCTTCGATGGTCTCAGTATTGAGGTTATCGGCCGGTGCATCGACGTTGGCGGTACCGAGGTCATTGACCGGTGCTTCAGTGTCTACGGTACCGAGATCATCGTTGTACTGATGTCGTTGGAGGGTGCTTCTTCGTCCAGAGTGCAGGTGAGGGCTGTCCATTCCCCTGCTGGTGGCAGTGAGCCCTCGAGTAGGTCTCCCCCTGCCTCGAGGGCTCCTGCGGTACAGCTCTTCCCCCCCCCCCCCCCCCCCCCCCCCCCCCCCCCCCCCCCCCCCCCCCCCCCGGGATCGACCTTCTTCGGACCTGGCCCCGAGGAACAGACGCTTGGATTTGACGTCTTGTTGGTACCGGGAGGTTCCGGTGAAATGCTTTGTGTGAAGGCAAAGAAGCATCGGCACCGGTCACCTTCCCTTCGTGGTACCGAGAGTTCTGGGTTGCCGAGGGAGTTGGCACCCGCTAGGCATCGACGCCGGGAGGACCGCTCACCCTCTATTCAGGAGGTGTCGATGTGCTCTACCCTGGACAGCCGGTACCACCTCCGTGCCCCGAGCAGATTCTCAGTTCGTTGACTGCACCAGACTCCCAGCCTTCCTCGACAGCCGCTCTAAGCGAGAGCCTCAGAGCCATCCTTCCAAGGATCCTGGAAGAGCTGTTGCGCCCTTCTCCGGTACCGGGGGGTGCTTGCGCCGCCAGTGCCGTCTACTGAGGCAACGGCTGGCCCTTCGCCCGTCGTGAGGTCTCCGGTGCCGGTACTGCTTGCGGTGCCCGCGTCGGCAGACTCCGACGACGTCAATGGAGGGAGCTTCATCGCCGCCGAAGCGAGAGTCTACTTCTCGACGTTCCCACCTTGGCCATGAGTCGAGGCAGGCACTGCTTCGGACAGAGGTTCATGAACTAGTGTCCGACACCGATGGTGAGGCCTCGTGGTAAGCAGAGGAAGACGTCTGGTATTTCTCAGATGAGGAGTCTGACGGTCTTCCTTCTGATCCTACTCCCTCCCCTGAAAGACAGCTTTCTCCTGAGAGTCTATCTTTCGCGGCCTTTGTCCGGGAAATGTCTACAGCAATTCCCTTCCCTGTGGTTATGGAGGATGAGCCAAGGGCTGAAATGTTTGAGCTTTTGGACTGTCCTTCGCCACAGGAATCGTCCACTGTACCTATGCATCATGTCTTCAAGAAGACACTGCTGGAGAACTGGGCGAAGCCACTAACTAATCCCCACATCCCCAAGAAGATCGAATCCCAGTATCGGATCCATGGGGACCCTGAGTTGATGCGGACTCAGTTGCCTCATGAATCTGGGGTTGTGGATCTGGCTCTTAAGAAGGTCAAGAGTTCTAGAGAGTATGCTTCGGCGCCCCCGGGCAGAGACTCTAAAACCTTGGATTCTTTTGGAAGGAAGGCCTACCATTCCTCAATGCTCATAGCCAAAATCCAGTCTTACTGGCTCTACACGAGCATTCATATGCGGAGCAATGTGCGGCAGTTGGCGGACTTGGTGGATAAGCTCCCTTCTGAGCAAGCCAAGCCTTTTTAGTAGGTGGTCAGGCAGCTGAAGTCGTGTCGTAAATTCCTGGCCAGGGGTGTTTATGACACTTTTGATGTTGCGTCCAGGGCTACTGCTCAAGGTGTGGTGATGCGCAGGCTCTCATGGTTGCGTGCCTCCGACCTGGAAAATAGGATCCAGCAGCGGATTGCGAATTCTCCTTTCCGGGGGGGGGGGGGGGGGGGGGGGTTAATATTCTTGGTGAAAAGGTCGAACAGGTAGTAGAGCAGCTTCACCAGCGGGACACTTTCAACAAATTCTCCTGCCGGGCACCTTCAGCATCTACCTCAACTGGTAGACATTTTTATGGCGGAAGAAGGACTATTACCTATCCTTCTAATAGGCGTAGGTACAATCCTCCCTCTCGCCAGCCTGCTGCTCAGGCTAAGCCCCAGTGCGCTCATTCTCGTCAGCAGCGTGCAACTCAGCAAGCCCCTGCAGCTCCCCAGCAAAAGCAAGGGACGGGCTTTTGACTGGCTCCAGCAGAGCATAGCCGAAGTCAAAGTGTCTGTGCCGGACGATCTGCCAGTCGGGGGGAGGTTAAAATTTTTTCACTAAAGGTGGCTTCTTATAACCTCCGATCAGTGGGTTCTCCAAATAGTGCCAATGCGGTCGAGCCCGTGCCACCCGGGCAAGAAGGGCTGGGATTCTATTCCAGGTACTTCCTTGAGGGAAAGAAAACAGGGGGTATGCGTCCCATCCTAGACCTAAGGGCCCTGAACAAATATCTGGTCTGAGAAAAGTTCAGGATGCTTTCCCTGGGCACCCTTCTTCCCATGATTCAGGAAAACGATTGGCTATGCTCTCTGGACTTAAAAGGATGCTTATACCCACATCCCGATACTGCCAGCTCACAGACAATATCTCCGATTTCGTCTGGGAACACGGCACTTTCAGTATTGTGTGCTACCCTTTGCTCTCGCCTTCGCGCCCAGGGTGTTCACAAAGTGCCTGGATGTGATAGCGGCGTCTCTACGCAGACTGGTAGTGCACGTGTTCCCGTACCTCGACGATTGGCTGGTGAAGAACACCTCCGAGGCAGGAGCTCTACAGTCCATGCAGATGACTATTCGACTCCTGGAGCTACTGGGGTTTGTGATAAATTATCCAAAGTCCCACCTTCTTCCTGTTCAGAAACTCGAATTCATAGGGGCTCTGCTGGATTTTCAGACAGCTCGTGCCTACCTTCCGGAAGCGAGGGCCGACAATCTTCTGTCCCTTGTTTCCTGGGTACGAGCGTCTCGGCAGATCACAGCTCGGCAGATGTTGAGATTACTTGGCCACATGGCCTCCACAGTGCATGTGACTCTCATGGCCCGCCTCCACATGAGATCAGCTCAATGGACCCTAGCGTCTCAGTGGTACCAAGCTGCTGGGAACCTAGAGGAAGTAATCTTCCTGTCCACAAGTTTTCTTCAGTCCCTCCATTGGTGGACAATTCGGTCCAATTTAACTCTGGGACGTCCTTTCCAAATTCCTCACCACAAAAGGTGCTGACAACGGATGCGTCTCTCCTGGGGTGGGGAGCTCATGTCGATGGGCTTCACACCCAAGGGAGTTGGTCCCTCCAGGAACAAGGTCTACAGATCAACCTCCTGGAGTTACGAGCGGTCTGGAACGCTCTAAAGGCCTTCAGAGATCGGCTGTCCCATCAAATTATTCAAATTCAGACAGACAATCAGATTGCCATGTACTACATCAACAAGCAGGGGGGCACCAGATCTCGCCCCCTGTGTCAGGAGGCCGTCAGAATGTGGCTTTGGGCCCACCGGAACGGCATGTTTCTTCAAGCCACGTATCTGGCAGGCGTTTACAACAGTCTGGCCAACAGATTGAGCAGGATCATGCAACCTCACGAGTGGTCACTCAATTCCCGAGTGGTACGCGAGATCTTTCAAGTGTGGGGCACCCCCTTGGTGGATCTCTTCGCCGCTCAAGTCAATCACAAGGTCCCTCAATTCTGTTCCAGACTTCAGGCCCATGGCAGACTAGCGTCGGATGCCTTCCTCCTGCATTGTGGGGAAGGCCTCCTGTATGCCTATCCTCCCATATCTTTGGTGGGGAAGACTTTGCTGAAACTCGAGCAAGATCGAGGCACCATTATCTTGATTGCTCCCTTTTGACCGCATCAGATATGGTTCCCTCTTCTTCTGGAATTGTCTTCCGAAGAGCCTTGGAGATTGGAGTGTTTTCCGACCCTCATTACTCAGAACGATGGGGGCGTTTCTGCATCCCAACCTCCGGTCCCTGGATGTTGAAGCCCCTGCTCTCACGGCCTGGATGTTGAGAGCGTAGATTTTGCCTCCTTGGGTCTTTCAGAGGGTGTCTCCAGTGTCTTGCTTGCTTCCAGGAAAGATTCCACTAAGAAGAGTTACTTCTTTCTGTGGCGGAGGTTTGCTGTCTGGTGTGACAGCAAGGCCCTAGATCCTCGCTCTTGTCCTACACAGACCCTGCTTGAATACCTTCTGCACTTGTCTGAGTCTGGTCTTAAGACCAACTCTGTAAGAGTTCATCTTAGTGCGATTAGTGCATACCATTACCGTGTGGAAGGTAAGTCGATCTCGGGACAGCCTTTAGTTGTTCGATTCATGAGGTTTGCTTTTGTCAAAGCCCCCGTCAAACCTCCTACAGTGTCATGGGATCTCAATGTTCTCACCCAGCTGATGAAACCCCCTTTCGAGCCACTGGATTTCTGCCATCTGAAGTATTTGACTTGGAAGGTCATTTTCTTGGTGGCAGTCACTTCAGCTCGTAGAGTCAGTGAGCTTCAAGCCCTAGTAGCTCATGCTCCTTATACCAAATTTCATCATATTAGAGTAGTCCTCCGCACTCACCCTAAGTTCTTGCCAAAGGTGGTGTCGGAGTTCCATCTGAACCAGTCAATTGTCTTGCCAACATTCTTCCCCCATCCGCATACCCGCCCTGCTGAACGTCAACTGCACACATTGGACTGTAAGAGAGCATTGGCCTTCTATCTGGAGCGGACACAGCCCCACAGATAGTCTGCCCAATTGTTTCTTTTGATCCCAACAGGAGGGGAGTGGCTGTCGGGGAAACACACCATTTCTAATTGGCTAGCAGATTGCATCTCCTTCGCTAATGCCCAGTCTGGGCTGACTCTTGAGGGTCATGTCACGGCTCATAGTGTTAGAGCCATGGCAGCGTCAGTGGCCCACTTGAAGTCAGCCACTATCGAAGAGATTTGCAAGGCTGCAACGTGGTCTTCTGTCCACACATTCACATCGCATTACTGCCTACAGCAGGATACCTGACGCGACAGTCGGTTCGGGCAGTCGGTGCTGCAGAATCTGTTCGGGGTTTAGAATCCAACTCCACCTCCCTAGGCCCATTTTTATTCTGTTCCAGGCTGCACTCTCAGTTGAAGAAGTTAGGTCAATCTCAGTTATGTCCTCGCTGTTGCGAGGCCCAATGACCGTGTTTGTTGTTTTGAGTGAGCCTGGGGGCTAGGGATACCCCATCAGTAAGAACAAGCAGCCTGCTTGTCCTCGGAGAAAGCGAAAGCTACATACCTGTAGCAGGTATTCTCCGAGGACAGCAGGCTGATTGTTCTCACAAACCCGCCCGCCTCCCCTTTGTAGTTGTGTCTTCCCTTGTCTTTATTTTGCTATTTACTGGACTGACGAACACAAGCGAGTTCGGGTGGGAAGACAGTCGCGCATGTGCGTTCTGTGTGCGCACGCGAGGCCTAGCAAACGTCTTTGCTAGGGAAGATCTCCGATTGGAGGGGCAGCCGCGGATGTCACCCATCAGTGAGAACAATCAGCCTGCTGTCCTCGGAGAATACCTTCTACAGGTATGTAGCTTTTGCATTTGATGCAGCCGGTCTTTCCCTTTTTCGTGTTCTTCACTTTTTTGGCACAATCGCGTCATTTGATTTCGCCAAAGCCGTTTTTTCTTCCATGTCATCGAGGACACCACAGAGACAACACCTTTAGCATCTGAAACAGCACCGGTTCAGACCCATACAACAAATCTTCATCTTAACAGATATATTAAAATCTCATAAAATACAAAGCCTATTCAATTTAATGGATAAACTATGTAAAAAATGTTTTAATCTCCCTTCATCATCCTAGGTGGACTATAAACTAAACACACTCACTGTTGTCTCTACCAAAATTTTACCAAAATCAGTCACTTTAGCACAGCACAACTTTAAATCAAGATCTTTCCGCATAAGTATTAAAACCCCACTCCCACGTTTATACTTCCTACATGCCCATTCCCAACGAAAGCCAGACAGACAACATTGATTCACAAGCACCTTATCTGTACTTAGCAAGGTTACATTATGTCTAAACCCATATCCTCCATAAGGTTCTGAATCATTACCAGTTTGTTCTTTACTGATCTAGCATTAACTAACCCAACTACCTCAACATCTTTCAAATTTTCCAAAACCCCTCCCCATGGTGGTCTTACATGACACAGAACCCAATTCACCATACCTCCCCCTCCCAACAATTACCTCAATCGCATTTATAAGACAGATCTTCACGTCACACACCGCTTCCCTTACACACAACCAGAAAACCCATCCCTACCACCGCCAATGGAGCACCCCAAGGAGCAACAAGCTCCTTAGTCATGCTTTTGTTGGCGTGACAAGGAGGCGCTCGCTGCCTCCTGGCGCTGGTCTGAGCCTTTTCACTCTACACCCAGGAGTGACATCACTCAAGGGGTGGAGCTAGCTCTGTCCTGGACCCAACCAGCTGTATTACTTCCCATTTCAGCTGTTGTGGGGTACCACAAGGATCGGTGTTCTCCTATGCTGTTCAGTTTATATGTTAGTCCACTTTCACTACTTATTCAATCCTTAGGTATTAGTTCTTATTCATATGGTGATGACTTCCTTTTGATCCATTACGTTAAGGCAGTAAACATTGACCTAGCACCGATTCAAAATTGTCTTGAGGAGGTGGCCGATTGGCTGGTGAAGCATAAATTGGTATTAAATCCAGACAAAACCATAACTGCATGGATAACGGGCCTTGGGCCTATTCCATCTTTAACACCTACTCTGGTAAACAATACCTACGGTACAGTCCTTTAGATACCTAGGTATTATTATTGACTCTTCCCTATCTTTTAATGAGGAAATATCTGACCTGACAAATCTTTTTATCAACTGCGCAAACTACACTCAATCCGAAATTCCATAAACAAATCTTCATTATGTACACTAACTTATGCTTATATTCTATCACGCTTGGACTATTGTAATATAGTTTATGCAGGTCTTTCAAAATTTAACGTAAAACGACTACAGGCGATTCAAAATACTGCAGCTCGCATTATTTGTAGAGCTTCAAAATGACAGAATTACTCCACTGTTATATCAATTGGACTGGCTTCCAATAGAAGCTAGGATAAAATTTAAAATTCTTACATTGACACACAAAGCATTTTACTTATCTAGTCCATCGAATTTGTCTAATCTTACTATCCCTTATACACCAGCGCGGACACTTTGGTCGTTGACAGAGAATCGATTGGTAATTCCATCTTCATCCAGAGCTATATGGGCATCAGCGTGAATGTCTGCATTTTTCTTCTTAGCCCCTACCCTTTGGAACTGCCTTCCTAAAGAACTTAGGCTTGAAGACTCTTACACTCATTTCCGCAAAATTTTAAAAACGCATTTTTTTCAAGACGTATTTGAAGATAATGTTTAATACAAAACTAAATATAAAATAACTGAAAGGGATAGGAGAAGAGAAGAAAGGGGGGGGGGGGGAGAGAATAGGAGAGAAGGGGAAAGAAAGGTTGGAAAAAGAGTATACTTTTCTTCTCTTTTTTTTTTTTTTTTATATTTCTCCAGATTTTATTAAATGTTTTTATGTATATGATTATAGCTTAAGTAATTCATATGAATTGTTTAATTGACTGGTTTGCTGTGCTTTCCTATCATAAATGGATTTCAGAGTATGTTTTATAGTATTTTAATGTTATATTACATTGTAAACTGTTCTGACTTACTTTTGTAAGAAGTGACGGTCTAGTAAACGAATAAACGATTACCACCACAGAGGCTTCCCTCAAGATGATCCAGGGAAAAGGAGAAAAAGCACTGGAGCAGCAGATGGAAAAGCAGACAGACGGTTTTCTTAGTAGCTATGTCTTCGGCTAGAAGGATCGCAGAGCTTCAAGCTTTATCTTGCAGAGACCCCTTTCTCGTTCAACTGAAGTTAAGGCGTCTATCCATAACGGTTCCTTTCTTTTTACCTAGGGTGGTTTCGGCTTTTCATGTTAATCAAACTCTTTATTTATATACCTTTTCTAAAGAGGATTGTGGATAAGAATTTTCCTCCTTGCGTCCCCTTGATGTTATGAGCTCTCTTTCACTATTTACAGGTCACTAATGATTTTAAGCGCTTGGTTCATCTTTTCATTCTTCTCTTGGTACACAAAAAGGGTTTGTGCACTCCTAAAGTAACTATAGCTTGTTGGTTAAAGTACAGTATCACTTTGACCTATATATTAACAGGGAAAAGGAACTACCATCTTAAAGGTCATTCTACAAGGGCACTATCTGCTTCTTTTTTGTAAGATACATAATGTTTCTGTAGATGAGATTTGTAGGGCCGCCACGTAATCCACATTTTATACATTCTAAGCATTATCTTCTAGATGTGGTAGTTAGGGCAGAAGCTTTCCTTTGGAGCTTCTGTTTTTGTGGAAGTTATCGTGTTCCCTCCAAACTTAAGGACTGCTTTTATACATCCCACAAGTATGGACTAATCCTTTGCAGATGCTAAGGAAGGAAAAATGAGTTTTTACTTGATACCTTTCTTTCCTTTAGTCCTAAAGGATTAGTCCAGATCCCACCCTTCTCTTTTTTTTGTTGGGTTATTGATTTTATTGTTTCTTAGGCACAAAGTTAGTGTTTGTTCTTAAGTTTAAAAACGTTTATTAGAGGCAGTATTCTACTTCTTTCTATTAACTTCTTACTGCTTTGCCACATCAGGTAGCTGTGCACTAGGTTCCATTCAGTATTTGAATAGCAAAGTTCTAATTTGCTTACTATCTCCACCTGCTGGTAGATGGGCACAACCCACAAGTATGGATTAATCCTTTAGGACTAAAGGAAAGAAAATTATCAGGTAAGAACTAATTTCTCCTTATGCCCAGGCTGGGCTGACCCAAGGCTCATATCAAGGCTCATAATGCCAGCTATGGCTACGTTGGTAGTCCACTTGAGGTCAGCCTCCATAGAGTAGATTTGTAAAGCTGTGACGTGGTCATCTGTCCACTCATTCACATCTTACTACTGCCTTGAGCAGAACATCCAGCATGAGAGCTGGTTTGGGCAGGCAGTCCTTAAGAATTTATTTGGTATGGTAGAATACCAATCCCCCTCCCCCTCACCAGGCCCAATTTTCTTTAGTTCCAGGCTGCACTTTCACAACTAGTATGAAAGTAGTTTCAGGTTAATTGGCTTTCAGGTCTTGACATAGAGTCCCCAGCCTGGGCATAACCTCGCTTCGGTTATTGGAAAAGTAATGGACGCGATGATGAAGGAAAGGATAGTGAATTTCCTGGAAGACAATAAGTTGCAAGATCCCAGACAACATGGTTTTACCAAAGGGAAATCGTGCCAAACGAATCTCATTAAATTCTTTGATTGGGTGACAGGAGAATTGAATCAGGGACGAGCTATAGACGTAATGTACTTAGATTTCAGCAAAGCTTTTGACACGGTTCCCCACAAGAGGCTCTTAAATAAACTGGATGGGCTGAAGATAGGACCCGAAGTGGTGAACTGGATTAGGAACTGGTTGACGGACAGACGCCAGAGGGTGGTGGTTAATGGAATTGGCTCAGAGGAGGGAAAGGTGAGTAGTGGAGTGCCTCAAGGATCAGTGCTGGGGCCAGTTCTGTTCAATATATTTGTGAGTGACATTGCCGAAGGGTTAGAAGGTAAAGTTTGCCTATTTGCGGATGATACTAAGATCTGTAACAGAGTGGACACCCGGGAGGGAGTGGAAAACATGAAAAAGGATCTGAGGAAGCTAGAAGAATGGTCTAAGGTTTGGCAATTAAAATTCAATGTGAAGAAATGCAAAGTGATGCACTTAGGGAATAGAAATCCACGGGAGACGTATGTGTTAGGCGGTGAGAGTCTGATAGCTACGAACGCAGAGAGGGATCTTGCGGTGATAGTATCTGAGGATTTGAAGGCGATGAAACAATGTGACAAGGCGGAGGCCTTAGCTAGAAGGTTGTTAGGCTGTCTAGAGAGAGGTTTGACCAGCAGAAGAAAGGGGGTGTTGATGCCCCTGTTTAGGTCATTGGTGAGGCCCCACCTGGCGTTTTGGAGGCCGTATCTTGCTAAAGATGTAAAAAGAATTGAAGCGGTGCAAAGAAAAGCTACGAGAATGGTATGGGATTTGCGTTCCAAGAGTATGAGGAGAGACTTGCTGACCTAAACATGTATACTCTGGAGGAAAGGAGAAACAGGGGTGATATGATACAGACGTTCAAATATTTGAAAGGTATTAATCCGCAAACGAACCTTTTTCCGGAAATGCGAAGACGGTAGAACGAGAGGACATGAAATGAGATTGAACGGGGGCAGACTCAAGAAAAATGTCAGGAAGTATTTTTTCACCGAGAGAGTAGTGGATGCTTGGAATGCCCTCCTGCGGGAGGTGGTGGAAAAGAAAACGGTAACGGAATTCAAACATGCATGGGATAAACATAAAGGAATCCTGTTCAGAAGGAATGGATTCTCGGGAGCTTAGACGAGATTGGGTGGCAGAGCTGGTGGTGAGAGGTGGGGCTGGTGGTTGGGAGGCAGGGATAGTGCTGGGCAGACTTATACGGTCTGAGCCAGAGCTGGTGGTGGGAGGCGGGACTGGTGGTTTGGAGGCGGGGATAGTGCTGGGCAGACTTATACGGTCTGTGCCAGAGCTGGTGGTGGGAGGCGGGACTGGTGGTTGGGAGGCGGGGAATAGTGCTGGGCAGACTTATATGGTCTGTGCCCTGAAGAGGACAGGTACAAATCAAGGTAGGGTATACACAAAAAGTAGCACTTGTTGGGCAGACTGGATGGACCATGCAGGTCTTTTTCTGCCGTCATCTACTATGTTACTATGTATGTTACTATGTTTTCACTGGGTAGCTAGGGGTTCCCAGCTGTGAAAATACACTGTTCTGCGTGTACTCAGAGAAAGCAGTAGCAGGCTTTGAGGACAACAGGCCAAGCATTCTTGTGGTTCTATTCTTTAGCTTTTGTTAAATAACTGAGGAACCAGCGCTCAGGCATTGGGCAGTAAGGCACCAGCCCATGTGCGGTGGGAGGCTGCTAGAAAGTTCTAACTAAATCTCGATAGTCAGTCGGCACTAGACTCCATCTGATAACATTGCCTTGCTGTGAATACTAGGCCTGCTGTCATTGGAGAATACCTGCTACAGGTGAGTAACTTTGCTTTTTTGGCTGAAACTCTAACCTGGATTTCGAGTCCATTTTGATGTTGAAGCCAAAATTCATTCAGCCTCAAACACCTTGTAACCACTGTTTTATGCTGCTCCTACCTAGATAGACTTGCATAGGCACCACAAACCTCTGGGTCTAGAGGGTGCACCTTGGAGGCTCTGCCCCTCCATACATCTGGTTTGCCAGTAGGTGGGGTGTTGCACAGGGATAGATCCTTTCTTCCAGGTCCTGTGTAGCATTTTTGCAATAACCCTTTTTGGATGGGGAATCTGAACCTGAGCCATATACAAGACTGGATTTAGTTCATATCCTACTCAGTAGCTCAAGATAAAGTTAGTTCAGGTATGTTGAATATATCCCTATCTCCAAAGGGTTGTTAATGTCTTAGTTGGTTGTTATTTTTTTAAAGGCGGTGTTGAACATAGCCCCTGCTCTGCGAGAATGTTGGGTTCCTGTGTTGTTGACTGATATGTGTTTTTGTTGCTTAGGCAAACATCCTGCACTGGAAATGCAGTGGCAGAGTGACTATAATGAAGGCCAACAATGCCAGTGTTGGTTAAAGATTATTTTCCTTGTTCTTCTCCCAGCTAACTTGCAGCCATGGAACAGTGAGACTTCCCTGATGAGTCAACAGATGGAACACAAACCTGAGACTGATTGTGGCACTCCACAGAGCATAGGAAGCATGCGGCTTCATGATTTTGTATCTAAAACGGTATGTTTTCCTAGGCAGTGGGGCATGTTTAGTAGGGAGCTGGGTTTGGGAAATAGATTTGGTCCCTGCAAGGAATTTCATAGACGTGATTTCTTCAGAGCCTGGTTGGGTATGCATCCCCTCTCTTCCCCCTCACCCCCCCAATACAGTTTAGTGGAACACACTGTCTTGGAAAATATATATTCTTGTAGCTAAAGTTATATATCACTTCTTGTCTTCTAATGACGAGAATCTCTATAAAGATAAACCTTACAGGATTCCACACTGTGGCTTCAGGGATAGAATAAAATTAGTTGCTTCTGCTAGTTTGCCCCATTTATTTTTGCTTTCTTTGTGTAATGATTTCTTAAGATTGTTTTGTGTCCTGTTATATAGCTGTCTCTTTATTCTTCCTGCAAGGTTATTAAACCTGAGTCATGTGTTCCGTGTGGAAAGAGGATAAAGTTTGGAAAACTGGCCTTAAAATGTCGGGATTGCCGAGTTGTATCTCACCCTGAATGTCGAGAGCGATGCCCTCTCCCCTGCATCCCAACAGTTATGGGCACCCCCATACGAATTGGAGAGGTACAGTAATTTGTGCCTTCAACATTGCTAGCTTGGCAGTTGTCATCATGGGGACAGTATCAAGACACTTGGTCAACTGCAAGGCTGTGTTTTGAAAAGGATAGTGAACTTGTGCATGAACGTATGAATGTTCTAATTTTTCTTCATTTAAAAGATGGTCAAGACCAGCAGTTATTCAAATTATTTTTGTTACATTTGTATCCTATCTTTTCCACTTATTAGTAGGCTCAAAGTGGCTTACATGTTCCGGAGAGGTGGTTACAGTCTCCAGTGTGAACAAATACAGTATAGGAGTACTATTACAGTGACAATTACAGTAAAGAAGTATCGGTAAATAGGTTGGGGTGATTCAGACAAAATGTTAGGGTGTGATCATGTGTCAGGGTTGGAAACTGTCCGTTTCCTGATTAAAATGCCATATTTCATTATTCGGTGTTTGCCAGATACTGTGGGGTATGCCTTCTTGAACAGGTGAGTTTAGGTTTTTTCGGAATTCTAGATGATTATTCATGGATTTCAGGCATTTTGGTAGAGAATTCCAGAGCTGTGTGCATATGTAAGAGAAACGTGATGTGTATATTGATTTATACTTCAGGCTTTTACAACTTGGGAAGTGAAGAGTTAAATAATGTTCTGGCTGATTCAGTTGTGTTTCTAATTGGTAAGTTGATTAGTTCCTGTTTTATAGACCACCAGGAAATTGGCAAGAATGCCAGTCAAACTTTATGGATTTTATATCGAATACATGTATATCCAACTTACTCATAATAGGTGACATAAACCTACACCTGGAAGATCCTAATGCAACCAATACACGTGATTGCAAAGACTTCCTACAACTATGGGACCTTAACTTGCCTAATACGCAAGCTACACATGTCAAAGGACACACAATTGACCTCATCACATACAAACTATCCTTAGACTCAAACCTTATACTAACAGATACAAAATGGACAGCCATACCATGGTCAGACCACCATAAATTAAACATAGCCCTACAATGGCGGAAAAAAGACAGACAACCCAAGCAAGAATGCACAACCTACACCACTAGAGGACAGATTGATCCTGCCACATTCTGGAAACAGATCTAAAAAAATGAATGATTAGCACAGACAGACTCCAAACACTATCTCCAAAATTGGGGCGACAGATGCAGGAACATACTAGGCGAAATTGCACCACTGCAAACAAGAACCACAAGAAGACACAGCTCAATACCTTGGTTCAACGAAGAACTGAAAAAACTAAAAACACAAGTCAGGAGACTCGAACGCGCATGGCAAAAAATAAATGAACATACACTCAAAGCTTGGAAACAAATGCAAAGAAAATACAAATATACAATAAGACAAACCAAAAGAGCATACTACAAAACCAAAATAGGACCAGACTACAAAGACGCACATAAACTAATAGACACCACACCGGTTACCACAGCCAGCACACACCCCATTGGCAGACCAACTTGCCAAATACTTCAATGAGAAAATGAATTAAAACGTCAATCCACATTACCACTCAATACCAAGGATCACGAAAAATTTATGGAATGCCTGGACTCTACTCCTGGTGAATACCCAGCAGACCAAACCTGGAATGAGTTCGATCTACTAACCGAAGATACCATCACTCAAGCACTCGACAAATTCTCCAAAACCCACTCCAAACTGTATATTTGCCCCAGTAGCCTAATAAGGTTCGCCCCCAAACGCTTCATAACAGACCTTACGTCACACCTGAACTACATGTTACAACACAGACTTTTCCCCAAGGACAAGGAAATATATTACACCCATACCCAAAGACTTAAAGAAAAAACTAAATGACACAACCAACTATCGACCAATAGCATCCATTCCCCTGATAGTAAAACTAATGGAAAGTATGGTAACCAAACAACTTACCTAAACAAATTCACAATACTACATGAATCACAGTCAGGATTTCGATCTAACCATAGCACTGAAACGGTGTTAACCACTCTCATAACCAAATTTAAACAACTAATTGCAACTGGAAACAGTGCTACTCCTTACAATTTGATATGTCCAGTGCGTTCGACATGGTCAGCCACCAAATACTCCCGAATATCCTAGACTACTTTGGGATTGGAGGAAACGTACTAAGATGGGTTAAAGGCTTCTTAACAGCAAGAACTTATCAAGTGATTTCAAACTCAAAAACGTCAACACCATGGAAACCTGAATGTGGAGTACCACAAGGATCACCGCTCTCACCCAACCCTTTTTAACTTAATGACACCTCCTTTAGCCAAATCGCTATCCAACCTAGGACTTAACCCATACATCTATGCAGACGATGTCACAATATACATCCCGTTCAAAAAGACATAACCGAAATCACAAATGAAATCACACACAGCCTCCAAATAATGAACTCATGGGCGGACGCATTCCAACTAAAGCTAAATGCAGAAAAAAACACGTCTCATCCTGACTTCACAATACAACACAAACCTAACCAATACCATAAACACCCCAGACTACACACTTCCGGTCTCAGACAGCCTGAAAATACTGGGAGTCACAATTGACCGAAATCTCACATTCGAAGACCATGCGAAAAATACAGCAAAGAAAATGTTCTACTCATTGTGGAAACTTTTAAAAGAATCAAACCTTTCTTCCCAAGGGAAGTATTCCGCAGCCTAGTGCAATCGATGGTGCTAAGTCATCTAGACTACTGCAATGCCATTTATGCCGGATGCAAAGAACAAATCATTGAGAAACTTCAAACCGCTCAAAACACAGAAGCCAGACTCATATTTGGGAAAGCGAAATATGAAAGCGCCAAACCCCTAAGAGAGAAACTACACTGGCTCCCACTAAAAGAACGAATTGCGTTCAAAGTCTGCACCCTGGTCCACAAAATCATCTACGGGGAAGCCCCGACCTACATGTCAGATCTTATAGACTTGCCTATTAGGAACGCAAAAAGATCATCACGCACATTCCTCAATGTCCACTATCCTAACGTAAAGGGCTAAAATATAAATCCACATATGTGACCAGTTTCTCATACATCTGCACGCAGCTATGGAATGCACTACCGAAGGCCATAAAAACAACGCAAGACTTAACCATCTTCCGAAGGCTACTGAAAACAGATCTTTTCAAGAAGGCATACCATAAACATCCATCTTAAACACTAAATAATATTATACATGATCTATACACAACCGAACTCCTATCACATGACTGATTAACCTCTTTGCTATGAATAATCAAGCTCTACCACTTTAAACCTTATATTGAATAGGATCTCTCTATAATCGATGACCTAATGTATGTTACAATCCAATTTATTACTCAGGAACCTTCATGCAATACCATAATGTATTCTTTATCATGTATATATGCATATATACACCATGATCTGTTCCATATATGTTATGTTCCATGTATGTTACCATGTATGTATGCACCTTATCGCAACACCATTTGTAAGTCTGTTACCTGGAAATGGCAACCGTCATTACGGCAAATGTAAGCCACATTGAGCCTGCAAATTGGTGGGAAAATGTGGGATACAAATGCTATAAATAAATATTGCTCGGAGCTAGACCATGTATTCTGTGAACAAAGGTACAAATCTTGAAAGCTATACATTCCTTGATTGGTAGCCAGTGTAGTTTTTCCCAGAGGGGTTTTGCGCTTTCAAATTTAGATTTTCCATAGATAAGCCTGGTTGTCATATTCTGAGCAGTCTGTAGTTTCCTTAGGATTTGTTCACTGCAACCCGCATATACTCCATTGCAGTAATCAACATGTGTTAATACCATTGTTTGAATCATGTTGTGAAAAGTTTCCCTTGGGAAGAATTGTTTTACCCGTTTGAGTTTCCACATTGTGTGGAACATTTTCTTTGTAATGGCGGTGGCTTGGTTCTTTAGCATTAGGTTGCTGTCAATAATAATGCTGAGGATTTTCAGGTTATCTGTGATTGGAAGTGTGTGTTCTGGGGTATGTATGGCTGTGGGGTAGTTTGTAAAATGCTGAGATGAAAGAATAAGGTATTGTGTTTTTTCTTTATTTAGTTTTAGTTTGAATGTCATAGCCCAGGTATCCATTAGGCTTAGGCAGTTTTTTATTATATTGGTGATTTCTGAAAGGTTCGATTTGAAAGGTATGTATATTGTGACATCTGCATACAGAGCAGGGTTAAGGCCTTGATTGAAAAGAGACTTGGCTAAGGGGGTCATCATTAGGTTGAAAAGGATGGGTGAGAGAGGTGATCCCTGAGGTACTCCGCAGTCGGTTTCCCAGGGTGGAGAGATGTTGGAGTTTGACTTTACTTGATATGACCTTGTGGTTAGGAACCCCTTGATCCATTTGCGTATATTCCCTCCTATTCCTATCCTGTGGAGTATACTTAGTCGTATATTGTGGTCTACCATATCGAATGCGCTAGACATGTCGAATTGAAGTAGGAGAATGTTTAACCTATTGCAATTTCTTGCTTGAATTTGGCAAGAAGCGATACTAGTACAGTTTCTGTACTATGGAGGGGTCTGAAACCAGATTGTGATTCATGAAGTATTGAGAATTTGTCGATATACTCCGTGAGTTGTTTGGCTACGATACTTTCAATCAATTTGGTTGTCAGTGGGATGGATGCCACAGGACGATAGTTGGTGATATCATTTGATTTCTTGGTGTGTTTTGGTAATGGTGTTGCTTTTGTCCTTGGGGAATAAGCCTTGTTGGAACATGTAGTTTAGATGGGATGTAAGATCTGCAATGAATCGGTCAGGTGGTGATCCCATTAACTAGTTGGAATATGGTCGAGTTGACAATGAGCAGATGAGAGTTTTCTGATTACCTGTGCAACTATTTCATCTGTAGTCTAGATGAAGTTTGACCAAGACCGATCTGCTGGGTATTCTCCAGAGTGTGGGTCTCTAGTTCATCAAGGAAGGTATCAAGGTTAATGTTTTCATGAGACATGGTTTTGCGTATGTTGGAAATTATAATGCCATCTCTTCATCAGTGTGCACAGAAAACATGTTCTCATTTCATTTCTTAGAGTAAGAAAAACTTTTCAGTCTGTGTTGATGCCTTAGGCTGAGCAGTATTTCTGTACTCAAAAGCTTTTTCATGCCCTTTCTAATTCTACTCTTGCTTGGAGTTTGCTGTGAGGCAGAATCCTTGCTGTGATCCTGTTACTTTGGATTCAGTGGTGGATGGAGATGTTGTTGCCCAGCTGGAATATCCTGAAATTCCTTCTCTCTTCAGACCATTCTTGTTGAGTGGGGTATGTGACCTACTATTAGCAGATGGGGAGATTGAGAACTGCTGAGTTTGAGGATGAGATGTGGTATTGCACAAGGGGTGCCTAAGTTGTGCCCTATGTTGTCAACACAAAAAGATTGCCCATACAAATAAGGCATTTAAACTACTTCTGTAATAGTGTATCTATGTGGCATCTATTCTATAAAGCAGGATTCTTAACCAGTGATGCCCACTCTTCCAAGGGGTGCAGGAAGAGTTCAAATGGAATGCGGAGAAGGGTCTTGAAATGTGAGGCAATTTACTAAAACTTTCTAGACAAAGCGAAGGCAGTTATTGGTAGCATAACTGTGTACTACTGTAATTTTAGCCACATGTTAAGTGACCCATATAGCTATTAGTGACTAGTGAACACCATGGTTTAGGAAGGTGGTGCGAAGGTTTCATTGATCAGTTAAAGGGATGCATGAACCAAAAAAGTTAGAACTCTGCTGTAAGGGAAAGTAGGCGCCTACTTTCCTTATAGCATATTGGTCTAATTGGGTATATACATATGTAATGCAGTTAATGTGAGCACTTAAGCCAACCATAGAGCACCTAAATGCTGGGGAAATGTGTATAATTTACAGTATTCTATAAGTTATATGTAAACTAGCCGTTAAGCCCGTTAAAACGGGCGAGATTTATGTTTGCAAAAAGTATAATTCTCACCTCCATCCATGTCCAGCAGCCCTCTTGTATCCCCTGCCCTCCCCCCATATCCAGCAACCCTCCTATTTCCCTTGGCCTCCCCCCCATCCATCAACCCTGCCCTTCCCCCCCCATGTCCACCGACCCCTCCTCTCTCCCCTGCCCTCCTCTCTCCCCTGCCCTCCCCCCCATGTCCACCGACCCTCCTCTCTCCCCTGCCCTCACCCCGTCCACCGACCCTCCTCTCTCCCCTTCCTCCCATATCCAGCAACCCTCCTTGGCCTCCCCCCCCGCTCTATGCCCTGCCTTCCCCCCCATGTCCAGCAACCCTCCTCGCTGCCTCTCCCTCCCCCCTCCGTGCCGGGCCCCCTGCACTGACATGAGAACGCCTCTCACCTCCGTGTGAAAGCGCTGCAGGCAGCAGCAGATCACTCTGCTGCTGCCTGTAGCGCTTCCACACGGAGGTGAGAGGCGCTGTCATGTCAGTGCAGGGGGCCTGATACGGATGGGGGTGGTGGTGGAGGTTGGTGCGCCGGCGATGTTGCTTCGTCTCCAGGCTGCAGTGGCAGCGTCAGTTTCCCTCTCTGTTCCGCCCTCTGACGTCATCACGTCTTGACATGAGGGCGGGACAGAGAGGGGAGTCTGTACTGCACATTTGTGGATGAGTCAGTCACTTGTCATTTGTTTGAGTCCCATGTGTACACCTACCTGCCAAATACATGCTATGTAAGATATGTATGTATTTACAGAATAGCACTGAGGCAGAATTTAGCATTTTATGCACATGTGTGTACATAGCTGCCATTCTACTCATTTTACATTTGTAATCAGCAGGTAATGGTAAGCGTTTTTATAGAATTACCCCCTTAAGTCTTAGAAGTACCCCTGGGCCTGATGGACAGCCCCAACTGTTCCAGGCCACCTTGCCTGCTCTAGTGCCTGGGTATCCAGATGTACAAAATTCTGAAAGGCTCTCCTAAAAAGGACCCTTCAGTCCAGCTTCAGGTTGTACAGGCCTGCCTAACATCACTCTGCTGGGAAATGACAAATACTGGATAGCTGGGGACTGCACAGAACACTTGGTGGTGGCATCAAACCAATGGTTCTCACATCCATCTGCTGGCAGAAGAACATAAACCCAAGTGCTTGAACTGGACTAAGGGGACAATGAGAAAGACATGCAAACCTGGTGTTTTCTATTAACTTCAAAGAGCAGCTGGGACCAAGCCTACCCTGATCCCCCCCCCCCCCCCCCCCCCCACCCCCCCCCCCCCCCCCTTTTGTCTTTCTATGTGGTGATGACATTATAGAAGTAATTCTATAAAGAGGACACCAACATTTAGGTGCCAAGAATGCCTGTAAATGACCAGAATGCTGGGGTGTGTGTAAATGCCAGTATTCAAGTTATGCACTGAAGGTGGCTGGAGTCTGGGCTAATCCTATATAATTTATTTTATTTTTTTTTGTTACATTTGTACCCCGCGCTTTCCCACTCATGGCAGGCTCAATGCGGCTTACATGGGGCAATGGAGGGTTAAGTGACTTGCCCAGAGTCACAAGGAGCTGCCTGTGCCGGGAATCGAACTCAGTTCCCCAGGACCAAAGTCCACCAGCATTCTATGTCTGGATACCTGGGTTCGTAACATCCATTCCCACTCATTGCCCTGCCTTCGCGTCAAAACGTAATGACGTCAGAGGGCGGAACAATGAGGGGGAAGGGAACGCTGGAGGTGAGATGTCAGGAGGAGAGAATCGCGGGACATGAGGGGAGGGAGGAAGGGGGAGGGCAGGGCAGAGGAGAATTGATGGACATTGATGGGATGACAGGACAGTACAGGAGAGAATTGCGGGAGACGGATGGCAGGGAAGAGGAGAAATGAAAAGAACCCTTAGATCACAAAGAGTAGTTACTGCACATGTCTTTTTATCATCGTGCTCAGGGCAATAATAATAATGTCTCTCACAGGCTTTCTATCTCTGTGTTGAAGACAGTGATAATGTCTCTGCCAGGCTCACTGTCTCTGTGCTTGGAGCACAGATGTCTCTCCAAGGCTCACCTATGCTTGAGGAAGTAATGACTCTACCGAGGCTCCCTGTCCCTGTGCAGTGATAATGTCTCTCTCGGGCTCCCTGTCACTGTGCTCAGGGCAGTAATACTGTCTTTCCCTGAATCCCTGTTGGTGTGCTGAAGGCAGTGGTAACGTGTCTCGACAACAAAAGGAAGAAAAATAATTTCATTTTCAATTTAGTGATTGGGATATGCCCATTTTGGAAACAGCAAACCCAAAGGTATAATTTGTGCAGCCGGCTGACGTCAGGGGAGGTTAGCAATACACACAACAAGGCAGCCAGCAAAATAAGGGTGAGGGCGCATGCACCACGGCATAGGCTTAGCTTGCTCGCCCAGCGCCGTGTGAAAATCAGAATGGCCACAAGGCAGCAACTAGCGGAAAAAACTGCCCGTTGACGTTTACAGTCCAGCGCCGGTACAACTGCATCGTAATCAGCACGGTGGTAGGAAGTGGGCGAGCACGATACTCGCCACACAACTTGCTGCTGACGTCCTGACTCCTGCGCCGAACAGACTCTATTGCACCCACTCAATCTCTCTCCCTGTCTCACAGGGATTCATACTCTCTCTCACACACTCACACTCAGGCTGGCAGGGGGGAGGGGAAGATAATAGGTTTCCACTCGGTCTCTCTCCCTGTCTCACAGGGATTCATGCACTCTCTCACTCACACACACACACACTTTCTCTCACTTGCCTTCAACGTTGCAGATGAAAACCATAAAGCTCAACAAATGCTTGAAAACCTAAATAATGAGCAAAGGGAAGTATCATACTATACTTTCTACCTGCAATACAAAAAACATAATCCACACGTGCTTCTTCCTAGACGGTCCTGGTGGAAGTGGAAAAAAGTATACGTATAACACTATCCTGAGCAACATCCGAGGAGATGGAGGAATTGCACTACTTGTTGCTTCAACAGGAGTTGCTGCAAACCTCCTTCCAGGAGGACGAACTTATCATTCACAGTTTACCTGTTCCTCTACTGGAAATGTCAACATCAAGTATCAGATTAACATCAAACGATGCTTCCATCATTAGAGATGCTAAAATCCTTATTTGGGATGAATCAACTATGGCACCCAGTATAGCACTTACTGCTGTAGATAGACTCCTCAAAGACATCATGAACAATCCAGAAACCATTTGGCTGGAAAGTTATTCTCCTTGGTGGAGATTTTAGACCAACTCTACCAGTGGTACCACACGGTGATCAAGTTCAAATTATTGAAGCAACCATTAAGTTAAATCAACTGGAAAAAATTTGAAATACTAAAATTAAACAACAATGTCCGCTCTGTAGACCCAGATTTCAACAACTGGCTTATTACTTTAGCTGTCGGAAATCTTCCATGTCCAGATGGTTTCAAAGATAGTATCGAAATCCCACAGAAGCAGATTTGTGACGGCGATATAGTTAATGCCGTTTTTGGTCAAAAAATTACCGCAGATACTGTTTTTTAACTTTGCTAAAAAGGCTATTCATTGCCCCCAAAATGCATGTGTAGACAAGATAAATGAGGCCATTCTAAATATTTTAGAAGGTGAGGCAGTTACTTATTTAAGTTTGGACTCCACTCATGACTCCAATGATGAGGAACATCATCAGTTATACCCTATTGAATTCCTTCATGAACAAACTCCAACTGGCATGCATTGCCATAAACTGCATTTAAAAATTGGAGCCATAATTATCCTACTCAGGAATTTAAATACCAGGGAGAGGTTTATGTAACGGAACTCACTTAATAGTCAAGACTTGAAACCTAACCTCATTATTAGTCAAGTAATCACTGGGTCAATTGCAGGGAGTACTGTTTTTATACCACGTATTGAACTAGCACCATCTAACACTGACCTCCCATTTACATTACGTAGAAAACAATTTCCTGTGAAATTGGCTTTTGCAATGACAATTAACAAGTCACAAGGACAAACATTTGAAAAAGTTGGCATTTTCCTACCAGTACCAGTGTTTACACATGGCCAACTTATGTAGCATTTTCACGAGTTCGAAAATCTTCTGATGCAAATGTGAAAGTCATAGATGGTCCTGAACAAGGAAAGCTTTTCCCTCATTGTAACAAAGTTTTCACTAAAATATTGTTTATAAAGAAATCTTGCAAATGTAAACAACCATATTTCTAATAAAAATGTTACAATTTCTGCGTACTGTTCATCTTTTAAAAAATACTATAAAAATCACACAAAAAAAGATTAAAACAAAAAAAAAAAAATAGTTAAACAATCCATATCTCATACCCCTGGAGCATATTACTCATTAAATACCCTTCCCAATTATTACTTATCTTAACAGAACATTTCTCCAAACAGTTCCCTTAAAATCATAATCACCATTACATGATAACCTTGCTAGCGCCCGTTTCATTTGTGTGAGAAACAGGCCATTTTTACTAGTATTCTATAAAGATGCCTAATTTCCTTTATAGAATAAGCTCCAGATTGGCGCCCTTTCATTGTCTTCCACTTGCCTTTTTAAGCAATAGCTTAGACTTGCAGCTTACTTTGCTTTTCTGCTTAATGTGGCTGTGCAGGCAATTCATTTGCCTGCTGATTTCTAAGCTCAAATAGCCATACTGGGTCAGACCAATGGTCAATCTAGCCCAGTATCCTGTTTCCAGCAGTGACCTGACAGTCAAGTATTTGGGTCAGAATCTCACATAGTAGAAAAATCCATAGTACTGATCCCAGGGCAAGCAGTGGTTTTTCCCACATCTATCTCAATACCAGACTATGGACTTGTCCAAACCTATTTTTAAATCCAGATACACTGACCACTGTAACTACATCCTCTGGCAACAAGTTCTAGAGCTTAACTATTCATTAAGTGAAAAAATATTTCCTCCTATTCATTTTATTCAGTTTCTCAGTTCCATTCTAATTATTATACATGTATGACTATAAATTGTTACCTTTATTGCATCTAGCATTCGTTTCCATATTACATATTGTAATTACTTATTTTGTTACTACTGTACTTAATGTATACTATCCTGCATCATTTTCAGTACTGTTAATCACAATAAGTTAGCCACATTGAACCTGATCTATTGGGATAATGAGGGATATAAATTAAATAAGTGTTATGTAACTTCGAGTTAGAGAGTTGCACGGGGACAGAAATCTTACCCGTCCCCACCCGTACCCATTGGAATCTTACCCGTCCCCATTGGAATCTTACCCGTCCCCATCCGTCCCCATTGGAATCTTACCCGTCCCCGCAAGAATTTAATGGTACATAAAAGAAAATTCCAGTCAGCTCCCTTAGTCTCTCTCTGGATTTGAGCCACAGCACTGTAGGCAAGGAAGGAATGGAAGCTGAAACTTGGAACACTCTGGTGTGCACATGTAAGATTTGTCTCTGATTTACTGGTGCTGTATGCTGAGAGGTCACCACATGCAAGTGCCAGTAGGTCAGGTGACATCTGATGCTCATGCCTGTCAGAGCTGAGGTCTGCTCATCAGCCCGGGAGCAAAGAGGATTAATTGTAACATAGTAAGTGACAGCAAATAAAGACCTGAATGGTCCATCCAGTCTGCCCTATAGTCGCACTCATTATCGATTCATGATTAAATCAACGAGTGTGATATTATATACTTGATTATGGTCTTTCTTTTGTGTTTCTGGAACATAGACCATAGAAGTCTATCTGGCCCTATCCTTATGTTCCAACTGCTGGAGTTGTCGTTGAAGCCCACTCCAGTCTACGCATTTTCTCATTTGTGGGACACAGATCGTAAAACTCTGTCCAGAACTGTCCTTATGTTCCAGCCACTGAAGTTGCTGTCTAAGCCCTTTCTAGCCCATCCTAAACCAGACTTCCATATATTAGACATATCATACAAAGCTGCCCGGTATTGGCCCTAGTTAATCACAGCCAGAGTCGCCATCTAAGCATTACTTCACACATCCACACACATGCAGCCATTTAAGGTTAGGTTTTTTTATAACTTCCATTTTCTAATTAGAGATCCTCTGTGTTCATCCCACGCCTTTTTGAATTCCATCATCATTTGTGTCTCTACTACTACTACTAAACATTTCTAGAGCGCTACTAGGGTTATGCAGCGCTGTACAAAATAAACAAAGGAGGACGGTCCCTGCTCAAATGAGCTTACAATCTAAAGAACGAAATGTCTACCACCTCCTTAATGGAAATTTTTCCACATTTGTGCTGTTAAAGCGAGGAGGAGGAGACAGCAGTCAAAGAACTTGGTACTTGGTAGATGAGAGGCTGGTGCAGGTGTAGCTTCCGTCCCTGCGGGAATCCCGCGGGTTCCGCGGGATTCCTGTAAATCCTGTTCCCGTGCAGCTCTCTACTTCGAGTGCCCCTAGTCTTTACTTTATGAAAAGTAAAAATTCAATTCACTTTACTTGTTCTATACCACTCGGGATTTTATATACCTCTATTATATCTCCCCAATCTCTTTTCTATGCTGAAGAGCCCTAACCGCTTTAGTCTTTCCTTATATTGAGGAGTTCCATCCTCTTTATTATTTTGGGCGACCTTCTTTGAGCTTTTTCAATGGTGCACAGTAAAAGTGGGGATTGGCCTGTCATTTTGTAGAGAGCTGATTACTTTTGAAGTGCAGTACATGGCATAATTGGATGGCCATATTCTGTACAAACTGTAGTTTTTTGATAGAAGCTTGTGTACAACCTAAGTAAATCATATTACAGTAGCCAACCATGTAATGAGTAGGGTGAGAAGCAAGGAGTGAAAGATATCTTGATTTGCTGCACTTGTATCCCACATTTTCCCACCTTTTTGCAGGCTCAATGTGGCTTACACAATGTTATAGCAATATGTATACATTATAGAATAAGAATTTCAAAATATAGATACAGATGGGTACATAGAATATCAAAGCAATCATATTAACAGAAAAATAATTTTACAATTATTACAAATAAGAGTGCATAAGTAAATCATATTGGATTGGAAGTGGATTGAAAGATTAACATAACATAATGATATCAGGACAAGATATAATCAGTCATGAGGATGTAATTAGGATGAACAGATAGGAGGGTTCCTTAATAGTTGTGATTGGAATAATTAGGAAGTCAGATCGTTATGGGGAATCTTTAGTGTACGCCTTTATGAATAAGTAGGTCTTTAATAATTTTCGGAAGGTTGTCAGGTCGTGTTGTTTTTATGGCAATTGGTAATTCGTTCCATAGTTGCGTGCAGGTGTATGAGAAACTGGATGTATGTTCAGACTTGTATTTAAGTGCTCTGCAATTGGGATAATGAAGGTTTAAGCAGGTGCATGATGAACGTTTATTGTTTCTCTCTGGTAAGTCAATTAGGTCTGACATGTATGATGGGGCATCTCCATAAATGATTTTATGGACTAAGGTACATATCTTGAATGCAATACGGTCCTTCAGTGGGAGCCAATGCAGGCTTTCTCTAAGGGGTTTGGCACTTTCATATTTCGCCTTGCCGAATATTAATCTAGCTGCGGTGTTCTGGGCTGTCTGGCGTTTCTTGATGGTTTGTGCCTTGCATACCGTGTATAAGGAATTACAGTAGTCCAGCTGAATAACTGAATAACAATGAATCACACGTAGCTGATGTAATAAACCTGTTTTGCATATGTTAGAAATCTGGGAAGTGAATGACAGCTGTGAGTCGAGGATAATCCCAAGATATCTGAATGACTCAGCTGGCTGAAAAGTGGAACCAAACATCTGAAGAGAGATGGATGGAACCGAGACAGCTCCTGTAAACCAGCAGCTTATGGTTTTGTCTTGAGAACTAGTTTATGATCCAGTAACTAGTCGGAGATAGTTTGTAAGCACTCTTGGAGTAGAACAAGGGATGGATTGAGGGTTTATAGGATAAAGTAAAAGAATCATCCACATAAAAGTGAAATGAAACACCTGAAGACTGAATATAAGTGTAGCTAAAGGACAAAGGAATAAATTGAAAAGAAGTGGAGACAAAACAGAGCCCTATGGAACATCGCAAGGCAGACATTGGGGAGACACCCTAGAAGAGGCCGTGACGATGGTGTAAGAACGTTTGGAGAGAAATGAAGTGAACCAAGACAAAACAGAACCTGCAATCCCGAGAAAGACAAAACAGTAAAAGAGAATGATCCACGAGACTGAATGCAGCTGGAAGATCCAGGGAGACAAGACTGCAAGAACCACCACATGTTTATTCCAATACATATGAACTTCATTAAGTACAGCAGTGAGGACAGTTTCCATATTAAAATGCGATCTGAAGAAATATTTCCTTAATTATTATTTCGAAAGGAGTGAAGCCTGTGAAAACTGGGATTGCTTTAATCAGTGGGATTTGAATTAGAGACTTAAGTATATGTATCGTTAAATAATTTCTGGTTTTTAAAAGAGAGAGAATGTAATCAGATGTATTATTTCTAACTAAAACCTGGACAATAAGTATGTTCTCAATGAAATGATTGACTATACACTGTATTTGGTCTTGAGGAAGCCAACCCAGATGATCAATGTGGAATAATGTATTAGATGAGTAATATCTGGGGGTAATCAGGTTAATACCATGTTTTCTTTTTTTCTGTTTACTGTTTAATTGATCTCCTTGTCTTATTTCACTCTCCCTATTTTTCTTCACTTTGTGGTCTAAGAAACAGAAAGATTGTATATAATCCATATATCTAGTTGGGATTGTTTTCTTCTTATATTGTATTAATGTGCACTCATCTCTGTATTACTGTTTGCAAGTGACCCTTGTAAAATGAAAAATTATAAATAAATGATTTAAATTTAAAAATAAAAATGCGATCTGAAGCCAGACCAGTTAGGATGGAAAGACAAGAGACTTATCAGCAAAGGAGGATAGTTGTGTGAACACTTTTTTCTCCAAGGCCTTTGAGAGAAAAGACAAATTTGAAACAGACTGATAGTGAGCTGCGACCTGAGGATCAAGAGAAGGTTTCTTGAGCAAGTGAGAGACGAGTGTTTATCAATGACAGAATTTGAAGAGAGAGCTGTAGGTTAGGGCATTTTAGCCAGAAAAATGAAAGAGAGTCTAGCTCACAGTAGGTGGATTTAGCACTAGACAGAGCTACCAATAAAGAGCGGGGAGGTGGGGGTCTGGAGCTGAAAGGTACATCAAGAGCGCACCCAAGTAGAGTTGAAGGTTGCAGAGATGGGGACAAGGATATGGGGGAGGGGTCAGATGACTGATTTTCAGGGTGGGACTATTTGAGGCGTTATCAGATGGATCTGGGAAGGTCCCGAGGGTGATAGTAGGGTATGGGCCTTCCTCTGTGTAAACACCTCCTTCCCCTGGCCTAGCACTGATACTCGCAGGTAGTTTTCAATGTTAATGGCATCCATTGTAGAAGCAGGCCTACTATTGGACAACCTGGCTCAGGGCTTAGTCATAGGGACACACTAGATGCCACTGTGTCTTCATCCCTGCAGGATGGTTCCAGTGATGTCTTAGAGTTTGATTTCAGGGCCCTAGCTAGTGGTAAATGCAGAGGCTATGCAGTAACTGTTGTATGTGCCCAACATCTTCCCATGCAGTTACCACACAATATATTTACATATAAAGTGCATTGCCAGTAAGGCAAATGCATCCATACAATCGGCAATGCACTTAAGCGTGGTTAGTGTAGTGGAAAAGAACCCCCTACTCCGCAGTAAGGTGTGGGAGGGCAGAAGCAGTTCTGAAGATGCTCCTGCTTCGTCAGAACCCAGGTTTTATTTCAAAATGGTGTCTAGCAATAATCTACTGATAATACTGCTGAGGGTCAAGCTGCCAAATAGATTGTAGGGCTTAAAGGGCTCATGTGATTCACATTGTGAAAAACAATATTTTTGAGGATATGAAGAAGCAGTTACCAAGTTGATTTCAGATCTGCTGCATGCTTCTTATAAAACTTATTATGAAGATGTCCAAAATAATTTTCTGTTCAATGAACAGAAAATACTTTTTTTTTTTTTTTTTTTTAATTTTAGTCTTTATTGGCAAACAGCATTTGGAATGATGGTGGCACCAGCTGTTTTTTCTCCACCCATTACAATTGAACTTGCTGCCCAGATTGCTAGAGAGGACTACTATGAGGATTTGGGCTGGATTTTAATTCTCCTCAGCAATCTGGAAGAACCTACCTTGTTGTTTGGATCAGACTTCAGTACTTTGCTATCCAGCCTGATGATAAAACTAGAATAAACTGTTTATAGATGTGGCCCAATATGCTGGTCTTGTTGTGCATAAAATTAAGCACTTAAGTGATAAAATGCTCTTCTGGATATGTAGTTTTGTTCTGTATACATTTTTCTGAAACTGTTTTCAAAACTTTACATCCTGTCAATGCATTGGGCAGAATGCTAAGGATAAAGGTAAAAAGTAGAGAATCTATATGAACCTTCTCAAATGTCTTCTGTTTTTCAGGGCACCATTGCTGACTTTGTGTCCCATACATCCCCCATGATTCCTCCTATTGTGGTTCACTGTGTAAATGAAATTGAACAGCGGGGATTGCATGAGGTAAGTAGGTTTTAACTGAAGACCTAGTTTGGCAGAGTCCTTGGTATCGCTAGAAAACGGAACTCACTACAAATTGACAGATCAGTCCATTTCAATAATGTATGCTACTTGACCCTGCAAATTTGTGACTGCCCCTTGACATTGGGTTAAAACTTGGGGTTCAGAGGAACACCGATTTATAATGAAGTTAGCAGAGTTGAGTTATCTCTAAAGCTATATCCACCTCCCTTTTAGTTTTATTATGAACGTATTCATAAAGAACAGAAGCAGAATATCAACAACATAATAGAACATCATTAACAAATTACTTTCCATCTCTTATCCCCCCACCCCCACCCTACAACCCAGAAATGCCTAAATTCAAAACATTTAGAAAACACTGACCCATTGCTAGCGCCCCCACCCCCTAATGTGGGTCCTGGCTTGGCATGGCTCTCTAAGCCTTATAGATACACTAGACTTTATAAAATTTGGTTAAATGTCCATGTCTCAATGCCATAGACATTTTGAAAAATAAAATCCATTTTCTGAAGTATACAAAACACTGCCAGCAAGAAAGGCTGTTCCAAAATTGTTTTACTTGCTGTGAAAAGATGTTGCCAGCTTATGTTCCACCTTGAACCCAGAATTTCTGGCTTAAAATGAAGTAAGCAACAGTCTGCCCTTCCAGGGTATGGCATGTGTATCCAGGGCTGGCTCAAGGGATTGTGGTGCCCCCCCCCCCCCCCCTCCCTTTAAACCTACAGTCTGGTATCTGTGCCTCCACTCTGCCCCCACCTCTGATCCAGTATCTTCCCATCTCTCATCCCCCACCCCCTCCAGTTGGACTAGATGAAGAACTAGTAATAAAGGGCACCAAAATCGCAGTCCAATCTCTCTTGTGCTGTCTGAGTTTGAAGGTAGACTGAAGTGGGATTTTTGGCACCCTTTATCACTGGCACCCTGGGTCAATCCTCACTTGGCAGGCCAGCCCTGTGTGTATCATTTGTTACATTATTTCCAAAAGGTTCCCCGACCTCCACATTCTCTCCAGCAGTGTCGGGGCCATATGAAACACTTTCATCAATTTCACAGGGATATAATACCATTGATAAATTTTGAACCATTTTCAACAAGATTACTATCGGTGGAAACTTTTGAACAGGTCTTATGGTGGAAGAGGGATTTAAATATCTAAGTCAGTTTCCCTTTTAGATGTGTATTTCTGCAGAGGACTATGATATATTAAGTTCAAATAGATGTGCGATATACTACCCTTACTTCTGCCTCCTCTCATTGCCCTTTCCAGCATAGTTTCTCCAAGCTTAATTTCCCCACGAGCATTACAATGTGTATAGTCCTCGGATCTGCCTATAATGAAAAATCTCTCGTCTCTTTACCACATTCATCTTGAAGAATCCATAAATGAGAGAAATTCACCATCCTCTCATAATTGCCCCAGGGTGTGAAAGCCATTGAATGCCAATCACTTGTACACCAGGTTCCCAGCCCTTGGGGGCAAGAGGGGGAGTGTATTGTGCAGCTATTTGAAGATGATAGAACTGATATGGGAAAATATTTAGTAGGGGTCATATACCATGTACTAAAGAGCTAACTAATCCCTTTTGGAACCCTTCTAACGATCCTCAAGAGATCCTCTTTTGCCAGCCAAAAGATCACCATTCTGGCTCATACCTATCCAAGGTGGTTCCTGACTAATCTTTTTTTTTTTTTTTTTTAAACATGAAAGACACTCAGCCAGGACTCTTAATCAAGCTGCCCTGTAATAAGCAAAATACTAGGAACACCCATACTCCTCTTAAGTTTAGGTTGAAAGAGTATGGCTCGACACACCCCTGGAGGGAATGTTCCCCAAATATATATATATAAAAAAAATCTTTCTTCTCAACTGAGGAAACCAGAAAAGAGTTTAGGAATAGGTAGAGGAAGGGCCAAAATAAAGGATTTTGGGTAGATCACCATTTTTTACCACTTGAATTCTTCCCACCTAGGCTATATTAAGCCTCCCACCAGTTTGATTCCTCTGTTAGTTCTCTGAGTTTAGGGAGAAAGTTAGCTTGATGTAAGCTGTCCAAGGTGGCTGTGATATGGACTCAAAGATATGTTAATATACCTTTGAAGCCATTGAAAGGGAAATCTTTGTTTCAGATGAGCCATCTCCACAGTTCTGCAGTGTTGAGAGTTAGTATCTCTGACTTTGTCATATTAAAACTGGAGGCCTCACCATACTGAGCTAACACTGTGATTATTGTGATGGAGAGACTCCTCAGGATCAGTCAGACTAAGAAGAATACCATCAACATCTTATGTTCAGAGTCCCTCAGTCATCCCCCTTGATTCCCAAACTGGATCTCATCACTTGGACCAAGGGCTCAACAGAGATTGCAAAATAGCAAGGGCGATACTGCATAGCCCTGGTGTGTGTGCTGTGATGCAATTCAGAAGGTTAGTAAGGAGCCATTGATCTTTAAGCTTGCAAGGGGTGCCTGTATAACAAGTGCACTCGGGCAAGGTAGTGGCCGTATGCACTATTTTTTTCCAAAACATAAAAGGCTTGTACACCCCATCAAGGCTTTTCCTGCATTGATTGACAATAAGATGGTAGGTGTATGTTCCCTTTGGGCCTGCTGTATTTAAATGTAATGGACATGTATCAAAATTTGCCTACCCAAGATAAATCCTTGGTCTTCATAGGTCAACTAGGGCAAGAACCCGCCTAATATTAAGATCGGTTTTTACTTGCAGACTGGCTTGTACAGAGTTTCAGGCTGTGATCGTACCGTGAAAGATCTGAAGGAAAAGTTCTTGCGTGGGAAAGCTGTCCCTCTGCTCAGTAAGGTGGATGATATTCACGCTGTTTGTGGCCTTCTGAAAGACTTCCTCCGAAATCTTAAGGAGCCCCTGCTTACTTTCCGACTCAACAGACTTTATGGGGGCTGCAGGTAAGAGTCTAGTTTAATCGGAGTTGATGGGTTGTGGGCTCCTAGCAAACTAAAAATATTGCTTTTTTTCTATGTATAGATCTGATCAGGTGTGGTCAAGTACAGCTAATCTGGAATAAAAATTTCTTGTATCAACACTTTTAAAATGGCCTACTACTACCAATTTTTTTTTTACTTTTTGTTTAGAATTTGTATACAGCATAATAAAAGCAACGTTCCATTTATAGCCAGTTGTTTCAAGACACCAATATAAAAACTATATAGCAAGTCACTTATACAACTTTATACAGTTGTATCCCTCTCATCACCACCTCCCCCATCCTATTATCTCCTATAGGCTCCAATTAGAACTGAACTTTTCTATCAGTACAACCATTTCCAATCTGTAATCTTTCAGTTGAGTAAGGCAGTTCAGATTTCACACTGCATTAAATTTGAAAAGACCCCTTTCCTACATCTTTCTGCAAACAAAACAAAACCCAAAATGCTAGAATTCCAGCCAAAGGTTCACATTTCTGGGGAAGGGGCTTGTTTCCCTCCTGATTCCTGAAGAAGCAGCTGCAGACGTCGCCTCCTTTGTATCAGTTTTAAGTGGAAGTATTCCTGGAGTGAACTGAAGCCAACAATACATCAGTCTATATTATATTTCACTCATGGTTTTCCTCCCTATGCATCACTTTTAAAATGTCATTTCTCCAGTGTTTTACATGCTCAGAATGTACAAACTCAAATGAATTGATTCAAATACACTGCTAGTAAATATAAAAAGATGTATAACATTATAGGACTACTAAAGAGAAATATTCTCAAGTAGCTGGAACACAAATGACTTGGCATAGTGATATGTATGAGGAAAGAAAATTCCCAAGGTACATTAGACTTAATGCATTGTTTCCATTATGAGTGGGTACTTTAGGTAATAGAAATACAACAAAGGAATGAAAAATAAGGTGATACCTTCTTGGACTAACAATATGCATTTTGAAAAACTATCAAAATATATGTGAAACATGACAGCATTCAATGACATCCTTGAGGGAAAGGGAGGTGTGGGGATGAGGAACTGAGAAACTCCAGTCACCTGCTTTGGCTAGGTGACAAAGCAGTATAATTTTATGGTTTAGAATGTGATAGGAAAGCAGGTCCTGTCAGCTGGTGTCAGAAATATTTAATCTGCAACTTCAAAGGTCTTACATTTCTGATTGTGTTAGTTACCTGTTAGTATTCTATCTATCTATCTACTTATTTCTATAGCGCTGCAAGGCATACGCAGCGCTGTACACCATACACAAAAGACAATCCCTGCTCAAAGAGCTTACAATCTAGATAAGAGGTAAACAGACAAAACAATTAAGGGTAAGGGAATACAGACAGAACAATTAAGGGTAAGGGAATAAAGAGGTGAGGATAAAGGACAGGGCAAGGTGAGTTACAAGTCAAAAGTAGTGGTAAAGAGGTGGTTTTGAGTTTGGACTTGAAAACGGCTAAAAACGGGGCAAGACGTACAGGCTCAGGAAGTCTATTCCAGGAGTGAGGTGCAGTGAGAAAAGGAACAGAGTCTTGAATTAGCAGTAGAGGAGAAAGGGACAGACAGAGATTTATCTACAGAACGGAGTATTCAAGGGGGGACGTAGGGAGAGACAAGAATAGAGAGGTACTGGGGAGCGGCAGAGTGAATGCACTTATAGGTTAATAGGAGAAGTTTGAATTGAATATGGAAACGGATAGGGAGTCAGTGAAGTGACTTAAGGAGAGGGCTAATGTGGGCAAAATGACTTTGGTGGAAGATGAGTCGCGCAGCAGAGTTTTCGATTAATTGAAGAGGAGAGAGATGGCTAAGAGGTAGGCCGATGAAAAGTAGGTTACAATAATCAAGACAAGAGGTGATAAAGAGTGTGGATAAGGGTTCTGGTAGAGTGCTCAGAGATGAGGGACGGATTTTGCTAATGTTGTAGAGTAAGAAACTACAGGTTTTGGCATCTGAATGTGAGCAGAGAAGGAGAGAGAGGAGTCAAAGATGACCCAAGGTTATGAGCAGATGAGACAGGGAGAATGAGAGTGTCATCCACCGAAATAGAGAAGGGGGAAAGAGGGAAGCTCGGTTTTGGCCATGTTGAGCTTCAGATGACGTCGAGACATCCATGCAGCGATGTCAGACAGGCAGGCTGAAATCTTGGTCTGGATGACGGTTGAGACATCGGGGTAGAGAGGTAGATCTGGGGGGAGTCAGCATAGAGATGGTACTGAAAGCCATGGGAAGAAATCAGAGAGCCAAGGGAAGAAGTGTAGATGAAAACAGGAGAGGACCGAGAACAGAGCCTTGAGGTACACTGGTAGTGGGATAGAAGTGGAAGAGGATCCACCAGAGTGTACATTAAAGGTGTGATTCGAGAGGTAGGAGGAGAACCAGGAGAGAACAGAGCCCTGGAATCCAAATGAAGACAGTGTATCAAGGAGTAGGCTGTGATCCACAGTGTCAAAGCGGCGGATAGGGTCGAGAAAGGATGAGGATAGAATAGAGACCTTTGGATTTGGCCAGAAACAGGTCGTTGGAAAACTTTTGTAAGTGCAGTTTCGGTTGAATGAAGACCATAGGTCATTGATTGCAATGCCCAGGTTCTGAAAACTGCTCACCCACGGAGGTATCATTTTGCTTTGTTGTGGTGCCTATGTGACAAATGCTAAAGTCCATAATCATTTCCCCCGATATAGTATCCTTCACATTTTCTCCATTGAACAATATACACAACATTTGAGAAACAACATGAGTTAGGGTCCCTTTATGCTGAATGTTTTTCCTATGTAGGCAACGTGTGGTCCTCTATCACAATTTGCAGTTCACTGTGTTGCAAGCACTAGTGCCATTCTCTTTTTTTTTTTTTTTTTTTTTGCTTCAGATTTGGTTGTCAAAAGGCCATTTCTGGAGCTAGGAATATCTATTAATTTATGAGTAGTGGCTGTACACATTTTATGATTTATTCTGTTTCTGTCCAGCACACAACAAGAGACTGAGGTTTTCTTTGTTCTACAGTACTTTTCTCTGCATGTCTGAGGGCAGTCGTTTTGGAGATCATTTTGGGTTGTAGCCTTTGTTTGAAGGATTCAATCCGAATTTTTAGGTTTCTCTTGGGTCAGATTATATACAGTGATATTGTGTGCAGGGGTGTAGCTAGACCTGACACTTTTTTTTGGTTGGGAGGCAGAATTAACATGGGGGGGGGGGGGGCGCCACTAGGTGTGAGTAGCGCTTGGTATACTCCTAATAATGCCTTAGACTGCACTTGATAACGGATTTCTAAGTAAATAGTCCTGTATCAACATAAACCACAAGCACACTTGTGGAAACCTTGGAAAAACTGACAATTTTAAATGAAGTTGGCATTATCCCTTAACTTTTTACCATTATAGTAGACTTGAGTCTGGTCAACTTCGATACACATCACAGTATCCTGGAAAATTACTGCAGTGGCACATATCCCTCAACTTTATAACAAATATTTTATTAATACAGCTTAAGGCATTTTATAAGTCATCTTGTCCCTTCCTCTGATTCTACTTCTATCTGTCCTTTCTGATGCTGACATTAACCATTTCAAGTCCCTGGAGTACCTGACAGTTTCCTTCACCCCCTTCTGCATAGGAAGGAGCGGACAAAGGATTGTCTGCCAAATTACTTTGTGAATAACACTAATCCTGCAAAAAGCTTCTCAGAGCCTATGTAGCAAGCTTAACAGCACCAGTTCTGAATACACACATATCAGTAACTGTACCTTTAAAAAAGCAGCTGTGAATATACAGAACTGCAATAGGCTCCCTATTGGAAAAGCAAGACTCCACGCACAAATTACATGCCAGCAGAATCTCTCAAGTTGGTCACTCATAGAATACAGACAATCCTTACCAATTAAAGAATGAAGGACCAAAATTAGAGAAGGAAAAGCTGAGAATCATATTATCTGTAAGCAGTACATCACAGGAGAAATAAAAGTTGAAATGATCTACTATAGGGAGCAAATACAAGATCACTTTCTACCCCAAAATAATAACCACAAATAAATTATCTAGATACCCATAAAAAGTTAAGAACTTGTGGGTCAACAGTGAGCTGTATTTTCACAGCACTTAGACTTACAAAGTTACATAGTAACTTATGTAACTTTTAGTGCTTTGAAAATGATCCCCAGTGTCTCCAGCCAACTTATTAGTGGAACATAACCACAGAGGCATGGTATGGTCACATTTTCAATATGGTAATACTAGAGCCTTGCGAAGGAACAGGTTATTTTGAGTTGGTCTTCACTGGACCAAACTTGCTTTCCTTGTGCCATCACCAACCAGCTGGATAGGCTGTGTCTTAAAAGGTGGAGGATAAAGGATTTTTTTTTTTTTTTTTTTTTACATTTATATCCCACATTATCCCAAGCAAACTCGGGTTCAATTTGAAAATACAGTGAGAATTATAGAATTCAGTTATATCATGGGAGCAAATAGATGGATATGTCTGAAATATTTAACAAAGTTGAGATTAGCATATATACAGTCCTTTAATGATGCCTCAGGTTCAGGAATCATAGCCATTTCTTTGTCATCAGCAGCAGATGAATCCATTAACCGATGTGTTGTATCTGCCTACCAGCAGGTGGAGATAGAGAACATTGAAAAACCATAGTGCCTCTTGGGACGGCTAGCCCCAACTGCCTTCAGTATTTCTCTATCTCCCAGCAGGTGTGGACGTAGCTTGATCAGCTCCTGGATTTCAGACTGCCTGGGGTGGCTCCTGTGCTTTGCCAGTTGAGCAGGAGTGTTGTGGCTGGTGGCGCCCACTTTAAAAGCATATAGGTTCGCAGTTTCCCTGCCTTACCCATTCCCCCCTCTTTCCGGAGTCCCTCTGTTGCTGCCTGCCTCCAACTTTCCTCACAGCATTAAAAAAAAAAAGTGCGCTTTTACTGCTTGGCTGTTCTGAGGCTTTTCCCAGAGATTCTGGTTCTGTGCAGCTTAACCGGAGCCATTTTATTACCATATTTCCCTCCAGTCGGGCGATGGCTGCTGAAGGAGTTAAGCGCTGCTCCCGTTGTGGTAAACGCAGATCAGCAGGGGGCTGTGTAAACATGCTCCTTAGACGCTCACGCTAGTAGGAGCATGGCGAGTGATGTTTCTCTTCCCGCTCGATGGAGCTGGCAGCGGGCGCCATTTTGGAAGCGCCACATGGTCTCGACCCTTGCAGTTGCGGAGGAGTCTGAGTGCAGGGGGACGCCTCGTTTAGAGGCTGCCAGAGGAGCTCCTACATCCGTTTCTCCTAATTCGGAGGCGGAGGGCCAGGGTGAGTTTTTCTCCCCTGAGTTTATGCTTTAATGCATAAGGCGTTCATGCTGAAAAGAGCTCTGCCGCAGGTTGTCTGACACCGCGTTGCCTCCTGGCTTCCCTCCGGTGTTGAGGCCCCGGGGTTGCTTCAGATGTTTCCTTCCCCGAGCGTTGGAAACACGCTAAACATAGACGGGTAAATTCCCCGTCTGAAAGTGGCGCATATCCTTCCCCCCCCCCCCCCCCCGTGGTCGGGCTGTGGGGAGTCTGAGGGGTCTGGCAGGCCCTCAGGGACGGATGATCCAGAGGAGGGTGTCTGTTTGCCACTGGATTTGGATGATCCCAATGCGGTCCGGATTTTCCACCACGATGAGCTGCCAGCTCTTATTTCTGACGCCTTGCAGGCCCTCTCGATTGATGATCCTGCTGAAGGTTAATCTTAGGATGGCAAGTACTAAGAAGCATACTCGGACCTTTCCGGTGCATGACTCCATCCAAGAGCTTATTTCTGCTCAATGGTCTGACCCTGATGGGCCGTTGAAAGTGGCCAGGGCTATGGGTCAGCTTTACCCTCTGCGTGAGGAGCACTTGGCCCCCTTGGGGATGCCTAAAGTGGATGCACTGGTCACGGCGGTGACAAAAAAGACCACTCTCCCAGTAGAGGGGAGGGGTTGCTTTGAAAGACATGCAGGACTGGTGGCTGGAGTCCGTGCTGAAGCAGTCCTTTGAAATTGCGGGCCTTGCCTTCATGGCGTCTATTTGCAGTTCCTATGCAGCCCGGGCATGTCTTTCCTGGCTACAGCAGGCGGTGGAACAGCCCGCCGATGGTGTGGGTCCCCTTTCTGAGGTTGCCCCGCGGATGGAGTCAGCCCTGTCATTTTTGGTTGACGCCCTTTATGATCTGGTCAGAGCTTCGGCTAAGCAGATGTCTGTGGCGGTTTCTGCCCGCTGCCTTCTTTGGCTGCGGCATTGGGGCGGCTGACATGGCTTCTAAGCAAAGGCTGGTGAGGCTACCCTTTCGGGGCCTCCTGTTATTTGGAGATGAATTGGAGAAGATTGTGAAAGACCTGGGGGAGTCTAAATCCCAGCGGTTAGCTGAAGATAGGCCGAGGCAGCCTATCAAAGGTTCTGTGTTTCCCTCCTCTTCCAGACCTCGCTTCCGTGAAGCTCGCAGGTATCGCCCGGGGCACTCTGCTGGGTTTTCTCAACGTGCCCGTTGGAACTTCTTTCGCTCAGACAGACGTTCCGCAGGGGCCGGTTCAAGGCCAGGAGTTCAGGGGCGTCCTCCACAATGATGGGACGCCGTTCCACTCCTCCTTGCCTGCAAAAGGAGTACGTCTTTCCCTCTTTCTAGAGGAGTGGACCAAGATTATCTCGGATCAGTGGGTCCTGGACCTAATCAGAGAAGGTTACCGACTGGAATTCGGTGCCCTGGTGAGAGACGTGTTTGTGGCGTTGGGAAAACATTTCCAGTTTCGGGCCTTGCCTTTCGGCCTAGCCACAGCTCCCCGTACCTTTTCCAAGGTAATGGTGGTTATAGCTGCCTGCCTCAGGCGAGAGGATATCAGAGTTCACTCTTTATCTCGACGACTGGCTCATCAGAGCAGATTTGGCACCGAGAGTCGTCTTGCCATAGCCAGAGTGGTGGCAGTCCTGCAGGCGCTAGGCTGGGTGGTCAATATACCCAAACGTCACCTGACCCCCCTCTCTCTCGAGTATTTTGGGGGTCTGGTTCGACACGGCCTCGGGGTTTCTTTCTCTCCGACCAAAGGCAGTGCAAGCTTCAGAATCAGGTCCGTCTGCTCCTGTGGATGCCTCGCCCATGAGCTTGGGACTTTGTCCAGCTGCTGGGGTCGGTGACTGCCACCTTGGAGGTGGTGCCTGGGCGAGAGCGCATATGAGGCCTCTGCAGATTGCCCTGCTTCAACAATGGTCTCGCGTGGCCCAGGAAATATCAACGCAGACTAATGTTGCTCCCTGTGGCCTGGCTTAGTATGGAGTGTGGCTCTCTCCGACACGATGCTGCACCAAGGAATGCCTCTTGCGCTTCCTTCTTGGTGCCTGGTGATAAGATGCCAGCCTTCTGGGGCTGGGGAGCGCATTGCCAGGGAAGCTATGCTCAGGGTCTGTGGACACCCATGGAAGCGGGGTTGGTCCATCATCGCTTGGAACTGAGAGCGATATTCCAAGCTCTTATGGCCTTTCAAAAAGACTCTGAAGGGGCTTGCTGTCCGGTTCTGTCAAACACGACAGCGGTGGCATACATAAATCGTCAGGGAGGCACTCAGTGCAGGGCCCTGGCTGCGGAGGCCGCTCAGATTTGCCACTGGGCCGAGCTAGACCTGCACTTCTGTTTGGCAGCTCACATAGCAGGTCAGAGCAACGTGCAAGCTGATTTTCTCAGCAGGCATCAAATCGACCCGGCGGAATGGGAAGTGGCAGAAGTTTTTCTTCAATTTGTGCCGAATGGGAGACTCCCAGAATGGATCTAATGGCGTCAAGTGCAAACGCCAAAGTACCTCGCTTTTTCAGCAGAAGAAGAGATCCTCACTCGGCGGGGTTGGATGCTGTGGCTCAACCCTGGCCCTCGGGCCTCCTGTATGTGTTCCCTCCTTGGCCCTTGATAGGGTGAGTCGTACTGAGGATTCAACAGCACCGAGGTCTGGTGATTCTCATAGCTCCAGATTGGCCAAGGCATCCGTGGTATGCAGATCTCTGCCGGATGCTGGTGGACGCTCCTGTTCATTTGCCCCTGGTGCTGAACCTCTTGGTTCAGGGTCCGGTGTCTATGGGAGGATCCCTGCCGATTTGGTCTTACGGCCTGGCTATTGAGAGGGCGCAATTGAGAGACAAGGGCTACTCTACAGGTCATCTCCACTCTCTTGCAGGCCCGCAAGCGGTCCACCTCCGCAGCTTATGCTCTGATCTGGCGCAAGTTTGAGGCATGGGGTGTTTCAAAGGCAATCACACCCATGCGGGCTACAGTCTCGACAGTGCTGGACTTTTTGCAGGAGGGCTTACAAAAAGGCCTGGCTTACAATTCCCTGCGGGTGCAAGTGGCAGCATTATCATGTTATTGAGGGAAAGTCGCTGGCTTGCCCCTTGCTGCTCATCAGGACATTGCCCAATTTTCTCAGAGGGGTGCTTAGGCTCCGTCCTCCCGTCCGGTTGCCCTGTCCGGCCTAGAACCTGGGGCTAGTATTGAAGACTTCAGTGTTCGTCCTTCGAGCCGCTTAAGCGAGCTTCGGAGAAGGATGTGACTCTCAAGACTGTCTTTTTGGTGGCCATTAGATAGGCTAGACACGTGTCTGAGCTGCAGGCGCTGTCCTGTCGGGACCCTTTTCTGCAATTCTCGGAGTCCGGAGTAATGGTACGTACAGTGCCTTCCTTCCTGCCTAAGGTGGTTTTAGCGTTTCACCTGAACCAGCCCATTTTTCTTCCTTCCTTTTTCTAGGGAAGCGTTCCCGGACTCCTTTGGGCAATTACATCTTTTGGATGTCTGCAGGGCACTGTTGCAGTATCTACAGATGTCAAATGACTTCAGGAAGTCTGATCACCTTTTTGTATTGTTGTCAGGTCCTTGGTGTGGAGGCCCGGCGTTAAAGGCCACAATAATAGCCTGTTGGCTCAAGGAAGTCATTTTTTCTGCCTATCTACTTTTTTTTTTTTTTTATTTGTACCCCGTGCTTTCCCACTCATGGCAGGCTCAATGCGGCTTAGGTACTTATTTGTATCTGGGGCAATGGAGGGTTAAGTGACTTGCCCAGGGTCACAAGGAGCTACCTGTGTCTGCAGTGAGAATCGAACCCAGTTCCCCAGGACCAAAGTCCACCACTCTAACCACTAGGCCACTCCTCCACTTCACTTCAGGTCGGTCTCCGCCTGAAGCGTTTAAGGCGCATTCCACAAGAGCGATTTCTTCCTCGTGAGCTGAAACAGTGCACTCTCTCTTCAAGAGATATGTAGTGCGGCTACTTGGGCTTCTCAGCTCTCTTTTGTCCGGCGTTACAGGCTGGATGTTGTAGTGAAGCAGGACGCGATTTTTGGAGCACAAGTGCTTGCTCACGGTGTAGCCTGTTTCCACCCTAAGTAGGGATTGCTTTTGTAAATCCCATCAGTTAATGGATTCATCTGCTGCTGATGACAAGGAAAGGAAAATTAGGTTCTTACCTTGGTAATTTTCTTTCTTTTAGTCACAGCAGATGAATCCACGATTCCTCCCTGTGACTTTTTTGTTCAGATCTTTCAAATGCAGATATATATCTCATTGGGAGAAGTTGGATAACAGTTCTCAAAATTTCTACATGATGTTCTTCTACAGGAGGTTGAGTTCATCCCTCCTTTGTATGGTTATTGCTCCTGTTCTGGGGCGTTTGTTCGCTGTGAGGAAAGTTTGTTATTATACCTTTATAGTTCACTCTGCTTTGGAAATCTCAAATACTGAAGGCAGTTGGGGCTAACCGTCCAAGAAGCACTATGGTTTTTCAGTGTTCTCTATCTCCACCTGCTGGTAGGCGGATACAACCCATCAGTTAGTGGAGTCATCTGCTGTGACTAAAGGAAAGAAAATTACCAAGGTAAGAACCTAATTTTCCCATGTATAGGCATGCACACACCAGAACAGGCATCTATACACACATTGCAAAAGAAAACGTCTTCTACAGAGTATATCCAAAACTTAATTTTTATTTTCTTAATTCTATTTTCCAAAATACTAGACAGCAGCTGTACAAATCAGTAGGACCCAAAGCAGTCCAAAAGTAAAGTCTGAAATAACAAAGTTTATACCTAATTAATCACCCATGGCATTCATCTTTTGGGTTTTAAAAGCAAAACCATGTGAATGTAAGGACTGGATAAATGAATTTAAAACAAAGTTTAAAGCAAATGCCCTTAATATTTAATACTTGGCAGAAATAATGAAACAGTGATGGAATATTCACATAGCAAGCAGCCTGAGCTAACAAATTTATTTTCCATTGAACATAATTAAGTTTGCTCGGTAGCTAATAGTTTGCTGAACTGCACATGTAAACTGACTCTGGATACAACTTCAGCATGAAGGAAGCCCTTCTCTCATGATTCAATACCTCTCTATGAAATAGCAGGATAAAAATTCACTTGCCTCTTTAATATGCCACTGCATTCCACAAAACAAAATGGCACCATATGTAGAATTTAGTCCTATACCAGCATAAAACAAAACTAATATGTGAACACCTTCGGTCATACTTCAAGAAAGGTGGTATATCAAGTGTCTATATAAACACAGATGGGAAAATAACTCTCCATTCAAACATTGTATTCTCCGAGGACAAGCAGGCTGCTTGTTCTCACGACTGGGTGAACGTCCGCGTCAGCCCCCACCAACCGGAAGAAGCTTCGCGGGCGGTCCGCACGCAGGGCACGCCCACCGCGCATGCGCGGACCGTCTTCCCGCCCGTGCGCGACCGTTCCCACCAGTCTTGTTTTTTCCCGCGCTGGAGAGTCGTGCGTCGCCGCTCTCTTGTCAGCCCTGGAAAACCGTCGCGTTCGCGAATTTCTTATTTTTTTGTTTCTGGTTCCCGCGCGTTCCGGACCCTTTTTCTTTCTTGTTAAAAAAAAAAAAAAAAAGAGTGAACGCGCTTGTTTTTTCCCTCGTTTTCTAGCGGGGGCGTCGCGTTGCGGCCTTGTGGCCGCGCGGTCGATTTATTTTTCGAGGTGTGATTTACCGCCACCATCAACGACTTTAATTTCGCCGATGCGATTTTTCCGTCGATGTCCTCGAAGGTCCCGAGTGGATTTAAGAAGTGTGGTCGGTGCGGCCGGCCGATCTCGCAGACCGACACCCACGCTTGGTGCCTCCAGTGCCTCGGGCCGGAGCACAATATCAAGTCGTGTTCTTTGTGTCTTGGTCTCCGGAAACGGACTCAGGTTGCGAGGCAAGTTCTTCGGGACCGTCTTTTTGGAACTTGCGCCGGCCCCTCGACGTCGACCTCGACGGCATCGGTATCGATGGCCGGTTCTTCGGTACCGGTATCGATGTCCGCGAAATCGGCACCGATGGCATCGACCCCAGGAGTACAGGTCCCGTCGGCCCGCCGGTCCTCCGGTGATGGTAGGGGCGAGAGGCCGCGTGGGCAATCGGCCCCGGTCACTCCCTCTGCCCATGGCCCTCGGGACCGAACCCTGTCTGACCCGGCCCCTCGAGACCGAGGGGGATCAACCTCCTCCTCCTCAGTTCCACCGGGCGCCGATGACGGGCACCGCAAAAAACAGAAAAAGCACCGTCATCGGTCCCCATCGGTGCGCCCGGCCCTCGGTGCCGGTGAGGAGTCGACACCGAAGGCGTCTGCGTCGAGAGGAGAAGTCCCCTTCGGTAGTGGAGGTACCGACGCGTCAGGGTCCCAGCACTTCGGTGCAGTCTCCTGGACCCGAGCAGCTTCCGGCAACCGACGCCATCTACCGGCCCCCCCCCCCCCCCCCCGTCTTTCCCGACAGCGGGCCTGGACGAGTGCCTCCGAGCCATCCTTCCGGGGATCCTGGAAGGGCTGATGCGCCAGGCTGTGCCGGCGCCGGGGGTGCTTGCGCCCTCGGCACGTTGACTGTGGCGCCGGCGAGCTCTAGCCCGGTGCCGAGGCCTTCGACACCGCCGCCGCTTGCGGCGCCGGTCTCGACCACCACGCAGGTGGAGTCCCCGTCGATGGAGGGAGCTTCGTCCCCGCCGGCGCGGGAGTCCACCACTCGACGGCACCGAGGCCTCGGTGCCTCGACGTCGAGCCGGGCCCGGTTAAGGACTCAGCTACATGAGCTTATGTCCGATACCGAGGAAGAGGCCTCGTGGGGGGAAGAGGAGGACCCCAGATATTTCTCCTCAGAGGAGTCTGTGGGCCTCCCCTCTGACCCCACGCCTTCACCGGAGAGGAAGCTCTCGCCTCCTGAGAGCCTCTCCTTTGCCTCCTTTGTTAGGGATATGTCTATATGCATTCCCTTCCCCGTGGTCTCTGTGGACGAGCCGAGGGCTGAGATATGCTCGAGGTCCTCGACTATCCATCACCACCTAGAGAGTCCTCCACGGTGCCGTTGCACAATGTCCTCAAAGAGACACTGCTTCGGAACTGGATGAGACCATTATCTAATCCCACCATTCCCAAGAAAGCAGAGTCCCAGTACAGAATCCACTCGGACCCAGAGTTAATGCGGCCCCAATTGCCCCATGACTCGGCGGTCGTGGATTCTGCTCTCAAGAGGGCACGGAGTTCGAGGGATACCGCCTCGGCGCCCCCGGGGCGGGAGTCTCGCACTCTTGGCTCGTTTGGGAGGAAGGCCTACCAATCTTCCATGCTCATGACCTGCATCCAATCTTACCAGCTCTACATGAGCATACACATGCGGAACACTGTGAAGCAACTGGCGGACCTGGTTGATAAGCTCCCGCCGGAGCAGTCCAGGCCTTATCAGGAGGTGGTCAGGCAGCTGAAGGCGTGCAGAAAGTTCCTGTCCAGGGGTATCTGACACCTGTGACGTGGCATCTCGTGCTGCGGCCCAAGGTATAGTGATGCGCAGGCTCTCATGGCTGCGTGCCTCTGACCTGGACAACCGCACCCAGCAGAGACTGGCCGACGTCCCTTGCCGGGGGGATAATATTTTTGGCGAGAAGGTCGAGCAGCTGGTGGACCAACTGCATCAGCGGGAAACCGCCCTCGACAAGCTCTCCCACCGGGCGCCTTCAGCATCCACCTCAGCAGGTGGACGTTTTTCCCGGGCCCGGCAGGCTGCGCCCTATGCTTTTGCCAAGCGTAGGTACACCCAGCCAGCCCGAAGGCCTCGACAGGCACAGGGACAGCCCCAGCGAGCTCGTTCTCATCAACAGCGTGCGCCTAAGCAGCCCCCTGCGCCTCCACAGCAAAAGCCGGGGACGGGCTTTTGACTGGATCCACGGGAACATAGCCGCCCTCAAAGTGTCCGTGCCGGACGATCTGCCCGGTTCGGAGGGAGGTTAAAAGTTTTTCACCAAAGGTGGCCTCTAATAACCTCCGACCAGTGGGTTCTCCAAATAGTGCGGTGCGGATACGCCCTAAATTTGGCCTCCCTTCCACCAAATTGTCCTCCGGGAGCTCAATCCTTCAGCTCCCATCACAAGCAGGTACTTGCAGAGGAACTCTCCGCCCTTCTCAGCGCCAATGCGGTCGAGCCTGTACCACCCGGGCAGGAAGGGCAAGGGTTCTATTCCAGGTACTTCCTTGTGGAAAAGAAAACAGGGGGGGATGCGTCCCATCCTAGACCTGAGAGGCCTGAACAAATTCCTGGTCAAAGAAAAGTTCAGGATGCTTTCCTTGGACACCCTTCTGCCAATGATTCAGAAAAACGATTGGCTATGTTCCCTGGATTTAAAGGACGCATACACTCACATCCCGATACTGCCAGCTCACAGACAGTATCTCAGATTCCGCCTGGGCGCACGGCACTTTCAGTATTGTGTGCTGCCCTTTGGGCTCGCCTCTGCCCCACGGGTGTTTACAAAGTGCCTCGTGGTGGTGGCGGCGTATCTCCGCAAGCTGGGAGTGCACGTGTTCCCATATCTTGACGATTGGCTGGTCAAGAACACCTCGGAGGCAGGAGCCCTCCGGTCCATGCAGTGCACTATTCAACTCTTGGAGCTGCTGGGGTTTGTGATAAATTACCCAAAGTCCCATCTCCGGCCAACCCAGTCTCTGGAATTCATAGGAGCTCTGCTGAATACCCAGACGGCTCGGTTCTTCCTTCCCGAAGCGAGGCCAACAAACTCCTGTCCCTGACTTCGCAGGACCAGAGCGTCTCAGCAGGTCACAGCTCGGCAGATGTTGAGACTTCTGGGTCATATGGCCTCCACAGTCCATGTGACTCCCATGGCTCGTCTTCACATGAGATCTGCTCAATGGACCCTAGCTTCCCAGTGGTCCCAAGCCACCGGGAATCTAGAGGATGTCATCCGCCTCTCCACCAGTTGCCGCACTTCACTGCTCTGGTGGACCGTTTGGACCAATTTGACCCTGGGACCAATTTGACCCTGGGACGTCCATTCCAAATTCCACAGCCCACGAAAGTGCTGACGACGGATGCATCTCGCCTGGGGTGGGGAGCTCATGTCGATGGGCTCCACACCCAGGGTCTGTGGTCCCTCCAGGAAAAGGATCTGCAGATCAACCTTCTGGAGCTCCGAGCGATCTGGAACGCACTGAGGGCTTTCAGAGATCGGCTGTCCTGCCAACTTATCCAAATGCTGCAGACAATCAGGTTGCAATGTATTACACCAACAAGCAGGGGGCACCGTATCTCCCCCCTTGTTCAGGAAGCCGTCGGGATTTGGCGTTGGGCTTGCCAGTTCGGCATGCTCCAAGCCACATACCTGGCAGTGTAAATAACAGTCTGGCCGACAGACTGAGCAGAGTCATGCAACCGCACGAGTGGTCGCTTCATTCCAGAGTGGTACGCAAGATCTTCCGAGAGTGGGGCACCCCTCGGTGGACCTTTTCCGCCCTCTCAGACCAACCACAAGCTGCCTCTGTTCTGTTCCAGACTTCAGGCACACGGCAGGCTAGCGTCGGATGCCTTTCTCCTTCATTGGGGGACCGGCCTCCTGTATGCTTATCCTCCCATACCTTTGGTGGGGAAGACCTTACTGAAGCTCAAGCAAGACCGTGGCACCATGATTCTGATAGCGCCCTTTTGGCCCCGTCAGATCTGGTTCCCTCTTCTTCTGGAGTTGTCCTCAGAAGAACCTTGGAGATTGGAGTGTTTTCCGACTCTCATTTCGCAGAACGACGGAGCGTTGCTGCACCCCAACCTTCAGTCTCTGGCTCTCACGGCCTGGATGTTGAGGGCGTAGACTTCGCTACGTTGGGTCTGTCGGAGGGTGTCTCCCGTGTCTTGCTTGCCTCTAGGAAGGATTCCACTAAAAAGAGTTACCTTTTCAAGTGGAGGAGGTTTGGTGTGAGAGCAAGGCCCTAGAACCTCGTTCTTGTCCTGCACAGAACCTGCTTGAATACCTTCTGCACTTATCAGACTCTGGCCTCAAGATCAACTCCGTAAGGAATCACCTTAGTGCGATTAGTGCTTACCATTATCGTGTGGAAGGTAAAACCATCTCTGGAGAGCCTTTAGTCGTTCGATTCATGAGAGGCTTGCTGTTGTCAAAGCCCCCTATCAAGCCTCCTACAGTGTCATGGGATCTCAACGTCGTCCTCACCCAGCTGATGAAACCTCCTTTTGAGCCACTGAATACCTGCCATCTGAAGTACTTGACCTGGAAGGTCATTTTCTTGGTGGCAGTTACTTCAGCTTGTAGGGTCAGTGAGCTTCAAGCCCTGGTAGCTCATGCTCCATATACCAAATTTCATCACAACACAGTAGTGCTCCGCACCCACCCAAAGTTCCTGCCGAAGGTGGTGTCGGAGTTCCATCTTAACCAGTCAATTGTCTTGCCAACATTCTTCCCCAGGCCTCATACCCGCCCTGCTGAATGTCAGTTGCACACATTGGACTGCAAGAGAGCATTGGCCTTCTACTTGGAGCGGACACAGCCCCACAGACAGTCCGCCCAATTGTTTGTTTCTTTCGACCCTAACAGGCTAGGGTTCGCTGTCGGGAAACGCACCATCTCCAATTGGCTAGCAGATTGCATTTCCTTCACTTACGCCCAGGCTGGGCTGGCTCTTGAGGGTCATGTCACGGCTCATAGTGTTAGAGCCATGGCAGCGTCAGTGGCCCACTTGAAGTCAGCCACTATTGAAGAGATTTGCAAGGCTGCGACGTGGTCATCTGTCCACACATTCACATCGCATTACTGCCTCCAGCAGGATACCAGACGCGACAGTCGGTTTGGGCAGTCGGTGCTGCAGAATCTGTTTGGGGTGTAAATCCAACTCCACCCTCCAGGACCCGCATTTATTCTGATCAGGCTGCACTCTCAGTTAGTTGTTCTTCGTAGGTCAATTTTCTGTTGTACCCTCGCCGTTGCGAGGTTCAATTGACCTGGGTTCTTGTTTTGAGTGAGCCTGAGAGCTAGGGATATCCCAGTCGTGAGAACAAGCAGCCTGCTTGTCCTCGGAGAAAGTGAATGATACCTACCTGTAGCAGGTGTTCTCCGAGGACAGCAGGCTGATTGTTCTCACCTACCCTCCCTCCTCCCCTTTGGAGTTGCGTTTAATCATTTTTGCTTGTCATTCAACTGGCGGGAACGGTCGTGCACGGGCGGGAAGACGGCCGCGCATGCGCGGTGGGCGTGCCCTGCGTGCGGACCGCCCGCGAAGCTTCTTCCGGTTGGTGGGGGCTGCCGCGGACGTCACCCAGTCGTGAGAACAATCAGCCTGCTGTCCTCGGAGAACACCTGCTACAGGTATGTATCATTCACTTTCACTGAATGGGCTACAGTACAGCAAATGTTTCCTGGACCCACCCACATGTCATGCAATAGAGAAAGTCCCCTCCCCTCTCCACTAGTTAACATTTCCATCAAACACGTAGCTTCTACCTCTAGACTTCTCTGTTCTGTCCTTTTATATCGTTCCTTTCGCATTTAAACGAAAGAGCATAAACGCCCCCCCCCCCTTCCCGAGGGGGGGAAAAAAAGCTACAAAACGCCTGTGAGATTGGAGAAAAAAGTTGTTGCATAATAAACCCACAAGTAAAAGAAAACAAGTGAGGTGGACACAAATAGATATTTAATAAAGTATGACAACCCCCCCCCCCCCCCCCCCCAAAAAAAAAAAAAAAAAATTAATCTCTCAGCTGTGGGAGTTATTGGCAAAAGAAGTTTAAAGAACAGTTAACTGCAAGGGCCTGGAGGGGGAACTAGTCCTTTCGGGCTCCCTGAGGGGAGCGTAAATAAAAGGTAGAAGACAAAAGAAGAAAGGACAATATAGTGGCAAACTGAGAACTCGCTGACTCCCACACTGACCTCGCGAGGAGAGCACTGGGAACACGAGGTTCTGCCGTTCGCAGGTGGATAGAAGGAAGAAGTGTGCATGTTCTTTCTCTCACACACTCCATGCCCATCCCTCAGCAAAACAAAAGTTTTTGGGTTGCCAGCAGTGCCAGTGAGGTGTAAACACTGCCTTCGTTGGTCCCAGAAGATCTCCCTCTGTTGCAGCATCCCGCCTATGCAGAACAGGAAACTGTAGCAGAGGGAAAGCTTCCGGGCCGCGGAAGGCAGTGTGCTTACCTCATTGACGCCGGCGGCCTGAAATGTTGAAGGACAGCGGTGCAGGGAGTGGGAGGGTAGCCAGTAATGCCCAAAACACGGGTACTTGAAAGGCCACCAGGGTTGGGGGGCCTGAGGCTGTTCAACCAACTGGCTATATTTTGGATTTTATTTATTTATTTATTGCATTTGTATCCCACCTTTTTGCGGGTTCAGTGTGGCTTACAATACGTTATGAAAGCTGGAAGTACAGTTTGTTACAACTCAGTTATGGATTACATTATGAGGTGTTATGCGAGACAAAGTCTAGTATCATTAAGGAATATAACAATGGAAAAGATCATTGAGACATTGGAAAGGAAAGAACGGGAAACTAAAAGGGGCAGTATATAATAACAGGAAAGCATTTGGTATACATTTTCTGTGAGTAAGGTATGAGTGTGGTGAGATTACGGGAGATGAGAAGGTGAGGTTAGGGGGATGGGAATTCAGAGTGGCTGTAATGATGCATTATTGAACAGTGAGTGCGGCTTTATGTGTTTTGGTTCTTTCCGTAAATTTTCTCAAAAAGATGGGTCTTCAGTAGTTTGTGAAAGGTGGTTTGCTCGTAGATCGTTTTCAGGTTGCGCGGCAGTGAATTCCAGAACTGCGTGCTCATGTAGGAAAAGGTTGACGCGTGCAGTGTCTTGTATTTCAAGCCCTTGCAATTAGGGAAGTGGAGGTTGAGGAAAGTTCGGGATGATCTTTTGGCGTTTCTTGGTGGTAAGTCTATTAAATCAGACATGTAGGCTGGGGCTTCACCGTGAATGATTTTGTGGACTAATGTGCATACTTTAAAAGTAATGCGTTCCTTGAGTGGGAGCCAGTGTAGCTTCTCTCGTAAGGGTTTTGCACTTTCATATTTTGGTTTTCCGAAGATGAGTCTGGCTGCTGTATTCTGGGCTGTTTGGAGTTTTCTCAGTATTTGCTCTTTGCAACCTGCGTATAGTGAGTTGCAGTAATCCACATGGCTGAGAACGAGGGATTGCACTAGGCTGCGAAAGATGGATCTTGGGAAGAATTGTCTTATTCTTTTCAGTTTCCACATGCAGTAGAACATCTTTTTGGTTGTGTTGTTTGCATGAGTTTCGAGTGTTAGGTGGCAGTCGATAGTGACTCCAAGGATTTTTAACGTTTCTGAGATTGGAAGGTTTAGTTTTGGTGTGTTTAAAGCGGTGAATTCATTCGTGTTGTACTGGGAAGTGAGTATCAGGCATTGAGTTTTTTCTGCATTTAGTTTCAAGCGAAAAGCATCTGCCCAGGTGTTCATGATGTGTAGACTTTGGTTGATTTCATTGAAGATTTCTTTAATGTCTTGTTTGAAAGGGATGTATATTGTTACATCATCGGCGTAAATATATGGGTTGAGGTTGTGGTTTGATAGGAGTTTCGCCAGGGGGATCATTATTAGGTTGAAAATGGTTGGTGAGAGGGGTGATCCTTGTGGTACTCCACATTCGGGTGTCCATGCCGCAGACGTGGTTGAATAAATAGCCAAACCCAGTATTCGTAAAAAAAAAATCTTCTGGCCAAATCTGTACAATTCTGCTGTTAGCTGTATTCTACTAGATTTGATGGACGCACTCTGTTTTAATATTACTCATCTGGCTTGCCAGATTCGGAATAGTTACATTATTTTTTTAGTTACAGAAATAGTGTACAGCTGAAGTAGTTTGGTAGCCACCAATTCGGAGGTTCAATTGCATAATTACAGTTCTTTCTATATTTTCCTGGGCTTCTCAACCCTTGTGTGTGCGGTTATCCACCTGGGTTGCAAATAGCACCAACCACCTGAGTTGCACACTTGCACCCACTGGCATGTTGCTCAGTGGCACCGGTATTGCACACTAACTGCATGCTTTGGTATTGTACGAAGCGACGACAACCACCACCTGGAATGTTGCACAGGGCGGTGATGACCCCCTAGGGTGTTGCACAGTACTGTTATTTCATAGATGTGATCACCATCTGTGTTATACTGTTGCACAATCTGGTATACCATTGGCTGTGGTAACCATAATTAGGATATCAGCGTCCACACACATCTTTGGAATGCTTATGCTTCACTTAAAACATTTTATGGCAAGCTTTTGAAAGCAGGACCCTCATCTTCCGGTAAGGAAATGAGGGGAAATTTTTTTTTTTTTAAGTAGTTAAGGTAGACAAAAATCTAGCTTAAAGAATGTGCATTAGATTTTAGAGGCTACTGGAATATCAGAAGTGAGAGAAACAGGGAAGATATATCTAAAGGCATGAACAGGAAAAAAATCAAACTTCATCAGCCCTCCGGACCGGTACAGACGTTTGAGCTATGCATGCCTACCAGCAGATGGAGACTGAACACCTGACTTTTTGTACCCTATAAGTCTGCTGTGCAGTTCCTAGCCAGTCAATATCTTCCAGAAGATGGTCGATGTGCAGTCTGAGCTGGTCTTGGTAGGCGAGAAGGGAGGGGGTATAGGAGGCCTGGGGGTCCTTTGGACATTACTTTACTTCATTTTACTTGACTGTTCACTTTCTCTCTGGTTAAAAACAAAAAAATTTGTTGGAGCCTTTTGGGCTTCTGAGATGTTGGTCTTTGGTGGGGGGACACATTTACCCACAGGGGTTTCACACCCAGGTGGCTGACCCTCCTCCCTCCTTTCCTACCAGGAGGACCCTTGTGCCTTGGTTTGTGTGTTTCACAATAGAGCCTTGAGTGCCATTTGTGCAGTCAACATTAAAAAAAAAAAAAAGAGAGAGAAACCCTAAGGCCGTGCTTGCAGTCCTTTATCACTTTCGCCCAGGAAGTAAGGCGAGTTGAGCAGGAGAGTCTTCTATCATGGTGTCCCCCCATGGCTCGGGAGAGGCAGCTGTGTCATGAGCTCCATCTGCCTGCACAATTGCCAAACCTGTGGGTGCAGAGGGTTATAGGATCCTGTGGCACAATGGAGACTGTATGGGAGGCCTAAGCCAGTGATTCTGGCCAAGTCAGAAGGTGTGGTGGGGGAACTGTCAGGTGGGGGTCAGTTTGGTAACAGTAATTGAAGAGGGAGCTAGCATTGTGGTGGTACTGGTTTTGGCAGAAACTACTGCCCGTGTTGGCTTGGCCCACACGTCTGACCAACCACAATGTCTGGTGCTCGAGAGTCCCCTGTCTGGTCCCACCTCCACCGTTGGTGACAGTAACATACTTGGAGGGGTGGATTTCCTCTTGACTTTTATTTGGGCAATGTTCCAGGCTTGGAAGGCAGGTGGGTATGTATCTGCCTTGTTAGTCTCCCTTGGCTGCCAAACATTTCAGGGTACACTGCGCTGATGACATTGAGGAGATAGCTTTCAGGCTGGAATTTTTAGTTGTCAGGAGGAGGACCTTTACCCTTAAGATCCTGTGGAGGAGGACCACCTTTCTGGTGAAGACCCACTGGATAATATGCATTTTTTTTAATAGGGAGGAGCAGATGGTGCTCATTGCTGAAGTCCCCATGGTGCTTAATTTGAGGAAGATGCCCTGAGGAGGGAAGCATTAGGAAAGTGAATCCATTGGTGGAAGGCATTAGACCACCAAATTTCTTTCCTATGAGCCAGGACCTCAGATATGGTCCATGCAGAGTGGAATTTGCCTGAATCTTGTGTAAAGCTGCCTGAGTGAGTAAACTCTATCCTGTTCCTCCTGAGGAGTGTTATCGGCTTGACATGCAAGCAAAGCAGAATGGAGGTTGGTGAGGACTCTGTTAGTACAGCCATTTACAGTGTGTATAGTTCATTCTACTTCATTCTTAGCGCATATTGCTGTGGTTATTCAAAGAAAAAGAATATTTCATGTGTCAAGGGAACAGTACCATTTCATCCTGGCTTGGTTATTGAAATACTGACTGGCTAGGAACTGCACAGTACTCTTATATGGCTCTCAAATCAGGAGTTCTCAGTCTCCATCTGCTGGAAGGCATGCTTAACCCAAGTGTCTGGACTGGTTTGGAGGGCTTGAAGGAAAGAAATTTTAGCAGGTAAGACCTAATTTCTCCTGGGTACGAAATACAATATCTGGGCTTTTGAAATCATGAGCAGTTAAAATCTGTTGCCTTTTGATTATGCTTCAACCTCTTCCTTCTCCTCTATGCACTGTGCTCCCCACCTCCCAAAACCATTAAATACTTTTTTTTATAATTGACTTGTTCAAGTAAATGTTAATCTCTCTCTTGCTGAGGTCAGAACAGAATGAGCAATGCTGGCTGCTGAAAGCTAGTTCAGAAATCTGTTTAGTCCAAAAGAAAGCTCTCACCTTATTTTTAGGTATTCCACATCAGGGTGTACAGCCTAGGGATTGTCGGTCTGTAAGTCCCCAGGTCCCACCAGTGAAGATCATGGCAGAGCAGTACTAGTAGAGGATGAAGTGCCAGTGGGAATCGCTATGTCCTGCAGGCTAAAATCACTGTCTACAGAAGGAAAGGGTTATGAAGGGTAGGGGCAGAGTTGGAGGAGATATGAGGGGAAGATAACTGGTGAGGGGAGGAGCAGGGAAGGGTAGAAAGCTGTTTTGTGTTGTAGAGGGGAGAGAATTAGGATTAGCCTATATTCTGTTAGGATCAATGTGCTGCAAAGGTGGACTTATCTGTTCCAGGCTCTTCTGATTCAGATTCCCAAAGGAGATTTCTTCACTCTTCTTTATCTGGAGGGGGAGGCCACTGAGGGTACCATTTTGGATATGCTAGCAGATAAAAGGGAGGTCTGGAGTCCAAAACTGTTGCTTCTCTTCAGGAACACCTCAGATACCCCCAGCATTTACATTTCACATTTCCTGTGCAGTTACAGCTATGGTAGCTTGCACTCATTTCCACTCTCCCCCCCCCCCCCCCCCCAATACACACACTCTGATACAAAAGGGATACTTTTTTTCTTTTTTTTTTTTAATATATAGCTTTGCATATAATATTGAAACAGTACCAAACTGTCATATATCTATCAGACAGTCATGGCATATGGAAGTTCACAGTGTAAACAGCATTCTCCGAGGACAAGCAGGCTGCTTGTTCTCACATGTGAGTCGACGTACGCGGCAGCCCAGGAATTGGTAAAAAACTTTGCAAGCAAAATAAGACAAAGGGCCAGATGCACTAACCCCACGTAAAGAGCCCTTTCCTTACAGATCCCTTAGCGAATCTGTAAGGAAATGGCATGCATGAAGGAAATCGCATGCAAACGAGCTGCTCGCTGTTAGCTCATTTGCACGCGATTTCCTCCTTAAGGAGGGGAAGCCAGTCGGCCAGCTGAGCATGCGCAGAGCAGCCAATCATTATGCTGGCTGCTCTTCGCATGCCAGACGTCCTTCACAAAAAAAAGGACGTCCCTGACGAGCACCTGACGTTGTCCTTCAGCTTTTATGATGGGCATCCTTCTCGGGTGTGCTTTTCTTACATGCCTGAAATGACCACAGCCATGGAGGTTCTCTTAACATTCTCCGTCCCCTCCAAGGTTGTTTTTAACCTGCGCCCCCCCCCCCCCCCCCCCCCCCCCCCCCCCCCGGCTGGGGACGTGCAAGGACGTCCAAATCATAATTATTTGGACGTCCCTCCCTCCAAGTCTCTCTCAGCCAATCATGGCGCAAGCTGAAAACAACTTTGGAGGGGATGAGGAGAATGTTGAGAGAACCTCCATGGCTGTGGTCATTTCAGGCATGTAAGAAAAACACGTCCGAGAAGGACGCCCATCATAAAAGCTGAAGGAAAACATCCAGGTGCTTGTCAGAGACATCCTTTTTTGTTTTTGAGTGAAGGACGTCCATGTTAGGCACTTTAGAAGGACATCCCTGACGAGCACTTGGACTTTTTTTTTTTTTTTCCTTCCGATGCCCTCACAGCAGCCCCAACGAGAGGTGCAGACCTCCCATTAGGTTTTCCACATAGAAGGGAATAAAAAGAGTAAAATCTGGAGAGCCCTCTATACCAATGCCCATAGTTTGAGAAACAAACTTCTAGAACTTTAGGCTACAATGATGGAAGCGGACTTGGATTTAGTGGCGGTTGGTTCACGGTGAAACATGACTGGGATGTTTCTATACCTGGCTATAATCTATTCAGGAAGGACAGAGTAGGAAAAAAGGGTGGAGTTGTGGCATTATATGCTAAGAATGATATCCAAGTGACAGAACTGCAGGACATGTGGGGTAGGGAAGAAGCACTGTGGGTTAAACTGGAAAGAGGGAAAGGAAAATGTATCTATATCGGAGTGATATACAGACCTCTCTCACAGTCGGAGGAAAATGGACAGAGACTTAATTGAAGACATCAGCAAGATAGCTAGGAAAGGGGAAGTACTACTGATAGGTGACTTCAATATACTGGATGTTGTTTGGGGTGTCCCGGCTGCGGGGTCGTCTAGAAGCAGAGAGATCTTAGATTCCCTACAGGAAGAATTGTTCCGGCAGTGGGTATCGGGAACCGACGCGGGATGGAGCTGTTCTGGACCTGGTGCTTACGAATGGAGAGTACGTTTCTGGCGTCAAGGTGGCGGACCATTTAGCATCTAGTGATCATCGTATGGTATGGTTCAATATTAAAACAGAAGAGAGGGCTCACTTGAGATTGAAGGTCCTGGATTTTGAAGGAACTAACTTTGCCGAGATGGGGGAATTTCTCAGGGAACAGTTAGCGGGATGGGAACAGCTGAAGGATGTAGAACAGCAATGGACGAGACCTGATGGAAACAGCTGAAGGATGTAGAACAGCAATGGACAAGACTGAAAGGAGCTATATTCAAGGCGACTAACCTTTGTTAGAAAATTACATAAAAGTAAGAGGAAAAGAAGGCCTCTCTGTCACGTCGGTGGCCGTGACCACCCTCAGACTTACCTCATTTCTGGGGGCCAGCGGCTGTGCTGGCTTCTCTCTGTGTTTGTGTTAGTCCTTGTCTCTGTCCTGGTGTGCTGGCTGCTAACAGCATGAACCCGATTGCTTCACTAGACTTCACCTGTGTGTGCTATGCCTCTCTAGGGAGCCAGCATCTAAGATTGCTGCCACCGGCTCTATGCCAGCTTCCAAGATGGCTCCTGCTTGTCTTTCCTGTGGGCTCACTTCCTATGTGTGTCAAGCCTCTCTTTGGGGTCAAGGTACTTCCTGCTGCTGGTGACTCATCAGTGAGAGCCTTCATAAGGAAGTGCTGTGTTTGCAGTCAGGGCTTTTGCATTAGTGTTATGCTCTTAGGTCAGGTTAGTAAGTGTCTGCTGCACTACTGCTGAGCCTCTCTCTGGGTTCCAGCCCAGCTTCACTCTGTGTCTGTTGTCTTCCTGTGGGGGGTTCCTCCCTGCCACTGTGTGTCTGTGGACTGCGGGTCCTTCCTGGCTTACCCTGTATTTGGGGTGAAGCCTCTGTTCCGGCTTACCCTGTGTTTGGGGTGAAGCCACTGTCCATGTTTTCTCTGTTTGCTCTGCTGCCTGCCCAAGACCCTTGGCCTGTTATTACTGGTTTGCTCTCTTTACCCTAAGTCCTGCCTTGCCTAGCCTGTGTGCCTACCCTGCTTGTATATCCTGAGTTTCTCCGAGGACAAGCAGGCTGCTTGTTCTCACGACTGGGTGACGTCCGCGGCAGCCCCCACCAACCGGAAAAAAGCTTCGCGGGACGGTCGGCACGCAGGGCACGCCCACCGCGCATGCGCGGCCGTGTGCGACCGCTCCCGCCAGTTCCTTTTTTCCGCGTCTGGAGAGAGTCGTGCCTCGCCGCTCTCTCTTATTCAGCCGCCGGATTTCGATCGCGTTTACGCGGATCGTGCTGTTTCTTTGTTTAACTTTGTTCGTTACCGTCCGGTTTCTTTTTGACAAAAAAAAAAAAAAAAGAAAGAAACCCTGCGCGTGTGGAGCACGCGCCCCTTTTTCCCTCGCTTCCAGTGGGGACGCTGCGTTGCGGCCTAGTGGCCGCACGTTCGTTTTCCTTTTCGTGGTGTGATTTCAGCCACCATTGACGACTTTGACTTCGCCGACGCGATTTTTCCGTCGATGTCCTCAAGGGTCCTGAGTGGATTTAAAAAGTGTGGTCGCTGCGGCCGGCCGATCTCGCAGACCGACACCCACGCTTGGTGCCTCCAGTGCCTCGGGCCGGAGCACAATATCAAGTCGTGTTCCCTGTGTCTCAGTCTCCGGAAACGGACACAGGTTGCGAGGCAAGTTCTGCGGGGACCGTCTTTTTGGAACTTGCGCCGGCCCCTCGACGTCGACCTCGGACGGCATCGGTATCGACGCCCGGTCCTTCGGTACCGGTATGATGCCCGAGACATCGGCACCGATGGCATCGACCCCAGGAGAACAGGTCCCGTCGGCCCACCGGTCCGCTGGCGAGGTAGAGGTGAGCGGCCCGCGTGGGCAGTCGGCCCCGGTCACTCCCTCAGCCCGTGGCCCTCGGGACCGAACCCTGTCTGACCCGGCTCCCCGGGACCGAGGGGGATCGTCCTCCTCCTCCTCCATACCTCCCGGCACCGGTGACGCGCATCGGAAGAAAGACAAGAAGCGTCGTCACCGGTCGCCCTCGGTGCATCCGGACATCGGAGAGGAGGCGGCACCGAAGCGTCATCGTCGAGAGGAGAGGTCCCCGTCGGTCGTGGAGGTACCGACGCGTCAGGGTTCCGGCACCTCGGTGCCGTCTCCTGGCCCCCATCAGCTTCTGGCATCGACACCCCTACCGGCCCCACCGCCTTTCCCGGCAGCGGGCCTGGACGAGTGCCTCAGAGCCATCCTTCCGGGGATCCTGGAAGGGCTGATGCGCCAGGCTGTGCCGGTGCCGGGGGTGCTTGCGCCCTCGGCGCCGATGTCTGTGGCGCCGGTGAGCTCTAGCCCGGCGCCGGGGCCGTCGACACCGCCGCCGCTTGCGGCGCCGGTCTCGACCGCCACGCAGGTGGAGTCGACGTCGATGGAGGGAGCTCCGTCCCCGCCGGCGCGGGAGTCCACCGTTCGACGACACCGAGACCTCGGTGCCTCGACGTCGAGCCGGGCCCGGTTCAGGACTCAGCTACATGAGCTTATGTCCGATACCGAGGATGAGGACTCGTGGGGGGAAGAGGAGGACCCTAGATATTTCTCCTCAGAGGAGTCTACGGGCCTTCCCTCGGACCCCACGCCTTCACCGGAGAGGAAGCTCTCACCCCCCGAGAGCCTCTCCTTTGTGCGGGATATGTCTATCAGCATCCCCTTCCCCGTGGTCTCTGTGGAAGAGCCGAGGGCCGAGATGCTCGAGGTCCTCGACTATCCATCACCACCTAGAGAGTCCTCCACGGTGCCGCTGCACAATGTCCTCAAGGAGACACTGCTTCGGAACTGGGTGCGGACCGTTAAACTAACCCCACCATTCCCAAGAAAGCAGAGTCCCAGTACAGGATCCACTCCGACCCAGAGTTGATGCGGCCCAATTGCCCCCATGACTCGGCGGTCGTGGATTCTGCTCTCAAGAGGGCACGGAGTTCGAGGGATACCGCCTCGGCGCCCCCGGGGCGGGAGTCTCGCACTCTGGACTCGTTTGGGAGGAAGGCCTACCAATCCTCCATGCTCGTGACCCGCATCCAGTCATACCTGCTCTATATGAGCATTCACATGCGGACATACTGTGCAACAACTGGCGGACCTGGTCGAGAAGCTCCCGCCGGAGCAGTCCAGGCCTTATCAGGAGGTGGTCAGGCAGCTGAAGGCGTGCAGAAAGTTCCTGTCCAGGGGTATCTATGACACTGTGACGTGGCATCTCGTGCTGCGGCCCAACGGTATAGTGATGCGCAGGCTCTCATGGCTGCGTGCCTCTGACCTGGACAACCGCACCCAGCAGAGATGGCCGACGTCCCTTGCCGGGGGGATAACATTTTTGGTGAGAAGGTCGAGCAGATGGTGGACCAACTGCACCAGCGGGAAACCGCTCTCGACAAGCTCTCCCACCGGGCGCTTCAGCATCCACCTCAGCAGGTGGACGTTTTTCCCGGGCCCGGCAGGCTGCACCCTATTCTTTTGCAAAGCGTAGGTACAACAGCCGGCCCGAAGAACTCGTCAGGCACAGGGACAGCCCCAGCGCGCTCGTTCCCGTCAACAGCGTGCGCCTAAGCAGCCCCCTGCGCCTCCACAGCAAAGCCAGGGACGGGCTTTTGACTGGATCCACGGGAACACTAGCCGCCCTCAAAGTGTCCGTACCGGACGATCTGCCTGTCGGGGGGGAGGTTAAAATTTTTTCACCAAAGGTGGCCTCTCATAACCTCCGACCAGTGGGTTCTCCAAATAGTGCGGTGCGGATACGCCCTGAATTTGGCCCTCCCTGCCTCCAAATTGCCCCTCCCGGAGCTCAGTCCTTCAGCTCCCATCACAAGCAGGTACTTGCAGAGGAACTCTCCGCCCTTCTCAGCGCCAATGCGGTCGAGCCCGTACCACCCGGGCAGGAAGGGCAGGGATATTCTATTCCAGGTACTTCCTTGTGGAAAAGAAAACAGGGGGGATGCGTCCCATCCTAGACCTGAGAGGCCTGAACAAATTCCTGGTCAAAGAAAAGTTCAGGATGCTTTCCTTGGGCACCCTTCTGCCAATGATTCAGAAAACGATTGGCTATGTTCCCTGGATTTAAAGGATGCATATACTCACATCCCGATACTGCCAGCTCACAGACAGTATCTCAGATTCCGCCTGGGCGCACGGCACTTTCAGTATTGTGTGCTGCCCTTTGGGCTCGCCTCCGCCCCACGAGTGTTTACAAAGTGCCTCGTGGTGGTGGCGGCGTGCCTACGCAGGCTGGGAGTGCACGTGTTCCCATATCTCGACGATTGGCTGGTCAAGAACACCTCGGAGGCAGGAGCCCTCCGGTCCATGCAGTGCACTATTCAACTCCTGGAGCTGCTGGGGTTTGTGATAAATTACCCAAAGTCCCATCTCCAGCCAACCCAGTCTCTGGAATTCATAGGAGCTCTGCTGAATACCCAGACGGCTCAGGCCCTTCCTTCCCGAAGCGAGGGCCAACAACCTCCTGTCCCTCGCTTCGCAGACCAGAGCGTCTCAGCAGGTCACAGCTCGGCAGATGTTGAGACTTCTGGGTCATATGGCCTCCACAGTTCATGTGACTCCCATGGCTCGTCTTCACATGAGATCTGCTCAATGGACCCTAGCTTCCCAGTGGTTCCAAGCCACCGGGAATCTAGAAGATGTCATCCGCCTCTCCACAGTTGCCGCACTTCACTGCTCTGGTGGACCATCCGGACCAATTTGACCCTGGGACGTCCATTCCAAATTCCGCAGCCCACGAAGGTGCTGACGACGGATGCATCTCGCCTGGGTTGGGGAGCTCATGTCGATGGGCTTCACACCCAGGGTCTGTGGTCCCTCCAGGAAAAGGATCTGCAGATCAACCTCCTGGAGCTCCGAGCGATCTGGAACGCGCTGAAGGCTTTCAGAGATCGGCTGTCCTGCCAAATTATCCAAATTCGGACAGACAATCAGGTTGCAATGTCTCACGTCAACAAGCAGGGGGGCACCGGATCTCGCCCCCTGTGTCAGGAAGCCGTCGGGCTGTGGCGCTGGGCGTGCCAGTTTGGCATGCTCCTCCAAGCCACATACCTGGCAGGCGTAAACAACAGTCTGGCCGACAGACTGAGCAGAGTCATGCAACCGCACGAGTGGTCGCTTCATTCCAGAGTGGTACGCAAGATCTTCCGAGAGTGGGGCACCCCCCTAGGTGGACCTTTTCGCCTCTCAGACCAACCACAAGCTGCCTCTGTTCTGTTCCAGACTTCAGGCACACGGCAGGCTAGCGTCGGACGCCTTTCTCCTCCATTGGGGGACCGGCCTCCTGTATGCTTATCCTCCCATACCTTTGGTGGGGAAGACCTTACCTGAAGCTCAAGCACGACCGCGGCACCATGATTCTGATAGCGCCCTTTTGGCCCCCGTCAGATCTGGTTCCCTCTTCTTCTGGAGTTGTCCTCAGAAGAACCGTGGCAGATCGGAGTGTTTTTCCGACTCTCATTTCGCAGAACGACGGAGCGTTACTGCAACCCAACCTTCAGTCTCTGGCTCTCACGGCCTGGATGTTGAGGGCGTAGACTTCGCTGCGTTGGGTCTGTCGGAGGGTGTCTCCGGGTCCTGCTTGCCTCAGGAAGGATTCCACTAAAAGAGTTACTTTTTCAAGTGGAGGAGGCTTTGTCGTTTGGTGTGAGAGCAAGGCCCTAGAACCTCGTTCTTGCCCTGACTAGAACCTGCTTGAATACCTTCTGCACTTATCAGAGTCTGGCCTCAAGACCAACTCAGTAGGAATCACCTTAGTGCGATTAGTGCTTACCATTATCGTGTGGAAGGTAAAGCCATCTCTGGAGAGCCTTTACTCGTTCGATTCATGAGAGGCTTGCTTTTGTCAAAGCCCCCTATCAAGGCCTCCTGCAGTGTAATGGGATCTCAACGCGTCCTCACCAGCTGATGAGACCTCCTTTTGAGCACTGAATACCTGCCATCTGAAGTACTTGACCTGGAAGGTCATTTTCCTGGTGGCAGTTACTTCAGCTCGTAGGGTCAGTGAGCTTCAAGCCCTAGTAGCTCATGCTCCATATACCAAATTCCATCACAACAGAGTAGTGCTCCGCACCCACCCAAAGTTCCCTGCGGAAGGTGGTGTCGGAGTTCCATCTTAACCAGTCATTGTCTTGCCAACATTCTTCCCCAGCCGCATACACCGCCCTGCTGAACGTCAGTTGCACACATTGGACTGCAAGAGAGCATTGGCCTTCTACTTGGAGCGGACACAGCCCCACAGACAGTCCGCCCAATTGTTTGTTTCTTTCGACCCTAACAAGGCTAGGGTCGCTGTCGGGAACGCACCATCTCCAATTGGCTAGCAGATTGCATTTCCTTCACTTACGCCCAGGCTGGGCTGACTCTTGAGGGTCATGTCACGGCTCATAGTGTTAGAGCCATGGCAGCGTCAGTGGCACACTTGAAGTCAGCCACTATTGAAGAGATTTGCAGGCTGCGACGTGGTCATCTGTCCACACATTCACATCACATTACTGCCTCCAGCAGGATACCCGACGCGACAGTCGGTTCGGGCAGTCGGTGCTGCAGAATCTGTTTGGGGTGTAAATCCACTCCACCCTCCAGGACCCGAATTTATTCTGGTCAGGGCTGCACTCTCAGTTAGTGTTCTTCGTAGGTCAATTTCTGTTGTACCCTCGCCGTTGCGAGGTTCAATTGACCTGGGTTCTTGTTTGAGTGAGCCTGAAAGCTAGGGATACCCCAGTCGTGAGAACAAGCAGCCTGCTTGTCCTCGGAGAAAGTGAATGATACATACCTGTAGCAGTGTTCTCCGAGGACAGCAGGCTGATTGTTCTCACCTACCCTCCCTCCTCCCCTTTGGAGTTGTGTGTTCATCTTTTGCTAGTCATTCAACTGGCGGGAGCGGTCGCAGCACGGGCGGGAAGACGGCCGCGCATGCGCGGTGGGCGTGCCCTGCGTGCCGACCGTCCCGCGAAGCTTTTTTTCCGGTTGGTGGGGGCTGCCGCGGGACGTCACCCAGTTCGTGAGAACAATCAGCCTGCTGTCCTCGGAGAACACCTGCTACAGGTATGTATCATTCACTGTATATCCTGAATCCTGTATCTGTCTAGCTAGTGTGTATTTCCTGGGTGGTTATTCATGTATCCTGTCTCCACCTAGCTAGAGGGTTTACCCTGTGGGTATTCCCGGATCCCGTTCTGCCTAGTGTGTTTGCTGCCCCAGTCCTTGCTCCTGCTAGGCTTCTGTACGCCTTGTGTTCCTTGGTCTGTCTTCTGGGTCTTGCTAGTGGCTGTGCAGTAGCACACTGTCTGTGTTTAGTTCCTAGTCTGGTCTCCCTCGTGTTTTCCCAGACCCAGGGTGGGTCCTCTGGATCTTCAGTTCCTGCCTTATCCTGCAAGTCCTGCCGGCCACCTGCACTTCGGAGCTCAACTCCGGGGGAACGGTGGCTAAGTGTAGGTGAAGCTGTTCCTGTTTCGTCTGTTCTAGTTGCCTGCCTTGTACTACTCCAGTCCAGAGTTCCAGTACTGCTCTTCTGTGTTTCCAGTCCCGAGGTGGTCTTGCCTGCCGCTGCCGCTCCTCGGCAGTGGCCAAAGGGCTCACAAACTCCAATCCTGCCTAGAGGACCTGACAATGCCAAGGCCCTCGAGAACGCGACACTCTCTGGTACTCGAATGTAGTAGCTGAAAAGATAAGGGAAAGGAGGCTAGCCTTTGCATGTTATAAGATGAATCGGAAAGATGAAGACAGGAGAGAATACCTAAATAAGCGAAGAGAAGCTGGAAAAAGCTATCAGGAAAAGCGAAGCGGCAAATGGAGGAAAAGATAGCTAATACGGTAAAACTAGGGGACAAGCCTTTTTCAGATATGTAAGTGACAAGAGGAAGTGCCATAATAGCATTCTGAGACACCGGGGGTAGGGCTGCAGAAAACAAAAGCTAAAGGGGATGGATGTATGGTAGACCAAGACCCGTTTACGGAGAACTGTGTTCGTGAGGAGCTTGCCAAACTAAAAGTAGACAGAGCGATGGGGCCTGATGGGATACACCCGAGGGTGCTGGAACTTGGAGAAGTTCTGTCTGCTCCGCTGACGGACCTCTTCAATGCTTCCTTAGAAACTGGAGTGGTCCCGGTGGACTGTAGAAGGGCGGATGTGGTTCCTTTACACAAGAGTGGAAGTAAAGAAGAGGTTGGGAATTACACACCTGTCAGTCTGACCTTGGTGGTGAGTAAGCTAATGGAAACACTTCTAAAAAGGAGGATTGTGACATTTCTTGAACTACATGGAATGCGAGACCCGAGGCAGCATGGCTTCACTAGTGTCAGACGAATCTATCTGACTTCTTCGACTGGGTGACCAAACAGTTGGATGTTGGAGGGGCGCTTGATGTGGCATACTTGGATTTCAGCAAAGCCTTTGACACGGTTCTGCACAAGCGACTGATAAAGAAATTGCGTGCCCTCGGTGCGGGACCTAGAGTAACTGGGTAAAAAAATTGGTTGAATGGTAGGAGACAGAGGGTGGTGGTAAATGGAGCTTGTTCTGAGGAAAAGGATGTCAGTGGAGTACCGCAGGGATCGGTCCTATGGCCAGCCCTTTTTAACGTCTTTGTGAGCGATATTGCGGAAAGGCAAGGTCTGGTAAGGTTTGTCTCTTTGCGGATGATACTAAACTCTGCAACAGGCTGGACACCCTGGAAGGTGTGAATGTTATGAGGAAGGACCTAATGAAGCTAGAGGAATGGACCGATATTTGGCAACTAAGGCTTAATCCCAAAAAATGCAGGGTCATGCACTTGGGTCGCAAAACTCCGAGGGAACGGTACAGTATAGGGGGTGTAGTGCTTCAGTTTGCAAAGGAAGAGCGGAACTTGGGGGTTATTGTGTCTGACGACCTTTAAAGCTTTCAAACAGGTAGAAAAAGCGATGGCCAAAGCCAGAAGGATGCTTGGGTGCATAAAGAAAGGCATGACCAGCAGGAAAAAGGAGGTGATAGTGCCATTGTATAAGTCTTTGGTGAGGCCTCATTTGGTGTACTGTGTGCAGTTCTGGAGACTGCACCTACGGAAAGATATAAACAGGATGGAGTCGGTCCAGAGGGCGGCTATGAAATTAGTAAGCGGTCTTGAAGGCAAAAATTATAGGGACAGGCTTATGAACCTAACATGTATACGCTGGAAGAGAGGAGGGAGAGAGGAGACATGATAGAAACGTTTAAATATCTCAAGGGCATTTATGTACAGGAAGAGAGCCTTTTTCAAATGAAGGAGAGCTCTGGAATGAGGGGGCATACGACAAAGTTAAGAGGGAATAGGCTTAGGAGTAATCTAAGAAAGTATTATTTCACAGAAAGGGTGGTGGAGGCATGGAATAGCCTACCGGTGGAGGTGGTGGAGTCGAGGACTGTTCCAGAATTTAAAAAGGCATGGGATAAGCATATGGGATCGCTTAGGAACAGGAAGAATTAGGGGTTACAGAGGATGGGCAGACTGGATGGGTCATATGGCCTTTATCTGCCGTCATGTTTCTAAGGGGATTGGAAAACAGTAGTGCATTGCATCACATACACATTATAATACTAATTTGCTCATTTGCATTCTGTTTTCGTTACCTGCTAATGTGACAGGAAAATGGCTCTGAGAACCCTTTTGTGCATGTCCCGGTTTCTTGCGCGTTAACTGGCTAGAACCAGTTTAAAAACCACGTTGCTGACTTGTTAAGTTTAGTGCATCTGGCCCAAAGTCTTGTCAGAGAGCTCCGTTGTGCCAGCAGCGCGAACGGCTTCCCGCAGCACGAGCGTGCCTTTTTTAGTTCTTTTTTTCTCCGCGATTAGGTGCGACGGTGTTTTTGCTGCGCTCTGTCAGGCCCGGGAAAAGAACTACTCTTCCTTGTCATCAAGCAGATGAATCCATTATGAATGGGTTGTGTCCACCTACCAGCAGGGGGAGATAGCACTGAGAAACCATAGTTCCTCTTGGCCAGCTAGCTCCGTCTGCCTCTCAGTATTCTCTATCTCCCCAGCAGGGTTGGACGCAGCTCCTTCAAAAATCTGCCTGGGGTGGCTCCTGGGCTTTTGCCAGTTGTAGCAGGGGTGTTGTGGCTATTGCAGCTTCACTTTAAAGGCACATAGGTTAGCCCTTTCCTTGCCTTACCCTTCCCCCTATGTGGATGCAGGCACATTGGTATGTCCTTTTCCTGCCCTTCCCCACTCTCCTGGACCTCCGGAGTGCCTCTGTAGCTGTTGCCTCTAACTTTCCTCACAGCTTTAAAAAAAAAAAAAAAAAAAATGACGCGCTTGTTAGCGCTGCGATTCTGAGGCTTCCTTCTGTCTGTGCAGCAGGACCAGAGCTCTGTGACTCGGTCTGGTGAGGTAAGAGAGTCTTGTAGCTCCTCCGGGTAGGGCCCGCGATCGGGACGTTTTGGCGCAAATCCACCATTTTGAAACGATGGCTGCGGAGGTTTTTAAGCGCGGTTCACGTTGTGGCAAGCGCAGATCCGCAGCGGGGCTCTGTAAATCGTGCTCTTCAGACGTCAGGGCTGGCCCGAGCATGGCGAGCGAGGTTTCTTCCCACTCGATGGAGCTGGCAGCGGGTGCCATCTTGGATGCGCCGCGTGGCTCGACCCCCGCAGGAGCGAAGGGGTCTGAGGCCGGAGGGGAGCCTCAGATGGAGGCTACCAGAGGAGTTGCTTACCCCGGATTGGAACCTGGAGGCCAGGGTGAGCCTTTCTCCCCTGAGTTTGTGTTGCTTTTACATAAAGCGTTCATGTTAAAAAGAGCTCTGCCGCAGATGTCTGACTCTGCGTTGCTACCTGGTTCCCCTCCAGTGGAGACCAGCCCGGGATTGCCGTCGGGGTTTTTTTCCCAGGCAGTTGGCCGCAACGGTCCTTTCTGCCGTCAAACGGGCAGCGGTAGAGGAGACTTTGCAAGGCTGGTTGTGCACCTCGGGACGGTTGGTACCTGTGCTTCCCGCCGAGATCGGCTTACGGTCGTTAATCCATTATTTGTGGTGCCGCAAAAAAGGAGGGTCTTTTCGGCCCATACTCGACTTAAAGGAAGTCAACAAGTCACTAAGTGCGCGGCATTTTTGCATGGAAACCCTGCGCTCTGTCATGGCGGCGGTACAGCCAGGAGAGTTTCTCACGTCTCTGGACCTGAAAGAAGCTTACTTGCACATTCCTATTTGGCCCCCGCACCACCGGTTTCTCTGGTTTGCGATGTTGGGAAAACATTTCCAGTTTTGGGCCTTGCCTTTTGGCCTCGCCACAGCTCCCCGAACCTTTTCCAAGGTAATGGTGGTGGTAGCTGCCTTTCTCAGGCGAGAGGGTATCCGGGTTCACCCGTACGTCGACAACTGGATCATCAGAGCGGACTCTGCAGAAGAGTCGTCATGTAACAGCCAGAGTGGTCTCAGTACTTCAATCTCTGGACTGGGTCGTCAATATACCCAAAAGTCACCTGACCCCCCCTCAATCTCTAGAATGTTTGGGGGTCCGGTTCGAGACAGCCTCGGGGTTTGTCTTTCTACCCGAGCAAAGGCGGTGCAAGCTTCAGAACCAGGTCCGTCTGCTCTTGAGGATGCCTCACCCGCGAGCTTGGGACATAGTCCAGCTGTTGGGGTGAATGACGGCCACCTTGGAAGTGGTGCCATGGGCTAGAGCGCACCTAAGACCTCTGCAGTGTTCCCTGCTTCAACGATGGTTTCCAATATCTCAGGATTACCAGCGCAGACTCACATGGCTCCCTGCAGCCCGGCTCAGTATGGAGTGGTGGCTCTCAGACAGCATGCTGCGGCGAAGAATGCCGCTAGCACTTCCCGATTGGTGCCTGGTGGTAACAGATGCCAGCCGGCAGGGCTGGGGGCACATTGCCAGGGAAAGCATGCCCAGGGTCTCTGGACACCCGAGGAGTCGGAGTGGTCCATCAATCGCTTGGAGTTGAAAGCGATATTCCAGGCGCTTCTGGCCTTTCACAACCCTGGAGGGACTGGCTGTCAGAGTTCTGTTGGACAATACGACAGCAGTGGCCTACATAAATCGACAAGGCGGCACTCAGTGCAGGGCACTGGCCGCGCAGGCTGCGCAGATTTGCCACTGGGCCCAGCTACATCTGCAGTTTCTGTCAGCAGCTCACTTTGCAGGTCAGAGCAACGTGCAAGCCGATTATCTAAGCAGGCATCAAATCGACCCAGCGGAGTGGGAACTGGCAGACGAAGTGTTACTTCAGATCTGTGCCAAATGGGGGATGCCCATAGCGGATCTTATGGCGTCAAGCGCAAATGCCAAAGTCCCGTGCTTTACAGCAGATGGAGAGATCCTCGCTCGGCGGGGTTGGATGCCTTGGCTCAACCCTGGCCTCAGGGCCTCCTGTATGTGTTCCCTCCTGGGCCCTTGATAGGGCGAGCTCCTGCAGATTCGGCTACATCAAGGAGAGGTGATCCTCATTGCCCCAGATTGGCCCAGGCGGCCGTGGTATGCGGACCTCCGGCAGATGCTGGTGGAGGCTCCCCTTCCTTTGCCTCTGGTACCGAACCTGTTGTCACAGGGGCCGGTAACCATGGAGGACGCCTGCCGCTTTGGTCTTACGGCATGGCTATTGAGAGGGCTCAATTGAGAGACAAGGGCTATTCTAACAACGTCATCTCCACTCTCCTTCAGGCCCGCAAGCGTTCCACTTCCGTTGCCTATTCTCGGATTTGGCGCCAGTTTGAGGCTTGGTGGGCTGCTAAAGCGATTACACCCATGCAGGCTTCTGTCTCACCGATACTTGACTTTTTGCAGGATGGTATACAAAAAGGCTTGGCCTATAATTCCCTGTGTGTTCAAGTTGCAGCCTTAGCATGTTTCGGGGGAAAGTGGCTGGCCTCTCCCTGGCTGTTTATCCGGGGGTGGCACGGTTTCTTAGAGGGGTGCTTCGGCTCCGACCTCCCGTGCGGGCTCCGTGTCTGGCCTGGAACCTGGGGTTAGTTTTAAAGGCCCTTCAGTGTTGGTCCTTTGAGCTGCTTAGGCAAGCTTCGGAGAAGGATGTGACCCTAAAGGCGGTCTTTTTGGTGGCCATTACTTCGGCGAGATGGATGTCTGAGCGCCAGGCGCTGTCCTGTCGGGACCCATTTCTGCACTTGCACCTTCTAGATGTGCGAAGGGCTCTGTTGCAGTATTTGCGCATGTCAAATGCTTTCAGGACCTCTGATCACCTTTTTGTTTTGTTGTCAGGTCCTTGCAGAGGGTTTCCAGCGTCTAAAGCTATTTTTTTCAGCATATCTGCTGTCTGGCCGGCCTCTGCCTGAAGCCTTTAAGGCACATTCCACAAGAGCGATTTCCTCTTCTTGGGCTGAAACTGGAGCACTCTCTCTTCAAGAGATATGCAGTGCAATGACATGGGCTTCTAAGCTCTCATTTGCCCGACATTACAGGCTGGATGTGGCTGCCAGGAGGGATGCGCATTTTGGAGCACAAGTGCCAGCGCATGGTGTGGCCTGTTCCCACTCTAGGGATTGCTTTGATACATCCCATTCGTAATGGATTCATCTGCTTGATGACAAGGAAGGGAAAATTAGGTTCTTACCTTGGTAATTCTTTCCTTTAGTCATAGCAGATGAATCCATGAGCCTGCCCTGATTGATTTTGATGCTGTTTTGGGTTCAGTTTTTCCTGTAGATATGTTCCCTCATTGGGAGTGTTGCAGGAATTGAGATAGGAATTTGTGATACTTCAGGAGTCAGACAGCACACACCAGAATGAGAGAGTAATCTTCTTTATTTGCCAGCAAACAAAGCAGGACATCAGTTCTAGCTCTCTTCTCTTCCTCTCAGCTCTTTTTGTGTCATGTGGCTTCTGTCTCAGCTCTCTGTGTCTTCTCCTTCTTCTATCTGTTCCTTCTGTCCTTCTCTTTCTTCTGAGCTCCTTCTGACATAAACTGCTTCTGCTCCTACTTAAATAGGGTCCTAAGCCCTCCTCCTAGCCTAGCCCCCTTTACTCCCAATTGGTTAAGGAATAGATTGGTCACCTTGCCTCAACCAATCATTACTTTTGAAATATCAGTTACATAGGTTTGGTATTCCTCAAACTGACCTCTAACCTGGGGCCCCTCAAGCCAAACAATATGGCACTAGAACTCTTATCTTCTCATCATGATTGATTTCTCATCTATAGCTTAAATTGCTTACTGGACTCTGGCATTCATTAAAGGGGTCAAAAGCTAATCTTATTTAATAGCATACGGCTATGGTCTGTTATTTCTTTCAGGAGGCCAGTCCTACACTTAGCTTATAATTAATCAAGGAGAAGAGAGCTAACTAGCCCTGACCTCGTTCACCTATCAGCTTATACATTGAACCAGCCAGAACTGCAGATAAGTCAAAACACATGTTTGACCTCTTCACTGCAGTCCTTGCAAATACAGCAGAGAGTAACATTAGATTTAAAAAGGTATTCTACATTTAACTACACAGAATCAGTATTTCTTATAAGACATATTCTAAATATCAGAAACTTGTAAATACTAATCTATTGCCTCTCTCTAAACAGTATTTCTTCTAAGCATTTTAAACTAATCCTAAACAAACAGCCTGCTATATACCGGCTCATAATAGAATACATGTGTTTGCTTAGCAATCCATCACTCACAAGGTTGAAAGAAATTCCTGTCTCTGACCTTCTAACCCAGCCCGGCAAACGTAAATAACCTAAACCAGATAACATTCCTTCACTTGCTAGCAGAACTGAGAATTTAAAATAATATCTGAGCACCTTTAAACAAAATTAACCCTTCATATAATTTCTCAGAATTATTCAATTTCTTTTGCTCACTGCCTCATTCCCCCCTTTGAGACTAAAATCAGCTTATGCAGAGATAAGTCTCACAACTCAGACTCTGGAGATTATAGTGGTCCTAACTAGGAATAACATTTTCTTTCTTCCTAATCTAAAACAAATACAGCAAACTAATTAAGCAGTAATATTTCAACAGTCTGTGCTAATCACAGATTACTCTCATATAGTGTTCTCAGTCTTTGAGTTCTTATACCAGTTGGGATAGACCCTCAACTGACAAGGATCAAGCTTTCAAATTCCAAGAAAGCCAGAATCAGGCAAGAAAGAGTCTCAGTATGAAGCCGAAGTTCAGCCGCTCCTGCAGTATGCAGTTGACCCTTCTTTTCAGCTAGTAGATTCTTTGGTTCGGATCAAGCGCAACTTCAATGGCTCCGCTGGATCACTTTCTGCTCTCCACTGTTTAGGCTCCGTCTGATCCGTGCTGGGCTCAGTCTGGTCAGCAGACTTAATTCGAGACCAATGGACCCATGGAGTAATCCCTGCGACCTTCACAGCTGCAGGGGTAGAAAGCAAAACAGTAAAAGGTCCTTTCCACCGGGGCCCCAAAGGCTGGAGCTTCCAGTCTTTCACCCAAACTCTATCCCCTGGCAGGAAGGAATGTACCTGAGCCTGGAAGGGGACAGGGTTTATTTCTCTCACATAAGACTGAAGCTCAGAAATTATCTTACCCAGGAGGGCTACCTGCTCCTGCACCTGGGCAGACCCTAAAATCCCTATGTCTCCCTTAATTCCCTGTAAAATGGCTGGGGGCTTCCCATACACAATTTCAAAGGGAGAAAGGGCTGTTCCTTTAGTTGGAGTGCATCGGAGGCGGAAGAGGGGTAGTGGCAGTGCCTGTGGCCATTTCAATTGGGTTTCCTGACAAATCTTTGCTAGGCTATTTTTCAAGGTTCTGTTTGCCCGCTCAACCTGCCCTGAACTCTGGGGACGATAGGCACAATGCAATTTCCAGGTAATGCGCAATGCGCGGGACAGGGCCTGAAGTGTAGCTTCAACAAAGGCGGGACCATTATCTGAACCTATGGCAAGGGGCAGTCCATACCTAGGGATGACATCCCTAAGGAGGGCTCGAGCTACTTCTGTGGCTTTCTCAGTGACTGTAGGATATGCTTCCACCCACCCAGAAAAGGTACAGACCATGACTAAGAGGTATCGGAACCTACCACTCCTGGGCATTTCTGTGAAGTCTATAACTAGGGACTCAAAGGGTGTTAGTCCTCTAGACTGAACTCCTGGTGGAATACGGGGTCCCTGGCGGGCATTATTCTGGGCACAAAGAGTACATCGGGCAGAGGCAGTGGCAACCAGACTATCCAATCCTTCCAGCACCACTACTCGATTGAGTAGGCGGGCTAGTGCTGTTTTCCCTAAGTGTGATAGGTCATGAGCTTGAGACACTACAGGCCAAGCTAGGTGGCGTGGCACCAGAACTCTGGTATCAGGGAGATGTAACCAACCATCAGGTCTCCTTACTGCACCTTCTTCTTGAGCCCATTTCTCTTCCACTTGGGTATATATAGGTGTCCATTCTTGCAGTCGGATTTGGAACAGGGGAGTCACAGTACTTGCTAGGGGTCCTCGAGCAGCTTCCTTGGCCACCCGATCAGCATGGCGGTTCCCTCGGGCCACTGGAGTATCTATTCTTTGGTGTCCCCTGCAATGAATGACAGCTACCTTCTTAGGGGCCCACACAGCCTCTAGCAGCTGAAGTATTTCAGGTCCATACTTAACAGGTTGGCCTGCAGCATTTATGAGTCCCTTTTCCTTATACAAAGCTCCATGAGCATGTAGAGTTGTGAAGGCATATTTGGAATCAGTATAAATGTTGGTTACCAGTCCTGCTGCTAACTCCAGAGCTCGTATGAGGGCCACAAGTTCTGCTTTCTGGGCTGAAGTTCCTTGGGGCAGGGCCCTTGCTTCTATCACCTTGTCTTCTGTCACCACAGCATAGCCTGCCAGTCGCTTGGAGTTCTCCACATAACTGCTTCCATCTGTAAAATAAATTACATCTGGGTCCCTCCAAGGAACATCTTTAAGATCTGGTCGACTGGAATACACTTCATCCATGGTTTGGATACAGTCATGATCCGGTGGTCCCTCAGATGCTGGCAAAAGAGTGGCGGGATTGAATGTAGCCACTGTTTCCAGGTGTATCCGTGGATTCTCACACAAACTGGCTTGATACTTAACCATGCGGTTATTTGTAAACCAGTGATTGCCCTTATACTCCATGAGGGTAAGAACTGCGTGGGGGACTTTAACAACCAGTTCTTGCCCCAAGGTCAACTTATCAGCTTCCTGGACCAGTAAGGCTGTTGCTGCAATGGCCCTCATGCAGGCTGGCCATCCTTTAGCCACTCCATCCAGCTGTTTAGACAGGTATGCAACAGGCCTCTGCCAGGATCCCATCATCTGGGTCAGCACACCCAGAGCAACCCCCTGTCTCTCATGGACATACAATGAGAAAGGTTTCTCCACATCAGGAAGGCCTAACGCAGGGGCTTGGAGTAGGGCTTTCTTTATGGCAATGAAAGATTGTTGAGCAGTAGATCCCCATTCAAATGGTTCCTTTTCACCCCCCTTTGTGGCTTGGTATAGGGGTTTCGCCATCAATGCAAAATTTGGAATCCAAATTCTGCAGAATCCAGCTGCTCCCAGAAATTCCCTAACTTCCCTTCTGGACTTGGGTTGGGGAATTGCAGCTACTGCTTGCTTCCTACTAGCATCCAATCTCCGACTTCCCTGGGAAATGCAAAAGCCCAGATACTTCACTTCTGACTGACAAAGTTGGGCCTTTGAGCGTGAGACCTTATAGCCTGCATCCAAGAGTAGCTCCAGCAATTCTCTAGTAGCCTCAAAACACTCTTCCTGGGTCACTGCTGCAATCAGGAGGTCATCTACATACTGGAGTAAAACTCGCCTGGAAGGCTCAGATTTAAAAGTCTTAAGGTCTTGTCCTAGGGCTGTCCCAAAAATAGTGGGGGAATTCTTGAACCCCTGTGGCAGGCGGGTCCATGTATACTGAAGCTTCCTTCCTGTTACTGGGTTTTCCCATTGAAAGGCAAAAAGCAATTGACTGGCGGGGGCCACCCGAATACAAAAGAAGGCATCTTTTAGGTCTAGTGTTGTGAAATGGGTAGCTCCAGAAGGTATCAATCCTAGCAGGACATATGGATTAGGCACTACAGGGTGTAATGAGATAGTGGATTTGTTGACCACTCGTAAGTCTTGGACTGGCCGGTAGTCCTCAGTCCCTGGCTTCTGAACTGGCAATAATGGCGTATTCCATGGAGACTGGCAAGGACGAATAATTCCATGGGATAACAGACGATTCAAATGTGCTTGGATCCCTTCCAGAGCCTTTCTGGGAATTGGGTATTGGCGAAGATGGATTGGCCGGGCACTTGGAAGTAAATCTACATGTACAGGAGGAATATTTCGGGCCAACCCTGGGGGATTATCTTCTGCCCATACCCCTCTGACCTGAAAGCTGTCTGCCAGGGTAGGTCAACTTGGCCCTGCGACTGATGCAGCCGCCATTCTTCTTCAAGAGGGCAACAGAAACTCAGTATACCCTTAGGGCTGGATGTTGGGGGCCGAAAGGAGACTGAAGTCTGGCCATCAGAGTCAAAGGAAATTTGGGCCCTAAGCTTGGACAGCAGGTCTCGACCTAACAAAGGGATTGGACAGTCTGGCATATACAAGAATTCATGAGTGACTATGTGTGAGCCCAATTGGCATCTACGGGTTGTCAGGAAGGGCCTCCGGTTCTGCACCCCCGTGGCACCCACCACTCGGACAGTTTTTCCAGACACAGGCGCTAATCGCTCCGTCACAACAGAATGTTCAGCTCCTGTATCAATCATGAATGGAATTGAGCGGCTCCCTATAGTTAACTTGACCATAGGTTCCTGGGAGCCCAGTTTGTAGGAACCCAGTCTGTCCTATTCGTCCCATTCTGCCATCTCGGCTATCCCGATGATGTCAGATTCAGGAGGCTCATATCTTCCCTCTCGAACTCGGCCTCGGCTTCCTCGATCTCCTGGTCCCCTTCTCAGTCCCTGGCGCCTCTGGGGGCATTCATCTTTCCAGTGCCCTCTTTCCTTACAATAGGCACACTGATCCTTCTCCAATCTTGGTCTGGGATTCTCCCCCCTTGGCCGGGATTGATTGAAGGAATCTCGGGGCCTGGCTGGTGGTCCGGGGTCCCACTTTGGCTTCCCATTAGCTAGAGGTCGACCTCGATTAAGAGTGGAATTAGTAATGGCTGCCGCTAAAAGGTCGGCCTTCTTCTGCATCTTCCGGTCAGCCTCTCGGCGCACCTCCTGATCTCTATTAATGAAAACCTTGGTTGCGATCTCAATTAGCTGGGTGGTATTCATCCCTGCGAATCCCTCCTGACGCTGCAACTTCTTCCGGATATCTGGCATACTCTGGGCCACCAATGCGCTATTCACCATTCTCTGGTTTTCTTGGGCTTCAGGGTCAAATGGGGTGTATGTTCTGTAGGCTTCAATTAGTCGCTCTAAGAAGGCCCCAGGGGATTCAGTTGCCCCTTGGAGAATTTCAGAGACCTTTGCCAGATTAATGGGCCTCTTTATGCCTTTCCTCATACCTTCCAGTAAGTCCCGGCAATAGCCAGACAACAGTTCATAGTGCTGCCCATCATTTGGATCCCAATCTGGAGCTGCGCGAGGAAACCGAGCTCTAACCCATCCCTCTGAGTCCTGTATCCCCCCGGGGACACGCTCTCGCGTGATGGCCTCAGCATTTTGCATAATCTTCCGCCTCTCCTCAGTTGTGAAGAGGGTCAGGAGAAGTTGTTGACAATCAGTCTAGGTTGGGTTATGGGTGGCCATAATGCTAGTCACTAGGTCCACCACTGCCTGAGGCTTTTCAGTATAAGAGGGATAATGCGTCTTCCAATTCAGGAGATCGGTGGTTGTGAAGGGTACATACTGATAGGCCTGTGCCTGTATAACCTGACCCTGATTATTAGGATCCGGTCGAGTGGTAGTTACCTGACGAAGTGGCAGAACTCTCGAGGAGGTGGGAATGGAACCTGAGGTAGAGCTAGGAGCTACCCTCCTATCATGCTCAAAGGTAATTGCAGCGGGTCTAACCCATTCAGTAGAGGTAGGTTGAAATCCTGAGGGATGGGGAGGGGTACTCATAGACTGAGAGGTGGTCACAGGTGAGTCAGTCCATTGAAAGGGATGCCGGGCCCCTGATGAGTGGGTAGGGGTATTAGAAGGAGAGGCTGGGCTGTCGGGAGTTGAGGAGTCAGGGAGTGGAACCCAAAACGGGTCTTCAGAGGTTAACAGGAGAGGATTTGGCACAGAAGGGTAGAGGCCAGGTGAAAAGTCCAACCTAGGGTGTGGCAGGTTTGGCACAGGAGGGGAAGAACTATCCGGAGAAGCCTGTGCTGGAGAGGCTTGGGCTGGGCGGCGTGGATCTCTGGGGGCGGCACGGAACCCCAACAATGGGCCATAAGGTGGTGGCTCAAGATCTGAGGGGTCATCAGAGAGTATGGGTTTCTCAGACAGGGTAGGGGCGGAAGCCACCGATTGGGTGGTAGGCTTCCTAGGGCTCTTTCCCTCTTCTAGTTTAGATTTTCTAATCTTTCTTTGAACACGGCCTAACATGAATTTTACTGGGGATCCCATATAAGTTTTCAACCAAGAGGGAGGGTCAGTCACAAGGCTGTCCCAGGAATCTATATAAGGGAGTTGTTCAGAATATTCTGGTCCTCCTACTACTATGCTGTAGACCTTCCGGATTACTTCAATATCTAAGCTGCCACTAGGGGGCCACCCCACTCCCATAGATGGCCACTCAACTTCACACAAGGTTCTTAAAGTACTTGAGCTTAAAGTCTGTCCATAATCATTAATTAAAAAGCCTTTTTTGAAATTTCTAAGCATACAATCTAGGGGGGTAGCAATTGTTCTAGATGATGTCCCACCCATAATGCTTACAGTTACAACACACAAAGAGGGAAGGAGTTTTTGAGAATGCAGTAAGGGGTCTGCACTCTTCTAACATTCAAGCATCACACATTCCATACAGAAAATCCCACCCAACAATTTCAAATTTCTCAGATACAGATAAGCTCAAGCGTTTTCGCTTCTAGTCCCCGCGACTAGAAGGTACTAGGGCCTTCGCTGAGAATTGATCAGATTCTCCTTCCCTCTTTCTTGAGGGGCTGGTTTACAACTTCCTAGCTAGGATTACAATACAAAATACAGAATACATACCCGGCGAATGTTCTCCAGTCAGTTGGGTGCTGGGATTAATGCAGGATTTATCCCACCGCTGCCACCAAGAATTGTTGCAGGAATTGAGATAGGAATTTGTGATACTTCAGGAGTCAGACAGCACACACCAGAATGAGAGAGTAATCTTCTTTATTTGCCAGCAAACAAAGCAGGACATCAGTTCTAGCTCTCTTCTCTTCCTCTCAGCTCTTTTTGTGTCATGTGGCTTCTGTCTCAGCTCTCTGTGTCTTCTCCTTCTTCTATCTGTTCCTTCTGTCCTTCTCTTTCTTCTGAGCTCCTTCTGACATAAACTGCTTCTGCTCCTACTTAAATAGGGTCCTAAGCCCTCCTCCTAGCCTAGCCCCCTTTACTCCCAATTGGTTAAGGAATAGATTGGTCACCTTGCCTCAACCAATCATTACTTTTGAAATATCAGTTACATAGGTTTGGTATTCCTCAAACTGACCTCTAACCTGGGGCCCCTCAAGCCAAACAATATGGCACTAGAACTCTTATCTTCTCATCATGATTGATTTCTCATCTATAGCTTAAATTGCTTACTGGACTCTGGCATTCATTAAAGGGGTCAAAAGCTAATCTTATTTAATAGCATACGGCTATGGTCTGTTATTTCTTTCAGGAGGCCAGTCCTACACTTAGCTTATAATTAATCAAGGAGAAGAGAGCTAACTAGCCCTGACCTCGTTCACCTATCAGCTTATACATTGAACCAGCCAGAACTGCAGATAAGTCAAAACACATGTTTGACCTCTTCACTGCAGTCCTTGCAAATACAGCAGAGAGTAACATTAGATTTAAAAAGGTATTCTACATTTAACTACACAGAATCAGTATTTCTTATAAGACATATTCTAAATATCAGAAACTTGTAAATACTAATCTATTGCCTCTCTCTAAACAGTATTTCTTCTAAGCATTTTAAACTAATCCTAAACAAACAGCCTGCTATATACCGGCTCATAATAGAATACATGTGTTTGCTTAGCAATCCATCACTCACAAGGTTGAAAGAAATTCCTGTCTCTGACCTTTCTAACCCAGCCCGGCAAACGTAAATAACCTAAACCAGATAACATTCCTTCACTTGCTAGCAGAACTGAGAATTTAAAATAATATCTGAGCACCTTTAAACAAAATTAACCCTTCATATAATTTCTCAGAATTATTCAATTTCTTTTGCTCACTGCCTCAGGAGAAGTTGGAAAACAGTCTTCAGGATTTCTCAGGATTTCTGTTCTGTTACAGGAGGTTGAGTTCGTCCCTCCTTTGAATTACTGCTCCTGTTCTGGGGCGGTCGTTCGCTGTGAGGAAAGTTCATGTTATTCTACTTTGCGGTGTAACACTGCTTTGGAAGCTTCAAATACTGAGAGGCAGACGGAGCTAGCTGGCCAAGAGGCACTATGGTTTTTCAGTGCTATCTCCCCCTGCTGGTAGGTGGACACAACCCATTCGTAATGGATTCATCTGCTATGACTAGAGGAAAGAAAATTACCAAGGTAAGAACCTAATTTTCCCTTCGTGACTGATTTCTCTCTTATTTTCTTTTTTATTAAAAGACAAAAAAGTAATAATTTTCCCGTAGTTCCTGCCTAAGGTGGTGTCGGAGTTTCATCTGAACCAGTCAATTGTCTTGCCAACTTTCTTTTCCCGTCCTCATACCCGCCCTGGCGAACGCAGTTTGCATACCTTGGACTGCAAGAGATCATTGGCCTTTTACGTGGAGTGGACACAGCCCTTCAGACAGTCCACCCAGTTGTTTGTTTCTTTTGATCCCAACAGGAGGGGAATCGCCATCAGAAAACGCACAATCTCAAATTAGCTAGCAGATTGCATTTCCTTCACTTATGCCCAAGCTGGGCTGACTCTCTACAGGGTCATGTCACGGCTCATAATGTTAGAGCCATGGCTGCGTCAGTGGCCCACTTAAAGTTCTCCATTGAAGAGATTTGCAAGGCTGCAACATGGTCATCAGCCCACACATTCACATCTCACTACTGCCTTCAGCAGAATACCCGACGCGACAGTCTGGGCAGGCTGGGCTGCAGAATCTGTTTGGGGTTTAGAATCCAACTCCACCCCCCCCATGGACCCATTTTTGTTCTGTTCCAGGTTGCACACTGTTGAGTTTGGTTTCAGGTAAATCTATGTTATGTCATCGCCGTTGTGAGGCCTAATTGACCAATGTTCATTATTTTGAGTGAGCCTGGATACCACACATGTGAAAACAAGCAGCCTGCTTGTCCTTGGAGAAAGTGAAGATACTTACCTGTAGCAGGTATTCTCTGAGGACAGCAGGCTGATTGTTCTCACAAACCCGCCCTCCTCCCCTTTGGAGTTGTTGAGCTATCCCAATCACATGCCATCAGTGAAATGCACCTTGTGCTGTGCTTTTCAGTTTTATTTGTTATCTTTATTTCTGTGTGACACATGCTTTGAGTTATACTCTCCATGTGTTGACAGTTTGTGCTCTCTTTTGGTCGATTTAGGTGCAGACAGATGGACTTATCCACAAAAGGTGGGGGAGGCCAATAGTGCAACAAATATGCTTAGAGGAGTCAGAGGACAGACAGGAAAAGGGTTGAAGAGTAAGAGGTGAATGCTGGAAGCTAGTAGATCAGTGGTTCCCAAACCTGGTCCTGGAGGCACCCCAGTCAGTCAGGTTTTCAGTACATTCACAATGAATATTCATGAGAGATTTGCATTCAGTGGAGACGATACTTTCAAATCTTTCTTGAATATTCATTGTGGGTATCCTGAAAACCTGACTGACTGAGGTGCCTCCAGGACCAGATTTGGGAACCACTGGTGTAGTTGAATGCATGCTTTCCAATCTGTAGAGAAGCAGAAAAGAAGAATCTCAATTGGGCAGACTGAGATGGGCCCAACTGATCCTTTCTTTATCCTGCTAGATCAGTCCAGATGTGGATTATGCTGCTGAGCCAGCAAATGGAGGCAGAGAACACTGAGCATTCAGTGACGTTACATTACATTACAAAACAGGCTTATATTTGCTATTACGTAGTTCAAAGTGGATTACAAAGTAATATAACCAATCCAACATTGGGAATTACATACCAATTAGAAAAATGTCAATTGAATTACTTATCCATTTAGTAAATGTTCACGGAACAAGTATGCTTTCAAATATTTCCTAAAAGTGAATAAGCTCTAATCTCCCTAACCTCTAAGGCAGAGGTTTTCAACCCAGTCCTTGGGGCACACAGTCGAGATTTTCAGGAAATCCCATTGAAAACTCTGACTGGGTGTGCCTGAGGACTGGGTTGAAAACTTCTGCTCTAAGGTATAAGTTACAAATCTAGCAGCTTGAGATGCTATCGTTATAGTTTCTTTTAGACCAATATTGAGTTGGTTGGGGGTAATGTAAGATACTTTTCATTTTGTAAAGTCATATCCAACAGACCTCCTAATAGGAAAATGAATAATATCTGAAAGCGTGTAGGACTAAGCTGATCTTTATATGCCCTCCCCCACCAGGGGACCTATCAGTTCTTTATCCTTTATCCTAGATTCCCCTGAAGAGGTCAAGTTTGTTTGTTACATTTGTATCCCACATTTTCCCACCTATTTGCAGGCTCAATGTGACTTACATAGTGCCGGAGATGCATTCGCAGACTCCAGTGTGAACAAATACAAGTGGTGGTGTGGGAATAAGAGTTCGTGTGAAGCAATCAACGGAAGAGTTGTGTTATGTCCATTACGTACTTTGCTTTTGTTGTGTTGCAGAGATCAGGCTATTAGGTTGGGTCGGTAGGTATGCTTTTTCAAACAGGTTGGTCTTTAGTGTGTTCCGGACATTTAGGTGGTCGTATGTTGTTTTCAAGGCTTTCGGTAATGCGTTTCACAGTTGTGTACTTATGTAGGAAAAGCTGGATGCGTAAGTTGATTTGTATTTGAGGCCTTTGCAGCTAGGGTAGTGCAGATTTAGATATGTTTGTGATGATTTAGATGTGTTTCTGGTTGGTAGCTTGATGAGGTCTGTCATGTATCCTGGGGCTTCTCCGTAGAGAATTTTGTAGACCATGGCACAGATTTTGAAGGCAATACGTTCTTTGATTGGGAGTCAGTGTAGTTTTTCACGGAGGGGTTTTGCGCTTTCAAATCATGTTTTACCAAATATCAGCCTGGCTGTCGTGTTTTGGGCAGTCTGAAGCTTGTTTAGGATTTGTTCTTTGCATCCTGCGTAAATTCCGTTGCAGTAGTCTACGTGACTTAGTACCATTGATTGTATCAGGTTGCAGAATATTTCCCTCGGGAAGAATGGTTTCACGCGTTTGAGTTTCCACATTGGGTGGAACATTTTCTTTGTTGTGGATTTTACTTAGCTCTCTAATGTTAAGTTGTGGTCTAATGTGACGCCGAGGATTTTCAGGCTGTCTGAGATAGGGAGGGTGTGGTTTGGGGTATTGATACTTGTGGAGTTATCCATGCTGTATTGGGAGGAGAGGATGAGACAAGTGTGTGTTTTCTTTGTTGAGTTTTAGTTGAAATGCATTTGCCTATGAGTCCATGATGTTGAAGCGGAGTTTGATTTTGATGTTGATTTCTGTCAGATCATGTTTGTAGGGAATGTATATGGTGACATCGTCTGCATTGATGAATGGGTGAAATTGAAATAAAGTACATACACAATATATATATATATATAGATATAGATATATAGTTATAAAAGCAAAAGGCCAATGCGGAGTGAACTCGTGAGTCTCTTAAACCGCAGAGATTCTGCAGGACTGGCTCAGAGATACACTTCAACTCTTATCTTTTTATTGGTAAGCAATCAAAGGCACATCATCATTAGATTCAGGAATCACGTGTTATCGGCATCACATGGAAAACATTAGTCATTACCTTTCTTATGAAAGTTCAGCAGAATCATGGAAAATTGTATTATCAGAATGTCAGCAGTTGTCCATCCAGCATATTAGTAACAAGCTGACCTATATTTTATCTTTCTAATTCACGTGAAGTCACTTGATGCTGACAATCTATGATTTCCCAAAAGCAAGCTATAATTTGTTGATCAGGGACACAGTTCCATGTTCTTTATCATTCTGCTAGTTTCAGCTGTTGATTTAGAAATGTGTTATGTCTAGCATTTATCTCAAGTTGTTTCAACATTAGCTCAATGTCCAGTAAATTATTATTTTAGTTGCTGTAAGCAGAATCATCTAGCTGCAAGCTGGTGGAAGAGAGAAAATAATCCAAAAATTATCCCAGTACATTTTTATGGGAAAGGCAGCTCAGTGGCAGTATATATACATTGGTTCACTGTTTTCACTATATCATAGTGAATAAGGAATTATACATATCACTGTTTTCCCATCTCATTTCCTCTGTCAGATATTCAGAAAGCGTTTTACATGCAGAGAGGTTGGGAAGAATTCTATGAGCTGTTCTCGTTCTTTCCCCACTTGTATGTGTTTTCATAATCCATGGTCATTTCTTTTCCCCATTTTCTACTTATTGCCTGCTATTCTCGGTGTTTGAAATTGGGCAAGGGTTCAGGTTCTTAACCTTGGCAGTCCTTATTTTGGCATTTTCTCCAAAGATAGGAGCTACCTAAATGCATGTAACACATACTTCCATATCATCATGCCGATCAATCCATAGACTGGTGGGTTGTGTCCATCTACCAGCAGGTGGAGATAGAGAGCAAAGTTAGGCGCCGTTCTTTCCGCGCGGCTCCTTCTCGGAGTTTCGCGCGGGACGCCATTTTGGATGCGCAGCATGTTTCTCCCCCGCTCTGGCGAGCGCCGGTTGAGGGTGCGTCTAGGGCCGTGGCCCAGGCGGCAGAAGTGCACAGTCTAGGGGGTTCTCCCCTGAGTTCATTTTGCTGCTGCATCAGGCTTTTCTTATGCTAAACGCTGCCCCGGCTCCCCCCTCTGATCAAGGGGTTGAGGCCTCCAGAAGCAAGCGCCCTCGGGTGGACTTCCAGGCCCTAGAGGACACTGTCTCCTCTGTAGATGAGGGCAGCGTATCTGAGTTCTCCCAACGGTCCTTTGGGGATTCCTTGGAGGAGACGGATTCCTGCTCGAGTGGAGCGGATGACCCCTCTGCAGCACGGATCTTTCACTCAGAGGATTTGCCCAACCTGTTAGTGCAGGCCATGAGCATTTTGAAGATTTCCTCTCCGGAGGATGTCTCTCCCTCAGCCTCTGTTGGCTCTACCATTATGCTGGGGACGAAGCGCCTGCCTAGAACCTTCCACGTACATGAAGCCATGCACACCTTGATTTCGGCTCATTGGGATTTCCCAGAAGCGAGCCTTAAAGTGGCTAGGGCTATGTCCTGCCTCTATCCTCTGCCTGAAGGTGAACGGGAGGCCTTTCTTGGGCCTACCGTGGATTCTTTAATCACTGCGGTGACTAAGAAAACGGCGTTGCCGGTGGAAGGTGGCTTAGCCCTAAAGGACGCCCAAGACAGGAGATTGGAGGCGGCTTTAAAGTCGTCCTTCGAGGCGACTGCTTTAAGTTTGCAGGCCTCAATTTGCGGCTCCTATGTGGCCAGGGCGTGCCTGACGGTGCAGCGGGCTCCCCCCTCTGATCCTTCCTTGAGGGCTGATTGGCCAGCCCTGGAATCGGGCTTGGCCTACTTGGCAGACTTGCTGTATGATGTCTTGAGCCTCGGCTAAAGGTATGGCTCAGACAGTCTCTGCATGGCGGTGGCTTTGGCTAAAGCATTGGTCTGTTGACAACGCCTCTGTCTCGCCTGGCTAAGTTGCCTTTTTAAGGCAAGCTGCTCTTTGGGGTCGAGCTGGACAAGATTGTGACCGATCTCGGCACGTCTAAGGGAAAGGGAGGTCAGGGCTCGGGCCAGTGGTGCCCGCCCCGGTTCCTCCAAAGGATGGTTTCAGGAAGCCCGTCGGTATCGCCCGGGAAGTCGTGCTCCTCTGCCCCCTTTTCCTTCATAAGGAACTTCTCCCCAAAGCAGCATTCCTTTCGCAGAGACCGCCGTCCCGGAGGTGCCTCCTCTGTTCCTCCCCCAGGGTCTCGTACCCAATGACGGGGCGCTGGTCCATGGCCCAGAGCAGATTGGAGGACCCCTATCCTCGTCTCTGGGCGAGTGGACCAGGGTAACTTCAGACGCTTGGGTGCTGGAAGTCATCAGAGACGGCTTCAAGCTAGAGTTCTGCCGACCCTTAAGAGACGGGTTTGTGCACTCTCCCTGCAAGTCTCCGGTCAGCTTGGCAAGGGACGTTACTCCATTTACTTTGTGGTACCAAAGAAAGGAGGTTCTGTCCGGCCTATCCTCGACCTCAGAGGGGTCATTCGGGCCTTGTAAGTTCGGCACTTCCGGATGGAGACTCTCCGCTCTGTTATAGCGGCAGTGCAGGCAGGGGAGTTCCTGGCATCCTTGGACATCAAGGAAGCTTACTTGCATATTCCCATCTGGCCTCCTCATCAATGCTTTCTGCGTTTTGCAGTTCTGAGCCGACACTTCCAGTTCAGAGCCCTCCCGTTCGGGTTGGCTACTGCTCCGCGGACCTTCTCCAAAGTAATGGTGGTCATCGCGGCCTTCCTACGAAAGGAAGGAGTACAAGTTCATCCTTATCTGGACGACTGGTTGATCTGGGCCCCCTCTTATGCAGTGTGCGGCAGAGCTTCAGACCGGGTGATTGCTCTTTTGAGCTCCCTGGGGTGGATCATCAACTGGGAGAAAAGCCAGCTGCGCCCGACTCAGTCCCTGGAGTATCTGGGAGTTCGATTCGACTCCCAAGTGGGCAGAGTGTTCCTGCCAGACAATCGGATTGTCAAGCTTCATGCTCAGGTGGACAAGTTCCTAGCAGCCTCTCCTCTTCGGGCTTGGGACTATGTGCAGCTATTGGGCTCTATGACGGTCACGATGGAAGTAGTGCCCTGGGCCAGGGCCCATATGAGACCTATACAGCTCTCTGCTGCAGCGATGGACTCCAGCTTCGGAGGATTACGCTGTGCGCCTTCCCTTGGATCCGGCGGTGCGCAAGGCGCTGAGCTGGTGGCTGAGGCCAGACAAGCTGTCCGCAGGAATGCCTCTTATGACCCCGGAGTGGGTTGTCGTCACGGCGGACGCCTCTTTGACGGGCTGGGGAGCCCACGACTTGGGAAGGACAGCGCAGGAGCTCTGGTCCCCTGCAGAGGCAAAGTGGTCTATCAACCTCCTGGGACTCAGAGCCATTCGGTTGGCGCCTTTGGAGTTTCTCCCGGTCCTGGCGCTGAAGCCAGTACTGGTTCGGTCGGACAATGCCACGGCTGTGGCCTATGTCAATCGCCAGGGAGGTACCATGAGCGCCCCTCTAGCCTAGGAGGCTATGAAGCTATGCCTGTGGGCGGAAGTCAAACCTGGAACAGCTGTCGGCGACCCACATTGCGGGAGTCATGAATGCTGCTCAGGCCTTCTTGAACATCACGAAGCGCTGGGGCCAGCCGAGCCTAGATCTGATGGCGTCATCAGCCAATTGCCAAGTGCCGCGCTTTTTCAGCAGAGGACGGGACCCTCGATCTCTGGGAGTAGATGCTCTTCTCCAACAGTGGCCGACACAGGAGCTTCTCTATGTGTTCCCGCCTTGGCCCATGTTGGGCAGGGTGCTAGGCCAGGTGGCAAAGCATCCAGGCCAGATAATCCTGGGGAGTCCGGATTGGCCCAGACGTCCCTGGTATGCGGACTTGATCAGGCTCTCAGTGGACGGCCCTCTGCAGCTGCCAGCGGAGCGGGGCCTGTTGCATCAGGGTCCCGTGATAATGGAGGATCCCTCCCTCTGGTCTTTCGGCCTGGCTATTGAGCGGCAGCGTCTAAGAAGGGCTTCTCAGACAAGGTCATCGCCGCTATGCTGAGAGCAAGGAAGCGCTCTACTTCTACTGCTTATGCCAGGGTTTGGCATACCTTTGCATCGTGGTGTGAGGCAGGCTCACTTTCTCCCTTCACTGCTCCAATTTCTTCAGTATTGGCGTTCCTGCAAGAAGGTCTGGAAAAAGGCCTGTCGCTCAGTTACCTTAAGGTCCAGGTAGCGGCTCTTGCTTACTTCAGGGGTCACCTGAAGGGTGCTTCCCTGGCCTCGCAGCCAGATGTGGTGCGCTTTCTCAAGGGAGTTAATCACCTGCGCCCTCCTCTGCACTCAGTGGTACCTGCGTGGAATCTCAATCTGGTGCTAAGAGCCTTGCAGAATCCGCCTTGTGAACCCTTGTCGAGGGCATCTCTGAAAGACCTGACGTTGAAAGCAGTCTTTTTGGTGACCACCACTTCAGCCAGAAGAGTTTCTGAGCTCCAGGCGCTATCATGTCGAGAGCCCTTTCTGCAGTTCACTGAGGCAGGAGTGTCTATTCGCACAGTGCCTTCCTTCCTGCCCAAGATTGTTTCTTGCTTCCATGTGAATCAGCAGCTCTGTCTACCCTCCTTTCGTAGGGAGGACTACCCAGAGGAGTACTCTGCTCTCAAATATCTAGATGCGAGACGAGTCATCATCAGATACTTGGAAGTGACCAATGATATCCGGAAGTCGGATCATCTGTGCTGTTCGCAGGTCCTCGTAAGGGTCTGCAGGCTGCCAAGCCTACAGTGGCACGATGGGAGAAGGAAACCATTGCAGCGGTTTATGTGGCCGCGGGGAAGGTGCCGCCTATCCAGCTGAAGGCTCACTCCACTAGAGCACAGGCGGCCTCGATGGCAGAGGCCGGGTCCGTCTCCTTGTAAGAGATTTGTAGGGCGGCAACTTGGGCATCGGCTCATACCTTCTCCAGACATTACCGCTTGACTGTGGCTGCTGGGGCGGAGGCCCGGTTTGGAGCTTCAGTGTTGCAGTCAGGGATTTCTATGTCCAGCCCTGGGTGAGTACTGCTTCGGTACATCCCACCAGTCTATGGATTGATCGGCATGATATGGAAGGTAAAATTATGTATCATACCTGATAATTTTCTTTCCATTAATCATAGCCGATCAATCCATAGCCCCTCCCAGATATCTGTACTGTTTATATTCTGGTTGCATTTCAGGTTCAAGTTTAGTCTTCAGTTCCTGTTCAGGAGGACTTCGTGTTCAAGTTTTTTCAATGGGATTCTTCAGGAGTTGAGACGATTTTGTGTTACAGTGAGCTGTAACCACTTGTAACCACTCGCCTCCACCTACCCTCCTCTCTTCCCTCCCGTTCACATTAATTGATTTGATTTGCTTACTTTATTTATTTTTTGTCTATTAGATTGTAAGCTCTTTGAGCAGGGACTGTCTTTCGTCTATGTTTGTGCAGCGCTGCGTATGCCTTGTAGCGCTATAGAAATGCTAAATAGTAGTAGTAGTAGTAGTAGCTGCTGCATTCCTCTCCCCTCCGTTTTTACGGGGCTGGATTGAGACCTAAATTCTGCCGGCGCTCCCTCCCACTTCGTGCGGCTGTAGGGCAGCTTTGTACCCCTCCCGCTTCGGCGGTGTTAGGGTCAGTCAGCTCCTCCCGCGGTTGCGGTTGCAGGATAAGCCAAATCCCCCCGCATCGGCGGGTGTGGTGTCCCTCCCCTGCTCCGCGGGGATGAGCTGGACGGATTCCCCTCCCCCACTTGTGTGGGGATGAGCTGGGTTGATTCCCTTCCCCCGTTTCGGCAGTGGTGAGCTGGGCAGAGTATCTCTTTGTGGGTGTAATTCTCTAAGTGCTGAGTCCTGCGGATGGATCTTTGATATCGACATACTGAGGAGTTTCCGGCAGCACATGACCACATATAGGGAGGCAAAAGGATTGCTCTCTATCTCCACCTGCTGGTAGATGGACAACCCACCAGTCTATGGATTGATCGGCTATGATTAATGGAAAAAAATTATCAGGTATGATACATAATTTTACCATATCCTTTTTTGTGGGACTTCTGTCCTGAAGCTTCTCTATCCACATCCCTTGCTCAAAACAGATGGTTAAAAGGAATGATTAATGATTAGGAATATTTCTAAGCCTTAAAAATCTAAACTTTGGTAGCATCTCACAGTGGCATTCATGCTGAATAACCTATCGGCATGATTTCATGAATATATATTACAAGTAAGAAATCTAAACTTTTCTCTAGATGCTGTGTGGCACATAATTAACCTTTGGTAGACCTGGCTTCTTTGTTGAAAGTACAAAATCTCTACCATCTCAGGTTCAGAGTTTTAGACTCAGGTGTGTGACTTGAAATGCCATTTCTTCATATTTTTTTATAACAATTGACCTACTTGTGAAACTGGTAACTGACCAACGACAGGGTATTGTGACTCAGCAACTGCATGAGTTCAACTTTGTACTGTTTGGGGTTGATGGCTAAGATATTTACTTTCTGATTTATAGAAATCCCTGATGAGGATAATAGTGTTGCTGCAATTTACCAGGCTGTGGATGAACTTCCCCAAGCAAACCGAGATACATTGGCTTTTATTATTCTCCACTTGCAAAGGTGATTAGAGGTACCTGGGATTTTAACTAGCTGGGGGTGAAGAAATTTAGGGTGTGCGGAACTTTTGAGAGAGACAACTTCTTCAGAAAGTTCTTATATATATTCATAGCATCTTATTCTTTGTACATTTGTCTAACTAGAGTGGCTCAAAGCCCAGACTGCAAAATGGATGTCTTAAACTTGGCCAAAGTCTTTGGGCCAACTTTAGTTGCTCACGCTGTGCCTGATCCTGACCCCATGACAATCCTTCAGGACACCAAGCGCCAGCCAAAGGTATGTTGTCATAGTAGTAACTATGGGTATATAAGAGTAAAGAGCTTGAAGCACTGACTCATATTTGCCATAAATGTGTTTGTTACCACTTTATCATCAATTAAGATATGAAGGATCATCCTCACTTATCTAAAAGTGTTAACATTGAAATTAATTTGGCTCATAGTTTGTTCAAACAAGGTGTGTTAAGAACTCCTGACCATAGCCCTGGTTCTGTCACATTTAGATTATTGCAGTGCTTTATTCTATATTAAACGTCTTCAGCTAAAGCAAAACATGGCAGTTAAACTGATAACTTAGGATAAAAATTTTATCTGTGTAACTCAATTCCTCCATAATGAACATTGATCCTTACTGAAATGGGTAGCCAAATTCAAAATATTGACCTTAGCTAAAAATATCCGTAACGCTGACTGCTCAGTTTTCTAGCCAGATTTCTAATTCCACACAGTTCTACTAGAAACTTGTGATCACTAACCAAAATCTGTTACTAATACCTTCTTTTAGAATTAAGTTGGATACATTTCAGCATGTTGTGTTCAGTGTAGTAAGACCCGCACTTTGGAACACACAGCCCTTTGTAGGTATGTGCATCTTGAGTCTTGGTGTGGCCACTGCCCTTCAAACATTTTCCAAAATAGTGGTGAGGTTTCAGCCCATCTTTATCAAGGGGATTTGAGTTCATCCATATTTGGGACAACTTTCTTGGTCCAAACAAATTCAGAGCAGGAGACTTCATTGGACACTGCCAGGGTTGTGGGCTTCTGGAGTGGCTGGGTTGGGTGGTGAATTAAAGGAACAGACTAGTCTTAATTCAGTCTTGGTCTTCGTGACCCAGGAATGAGAGTGGACAAGCTTCAGTCGCAAGACAGGCATTACTTTTACAGGGTTAGCTAGCAGCTTGGTGGTATTTCTAACTGCTGTCCTGGAGTTGGTTCCATGGACCTGGGCTCATATGCAGCCCCTCCAGAAAGCATTGCCATCCCAGTGGTCTCTGCAGTCCTAGGACTATCAAGTTTGTGGTGCCCTGTACATGAAAGAGCTTCCTGTGGCCTTCCACTAACAACCCATTCAAGGGGATAGACGTAGATCCCCCAGTGTGGATAGTATACTCTGATGTAAGTCTGTAAGACTAGGGAGCTGCTTGGGTTAAGTTGCCCAAGGGCTCTGGTTTGCCAGGGAGACAGTGGTCCATAAACACTTGAAACCAGGGCTATCAGGCTGGTCATGCTTCAGATTTTTCCTCTGGTCAGGGGAAAGGTGGCATCAGTTCTGTGGCTTACATCAGTAGACAAGGCAGAACTTGCGCGTTTTTAGTTGTCCAGGAAGCAAGTCTCCTTGGTTTGGGGAACAGAACATTGCATGGCTATCCAATTCATAAAGCAGGAATAGAGAACATGTGTTGGACCCTGGAGAATGGGAGTTTAGTTTGGCCTTTCAGAAGATTGTTGAGGCTCCTTGTGGTATCCAAGGTAAATTTGAGGCTCCATCCATGATGATCACCTGGTCCTACAGAATAACTCAACTTCTCTACTCTAACCCAAAACACTGTTTTCAATCCATTATGGATTTTATAACTTAATAGCAGTAAACCTTTCCATTAGGTGAACCTACCTACTCATCTTTAATTAACTTTCTGTGCTTGCTGTGCCATCCACTCAGCAGCCATACAGCTCCAGCTTGTCTGTATAGCCTTAGGCGCTCCCATTATGGATACACGGAAGAGCATATTTTTGCACTCCCAGGGCACTGCTGCAGTATCATTAATCCATCCCCAAATCCACTCAAGTAATCCTAATAACTAGGCAGAGCCACCAAATATATGAAGCATTGAACACTTCCACATTCCTTCCAATGTTGGTAAGAGCACCTCAGGAAGGTGTGATGGTCTCACTGATTAGCAGGTAGAGTTGCTCCCGGATCTGTCTTCCAGCTACAGAATTATGATGAACAGCTTCTTGCTTCTTAACATTATAGCACTAACACCAGCCCCTTTTTCCTCCTGTTTGGAAATAAGCTGTATCTTGGACAAAGGAAACATTTTACTTATCTCCCTAGACCTAGTGGCTGCTTTTGACTTAGATCATTCTTTGTTTATTTGGTTAGGTTCTTGATAACCCGCCAAATCCCAAACTGGATCAAGACAGGTTATAATTAAAAATGAGAAAATAGACAGGAATGCCATTTGAAGATAGGACAGGGAGAGGGCCAGGTGGGATGGTCTCAGATGAAGATGAAAAGAATCTTATGGCCTTGGGTACAACTAGAAGACTCGTACAAGTGGTCCCCAAGGAATCAGATAACTTTAGATTTAGGCAAGAGAGCCAAGAAATGGAGGATGGTGAAATCCCTCAAATAAAGGGGAGGAACTGATGACTGTTCAGAAAAAGAACTCACTACCTTGATTTTCTAGGGCATTGACTACACTAAAGACTGTAGAAGACAGGCCCTCCAAGTATTCTATATTTGCAGGGGCACACAGGCTGACTAAGCCTTCTCTTTTAGTCCTTGAAAAAGATGGAGGCAACATTGGCAAGGCTAGAGACAGTGAGTAAGACCATGGGTATGTTATGTGTCTGTCTCTTTGAGATATTGTGGTAGCTGCGGTTGCCTATAGAAAAATACCGGGGGGGGGGGGGGTCTCCTGTGCATGGTTCCGAAAGTGGTTTCAGCATTTCATCTCAACCAATCTTTGGAGCTTCCCTCCTTTCGCTGAGAGGACTAGGCTCAGTATTCGTCCTTGAAGTTTCTTACTATACATAGTTCTCATTAGATATTGAAGTCACAAATCAGTTTCGCAAATCAGACAGACTTGTTTGTGCTTTTTGGTAAACAGAGGCTTGGCCTCATGACTTCCAAGCCCACAGTTGCTAGATGGCTGAAAGAGACTATTATATTGACTTATTCCTCAGCAATCCTCCAGACCGTTCAAGACGCTTGGGTTATGCACTCCTACCAGCAGAGGGAGACTGAGAACACTAAAACTTCTTATACAAGTAGCCTGTGCCAGACCTTCTACTAACCAGTATTTTCTCAGTGTCAGCAGAGGGTAGAAGTGTGCAGCCTGTGTAGTGTACTCAGTCTGGTAGGCCCGTTTGGGGTTTCTAGGTTGGGTTGTAAATGTTAGAGAACCCACACTTGGATCTCTATTACAGGGTGCAAGTCCTAAGGGGCTTCTTATTCCCTGTGGGGTGTCACACCCGGGTGGCCGGGTCCTTCCCCCTGTGCTCTTCCTCTGGAGGACTGCTTGACCTTGGCTACAGACCTCGTTCTGTACCCTTGAGGCGTTTAGGCACCAGCAACGAGGTTTAAAATAAATAAATAAAACGTTTTTAAAAGGCGGGTATTTTGGCCGTTCTTGTGGCAGTCCAGAGATAAAACGTCTTCAAGGGCATTCTTGCCTTAGGCGGTTTTGCCTATTAGTCTGTCAGAGCACAAAGCAACTGTTTGTTTTTTATTGTGTTCGTGGCCATTATGTGTAAGCCGGCGTGGTGTCGGTTTTGCGCGAAGCGCGGTGTTGAATTGAAAGGTGGCCAATGTAAATTTTGTGGGGAGCCTACGTTGTCAGCGCTCTTGCCCCCCCCCCCCCCCCCCCCCCGTGCTTTCCCCTGAGTCGGCGGAGGTGTTGGGCAGTGATTTGACCGCACATTGCGGGCCGACAACGTTGGGGCCAGTTTTTGTGGGAAAAGCGGCCATTTTGGCTGTGCGTCCCGGGTCGGCCTCAATGGAGCCGTTTTTGGCGGGAAGCACGGCCCTTTTGGCTGCACGTTCCGTATCGGTGCCGGGGGACCCGTGTGTGGCGGGAAGCGCGCCCAGTTTAGCCACGGATCACGCGGTGGACCTGCCGCCGCGGGAGCGAGGGGGGTCCATCGCGGAGACTGCGGGAATTGTTGGGGCTTCAGCAGCGTCGGGGGGGGGGGGGTGTCTGCTTTCCCTCCTGAGTTTGTTTGGTCTCTGTATAATGCCTGGAGAGCTGGTCCCTCTCAGGCTGTTTGTTCCCCGGAGGCTGCTAGCTCAGTGGGAGTTAAGCGCCCGCGGGTGGATATTTCGGAGCCTATGGAGATACTTTCTCTGCCTGGGTCGGAGATTTGGAGTGACTCAGGAGAGGAGGATCTCTTAGATGAGTCTGAAGATCAGGATGGGCTAAGGCCTGGGGAAGATTCTTCAGTGGTTCGCATTTTTCATAAGGAGGAGTTGTTAAGCTGATCTCTACTTTGAAGTTTGCTCCGGCGGCCACTCCCTCTTCGGAGGGACCCCAGGTAGATCCCTTGGTTAAGGGGATTTGGAGAGCCTCCTGTTCCTTTCCCATGAATTCAGACATTAGAGACATTAGTTTTTCAGGAATGGTCTGTGCCGGAGGCTGCTTGTAAGGTGTCTAGGGCTATGGTGCGGCTGGATTTGGCCCTACTGAAACCACCTACTGTGGATGCGGTGGTTACGAAGGTTACTAAGGCTACGGCCATTCCGGTGGATGGCAGTATAGCCTTACGGGATCCTCAGGATAGGAAGCTAGAGTCCTTTCTGAAGCGCAGCTTTGATTTGTCAGCTTTGGCCTTGCAAGCCTCTGTGTGTGGGGGCTTGGTAGCCAGAGCTTGTTTCCGTTGGGCGGAGAAGCTCTTGGATGAGCCTGCGTTAGGACTGGTTTGGTTCAGGAGCTGGCCAAATTGGAGATGGGGGTCTTCGTTTTTGGCGGACACCCTTTATGATTTGCTAAGGGCTTCGGCTAAGAATATGGCTCTGGCGGTGACGGCTCGCAGGGCTCTTTGGCTTAGGGGCTGGGTGGCAGATGCGGCCTCTAAAGCAAAATTGTGTTCTCTACCTTTCAAAGGTTCTATGTTGTTTGGAGAGGACTTGGATAAACTGATGAGTGGTTTTGGGGATACCAAGGTCTCATGGTTGCCGGAGTTACGGCCTAAGTCAGCTAGTCGAGGGGGTTCGGCTAGAGGTCGGTTTAAGGACGCGAGGCGGTACAGGCCGGGCAGATTTGTATCTCCTTCTAAAAGCCGTTTTTTCCAGCGGACACAGTCCTTTCGAGGGGGTCATCGAGGAGGTCGGGACTCCTCTGGAGGTGCCGGAAATGGTAATAAGTGCTCCTCATGAAGGTTTGCGGGTCCAGCCTCTGGTGAAGGTCGAGGCATGACTTCGTCTGTTTTATCAGGGTTGGACCCAAATTACTTCAGATCAGTGGGTGCTGGAGGTCGTTCGCACGGTTATGCGCTCGAGTTCGAGCACCTGCTGCCGGATCTGTTTCTTCCCTCTCCTTGTCACTCTTGGGTCAAGTTAAAGGCTATTCAAGAGACTCTGGGTCGCTTAATCCAGTTGGGAGCTGTGGTACCTGTTCCTCGGCACGAGCAGGGAATGGGTTGTTCCATTTACTTTGTGGTGCCGAAGGAGGACCAGTTTCGACCCATTTTAGATCTCAAGAGGGTCAATGGGGCGCTCAAGGTGCCATCCTTCCACATGGAGACTCTGCGCTTGGTCATAGTGGCTGTTCGTCAGGGAGAATTTCTCACGTCACTGGATCTCACAGAAGCATATCTGCACATGCCTATTCGAGAGACCCATCAGCATTTCCTTTGTTTTGCTGTTTTAGGGAGACACTTTCAGTTCTGTGCTCTGCCTTTTGGTCTGGCAACAGCTCCACGCACCTTCTCCAAGATAATGGTGGTGGTAGCAGGGAATTCTGGTGCATCCGTATCTGGACGACTGGTTGATCCGGCTGAAGTCTCGGGCTCAGTGTTGCGGCGACGGCTCAGGTGGTCGCGTTTCTGGAATCGCTCGGATGGGTAGTGAATGTAGTCAAGTCAGTTGATCCCATCGCAGAGTCTGGAGTACTTGGGAGTGCGGTTCGACATGGCAGTGGGTCGTGTTTTTCTGCCGGATTCTCATATCGCCTCTCTTCAGCAGCAGGTCCGGCTGTTAATGTCCATTCAGAGTCCGACAGTTCAAATGTACCTTCGGGTTCTGGGCCTCATGGCAGTGACAGTAGAGGTAGTACCATGGGCAAGGGCACATACGTGTCAGCTTCAGTTGGCTCTGTTGTCCCGGTGGTCTCCCCAGATACACAGTTTGGAGTTGCGGTGCTCCTCGGCGCAGTCTCCAGTGGTGGCTGTGCTCGGCCCATCTGAAAAAGGGCATGCCGTTTGAACCTCCTCTGGGTGATTCTGGTAACGGATGCCAGTCTGCTGGGCTGGGGAGCTCAGTGTCTCGGTCGGTCCGCGCAGGGGCGGTGGTCGACAGAGGAAGCTCAGTGGTCTATCAACCGGTTGGAGACAAGGGCGATTCGGCTAGCTCTGGCGTTTCGCTCAAGTGTGGTCGGAAAGGCAGTAAGAGTCATGTCCGACAACGCGACAGCGGTAGCGTGTCAACCGGCAGGGCGGTACAAAGAGTCCGCGGTTGGCAGTCGAGACATCTCTGCTCATGAGTTGGGCAGAAAGGCATCTAGTGCAGGTTTTGGCGGTGCACGTGGCCGGGGTGGACAACGTGAACGCGGATTTTCTAAGCAGACACATGTTGGACCCTGGAGAATGGTCTCTGCACCGGTCAGTGTTCGACCAGATAGTTCTAAAATGAGGATTGCCAGTAGCGGATCTCATGGCGTCGGCACAGAATGCTCAGGTTCCTCGGTATTTCAGTTGGCGTCGGGACCCGCTAGCGGAAAGGATCAATGTGTTGGTCCTTCCATGGCCTCAGCGGGTGTTGCTGTACGTATTTCCCCCGTGGCCCTTGATAGGTAGAGTCCTACAGAGGGTAGAATGTCATGCGGGTCCGGTGTTGGTGGCTCCGAATTGGCCACATTGGCCGTGGTTCGGGGATCTGATGCGCCTGTTAGAAGGCGAGCCTCTGTGGCTGGGGGGGGGGGGGGGGTCTCAGTGCTGTTGTGTCAGGGTCCAGTTGTCATGCCAGATCCGGCTAGGTTCTCTCTTACGGTATGGCCCTTGAGAGGGAACGGTTGAAAAGGAAAGGGTTTTCTCCTCAGGTGATTCAGACGATGCTGCAGTCTCGCAAACGTTCGACGTCTTTGGCCTATGTACATGTGTGGCGCATATTTGAAGATTGGTGTGGGGACCGGGCGTGTGTCCCTTGGACAGCTTCTGTGTCGTGCATTTTAGATTTCTTGCAGGATGGTTTTGAGAAGGGCCTTTCATTGTCATCTTTGAAGGTGCAGCTGGCTGCTTTGGCGTGTTTTCGGGGTAAGGTGCATGGCAGGTCAGTTGCGTCTTCCCCGGATGTGGTCCGTTTTTTGAGGGGGGTGAAGTTGCTTCGTTCTCAGTGGCCGGTAGTTCCTCAGTGGGATCTTAATATCGTTCTTGACTCTTTGGCGGGTTCTCCTTTTGAGCCCTTGGAGTCTTGTTCGATAAAAGACCTTACTATGAAGGTGGTCTTTTTGGTAGCTATATCGTCGGCTTGCAGGATTTTGGAACTTCAGGCTCTTTCATGTAGGCCTCCGTTTCTGTGGTTTTCTAAGGAAAAGGTTTCGCTGCGTCCAGTCCCTTCGTTTTTGCCTAAGGTGGTATCCTCCTTTCATGTCAATCAGGTGATTTCGTTGCCGGTCTTGGAGGACCGGACGGGGGATGCTTCTCAGCGTCGTTTGGCGAAGTTGGATGTGCTCAGAGTGTTGAAGGTTTACTTGCGCAGGTCAGAGGAATTCAGGTCTTCAGACAGGTTATTTGTCCTTTATGGGGGGCCCAAGAAAGGAGCGGCTGCTTCTAAGGCATCTATAGCTCGGCGGTTGAAGGATGCCATCTCTTCGGCTTACATATTGCATGGCCGTACGGTGCCGGTGGAGCTCAAGGCACATTCCACTAGGGGGATGGCGGCTTCTTGGGCAGAGAGTAGTTTTGTTCCACCGGTGGACATTTGTAGAGCGGCGGTGTGGTCCTCCCTGCATTCTTGTCAAACATTACAGAGTGGATGTACAGGCAAGGGAGGATGCCAGTTTTGGAGCTGCAGTCCTGTCCTCTGAGCTTTGCAGGTCCCACCCTTAGATGTGTTTACTGCTTTGGTATGTCCCAAGCGTCTTGATCGGTCTGGAGGATTGCTGAGGAAGGTGAAATTATGCCTTACCTGCTAATTTTCTTTCCTCTAGATCCTCCAGACCGTTCAAGAGCCCACCCAGTGTATCGGACAGTTCAGTATGATATTTTCCTTAGATTTCAGTTGCTGATATTTCTAGTAGCTCCTGTGATTTGGGTCCGGGAGTTTTACTAAGGGCAGTTTGTGGTACCGTTTGTGCCCATCTGCAGTTGAATTCCCCCGTCTTAAGGGGAGGGGATCTGAGTGTGGATTCAGTGGTTTTGTTTAAGTGGAGGTGTTTTGTTCCTCTGTTTTGTTACTGTTTTACTGGTTAGTAGAAGGTCTGCACAGGCTACTTGTATAAGAAGTTTGTTCTCAGTCTCCCTCTGCAGGTAGGAGTGCATAACCCAAGCACTCCTGGGATCTAGAGGAAAGAAAATTAGCAGGTAAGGCCTAATTTCACTTTCGGTTTGGAATTTGTCTCATCCTCGCAGGTGTCATTAAACCTCCTTTTCAATCGCTTCATTCCTGTTTCCTGAAGTTCTTAATAGCTCTTACTTCTGCCAGAAGAGAAAGCGAACTTCAAGTTCTTGTGGCAGACCCACCTTACATCAGGTGCTACCACGACAGAGTTGTACTCTGGACTCATCCCAAATTCTTCCCTGAAGTGGTATCAGAGTTCCACCTCAATCAGTCCATTGCCATTGTACTTCCTGCCCTCTTCCCTAAGCCACACTCAGCCTGGAGAAGCAGCACTGCACACCTTAGACTGCAAGTGTGCTCTAGCATATTATCTGGATCATACAAATCTTTATAGGAAGTACTCCTAGCTTTTTTTATAACCTTTGACCCTAACAGATTAGGGATTCCTGTCAACAAATGTACTATATCTTCTTGGCTGGCTGACTGTATCTCCTATATGTATATTCAGGCTGGGTTGACCCTTTATGGCCAGGTCACTGCTCACAATGTAAGAGCCATTGTGGCTTCAGCTCATGCTTCCATTGAAGAAATTTGCAAGGTGGCTATGCGGGTTTCTATGTACACCTTCTCTGCTCACTACTGTTTGGAGCAGCATTCTAGACGGAATAGCCAGTTTGGACAAACAGTCCTGCAAAATGTTTTACTACTAAAAAGTCAACTCTGCCCTCCTGCCCTTTTTCCTCACTAGGCTCACTATCTACTTAATTGCCAAAAATTCATTTGTTGTGAGCCTGGCAGCTAGTGAGTCCCACATGTGAGAATATTCTGCCTGCTTGTCTTTGGAGAAAGCAAAGTGAGTTACCTGTAGCATGTGTTCTCTGAGAACAGTAGGCATATATAGTCTCTCATTCCTCTCACCTCCCCTTGGAGTTGTCGTTTTAGCTTTAGTACTGTATTGCTGGTCCTGTCCACTTGTGAAAATATATGCCTGCTACAGGTTAGTAACTTAGCTTTATTTGCTTTCCTTTAAGCAAAACAGAAGTTAATTAAGTACATCAAACCAACTACAGTCTTGGCATCAGAGTAACCAGCATCCAAAGAGCATTGAAAAGGAAACCTCACATTAAGTATATTTGTTGTAAAAAATCTAGCGTCCCATCTCTGTTGCATTATACAGTATGTGACCAACTATGCTTCTCGTACGCAGCTTTTTCATACTTGTAGAGACGTACTATAGTTACCAAATAGCAAAGTTGAGGGGTTAGGAGCATTTCCTGTGGTGGTATTGATACCTATTTTCCCTCAGCCAACATCTGTTTGAACCACCTTGGATCATTTGGACAACTTATTAAGGCATACATTGATTAGGTAATAGGGATCGATAAAGATTCGCTGAGCTGCTTCAACTAAATTGTACTCCATTTTTTTGGGAAGATCATATTACCATATTTTGGAGGAGTTCCATCAACTTGCAAAGAATCTTAACTATCACAGTGACTACTCAAACTGTCTTGTGACTTTTTTATTTTGCAGGTATTGGAACGTTTGCTGTCTTTGCCAGTGGAGTACTGGAGCCAGTTTATGATGGTGGAGCAGGAGAATATAGACCCCTCTCACGTTATTGAGAATGTCTTCAATACCCCACGAACTCCCGACTTAAAAGGTAAGGCCCTTTTGCACAACATGATTTTTAAATGCCTTTTTGACAAGTCCAGGTGCTAATGTTTAACTGCTTATTATTTCTTGCGTGGGACGCAGTTAAATGTTAGTACCTGGATTTGTCAGGCATTAAAAAAAAAAAAAGTAAAATTTCATATCTAATTTTGCAACCTTCCCCTATGTTGACCAGTAATGTGGTTGCTAGTACAAGGTTCAGTATGGCTCTAAATCAACAGTTCCTAACTGGTGTATTGTAGGACTGGCATACAAAGCAGCATGGGTTTAGGGGAGTGGGTTTGTTTTTGTAAGTTACAGCACGGTCACTTTTTTCCCTTCCCTCCCTGGGTCTGATACCTGACCGTCATGCTACCCCCCCCCCCCCCCCCCCCAAAAAAAAAAAAGTCCCAAACCTTGTCTCTGCTAGCTGCAGCAGCCATACCATGCTGCATGGGCTGGCCTGAAGCATTTTCCTTTGCTGTAGCCTGTCCCTCTGACACAGCTTCCTGTTTATGCAAGAGCGGGCCATGGCAGAGGAGAAGCTTTAGATTGGCCCAAACAGTGTGTTAATGGCTGCTGTTGCCGGCACAGATGAGGTCTGAGGGACAGGTGTCATACGCGGGGGGAGATGAGGTGAGGCTGAAGGAAAAAGTTCTGAATGTGTGGGAAGAGAAGGGATTGAGGGAAGCTGCTGGACTTGGTGGGGGGGGGGGGGGGGCGGCATAGGCGGTCGGTGGCCCAACTGTTTGGGGAGGCTAATGGGGGTGGGGTTAGGGGTGGGGTCAGGGGTGGAGCTTACATCCATAATTGTCTGACAACACACAGAAAAAAAATAAGTAAAAATAAGTCACAATTAATACCTTTTATTAAATTGTATCATATGTCAAAGAATAAAGTGGTTGCTCAATCCTAACCACAATCGCTCAACTGCAAAACACTACACACAAACTTGTGCAAAAGCACACTCAGAACCTTACTGTACCATAAATATTACACTGGGCAGACCCTAATACACCAATATACCACCCATACGAACAACATCACAGACTTTCAACAATATGAAACAAGGGATCATATCACAATTCTCATGTACAGCCACAAAACATCATTTTAGGGTGGATGGTATTCACAATGAGCTCCTTTTATTAACGACCAGATAGAGATAAGAGTTTTCAAATGTCAATTTTGGCACAGTATAAGTCATCAAAAACACAAAGAACACAGATACATCCTCGCCAAGTATAGAATAAGTAACCACAAACTAAAATAGAAATATATAGACAAAAATTACCCCCAAGAGGCCAGATTCCACATTCAATGCAACACCACAGAAACAGTGATGCATATCCCTAGTACTGTGCAATATATAAACATAGCAGATGTAAATTTGAAGAAAAACTGACAAATACCAATCACCACTTTACAAATTAAAAAATAGAAATAAAACAAAACAGAGAAAATAAGATACCATTTTATTGGACTAATACTTTTTCAATTAGCATTCAGAGGCCAAAACCTCCTTCCTCAGGTCAGTACTGCTGTTACGGTCCTGTCCTGACCTAAGGATGGAGGTTTTGGTCCCTAACTGTATTAAAATTAGTCCAACACAAAATCACCTTATTTTCATTTCTATTTATCACCACAGCTACAATACTACTTTATTCTAAAGCAAATAAATACATCTTTTTTTCTACCTTTGTTTTCTCTGGTTTCTGCTTTCCTTGTCTTCTCTTCACTCTCTGCCTTCCATCCAGCATCTGCTCTCTTTCTCTCTCCCTTTCATCCAGCGTCTGTCTGCTTTCTCTGTCCCTTCCATCCACTGCCCTTTTCCCCTTTTCATATGGTGTCTGGCAGCTTTCTCTGCCCCTTCCATCCACAGCCTGCCTTTTCTTTCCCTTCTGCCTGTGTCTTCCTCTTTTCTTTTTACATATGCATTCCAGTATCTCCCCCCTCCATCTTCATTTCTCCTCTCTCTGTTCCCCATCCATATCCATCTTCTGCTTACCTCCTATTTGACTTTTTTCTCTCCATATCCACTGTCATTCCCTCTGACTCACTATCTCTCCTATCCATAACCTCCCGTGTCCCCTCTGTGTCTCTGTCCCTATTCCACCCATATTCAGCATTTGCTCTGTGTTCCCACCCCCGTTACCCCCAAGTTCAGCATCTGCCCTGTGTCCCCTTCCCTTGATGATCCTCACCCTTCTTTCTCCCTCCCTCCCTCCCCCCCCCCCCCCCCCGATTAGTGCAGCATTGCACTCCCCCTCCTCACTCCACGACCGCTCCTGCATGCCTCCAAGGTTCCAGGCTCGCCAGCAGCAATGAATGTGCTGCCTTCCCCTGGAAGCCTTCTCTATACAACTTCCCGCGTAGGCAGGACGCTGAACAGAGAATGCTTCCGGGGCTGGCTGAAGGCAGCACTCACATTGCTGATGCTGCCGGAGGCTTCGAAATTTAAACACTAGCAGAGAAGGGCGAGCGAGGAGGGGTGGGGGAGTGATACCGCACTAGTTGGGGGAGGGGGAGAAGCTGGGATACCCCATACAGGACCGCACCAGTTGGGGGAGGAGGAAGATGTCAATGGATGGCAGCACCCCCTAAGGAGTTGAACCCGCCCCCACCGCCCCGCCCTCAAGAGTCGGTACGCCACTGCCCATAGGTCCCACCCCCCCCGCGTGTGCAGAGTTGATGGCGCCTATCGCTACTGCTACTGGTAGTGAAGTGAGTGTCGCGCTGGGGAGGGAAAGAGGAGAAACCGCGGGGCGAGACTGCTGGTCTGGAGGAAGAGAAAGACGTAGAATTTAGAAACTGCTGATCCTGCTGTTAATGTTAACTTAAGCCTCTTATATCGGGCGCCTATGGGGGGCGAAACAAAGAAGAGGAAGAGGGGTTTTTTTTCTGTTTAATTATTGGCTATTTAAATAGAGGCTGACAATTTTGGTTTCAGATTCTGCTGAGGTTCGGGTTTTGGCTGAAAATGCCAGTGCATTTTGACTGAAACCGAACCCCCCCCCCCCCCCCCCCCCCCCCCCCCCCAAGCCATCTGACTGATGATCCCAGAAGAAAAGTCCCCACTGACCTGGCCTCCTGACCATCAGTAGGCCCCTAAGTGCATCTTCAGGAGCAGGAAAGAGCCCCTCTTGTTTAAAATGGCTGCCGAGACTTCCTGCATATACTTCCTTATGCCAATGCCAATCTCAATACGGCAGCTAGTGCCAGGCTCAGAATGGTAGCCAGGACCCCTGTGGCAGTCTTGGCAGCCATTTTAATCCAGCAGCTGCACTGGACAGGAAAGAGGTGCACCAGGGCTTGTTAAAGTGGTCCTGGGGAGGGCCCGCTAATGCTCAGGAGGCTTAGAGGGGGGCTATGGTGGCCCCTGGGGACACGTCTTCTGCATGGGGAGGGGAATGGGGCAGACATGACATTTTCAGTTTTGGTTCCAACCAAAACTGAGCAGCAAATTTCGGCCACGGATTCAGTTTGTCAGCCTCTATTTGCAAACCTCAATAAGATGCTAGACTTGGGGGGAGGGGGAAGGAATAAGATGTGCTGGCTTTGAGGTGGAGGGAGAGGTGCTGCATCTGTGGCAGGGGGGGACAGGAAGGAATGCTGGATGTATGAGGGAAGTGGGGCTGGGGAGAGAGGGTGAGATGCCAGACCATGGAGAGATCTTGGGCTATGGGGAATGGAAGAAAGAGATGAGATGTGACTACACAAACCCTGATGCTGTGCTTCTTCTCAGGTTGTGTAGATGATAAACTGCACTTAGCAGGCTTTCATTTCTGGTGTTCAGGTTGCCACTTACACAACCTGGAAGGAGCACAGTATTGGGATTTGTGTATGTTTCCTGTCACCAGGCTGAGTTTGCTGTGGCCACTCAAGACACTTCCTGCCCATTTTTTCAGGGGAAAGGAGAGAGGAGGGACTGAGGAATTTGTGGACCATAAAGGAGAAGAGATAGGGAACAGGGAGTTACCGGACCATAAGGGAAAAGGGGGCAGAGTGGGGAAAGGGTGTTGCTGCACCATAGGGGGTGGAGGGAAAGGGAGATGGGACAGACATGTTTGGTATGATGGAATCATCTGGGATATGAGGGCTCTTAAGGAGATGAGTGAGAAGAGGCAGGTGAGTACAGAGGGTAGAAGAGTAGTTATGTGGGGGGGGGGGGGGGGGGGGAAAGAGTCCAGGGAAGGAGTGAGACAGGAGAATTAGAGGAGAAGATGGGAAGTTGACAAGTGAGCAAAATATAGGAAAAGGACTGAAGTAAGCAGGTGAAATTTGAGTGGGCAGACAGAAGAGAGAGAAGAAATATATCAGAGGTGGATAAAGTAGAAGAAGTAGAAAGGGGAAAGTAAATTGATAGCACCCACTGGAAAGAGAGCAGAAGACAGAAAACAGAGAAACTAGGACCAACATACTTGGGGAAAAATAAAATGCCCAGATGACAAAGGTGGAAAAAAAGGATTTATTTTTAATTTATTAGGTGGAAAGTATTAATTTCGGGGAACGTGCCTCATGGATGTCATATTGTGTTTGGTATAAGAGGAAATGTGTTTGTGTTGTTTTTCTCCTATGTTCTGGTACATGCCTAGTTTGACAACTTAGGGTTATCAGTTCAGTTTTTGCCTTCCTATTTCTGTTTCTAATTTGTGATCTGTTGTGTATTTGAGGGTCTGTGTATGAGTTGCATGTGAACAAGGTGTATTTTGTTTGCTTGTAGGTTCTATGTAGAAGTCCTCTAGCAGTCCCATGTGTTTTGTTTTACCATTAGTACGTGTATTGTTCTAGGACTTCATGGAATATTTGTAGTGTTGCCTGTTCTTAGGGTTAATGTTTGAACCATAGGAATTAGTGCTACATGCATTTTAGAGGATTTTTTTCAGGCTTTGTATTCCACAATATGTGGTAGTGAAGAGGTTTATGTTGCTATTCAGATAACCGCACCTCGAATATTGTGTTCAATTCTGGTCGCTGCATCTCAAAAAAGATAGTGGAATTAGAAAAGGTGCAGAGAAGGGCAATGAAAATGGTTAAGGGGATGGGACGACTTCCCTATGAGGACAGGCTGAAGCGTCTAAGGCTCTATCTTGGAGAAAAGACGGCTGAGGGGAGATATGATAGAGATCTATAAAATGAGTGGAGTGGAACGGCTAGACGTGAAGCGTCTATTTACTCTTTCCAAAAATACTAGGACTAGGGGGCATGCAGTGAAGCTACAAAGTAGAAAATATTTCTTCACTTAACGTGTAATTAAACTCTGGAATTCGTTGCCAGAGAATGCGGTAAAGGCGGTTAGCTTAGCGGAGTTTAAAAAGGGTCTGGATGGCTTCCTAAAGGAAAAGTCTATAGACCATTATTAAAATGGACTTTGAGAAAATCCATTGCTTATTATTGGGATAAGCAGCATAAAATGTTTTGTACTTTTTTTTGGATCTTGCCAGGTATTTGTGACCTGGATTGGCCACTGTTGGAAACAGGATGCTGGGCTTGGACGTTTGGTCTGTCCCAGTATGGCAATATTTATGTAACATGAGAATTTAAAAAAGAAAAATAAATTGTATGGTAACTTCCATAGAGAAAATTGCACTATTTATAATCTGCACCTGTTGGGTAAAGATAGGGTTTTTGTGGATGCAGAGCATGTTTACATTTAATTCATAAGAACTGCCACACTGCATCACACCAAAGGTCTGTGAATTATGCAATAGTCATGTATGTGAGCAATGGCCATCCGACTGAAAAAAGGTTGAGAATCACTGCTCTTAAACCAGGGTTGGTGTTATATATGCAGATGGAGGTAGGGAAAACTAAATTATACCAGTGACATCACTGATTATAATCTGTGGTGCTCTCTGGAACAATCCAGTATTTTTCTCTACCTTCCAGCAGGTGGTAGGTTGTGCTGTGGTGCTCTGTCCCTGGTCTAGCTCCTTGCTCTGCTGACCATGTCCACACAGCGTGGTTGAGCCTAACAGCTGCTCACAGTGTCTCAGGACTATACCTGGTTGAGCTCAAAGCTTGGCTCTGCAGCCCTCAATTGCACTCTTTGGTGCCATTGGGTGAGGCTTTGGCTTGGTCCTGAGAGTTGCAGATACCCATGCCTCCCACCCCTCCTTACCTGTTCATCTGTTTGGGTGTCCCCTCACCCCCATGGGGTCCCTCTGCAGCTCCCAGGTGCCTAAAAAGGCTTCCTTTTTCCTTGCTTTGGGGAATTTTTTATTTTTTTGCTGCTCCTGTAGTTTTAACAACAACAAAAAAAAAAGGCAGACCTGCCCTGAACAGAGAAATTCCCTACATCTCGATTGAGGGATTTCCCTGTAATTAAGGGGATTTCCTTTAATTCATATCCCTAGAGAGCCCGGAATGGCACAGGAGCCAGATCCCTAGGCCAAGGCAGGTTTGGGCAACATGTCAGGCTTGCGTCTGCCAGACTTGTGATTGAGGATGCCCTCCAGGAAGCACTGCTCTGTACACTAGAACCAGCAGCTCAGTTTGGCTGTCTGACTTCAGAAACGGCCAGTGTGTGTGTGTGTGTGGGGGGGGGGGGGGGGGGGGCTCTGAAGTTGATGTCCTCCCTCTTCGCTGGGGCATTGGGACCCATGGTCCTGATTTCGGTAGGAACAGCAGCCATCTTGTCTCCCTCAGGGATTGTTGCTGCTCAGAAGCAATAACATTTCCTTTCCACTTTGGGGGTGGGGGGGGGGGCTCCCTCTCTGACCCCTGTGGGTCCATTTGGGGGGGGGGGGGATCAGCTGCTGAAGAAGTTTGCTGGCCCCCCTAAGCACTTTTCTCTTCATTCGCTTGCACAATGGTCCACTTAGGAGTGCCAGAGCTCAGGATCACCTTTATACCTTCGCTCTGGAGGAGGTTGAAAAGTATTGATTCTTTCATAAGGTGGACACTCTGGTCACTGCAGTCACTAAGGCGACTGCTGTGCTGGTCCGGGGGGTTTGGCTCTGAAGGAGCTCCATGACAAGGTGGAGCAGCAGCTCCGCCTGTCCTTTTCTGTGGGGATGTCCAGTATTCAGGCCGCCATTTGTGGTGGCTATATGGCAAGGGCCATGCTCAGTGGTTGCAGCAGCTACCGGAGTCCTTGAAAGTGGCTTACCTGGAGTTGGGGACAGCCTTTTTTTGGTGGGCATTCCATATGATCTGGTTCGCTTTGTGGCTTTGCCACTGGGTGATGGATGTGGCTTCCAAGAAGTCAGCTGCCCTTTAAGGGGTTGGAGAGCACCTGGAGAAGCTGATTAAGGATATTGGGGAGGCACCTCTCCAACTCCCTGAGCTGCGGCAGAAAGTCAGTGTTCTTCTGCTTCCAAGTAGCTTGCTAGAGCGTCAGGATGGTTTCGGCCTGCCCACTGTTTCAGGGGAGTGGCCAGAGCAGGTCCTTTAAGTAGGGTTCCTTTCAAGTCCCCAAAAGTGTTGCATTCAGTTACAGGGGTGGGGAGGGGGTTCCTGACTTTCTCGGACCTCAAGGAAGCTTGTCTCCCATATTCCCATTTTGGATCATCACAAGAGATATTTGTTACTGTATGGCACCATGCACATTTTCCAAGGTGGTGGTGGTAGTGCATCTTCTGCACTGGGGGTTCGTGTTCACCCAAACCTGGACAACTGGCTAATTCGGACAGACTCATTAGTGGAGGCCAGTCAGACCACCGATCAGGTCATCTCCTTCCTAGAGTCCCTGTGTTGGGTCGTGAATCACCTCAAGAGCTGTCTGTTTCCATATCCAGGTACCTGGGAGTTAACATCAACATGACCTGGGGGATGGTGTTTCTCCCAAAGGAGCAGAGGCTTAGCTGTCTGCGGCTGGTTGGGCATGCAGGTGTACCCCACCCTTCCGCAGCCCACAGGTAGCAAATATGGTGTATTGTATTTGCTATACTTACTGCTTGACTAAAATTAATCACAATGATAAAAATAAACATACCAAAAGAACTCCATTTGATGGGACAGAAGCAGTATATACGCAAGATATATATACAATTCGGTCTTTTTATATGTTTATACTGTAAACTGCTTTGGTAATTGATGTTGAAAGGCAGGTAAGAAAATACAAATAAAATTCCGCAAAAAAAAAGATTAACTAGCAATGCAGGAGTGCATATCTGTAGGTACGTGCTTTGTGTTAGGTGGGTGCTTTGTGTTAGCTGGGTATGTGTGGGGAGAAGGAAGCAGCAGAGATGGTTGAAGGCTGTTTCCATGTAAGGGAAACCAAACAATATCCTTTAGGCATTCAGGACTGCATAGCAGAGGGCTAAAAGATGCTTCTGCTTATTTAGCTAGCATGGTGTAATTTGGTAGACTAGGAGGGCCAAATAGTTGTCTGTCTGTTTTTAATAGATGTAAGAATGAAGTGTACCAGTTGTTCTCCGAGGACAAGCAGGCTGCTTGTTCTCACGACTGGGTTGACGTCCACGGCAGCCCCCACCAACCGGAACAAAACTTCGCGGGCGGTCCCGCACGCAGGGCACGCCCACCGCGCATGCGCGCCCGTCTTCCCACCCGTGCGCGACCGTTCCCGCTCAGTCTTTTCTTTTCCGCGCTGGAGAGAGCCATGTTCGTCTCTCTGTCAGCCCCGGAAACCGGACCGCGCCTTACACGCGAGTTTTCTTCGTTTGTTTTCTTTGTTTTTTCGTTCTGTTTTTTCTTTTAAAAAAAAAAAAACAGCTTTGTTGTACTCCCCTCGTACTTTTAGCGGAGGGCGCCTTGTTGCGGCCTTGTGGCCGCGCGGTCGATTTCTTTTTCGGGTGTGCTTTTTACCGCCACCATCGACGACTTTGACTTCGCCGACGCGATTTTTCCGTCGATGTCCTCGAAGGTCCCGAGTGGATTTAAGAAGTGTGGTCGGTGCAGCCGTCATATCTCGCAGACCGACACTCACGCTTGGTGCCTCCAGTGCCTCGGGCCGGAGCACGATACCAAGACGTGCACCTTGTGTCTCGGTTTACTGAAACGGACACAGGTGGCGAGGCAAGTTCTTTGGGACCGTCTTTTTGGAACTTGCGCCGGCCCCTCGACGTCGACTTCGACGGCATCGGTGTCGACGGCCGGATCTTCGATACCGGTACCGATGTCCACGAAATCGGCACCGACCCCAGGAGCACAGGTTCTGTTGGCCCGCCGGTCTTCCGGAGATGGCAGGGGTGAGCGGCCGCACGGGCAATCGGCCCCGGTCACTCCCTTTACCCAGGGCCATCGGGACCGAACCCTTTCGGACCCGATCCCTCGAGGCGAGGGGGATCTACCTCCTCCTCTTCGGTACCGCCGAGCGCCGATGACGGGCACCTGAAGAAAGCTAAAAAGCACCGTCATCGGTCGCCCACGGCGCATGTGGCTAACAGCTCCGGCTCCAGAGATGACTCGACGCCGAGGAAGCGGCAGCTCCAGGAGGAGCATTCCCCCTCGGTGGTAGAGGTATCGCTACGTCAGGGCACGAGCACTTCGGTGCCGTCTCCTGGACCCGAACAGATTCTGGCACCGGCACCTCCACCGGCCCCCTCGCCTTTCCCGACAGCAGGCCTTGACGAGTGCCTCCGAGCCATCCTTCCGGGGATCCTGGAAGGGCTGATGCGCCAGACTGTGCCAGCGCCGGGGGTGCTTGCGCCCCCAGCGCCGTTGATGGAGGCGCCAGCGTGCTCTAGCCCGGCGCTGAGGCCTTCGACGCCGCTTGCGGCGCTGGTCTCGACCGCCACGCAGGTGGAGTCCCCGTTGACGTCGATGGAGGGAGCTTCATCCCCGCCGGCGCGGGAGTCCACCGCTCGACGACGCCACCGAGGACTCGGTGCCTCGAAGTCGAGCCGGGCCCGATTGAGGTCTGAGTTACAGGAGCTCATGTCCGACACGGAGGAGGAGGACCCCAGATATTTCTCCTCAGAGGAGTCTGTGGGCCTTTCCTCCGACCCCACTCCTTCACCGGAGAGGAAGCTCTCGCCACCTGAGAGCCTCTCCTTTGCCTCCTTTGTTAGGGATATGTCTATCTGCATTCCCTTCCCCATGGTCTCTGTGGATGAGATGCTCGAGGTCCTCGACTATCCATTGCCACCTAGAGAGTCCACGGTCACGTTGCACAATGTCCTCAAAGAGACACTGCTTCGGAACTGGTTGAGACCTTTATCTAATCCCACCATCCCCAAGAAAGCGGTGTCCCAATACAGGATCCACTCAGACCCAGAGTTAATGCGGCCTTAATTGCCTCATGACTCGACGGTCGTGGACTCTGCTCTCAAGAGGGCACGGAGTTCGAGGGATACTGCCTCGGCGCCCCCGGGGCGGGAGTCTTGCACTCTGGACTCGTTTGGGAGGAAGGCCTACCAATCTTCAATGCTCGTGACCCGCATCCAATCCTACCAGCGCTATACGAGCATGCACATGCGGAATAATGTGAAGCAACTGGCGGACCTGGTCGACAAGCTCCCCCCGGAGCAGTCCAGGCCTTTTCAGGAGGTGGTCAGGCAGCTGAAGGCGTGCAGAAAGTTCCTGTCCAGGGGTATTTATGACGCTTGTGATGTGGCATCTCGAGCTGCGGCCCAAGGTATAGTGATGCGCAGACTCTCATTGCTGCATGCCTCTGACCTGGACAACCGCACCCAGCAGCAGCTGGCTGATGTCCCTTGCCGGGGGGATAATATTTTCGGCGAGAAGGTTGAGCAGTTGGTGGACCAATTACATCAGCGGGAAACCGCCCTCGACAAGCTCTCCCACCGGGCGACTTCAGCATCCACCTCTGCAGGTGGACGTTTTTCCCGGGCCCGGCAGGCTGCCCCCTACGCCTACAACAAGCGTAGGTACACCCAGCCGGCCCGAAGGCCTCATCAGGCACAGGGACAGTCCCAGCGTGCTCGTTCCCGTCAACAGCGTGTGCCTAAGCAGCCCCCTGCGCCTCCACAGCAAAACCGGGGACGGGTTTTTGACTGGATCCATGGGAACATAGCCACCATCAAAGTGTCCGTATCGGACGATTTGCCAGTCAGGGGGAGGTTGAAAGGTTTTCACCAAAGGTGGCCTCTAATAACCTCCGACCAGTGGGTTCTCCAAATAGTGCGGTGCGGATACGCCCTGAATTTGGCCTCCACTCCACCAAATTGTCCTCCGGGAGCCCAATCCTTCAGCTCCCATCACAAGCAGGTACTTGCAGAGGAACTCTCCGCCCTTCTCAGCGCCAATGCGGTCGAGCCCGTGCCACCCGGGCAGGAAGGGCAGGGATTCTATTCTAGGTACTTCCTTGTAGAAAAGAAAACAGGGGGGATGCGCCCCATCCTAGACCTGAGAGGCCTGAACAAAGAGAAGTTCAGGATGCTTTCCTTGGGCACCCTTCTACCAATGATTCAGAAAGATGATTAGCTATGTTCCCTGGATTTAAAGGACGCATACACTCGCATCCCGATACTGCCAGCTCACAGACAGTATCTCAGATTCCGTTTGGGAACATGGCACTTTCAGTACTGTGTGCTGCCCTTTGGGCTCGCCTCTGCGCCTCGAGTGTTCACAAAGTGCCTCATGGTGGTGGTGGCGTACTTGCGCAAGCTGGGAGTGTACGTGTTCCCGTACCTCAACGATTGGCTGGTCAAGAACACCTCAGAGGCAGGAGCCCTTCGGTCCATGCAGTGCACTATCCACCTTCTGGAGCTGCTGGGGTTTGTGCTAAATTACCCGAAGTCCCATCTCCAGCCGGTCCAATCTCTGGAATTCATAGGAGTGCTGCTGAATTCTCAGACGGCTCAGGCCTTTCTTCCCGAAGCAAGGGCGCAGAACCTTCTGTCCCTTGCTTCCCAGACCAGAGCGTCTCAGCAGGTCACGGCTCGGCACATGTTGAGACTCCTGGGTCACATGGCCTCCACAGTTCATGTGACTCCCATGGCTCGCCTTCACATGAGACCTGCTCAATGGACCCTAGCTTCCCAGTGGTGTCAAGCCACCGGGAATCTAGAAGATGTCATCCGCCTCTCCATCAGTTGCCGCAATTCACTGCACTGGTGGACCATTCGGACCAATTCGACCCTGGTTCGTCCATTCCAAATTCCGCAGCCCACGAAAGTGCTGACGACGGATGCATCTCGCCTGGGGTGGAGAGCTCATGTCTATGGGCTTCACACCCAGGAACTGTGGTCCCTCCAGGAACAGGATCTGCAGGTCAACCTCCTGGAGCTCCGAGCGGTCTGGAACGCACTGAAGGCCTTCAGAGATCGGCTGTCCTGTCAAATTATCCAAATTCGCACAGACAATCAGGTTGCAATGTATTACATCAACAAGCAGGGGGGCACCGGATCTCGCCCCCTGTGTCAGGAAGCCGTCGGGCTGTGGCGTTGGGCCTGCCAGTTCGGCATGCTTCTTCAAGCCACATACCTGGCAGGTGTAAACAACAGTCTGGCCGACAGACTGAGCAGAGTCATGCAACCGCACGAGTGGTTGCTCCATTCCAGAGTGGTACGCAAGATCTTCCGAGAGTGGGGCACTCCCTCGGTGGACCTTTTCGCCTCTCAGACCAACCACAAGCTGCCTCTGTTCTGTTCCAGACTACAGGCACACGGCAGACTAGCGTCTGATGCCTTTCTCCTCCATTGGAGAACCGGCCTCCTGTATGCTTATCCTACCATACCTTTGGGGGGAAGACTTTACTGAACTCAAGCAAGACCACGGCACCATGATTCTGATAGCGCCTTTTTGGCCCCGTCAGATCTGGTTCCCTCTACTTCTGGAGTTGTCCTCCGAAGAACCGTGGAGATTGGAGTGTTTTCCGACTCTCATTTCGCAGAACGACGGAGCGCTTCTGCACCCCAACCTTCAGTCTCTGGCTCTCACGGCCTGGATGTTGAGGGTGTAGACTTTGCTTCGTTGGGTCTGTCGGAGGGTGTCTCCCGCGTCTTGCTTGCCTCTAGGAAGGATTCCACTAAAAAGAGTTACTTTTTCAAGTGGAGGAGGTTTGTCGTTTGGTGTGAGAGCAAGGCCCTAGAACCTCGTTCTTGTCCTACACAGAACCTGCTTGAATACCTTCTGCACTTATCAGAGTCTGGCCTCAAGACCAACTCAGTAAGGAATCACCTTAGTGGGATTAGTGCTTACCATCATCGTGTAGAGGGTAAAGCCATCTCTGGAGAGCCTTTAGTCGTCCGATTTATGAGAGGCTTGCTCTTGTCAAGGCCCCCTGTCAAGCCTCCTGCAGTGTCATGGGATCTCAACGTAGTCCTCACCCAGCTGATGAAACCTCCTTTTGAGCCACTGAATTCCTGCCATCTGAAGTACTTGACCTGGAAGGTCATTTTCTTGGTGGCAGTTACTTCAGCTCGTAGAGTCAGTGAGCTTCAAGCCCTGGTAGCTCATGCTCCTTACACAAAATTTCATCATAATAGGGTAGTACTCCGCACTCACCCCAAGTTTCTGCCAAAGGTGGTGTCGGAGTTCCATCTTAACCAGTCAATTGTCTTGCCAACATTCTTTCCCAGACCACATACCCGCCCTGCTGAACGTCAGTTGCACACATTGGACTGCAAGCGAGCTTTGGCCTTCTATCTGGAGCGGACACAGCCCCACAGACAGTCCGCCCACTTGTTTATTTCCTTCGATCCCAATAGGAAAGGGGTCGCTGTTGGGAAACGCACCATCTCCAATTGGCTAGCAGATTGCATTTCCTTCACTTACGCCCAGGCTGGGCTGACTCTTGAGGGTCATGTCACGGCTCATAGTGTCAGAGCCATGGCAGCGTCGGTGGCCCACTTGACCACGTCGCAGCTTTGCAAATCTCTTCAATAGTGGCTGACTTCATCTGTCCACACATTCACATCTCATTACTGCCTCCAGCAGGATACCCGACGCGACAGTCGGTTCGGGCGGTCGGTGCTGCAGAATCTGTTTGGGGTTTAAATCCAACTCCACCCTCCAGGACACGAGTTTATTCTGGTCAGGCTGCACTCTCAGTTAGTTGTTCTTCATAGGTCAATTTCTGTTATACCCTTGCCGTTGCGAGGTTCAGTTGACCTGGGTTCTTGTTTTGAGTGAGCCTGAGAGCTAGGGATACCCCAGCCGTGAGAACAAGCAGCCTGCTTGTCCTCGGAGAAAGCGAATGATACATACCTGTAGCAGGTGTTCTCCGAGGACAGCAGGCTGATTGTTCTCACCTACCCTGCCTCCTCCCCTTGGAGTTGCGTTTTACTCATTAATTTGCTTGTCATTCAACTGAGCGGGAACGGTCGCGCACGGGCGGGAAGACGGCCGCGCATGCGCGGTGGGCGTGCTCTGCGTGCGGGACCGCCCGCGAAGTTTTGTTCCGGTTGGTGGGGGCTGCCGTGGACGTCAACCCAGTTGTGAGAACAATCAGCCTGCTGTCCTCGGAGAACACCTGCTACAGGTATGTATCATTCGCTGTACCTCCCTTAGCCCATCAGAAAGTTCTAGAGATTTGTTTTGTTGTAGGCTTTACATAGTTCTGATCTAATGAGACTAATTTTTCATACTTTGTAGCACTAAGCATGTTGGGGCCCCTGACCACACCAGAGCACCATATAACAAAGACTCCTTCAACTAGCTCCTTATCCCAAAAGGTCAGATCTACCCTCGGCAAGACAACTCCTAAGTAAGTATTATTGGAGACAGTGTTGTCTCAACCTTCTGTAAAGAGACCAAGCTTGTCAATTATGGATCTCGTGTTGTTTGTCCATGGGAGGATGATTATTGCCATGCTATTGGAAGGAATGTAACATTTGTGAGCCATTTAGATGTGTGCAGAAAGGCAGCATAGAAATATGGCTAAACATTCTTTAACTCTTTTTTTTTTTTTTTTTTTTTTTTTTTTTAAATCAGGTTTGGAAGCAAAAGCAAATCGGTTACCAGCATTACACGACCAGGCAACTTCTTTGCATCTCCAGTGTTAAAGTGACACGATCTGCAGGACTGATTCTTTGCCTTTCACTTACAAGATACTGTGTGATTTGTACTGCTGGACTGCTTCATCTCTCCCCATAATTTGCCTTGATATAAGTCATTCAGCTTTATTTTTAGAGTAACACTTCATTTAATGTATCATGCATTTAGTACAGCAAAACTGTAAGAGAAGAAAGGTACTATGTACAGGAGGACTGTTTTTTTTTTAATTTAGGGTTTTTTTTAATGTGGTCATAAAACAGTGATTAATATCCCCCATGACTCCAGTTTAGAAATGTTTTATTTTTACATATGTGATGTGTTTTTGCTGTTGGGAATGGGCCTTCCTGGATCTTCAGTTTTTGTGTGCCTAAGATCATAGCAGGCATGTAAGTGTGAACTGCTTTTCATTTGTGCACTAGTAGAGCCATAAAACTCATCTCATTTCTCCTTGTCATACTTCAGCATTATTTCTACCATTATTTCAGATGACAAACTGGTGTACAGGAGAATTAAAGCTTTTTAAGTCTTTTTTTTTTTTTTTTTAATGTTCACACATTTTATAAGTTTTCTGTACATATTATATGAATTCTTGTATTTATCACTGATAGGTTTTATAACTCAACTTTAGTCTTAACTAAACAGTTAACTTGATATTCCTTTGTCCATGAGTTACTTTTCTGTTGGTAAAAGTAGGTAGGCCAGTCCTCTATGTAATCTGCTGGAGAGATGGGCCAGAACCCTGAATTTCCTTGTCATCAGTCGCAGACAAATCAAGAGACTTGGTTATGACCATCTACCAGCAGGTGGAAATAGTTTCAAGCTATACTCTGTCACGTAGAACGGTATGCTCCTTGGTCGGTCAATATTCTCGATCTCCAGCAGGCAGTGGATGGTCTCTCACAAGCTCCTGGTTTCTCCTGCTTCTGTGGCTCAGGTTCTGTGTTCCCTGGTTCAGTTGAGCTTAGGGATGTCTAAGCCAATAGAGAGGGTCCTGACTTGGGGTAGACCTGGTGGTGCCAGGTCCCTCCCTCCCTCCTCCCCCCACCCCCCCCCCCCCCCCCCCCTCCCCTCCCAGCCACTTCCTTCCTCCTCACAGAACATTGGAGAAAAAAAAACAATAATAATGCTGGAAGAGAGCAGGTTTCTGCTTATGTGGCATTCTAGAGAAGGGGGGGTGGTATATGTGCTCCTGGATGCAGCCACTTGATTGGAGTCAGAAAGGCTGGTAAAATTGTGAGTATGGACTTTCTTCCCCTCTGTTGGATTAGTGCTGTTCATTTAGTGCAGCTGCAGAACAGCCTGTGTCTAGGTTTGTCTGTGTTTCGGGGGCAGAAGTAATTTTGGCGCGTTTGCATTTTTTTTTTTTTACAGTACCTCTCTGCAGTTGGCAGGCTGCAATAATGGATTGATCTTCTTCCTTTTCTGTCTTTACAGCTTTCAGGCCATTGTGTGGATAATGCCAGTTACTTTGGCAAAGGGTTTTTGTCTGCCTTGTTGGTTTCAGGTCTTGGCTTCTCTCATGGTGAATTCCTACAAAGAAGAACCCTGTACCTTGCTGCTCCCAGGCCACTCTTGGTTTCTCGTTGGCGACATTCTCCAGGCTGCTCCTCCTGGCTGCGTTTTCAGTCTGTAGCTCACTTCTCTTTCTGAGACTTGGGCTATTTTGGTATGGGCTGTCCTCTCTTCCTGGGGGGGAGTGTATTTCCTTCTCGCCTCAAGCAAAGGAGTAATGTCTCCTCATGGTTGCCTGGCTTGCTCTTTCCTGTCTGCATAGGCAGCCTTCAGCTTGTGCCTGCACTTGCAGGGGCATCTGCTGCCCTCTGCTGCGTTTGCTCTAGGTACTGGAGTGTGATGTTCCTTGTTTTGGTAGCTATAGCTCTGTTGCTTGAACTTTTTTTTTTTCCCTCCTTCCTGGGGTATGGCCATTTTTCTCTCCTGATGCAGGGGCAGCTAGCAACCTGTGTCCACAGGAGCATCTGTGGTGTGTTGCTACAGCAGCAGCCTTTGGGGCACCTCGGTCATCCCAGCATGGCCTCCCTAAGGTGGCGAGCTCATGTGGTGTTGGGAGCCTTAGACTCCCGTTTGACCTGTTTTTCATTCCCTTGTGGTATTGTCAGCCTTTGGCTCCCAACTGCATTTGTGGACTTTCGACTTTAGCATATGGCGGCATTTCCACCTTGTAGCTTTCTATGCCTTTAGCCCACCTTGGGGCCATTCTGGTGTGGACAATTGCCCTTCAGATTATTTAGCACGTGCACTATTAGCCTTTGGGTAAGCTGTAGCCTTGTGGCTTGGAGTAAGTGCCGGGTGAAATGCCCCCCTGGGTGCCTGGCAGGTTGTAGCCTTTTCTCCCCCCTTTTCTCCCCCCCCCCCCCCCCCCCCCCCCTCCAGTGTCGGCAGAAAACAGTTATTGGCTTATGGCTGCTGTTCTGGGACCATCCTCTTGGGGGCTATGTAGGCTGCCTGGCCCCACTGCGTACTGTTAGGTTTCTGCTATCTTAAGTGCCCTCTCTCAGCTGGGCAGTCAGTGTGGTTGTGCTTTTGCTTCTATAGGCACTCCTTCGCTGTTAGTACCTCCAGATGTGTTGGCCTCCAGCAGTTCCTGTGGCTGTTGAACTGCTTCCATTGGTACACGTTGAACACGGCTCCATCACTGTCTGTGCAGCACAGTTTCCCCTTTCCACATGCTGCAGTGCTTGGTATCGGGCTGTGGAGCATGGTTCTGGCTATACCCAGTGGCCACATTTACCATATCTAGCGTGGTCCACTTGTGCTTCACTGGTCCTAGTGTCAGTTCCGTTGTGTCTCAGAATGCTGTTCCCACTTTCCTCTATCGGTTGAAACTGCTCCGTGTCTGAATGGGGAGCAAACCCCTCCTTTTTTGTGTATGGTGTCTCTGTGGAAAGGCCTGCACTTCCTAGACACTAGCTAAGGGGAGTAACTCTTCTTCCCCTTCTTTACCACAGAAAATCACTCTCACAACCAGTTGTCAACTTCAACAGCAATGTGCTTTATTTCTTTAATTCAGCAAACTGGAGCTGAAACAAGTAGAGTGCAACAAAACAGAGAGATTAGAAGTAAGAGCTAGGAAAAAGCTCAGCTCCTCAAGCGTGCGCTCAGCTCCCATGAACCTAGGTCTGGGGGCTCATTTATAGGTATATTGATCTCTCTCTAGCCCACCTTCTCCTTCCCGTTGTGCTCCTTTCTGCCACTTGGAACAGCTACAGCTGCATTGTCTATTTCCTGACTTCTGGTGCTCAGCTAGCAGCATCCTATTTTCCATGGTACTGAGTTTCCTCTCTTACTTTAGCAATATAAATTAAGCTAAGATATGCTGTATAAAAATGTACATTTTCTATCCCAGACTGGTTATTCAGTATGCTTACTTATATGTATCGGGGTCCCTATACAGAAGAGCTTACGACTTAATAACTAGTACTACTCCGGGTGCTCCATCCCATTGCCTCTACCAGCAACTGCTATGTAGATTGCATAATTTATCTGAGAAATTTATTCTCCTCTTGCCTCTAGAAACTAATTTTGTGGCACTTGGGGTCTGAGCTGCATCTCCTATTCTTGTTTCTTGGTCTGGCCTACCCTTTCTGACTATACAGTGGAACACAGCCCTAGTCCTGATTCTGAACTTGACCGTCTGTGCCTCGTGGCCGCAGCTCTTTTGAAGGGACACAGTTCCATTTCCAATGACTAGTAGTGGCGCCTTTGCTGCTCATGGGGTGTAGCGCCAGTACAGTTCCGTCTTTGTGTGTATGCCCAACTCTACTTAGTGCGAGGGGGTTTCACTGTAGGAAGTGGATCTCTTCCTTCTAGTTATGCCTGATAACTTCATCTTTAGAGTTGTCCAAAGCGCCATCTCTGGATGTGTAGTTGTTCCATCTCCGATTATGGAGCACTTCTTGTTTGGCTCTGAGGTGCAGCTCTGTTTCTGGATTTGGGCATAGCTGCATCTCTAGATGAGAAGCACTGTGCCGTTCATGGAGGTCGAAGTGCATCTATCTCTGATCATGCACAACAGCTTCGCTGTTCCATATCTGATTCTCAAACTGATCTCATCCTTGTCATCTGTGACTTTCCCACTTTGTTGGGAAATCTGTTCTAGCTGGGGAGTACAGCACGGCCCTTTCTGTGCACATCATATTTCAGCTCATCCTATGTTTATATAGGGTTCTGCTTGGGGCGCAGCTCTATCACACGACAGGAACCTCTCCATCTTAAGTCCACATTCTCCTGTATGCCTTTATGCTCAAACTGGCTCCATCTTCATGGTCAGCGTGATTTCCAGTTCTGCACGTTCGGAATCCTGACAGTGTTCTGTGTAGATCTTATTTGTGTTTTGGAGTTGAGGGTGATTCAGCACGGTTCCGCCATTGTTGGTTGTGGTGGTTTCCACTTTTCCATGTTCATTAATCAGCCGTTCTCTCCATTCTACAGGAGGAAAATTATTGTGGGAGTTTCCCTCTGCTGCTTTATATTGTGGTCTCTGTGAGCCTTTCTGGTACCTTCAGGCAACCAATGGATGTCTGAATATGGTCTCCCTTCTGCTACTGGTGGGCCCCAATTGGGCCAATGCAGCCATAACTCACTGGAGTCGGGTGCCTATTGCTTGGGTGTATGTCTTCTGAGTGCCTCTCCATTCTCTTCTTTGAAGGTCCTCTATGTGGCCCTTGTGACCCATGTTTAACAGACCTTGTCTGGTTGATGGTTTCAACTAGGTCTAAGGCATACAGGGTGTCCGTTCTTTCCACGGCTGTTTCTGGTTCCCACCCTACTTACGGACTGCTTTGCTACATCCAACAAGTTCTTGGAGTCTGCTGCTGATGACATGGAAGGAAAAATTCTTACCTGATAATTTTCTTTCCTTTAGTCACAGCAGACAAATCCAAAGTCCCACCGTTTCTCAAGGTTGACACTATCATATTCAGTCAGTTTCAGTGCTTAGGTTTCTTGCTGTGGTTGCCTATGCATAGTTCTGCCAGTTGACAGGTTTATGCCTCAATTCTGTGAGGAAAAAGAAATGTTTGCTTTATTCCTTTAAGAGAAATACTGACTGACCAAGCAGCATATACCATCCTATCTGGCAGAATTCAGCTTGGTACTCTTACCTCCACCTGCTAGTAGATGGTCATAAGCCACAAGTCTGTGGGTTCATCTGCTGTGACTAAAGGAAAGAAAATTATCTGGTAATACATTATTTTTCCGTATTTGGGGGTGGAGGGGGGAGGATTGGTGGAGTTTTGGAATCTTGAGTTGGGGCTAGATTTACTACTGTACATTGTGTTAATGCATGTTCCACATGCACACTTTATTCCATATTCATGTGTGTTATTACATATTAATACTTGCAGTTAAATTTACCCTCCCCCCCCTTTACAAAGCCACACGGTAATGGCGACACAATCCATTACTTTGAATGAGCTGTTTCTGCATTACTACACTGGCAGCTGCTAGCGTGGCTTTGTAAAAGTGGGGCGTAAGTACTTGGCAGACTAGAATTCCTGAGGAATAGAACAGCAAACACTGCAGATCAAAAAGAACCCCAAACAAAAATCTTCAAAAATAATTTTTTTGCACACAATGAGGGATGGCTCATGAAAAAGCCCGACATATTCCACCCAAAAGCTGCATTAGGGCACTGAAACAAATACCAATATATGAGATTATATAAGTCATACTTAAAAACAAATTAAATTAAAAATCAAAACCACAACATGGATAAAAATGATTTGAACAGATGGTTAAGTACAAAAGTATCGCCACACTGGGACAGACGAAAGGTCCATCAAGCCCAGTATCCTGTTTCCAACAGTGGCCAATCCCGGTCACAAATACCTGTCAAGATCCCAGAAAAGCTCAATAAATTTTGATGCTTATCCCAGAAATAAGCAGTGGATTTTCCCAAGTCAATTTAATAATGGTCTATGGACTTTTCCTTTAGGAAGCCGTCCAAACCTTTTTTTGTGTAATTTTGTTCTTTTCTACCATTTCGCCCAGCACTGACATCAGACTCACCAGCCTATAATTTCCCAGGTCCCATCTGGAACCTTTTTTAAATATCAGCGTTACATGGGCTACCCTCCAATCTTCCGGTACCACGCTTAATTTTAAAGATAATTTACATATTACAATAGTTCCGCCAGTTCATTTTTCAATTCTATCGGTACTCTGGGATGAATACCATCCGGTCCAGGAGATTTGCTACTCTTAAATTTGTCAAATTGCTCCATTACATCCTCTAGGTTTAAAGAGATTTCATTCAGTTTCTCCAACTCGTCAGCTTCGAATACCAATTCTGGCACCAGTATCACTCCCAAATCTTCCTCGGTGAAGACCGAAGCAAATGGATGGATAATAACTTAGAATGGATAATAACTTAATCCAAAATAGTAAAGATTTTTTAAAATCTGGTTTTAGAAAAAGTTAAAAGCATACTTTTAGAAATGTTATCTGAGAATTTATTTCACATACGTATGTGTAGCTGATGTGACGAATTTCTTTTTTCAATTGATCATTGATTCTTCAGGTTTCTCTGAACTATTGATTGTGTAATCCGCACTGAACCTCAAGGTTGTAGCGGAATATAATGTATCAGTATCTACCCAGAGGGGTGAAAACCACGTCGAATACTAAAACATAAGAAATGTGTGATTTCAGAAAGATCAAATACAAAGCAGCAAAGTATATTGCTAAGCTGAATGTAGGCAAGGAAAACAGAAGATGTTTGAGAGAACTTTATTCTTCAAAAGACCTGACATGGCATTGTTTTGGCTATAGTGCCTGCCTCGGGAGTCTAAAAATATATATATTTAAAAAAAAAAGAAGAAAACAACCATATAAATAGAATTCAATTTGAAATTTTTAATTGCATGATAAAAATAAAATTTATTGTGGTAAATCACACGATTAAAGTTTACTTATTTTTCACTGCATCTCCTTGTGACTCTGTGCAAATCAGTTAAATCTCCATTGGCCCAGGTACAAAATAAGTACCTGTGTATAATATGTAAACCACTTTGTAACTGCAGAAAGGTGGTATTTGAAATCCCATCTCCCTTTCCTTCCCTAAAAGACTGATAATCTCTCTCCTCACTACCTTCCTTACATCTAGAGTTGTGCCTCTGCCCCTTCCCCTCTATGTGCAGGGAAGGATGTCTGCCTCCTCTTTCCCCCCCCCCCCCCCCCCCCCCCCCAAAGAAGAACTTAACTAGCAGTCATAAGGAGAAAAAAAAAAGGCAGATATCCAGACATTGTGGGCTTAGCTCCAACTTGGCATCTGAGTCTGTCTTTTTCCCAGAGTTTGTTTTGCTGCTGATCAAGCCTTTGCTTCCTGTTTCTAACAGAGGCTTCTGGTCTTCAAGAGGCTACATAATTTCCTGGTGCTCAAGCTTGTTCATTAGTTAATGAGAACCTTTTCTTTTTTTGGTGTGGTCTCTGAGTTACATTCTCCATCTTATCTGTGTCAGTTTGCCTGGATTGCAGCTATCTTTTATGGACTCCTTTTCTTTAGCTTGGTTTACCAGCTCTCTTCCTGGCTCTAATTATACTCCCTCTCCTGGGCAGATCTCATTTTGGGAGAGCAGCTGGCTGGAAGCAAGGAGCCGGTAAGTGCCGTTGTGTTTCACACTTGGTATCTTTAGTTCTAGTGCTGCCTTATGTATCTTCTATTCTTTCCATAGCTGGCCATTCTGTCAGAGGCACCAATCTGCACGTACTGAATCCATGGACAAAGTGGAGCAGACTAACAAATTGAAGAGAAAAGCGTTTATTATTCAAGGTGCCAGACATGGCCGTGTTTAACCTGCAAAAAGGCTGCGTCAGGCAAAACTGTCAATCGGGACATATAAATAAATTAGAATCGCACACTGTGAAGAAACAGTGTGTGATAAGCCTATAAAATGTATTGAATATTTTCCTGTTTTAATTATGTCCTGGTGTATTTTTCCTATTTGGCTAGCGGGTGGTGTTTCTTTGTTATAAAGCTGTTACAGGGAACTGAAACGTCTTTTTAACACAAGCAGGAAATAAACAGCAGTATACTCCTAAATTTTGTTAACTGGGCTCTGATTGGCCCAGGAGCTCATTTCCTTTAGAGTGTACTGGTTTTGCCTTCAGTTTTAGCCCGGGAGAAGAGAACTAAGGCTCTGTGAGCAATTGTATATCCTGATCTTCCCAGGTACTGTTTAGACAGTATACAAATGTTAATGTTGATCCATATTTCAGTTACCTGTTATTCTGCTGATTTCACATTTTTGTTAATTGTTCAATTTTTAAAACAATAAGTAATTTAGTTTATTGCCTCTGGACTGATAAAGAATCCTGGTGACTTGTATGGTGGGTCTGAGTGCTTTCTGGGAACTGTGGGACCACTGGGAGTGTGGCTCCAGTAACCTAGAAATCACTGGGGATAATTTGAGAGTGAGAGACTCGCCCAAAGGCGGTTGTGACCCAGTTGGTGGGAGAAGGGTGCTAATGTAGAGCACAAGCGGCACGTGAAGGTGGACCTGAGCTGTGCTGGAGACAGACCCTCAAAGTGGCGCGGGGTAACCCCAGGTGAGTGGCTAGGCATTTCGTGACATACCTGTCTTTTTCGGTGGGATTTTCAGGCTCAGTGTGTGGTGTGAGGGTCACCATCCGCTGAATGATTGAGTTTTTTTTTTGGTTTTTTTTTTAACCTGTAACCTCCAGGCACAGTGAACAAGTGCAGCAGTAACAGGGACCCTTTCCTGTTCAATTTGGGGTTTTTTTGGTAGTGATTAGCAATGGCGACTGGCAGTGGCCAGCAGGCGCATGGAGATGCCTATCCTAACACAAGAGCAACCGGATGACCTCAGTGGGGAGAAGCTGCAGGACCGGCCTGCACAGAGTTCTCCTGTGGGGAGAGCGGACCCCTTATGGGCAGGGGCCTGCGAGTTGGCAGGGTCAGATGCCACACCAACTGAGATCTGGCAGATCTACAAGCTAGAGCGACAGTGGCGAGAGGAATGAGAAGAGTGATAGCAGCTAGAGGAAAGGGAAGAGCAATAGCAGTGTGAATTCCAGCGGCAGAAAATGAAGCTAGAGAGAGAAATGGCTCATATCCAAGCTGCAGCCCGGAACAGGCCCAACTTCCAGAGGTGACATAGATGGCTATCTAACTGCCTTTGAAAAAAATTTGCCACCTCAATGAAATTCCTCAAAAACTGGGTGCGCTATCTGGGAGGAAAGCTTACTGGTGGAGCACTTGAGGTGTGCTGTCCATGGAGATGTCCTCCCAGTTTGAGGAAGTGCGCAAATCTTTGTTGAACCATTATGCTAGTACCCCCGAGACCTACAGACTAAAGTTCTGGACTTTGCAAAAGGGCGTGAATGATACTCGCAGTGAGTTTGTGATTCAGCTAAGATACCAGCATCAGCGGTGGCTCATTGGAGCTGAAGTTAAAACCCTGGAGGACTGCCAAAACCTGATGGTCTTGGAGCAGTTTCTTCAGCATTATCGTCCAGAGGTGAGGGAACATATACAAGATCACCAGCCCTATACTCCAGAGAAAGTGGCTGAATTGGCTGACATCTTTATGGCTAACTGTCCCTGGTTGATGAAGAGAAGCTGTCATTGTCCCCAGCAGCTAGGATCTAAGGGCAGCCAGGGCCCTAAGCCAAATATTCCTGAAATCTCAGAGACTGTCAGCAAACCCTCCCATGTTCCCAAAAAACCTAAAGACTACCAGTGTGGGCGCACAGGACATTTCAAAGTGGATTGCCCAGATAATCCCAAGCCTGCACTAAAGAGCAGTCCAGTTCCTGCATGAAGGCTGGTGGCTTTTATTGGTGGCTCCAGTCCCACGGAGGAGACTACACAGTTGCCGCAGCACAGTTACTGGCTGCTCATCAAGCAAGTAAGCAGATGGATTTCCACAGCACTCCAGTATTCCGCCAGGGCGCACTGCAGAGGTAGTGTTAGCCAATGGATCCAGAGAGACTATACTCATTGCTCGAGTATCCTGGATTGGGATTCCAAGCCTGGATACAGAGAAGTAGGCATAAAACATGCCGATACCAATGCTGTGTGGGACTGACATGGGTCCAATGAACATTACCCTTGATAGTGGAGCCAGCATTTCCACTATGGTGACCTGTAGTTGGGCCCGGGCAGTCCAGCAAGTGGAAGCAGCAGAGATCACCTCTCCAGTTCCAGATCCTGAGCCAGTCCAGGTGGGACCAGCTGACCAAGTGACAGGAGGAGGCACTCCAGTGCTTCCAGTAGCACCAGTTCCAGAGATGACTGGGGCTGTGAGTATGGCACTGCCTGATTAAACTGACACTTATTGATCAGACTGTTAACTCTGATTTGTCAGTCACCAGCAGAAACCCTTCCAGATATGGATATCAGCTGATATAGCTCAGACATGCTTTTCAGGAAGCAGTGCTCTGACCCTGACCTGGAAGCCCTGAGGCAGAGGGCTGGTCAGCCAACCTGCTAAAGATCGTATCCTATGGAATGGGGGCTGCTTGTACAGAGAGACTGATCATGCTGATCCTAGTAGGCCATAGACAACAGGCAAGCAGCTTATAGTGCCCATGGCATACAAAGAACTTCTACTGATTGCACACGACATTCCACTAGCAGGACATCGGGGGGGGGGGGGGTGACATGCACCAGATTGACCCAGACTTTCTGTTGGTCAGGGGTATCTCAAGCCATAGCTGACTATTGTCGAACCTGTGATGTGTGCCAAAGAATGGGTAAAACTCAAGATCATCCCTGAGCCTCCCTGAAACCTTTACCCATTATCAGTGAGGCCCTGAGAGAATAGCTGTGGATATAGTGGGGCCTCTAGTATCCCTAGCCATACTGGGAAAAGTATATATTGACAGTGGTTGACTTTACTACCAGATATCCTGAAGCAATAGCCTTATCCTCCATAGAATCAGAGAAAATTGCCACATCCCTTCTTAGAAATATTTTCCCGAGTAGGATATCTCAGGCCAAGGGACACAGTTTGTGTCTGAGTTGGTCCAAAATCTGTGGGCACACTGTGGAGTGAGATCTGTATGTGCCACACTATATCACCCTGAAACTAATGGGTTGGTGGAGAGATTTAGTGGTACATTAAAGCACGTTAAAGACTTTTGTAGAAACAGAAGACAGAGACTGGGAGAAATACTTACCCTACCTACTGCTTGCATAGTCTACTGGGCTCTCCCCTTTTGAGTTTCTTTATGGATGGAGTGTGAGATGGCCCCTTGGCCTAATAAGAGAACATTGGGAGGGGGAAGTTGATTCCTCTGATACCCTTGTAATTGAATATGTAGTTAATATGCAGCAGAGGTACCTCGGGAGTCTACTAGGTTATCCCCATTTGAGTTTTCTGGCCAGAGGGCCCCTTGGCCTAATAAGAGAACAGTGGGAAGGGAAAGTTGATACCTCTGACACCCCTGTAATTGAATATGTAGTTAGTATGCGGCAGAGATTAGAAGAACTTGTGGGTTGTCGGAGAACTTGTAGGCAGCCCAGACTAAGCAAAAGACCTGGTATGTTCGTAAGGCCTGGAATAGAGAGTTTTATGAAGGCCAGCAAGTACTTGTTTTAGTCCCAGTTCATCAGAATAAACTTCAAGCTAACTGGGTGGGACCTTACAAGGTCATAAGGCACCTGAATGATACAAACAATTGCATTTATGGACTCACAAGACAAAAGCAGTGTACTTTTCATGTAAATGTGTTAACGGCCTATGCAAATCGCACTGCTATGTTGCTAGCTGTGTGCAGCCTATTACTGATTTCTGTAGTGCTACAAGACGTACACAGCGCTGTACATTTGAACATAAAGAGACAGTCCCTTCTTGAAAGAGCTTACAATCTAATTAGGTCAGAGAAGCAAGACAATAAGGGAATTACTAAGGTGGGAATGAAAACTATGGGTACTGAACAAGTGAGTAAAGGATAAAAGCAGCATCAAAAAGGTGGGCTTTTAGCCTAGATTTGAAGACAGCCAGAGATTGAGCTTGACGTACCAGCTCAGGGAGTCTATTCCAGGCATACGGTGCAGCAAGATAAAAGGAACAGAGTCTGGAGTTAGCGGTGGTGAAGGGTGCAGATAAGAGAGATTTACCCAGTGAACGGAGTTCCCGGGGAGGAGTGTAGGGAGAGATGAGTGGAGAGGTACTAAGGAGCTGCAGAGTGAATGCACTTATAGGTCAATAAGAGGAGTTTAAGCTGTATGCGGAAACAGGGAGCCAATGAAGTGACTTGAGGAGAGGGCTAATATGAGCATAGCGACACTGGCGGAATATGTCGTGCAGCAGAATTTTGAACAGATTGAAGAGGAGAGAGATGGCTAAGTGGGAGACCTGTGAGAAGCAAGTTGCAATAGTCTAAGTGAGAGGTGATAAGAGTGTGGATGAGGGTTCCGGTAGTGTGCTCAGAAAGGAAAGAGTGAATTTTGCTGATATTATAGAGAAAGAAATGACAGGTTTTAGCAGTCTACTGAATATGTGCAGAGAAGGAGAGAGAGGAGTCGAAGATGACCCCGAGGTTATGAGCTGATAAGACAGGGAGGATGAGTGTTATCCACAGAAATAGAGAATGCGGGAAGAGGAGAGTGTACTAGCTGCGTTTGAATATCATTCTCTGAACACATTAGAGAAAAAAGCCTTATTACTCACCAGCACAGGCTCAGATATCAGTAGCAAGTTGTGGAAGAATAATAACAAACTTACAAAGTGTAATATCAGTAGCTTTGGTAATTAGAAGTAATCAGACTATTTAAAGTTAATTAGAAGTAATCAGACTATATAAAGAACAGCTGTAAAGAGAAGAAAGGAACTACTAACTGGAAAGATCATGAATTCTGAAGGGATATAAAATATAAAGAGAAAAGTACATAGTTATCTGTTATAAAGAAATAGTTCTTACCCGAAACAAAGGAAAACATATTTCCTGGAGAATGTCAATTAGCAAGGACAACGCCCTGAATCAGGATGGAAAACTCTTGCAAAAAGGCTCATTTTAAGGATCTTTGCAGGTATTTTTATAGTACTGATGATGTAGTGACCCCTCCCCTCCCCTACACCAATCATAGGGCTTGTATATGGCCTGCAAATACACCATTGGGTCCTTGGTCCTTGCCATCTCGTAACTGAAAGTGTTATGTGTAACAAGACACTGGGCTGCCATAGTAACGAAGATCTTATCAGAGCTTGTGATCAGCCAGAAATTTCCTGCATATGGCTGACAGTAAAGACTAACATCCACATACAGAAAAGAAAGATGGATGGGAAGTAGTGCAGCATACCTGAAGTAGAACAAAAGGTTGGTTTAGGGGGAAAGATAAGAAGCTCAGTCTTGGTCAGGTTTAGTTTCAGATGTAGGTGAGACATCCAGACAGCAATGTCAGACAGGCAGGCAGATACTTTGGCCTGGATTCCTGCTGAGATTTCTGGTGTAGAGAGGTAGATCTGGGAGTCATCAGTGTAAAGGTGATACTGAAAACCATGGGATGAGATCAGAATACCAAGGGAAGAAGCCTAGATGGAGAAAAGAAGTGGTCCTAGGACAGATCCCTGAGGTACACCAACTGATAGTGGGATAGAAGTGGAGGAGGATCCACTAGAGTATACACTAAAAGTACGATGGGAAGAGAAGAAGGAAACCAAGAAAGAGCAGAGCCCTCAAATCCAAGTGAAGACAGCATATCAAGAAATAGGCTGTGATCAACAGTGTCAAAAGCAGCAGATAGATCAAGAAAGATGAGGATAGAATAGAGACCTTTGCATCTGACCAGGAACAGATCATTGGAGACTTTAGCAAGCACTGTTTCAGTTGAATGAAGGGGGCGAAAGCCAGATTGAAGATCAAGAATAGCTTGAGATGAAAAAATCAAGACAACGGCGGTGAACAGCACGTTCAAGTATCTTGGAAAGGGAGGAGGGAGATGGGGCGATAGTTGGAAGGACAGGTGGGGTCTAATGAAGGTTTTTTTAAGGAGTGGTGTGACTGGCATGTTTGAAGGCTTCAGGAACAGTCACGGTGGAAAGTAAAAGATTGAGGATATGACAGTAGGAGAGTGCTAAGTAGATGGGTGGGAATAGGATCAGAGGAACAGGTAGTTAGTTTCGAGGAGGAAAGAAGATGTGCAGTTTTCAGTGATTTCAGAAAAGGAGGCAAGGGTTGGGGAGTTGAGAGAATGGACTAAGGGAAGGAGAGGTGGAGGTGACTTGGTTGAGAATTCAAGTTTAATCTTGTGAACCTTATCATGAAAGTACTAAGCCAGAGTCTGGGGAGAAAGTGAAGGAGGGGTTGTAGGTGAAGGCACTTGTGGCAAAGAGACATTGAGGGTTTGAGCCAAGAGAATTAGTCAACTGGATGTAATAGTCTTGTTTGACAAGTGAAAGGGCAGACTGGAAGGAGGTCAGCAAGAATTTTGAAATGTATGAAGTCAGCATGGGATTTCAGAAAAAGGCATTCAGCAAAGCGGGCACAGGAACGTAGGTAGTGGGCTCTAGAGGTCAGCCAATGCTGGGGTTTGGTACGCCTTACAGAATGGAGAATGGGAGAAGCAAGAGTATCCAGAGCAGAGGAGAGAATAGTATTATAGGAAGAGACAGCCTCATTGACAGACTTGGATAACATAGTGGTTGAGAAGAGATTTGACATGCTGGAGGACAGAGTGGCAGGGTCAATAGCCTGAACAGTCATAAATGTATTGGTTGAGGTTGGATGGGATTGGGGAGGAGGGTGTTTAACTGTGAAAGTTATCAGATGATGGCCAGAGAGGGGGGACAGCTGAAGCACAGAAACTAGAGAGAGAGCAGTTTGAGAAGAAGATGAGATCAAGACAGTGGTCATTCTGGTGAGTGGGAATAGTGGAGCACAGTTGAAGATTGAAAGAGGATGTTAAAGCAAGAAACTGAGAAGCATAAGAGTCGGAGGGATCATTAGCATGACTGTTAAAATCCCCAAGAATGAGGGAAGGAGATGAAGGATCAAGAAAGAAGGAAAGCCAGGTTGTCAATGAGAGAGGAAGAAGGACTTATCGGGGGTCGATAAATGACTGCTACTTTGTGAGGCAGAGGAGTGAATAGATGGATGGAGTGGACTTCGAAGGAAGAAAAGCAGTCAGACTGAGGTGGAAGAGGTTGAAATCTACAGGAGGGTGAAAGTAGTAGTCCGACACCACCACCGCGGCCAACCAGACGGGGAGTATGGGAGAAAAGATAACCTCCATGCAACAGGGCTGCGACTGAAGCAGAGTCTTCAGGGTAAAGCCAAGTTTCAGTTAGGGCAAGCAGATGGAGAGTATGAGAGCTAAAGAGGTCATGGATGTAGGAAAGTTTGCTATAGACAGAGCGGGCATTCCACAGAGCACACGAGAGGCAGGGAAGAAAGGGGGAGGAGAGGAACAGAAATTTGATTGGAGACATCATGGTGTGACCTGCATGAATAAGATGAGCTGATGTGGGGGACCAGGATTGGGATTGATGTCCCCAGCAGAGAGAAGAGTAGGAGAGGCATGGCGAGAGTGATTGAGGCGAGATGTACTAGGATAGAATGGAGATGGTTGGAAGGAAGGAAGGAAATTTTGAAGGCTGAGAACTGAGAAGAATGGAGATGACAAAAGAGATGGTGAGATGATGAAAGCGAAGGGTGGGCAATGTGTATCTGCAGTGTATAGTGATTCTAGATGGGGAAACAAATTAGGAAGGGACAATACCAAGAAGAGAGAGTGTACTGGAGCCATAAGTAGTAACAGGGAGAAAAGATAAAATGAATAGATAAAGTGCTCCACGTGCAGTCAGGCCCTGACTGGACCGAAGTGTACCTGGGAGTCACTCTGGAGAAGGCTGTGAGGATATGCAGATGAGCTTCAAGTCCTCCACAGCAGCTGGTGGGAGAGCTGGGTACCTTTCGGCCAAGGAAAGGCTTACCAGGGGTTAGGCCGAAGCCAGCATTCCTCCCCCTGAGGGTCGCCTGATCTTAGCCAAAAGGCAACTGGAAGCCATGGGCACCTGGCGCGAGGTCCCTGGGAGGATCGGGGTGGACCTGGGAGTCACCCCGGAGAAGGCTTGAGTCTATGCAGAAGGGCTGCAAGTCCTCCACAGCACCAGGTGGGAGCGCTGGGCACCTTGAGTGAAGGCCCTGAGTGGACCTGGGAGTCGTTCCGGAGAAGGCTGTGAGGATATGCAGATGAGCTACAAGTCCTCCACAGCACCTGGAAGGCAGCTGGTGGGAGAGCTAGGTACCTCTCAGCCAAGGGGTTAGGCCGAAGCCAGCATTTCTCCCCCTGAGGGTCGCCTACCAGAGGAGTGTCAGGAAAGTGAGCCCATACCCGACCTCTTAGCAGAAACCTTACCAGAGGGATCAGACACTGAAGCGAGACTATTTAAATGTATAGACTGTAAAGACAGTCAAAAGGGGGAACTTAAAACAGTAAACATGTATAAAAGAGAGACATGTTACATGCTCTAAGTATGAGAGATTTCAGTGTGAAAAAGGAGCTAATGCAACACTTGAAAAATAGTAGACACTGGACTAAACATTACAGAATATCAGCAAAACACTGATAATAGAATATTTTTATGTCCTGGTTATGACAGTAGCTTGAACCAGGAAGAAAGCTCCACAAGAAATGCAAAATTTCATCTAGGAGAGAGACCAGTTTCAAGTACGGAGTGTAAGAAAAATTTCCGTTGCCAGAAACTGTCAAAGCAGCATAGAATTCCTTCAGGGAAGAAACAGTTTACATGCACTGAATGTAGAAAAGGCTTTATTCATAAAGTCAGCTAAAAAAGCACCAAAGAATTCACACAAGAGTAAAACCATTCACATGTGCTGTCAGAAGATACTCCTCACTATTCACAAAATGTAGCATACAGGATTAAAACTGTTGGCATGTACTGTGTGTGATAAAACTTCTGCTATAAGCACTGGAAGGGCAATGAATGTGGCAAAGCTGATGGCCTCTCCAGAAAGGAAGAGCCAGAACCACCCTGACACTGGATTATTGAGACCCGATCCGCGGTCTGTGGAGGTGCAGTTTTAAGGAGGGAGGGGTGAAGAAAGTGAGTTTTAAGCCTGTAAAATGTATTAGATATTTTCCTGTTTTAATTATGTCCTCAAGTGTATTTCTTCTATTTAGCCAGCAGGTGGTGTTTCTTTGCTGTTAATCTGTTACAGGGAACTGAATGTTCTTTAACACAAGCAGGAAGTAAGCAGCAGTATATTTTTAAATCTTGTTGACTGGGCTCTGATTGGCCCGGGAGCTCACTTCCTTTACAGTGTACAGGTTTTGCCTTCAGTCCTAGAAGAGAGAGGCATTTGCAAAGGCTCTGTGAACAGTTGTATAACCTGATCTTCCCGGGTACTGTTTAGACCTGTTATTGTTCTATTGATTGCACATTTTTGTACATTGTTCAATTTTTAAAACAATAAGTAATGTAATTTATTGCTGAGACTCGCCCAGAGGCAGTTGTGACCCAGTCGGTGGGAGGAGGGTGCTAGTGTAGAGCAAAAGCAGGTAGACCTGAGCTGTGGCCACGGGGTAACCCCAGGTGGGTAGCTAGTCGTTTCATGACATATACCATAATTCTCTATCAAACAATCCAAATCATAATAAATACAATTAAATATTAATCTTAAAACTAAATACTAAAGCATATACATAAATGTCAAATACAGAAATGTTAATTAAAAAAAAACAGTATCAGGTTCCCAAATGAACATGAATCTAAAAACAGAATCCAACACAAATATGTGATCATGCATTCTTTTAACACTGCTTATTACATTAGCCAAAAAGGACACACACTTATTGGACTCAGAAAGCTATTCCCCTTAATTGTATTATAGCCAAAGTCTAAAACATCAATGTGTTTACCTAAAAGATGAGAAAACAAGTACCTAAAAGTGCAATTACTCGCATCAACAGCAGTATCTCTTCAGAGCAGTACTCCTTGATCAGTTGAAAAACTGCTATGCTGTCAAGCTAGCACTTTGAATAATAAACAGTTTTCTGTTTAATATTTTTGCCAGTGCTCTCTAACGGATTCAGCCAAGCCATCTCTTTCAGTCTCTTTCACTTGATCTGGCTGATGCACTTCTTGCATTTCTTTCTGTATAGCATCCTATACCTTATGTTCCATGGCATTTGTAGTCCTTAATTTCTTTTTAAAACAAAACAGGGTCTTGTTTCATATAACCTTACTTCATAGAACCTACAGGGCTTTTTCCCCTCTAAAGCAGGAAAAAGTGTTCTGCCTCCCATATAAACTATTATTTTCAGATTTGCCCCACCACCCTGTCTCTTGGATCAGGTTGGTCTTCTCCCCCCCCCCCCCCCCCCCCCCCCCCCCACACACACACACTTTTTACTGGTCTCCTGATCTTGCTTTTGGACTAGACTGGTGTATCAGTTTTCAGAGTTTGCTGAATTGCTGCTTGTAGCTTCAGAGGGATTGTTCTTGGACTCCGAGGGTTGGCCCCTTGGTATCTATAGGAGTCAGCGCACAATTTCTGCTGTTCAGCTGCTCTCTAGCTTCTATTTGCTGTTGGTCTGTTCTTCTTATCAGTTATCTGCTCATCAATTGTTTGGCACCATTCTCCTTGATGAATCAGGTGGTCTGTAGTTCCTATTTGCACCTGGCCTCTTATATGCTTGTTCTGCCAACCTTCTGTCCTCGCAGGCAGCGGAGTCTGCTATCCTTTCTATTTCTTCAGACTTGTTTCTCCTGGACTCAATAGAGCTCAGTTTCTAGAGTTGACTAAGCTTTACCTATTGCTCAGGTTTAGTGATCCCAAACCTCTGCTATTGTCCTGAGCTCCTTTCCACAGGTTAAGTAAAGCTTCACATTGTGTTCAGCCCAGCCTTACATTGTGGCTTTAGCCTAGATGTCACTTTATGGATTCTGCTGAGCTAGACCGCGCAGATTCATGTGACCTACTTGTCTGGGTCTTTGCTGTGCTTCTCCTAGCAGACTCAGCTGAGCCTGCCCTCAAAGACTGAGTTCGGCTTACCCACATGGATTCAGGTGAGCCTAGTCTTCCTGTTTTCTCTTTGGAATAGTCCCTCAGGCTAATTACAGTCTGACCTGTTAGCTTCTCCCTTTACTTCTAGGCTTGGACCCTGTGTCTCGACTGAGCCTTCTTTAAAATTAATCTCAGTTTCTCCACAGAGTTACAGCAGATCTTGGCCTCTCCGATGTACCCAAGCTTGCTTTTTAAGTGGAAGTTATCCTCTCCAACTCGGTTGGCCCCTCATTGGTGAATCACCTGGGCTTAGTCTTGTGAATTTGTCTACTGCTTGTTTCCTTGTATTAACTGGGTTCCATTCTTTGTGCCTTCAGCTACGGTTGGCCCCGGGGTATGAGCCAACCATATGTTAGAGAACTAACCTCATGAATCTATATCTCCATATAAGGCTGGCTGTGTTTGTCATCCTCGTTTCTGATCTGTGGTCTTACAAATTTTGCTGAGCTGCTGTAGAGATGGTGATCTCTTCTCCCTGAAATGGGAGTGTTTTTCTCTGAAGCAGCATTTCTTCCACCTTCTTAACTGCTGGTGCTATAGTGCCACATCATTTCCAAGGGACCTGGCATGCTTAATATCATCTTGGTATTCTGCTTCCAGGGCAGCTAGAGGGTATCCCCTCAAGGGCTGATTAGGTTATGTTCATTCTCCATCGCTCCTTTCACGCCTTTGGGGCATGCTAGGTATCATCCCTGGATTCACATTTCAATATCAACTGACCTGCTTTAGTCTTCTTTCAGGATTGTGTGGGTTTTCAGTGAATTTCTTCATGGGTACGATATGGGTGTCTTTAATCATATTGCTTTTCTCTACATTGAGCTTCCCTTTGTCTAGGGTCAAGCCTGTTTGGCTACACCTCTGCACTCCTGCTCGATTTATGGGCTGATTTGCTTCTGATAGTTTTGAAAGCTATTGAGGACAGTATTGCTTTGACATATTTACTGAATGGTAAGCTATTATAGGAGGAGTTGAAAGTACTTTCTCCCAGGGCTCAGGGTTAGTCTTGGACAGAACATTGCCCGATTCCTGCTTGGGCTCTTTGTAGGGTAGTGACTTGGTCAACCCTCCATTCCTTTGTGAGTCATTTCTAGCTGGCTGTACAGTTGAGGCAACCTTTGGAGCCAGGGGGTTGTCTACATCCTGGCCTCAGTGAGTAGTGCATTCGTACTTTCCACTCGGGAATGGTCTGGAGAGATGAGGAGGATTAGGTCTTCTAATTTTCTTTCCTTGAGTCTTTTCAGACCATTCTTGAACCCGCCCAGATGTTCTCACTGGGTTTCTGTGGGTCCAAAAGTCTGGAGTTGAGGTTCTGTGTTTAAAAAAAATAGTTCAGATTGTTTCCTCTTTCCTCTTGGTTGTTGGAGATCTTTATTACCATCTTGCTCGGTCAGTAGATCTGGCTACTTCAGGATGGCACAGAACCTTATAAAATGTTTCCATCTGCTGGTAGAAGGTCATATACCCACTTGTCAGGAATAGTCTAGGGCTAGGCTCAAGGCATAGACCAGATGAAGCGCAGACTCAGGGTGCCAAAAGCTTTCTCACCTGCTCCCCCTGCAACAGCCAAAACTTCCGTCCCTAGGTCTGACGATCCCTTCTGTGTTGAGCCACTCTCTCCCTGGTTTACCTTTAAATCTGGTTGTCTCTTTTGGAGCACTGGCAGCATTTCACCTAATGCTACTCACAACAGCTCCAGCATCTTCCCTACACCGCACCTCTGTGGAAATAGGAAGTTTTGTTAAAGTGGGGTGGGGTTTGGCAGAAGGAAGATTCCGGAGCTGATGCAGGTAACATTAAGTAAATGCTGCTAGTGTTCGAGGGGGGAGAGTTGCTTGAGAGAAAAAGGGGGGAAAGGATTGCCAATGGGGGGGAGGATGACAGTGACCCAAAAGTTGGCTCAGAACGCCACAGTCCCTTGAACAGGCTCTGGTCTGGAGAGACTTGAGGAATGAAAATTAGCAGGTAAGACTAATTTCTTCTTTCTTGTCAGTATTTTCAAATCATCTTATTATTCCTAAAGCTTCTGTCCTATGATCCTTCCCAACTGTCCCAGTACTTCCAAGAGTTCTGAGTTTTTGTGCAAGTCCCTTTTCTGGAAAAGGGGACATGTACATTACAAGTAACAGGTGATTTTTATATTCTTGATGTTTTCACTGCTATAGTGAGAACTGTTCAGCAACTGGTAATGAAACCCAAGTGGGAGAGGGCCATACTGAACCTAAGAAACAGAACATGAAAGCAGGATGAACAGATAGATGTAGAAATATCAGAAATTATGGAGGCTAACAAACTGGGCAACACAATAATGGGTAATTTTACCCTGATATTGACTGGGTAAATGTAAAATCAGGGCATGCTAGGGAGGTGAAATTCCTTGATGAAAATCAAGGACTACAGTATGGAGCAGCTGGTACAGGAGCCGACGAGAAGAGAAAATTCTAGACGTAGACTTCAGTGGAACGCATGATCTGATGAAGGAGTTAATGGTGCTTGATAACAGTGATCATATGATCAGATTTGATATTGGCTTTGGAGTAAGTACACACAGGAAATCCAATACGTTAGCGTTTAACTTTCAAAAAAGGAGACTATGAGAACGGTGAAAAAAAGAAAAACTTAGAGAAGTGGCTGCGAAGGTCAAAAATTTAATTCAGGCGTGGATGCTGTTCAAATCCTGGAAGCCCAGGCCAAATATATTCCTTCTATTAAAAAAGGAGGAAGAAAGACCAAACGACAGCCGGCATGGTTAAAAAATAAGGTGAAGGAAGCTTAGAGCTAAAAGAAAATCCTTCAGAAAATGGAAGAAGGAACTGACTGAAAATAATAAGAAACAACATAAGGAATGTCAAGTCAAATGCAAAGCACTGATAAGGAAGGCAAAGAGGGCCTTTGAAAAAAAGATTGTGTTGGAGGTAAAAACATATAGTAAACATTGTTTTTAGGTATATTAAAAGCAAGAAGCTGGCAAAAGAATCAGTTAGACCACTAGATGACAGAGGGGTAAAAGGAGCAATCAGGAAAGAGAAAACCATAGCAGGGCACTTAAATGAATTCTTTCTTTTGGTCTTCACCGAGGAAGATTTGGGAGCGATACCGGTGCCAGAAATGGTATTCAAAGCTGGTGAGTCGGAGAAACTGAATGAAATCTCTATAAACCTGGAGGATGTAATGGGGCAATTTGACAAATTGAAGAGTACTGATAGAATTGAAACATGAACTTGCAGAACTATTAGTAATATGCAATTTATCTTTAAAATCGAGCATGGAACCAAAAGATTGGAGGGTGGTCAATTTAACGCTGATTTTTTAAAAATGTTCTAGATGAGATCTGGGAAATTATAGACCGGTGAGCCTGATGTCGGTGCTGGGCAAAATGGTTAGAGACTATTATAAAGAACAAAATTACTGAGCATATTCAAAAGCATGGGTTAATGAGACAAAGCCAACATGGATTTAGTGAAGGGAAATCTTGCCTCACCAATCTCAGTTCTTTGAAGGGGTGAACAAACGTGGATAAAGGTGAGCCAGTCGATATTGTGTATCTGGATTTTCAAAAGGCATTTGACAAAGTACCTCATAAAAGACTCCAGAGGAAATTGGAAAGTCATGGGATAGGAGGTAGTGTCCTATTGTAGATTAAAAACTGGTTAAAAGATAGAAAATAGAGAGTAGGGTTAAATGGTCACAATTCTCAATGACGGTGGGTAGATAGTGGGGTTTCCCAGGGGCCTGCACTGGGACTGCTGCTTTTTAATTAATTTATAAATGATCTAGAGATGGGAGTAACTAGTGAGGTAATTAAATTTGCTGATGAGACAGTTATTCAAAGTTGTTAAATCGTGAGATGATTGTGAAAAATTACAAGAGGACCTTATGAGACTGCTCATCTAAGTGGCAGATGACATTTAATGTGCAAAGCGATGCATGTAGGAAAGAAGAACACGAATTATTTACGTAATGCAAGGTTCCACGTTAGAAGTCACCCTCTGCTCAGTGTGCTGTGATGGCTAAGAAAGCAAATAGAATGTTAGGTATTAGAAAAGGAATGGAAAACAAAAATGAGGATGTTATAATGCCTTTGTATCATTCCATGGTGTGACCGCACCTCAAATATTGTGTTCAATTCTGGTCACCACATCTCAAAAAAGATATAGTGGAATTAGTAAAGGTACAGAGAGGGGCGATGAAAATGATGAAGGGGATGGGAAGATTTCCCTTTGAGGAAAGACTGATGTGGCTAGGGCACTTCAGCTTGGAGAAAAGACGGATGGAGGTCTACAAAATGAGTGGAGTGGAACAGGTAGAATTGTTTACTCTTTCCAAAAATACTAGGACTAGGGGGCATGCAATGAAGCTACAAAGTAGTACATTATCGGAGAAAATTTTTCTTCACTCAGTATGTAATTAAATGCTGGATTATGTTGCCAGAGAATGTAGTAAAAGCAATTAGCTTAGGGTTTAAAAAAGGTTTGGATGGCTTCCTAAAGGAAAAGTCCATAGACCATTATTAAAATGGACTTGGGGGGGGGGGGGGGGGAGAAATAAGCAGCATAAAATGTATTGTACTTTTTTGGGGATCTTGCCAGGTCTTTGTGACCTGGATTGGCCACTGTTAGAAACAGGATGCTGGCCTTGATGGACCTTTGGTCTGTCCCAGTATGGCAATACTTATGTACTTAAAGTAGATAGACCACATGGCCTATCCAGTCTCCCCATCCATATCAATCACTAAATTCTAATATACCTTCTGTTTTAGAGGTACTGTGTTTTGTATTGATAGTCCTAGTCTCCTCCACCGCCACTGGGTAGCTGTTCCATGCATGAGCACCAATCCAGTTCGGGACTATGTGGATTATTTGTCCATTGACCAGCAGGTGGAGAGATTTATGCTTTGTTTTATTTAGGAATCTGTGCAGCTTTAAACAATTCAGTATTCTATCTCCAGCAGGTGGTAATATTTCTCACTGTTCAGCTCCAGTACTGCATTACTTATAGGCTCCTGAACAGGTTGCCAACCAGGGAAAGGATTTGTTTTACATTTCTATTAATCCCCCTATACTTAGTGGTGCCAGGTCTCCCCCCCCCCCCCCCCCCCAACCCATACTGCACCTCTGAATTTCCTTTTCTGCCGTTTTCTACTTGGCAGTGCAGTTTCTCACAACGTTAGTGGATAAGTCATTTAAAGTTTTCCTTTCCTATAATTCCCTGGTGGGAAGTTTTGTAGGGTAGTTTCTGTTGCTCCTGTTATCACTGGTGTTTAAGTGGTGTTTCCCACATGTCTGTGCTGCCTTTTTCTATAGTGACTGCTCCAGCAGCTAATGTTAAAAGGTGCTCTTGCTGTGGTGTGAGAAAAGCAGCTTCTGGAAGGAGTTACTCTTGTAAAACAAAGCAGGACAACAGAGAGGATCCTTCAGGACCAGACCTTGCTTATCTCTGGGAATGGCAGTTTGCTTAAGAACCTTCCTGCGATTCTCAAGATTGTGGTTTAATCATCTAAGACCTCTGCTTGGAATCAGAGTTTAGTTCTGAAGGCAGTCTTCCCTCCCAATCCTCAATGTAGTGTGTTTCTTATTGCTTCTCTGGGCTGGGGAGACTGCTTGGTTAGGAGCGTGCATGTCTACTTACAGCTCCTGCCTGCTTAGGGTGGTGCAGGAAGAAAAGCCACAATGCTCCTATTCTTGTTGGGGGAGTGAAGTGCTGGGCAGGTTTTGCCAGATATGTGAATCTCGGCAGAAAAGACTTGATCCTGTGCCAGGCTAGGGTAGGGGTGTAGAAAATCAAGATCCCAGTGTGGACCTGGTCTCAGAGTTGGTGGAGGACCTGGCTTTGGTAGGATCTGCTGCTTTCTTAGATGCCATCTGCTATGTTGAGAGACTTCAACTGCTGGAGGTTTGGTTGGGTGATCTATGGAGGACAATTCCTTCCCCTAGCTAAGATTAAATATGGGAGCCATCTCTGTGAAAGATTTGCACCACATAGTTTCTCAGGTTATGGAAGTGCTCCACATTTCAGAGGAATGTCAGATTGTACCATGCTAGTGGACCCTCTATTAAGAGGGCATTAGGAAACCCTCTTGATCTTTTCTTATGCTCAGAGCCATCAAGGGTATGATTTTGGCTAAGTGAGACACCCTGAATACAGATATTAAGGTCAGCCATTCCATGGTGAGGATGTATCCCATTCCTGTGGCGGATAGGGAGTGCTTTTTGGCTAGGATCAGGCGACCCTCAGGGGGAGGAATGCTGGCTTCGGCCTAACCCCTGGTAAGCCTTTCCTCAGCTGAGAGGTGCCCAGCTCTACCACCGGCTGCCTTTCAGGTGCTGTGGAGGACTTGCAGCTCATCTGCATATCCTTACAGCCTTCTCCGGGGTGACACCCAGGTCCACTCCGATCCACTCAGGGCCTCCGCTCTAGGTGCCGCGCGCCTAACGCGCCTGCGCGGGGCATTTTTCTCTCTACATCTTGCTAAAGTACCTCAGTCATTTATGGCCCCTATTCATATTCTCTTCCTAGCCCTGTCCCTTCCTAATCTTTTCCCTCACCCCCTACCTCTCTCTGCTACAGGAACTCACTGCCCATCCATCGACTTCATCACCTCACCTTCTCTCCTACCCTCTTCCTCCCTCTTGGCTTTTAATCTCCGCCTCTTTCTTCCGTCCATTTTGCCTTCCCCATTCAACCTAAATACCTCTCGCCTTCGACGCCTTCGTGGCCACACCTCTCCTACTCTCCTCCGCTCTCTTTTACTCCTTCTCTTACTCTCAGCTGGCGACATCAATCCCAATCCTGGCCCCCCTCACCAACTATTATCCCAACTCTACAGATCTCACCGCGACCTCTCTAACCTCATCTCTATTCCTCTACTCCCCTCCTCTTCTCTGCCCTTCTCTTGCGCCCTATGTAATGCCTGCTCTATCTGTAACAAACTCGCCTATATCCATGACCTCTTTATCTCGCGTCACCTCCATCTGCTCGCCATAACAGAGACCTGGCTATGCCCTGATGACTCTGCTTCAGTCGCAGCCCTGTGCCATGGCGGTTATCTATTTTCACATACTCCTCGCCCTGCTGGCCGTGGGGGCGGTGTTGGACTACTTCTCTCTCCCTCCTCCAGATTTCAACCCCTTCTTCCACCTCAATCTCACTGTTTTTCCTCCTTTGAAGTCCACTCTATCCGCCTTTTCTCTCCTCTGCCTCTTCGAATAGCGGTCATTTATCGTCCCCCTGATAAATCCCTTTCATCCTTTCTCAGTGACTTTGATGCCTGGCTTGCCTTCTTCCATGATCCTTCCTCCCCCTCTCTCATCCTTGGTGACTTCAATATTCCTGCTAATGATCCTTCCAACTCTATTTCCAAGTTACTCGCTTTAACGTCCTCCTTTAATCTCCAACTATGCTCCACCTCCCCCACTCATCAAAATGGTCACTGTCTTGATCTCATCTTCTCCTCCAACTGTTCACCCTCTAGTTTCCTTGCCTCTGATCTTCCCTCCTCTGATCACCATCTTATAACTTTCACACTTAAATCTCCTCCCTCCCAGTCCCGTCCTATCTTATCTAATTTATCTAGGAACCTTCACGATATTGACCCTTCATCTCTATCCTCCCATGTTTCAAACCTCCTCTCTACTGTGGCACCATCCACATCTGTCAACGAGGCTGTTTCTTCTTACAACAATACTCTATCCTCTGCCTTAGACACTCTTGCACCTTTGATGACCCGCCCTGTAAGGCGTACAAAACCCCAACCTTGGCTGACTTCTAATATCCGCTACCTACGTTCCTGTACCCGTTCCGCCGAACGCCTCTGGCGGAAATCTCGGGCCCTTGCTGATTTCTTACACTTTAAGTTCATGCTGACCTCCTTCCAATCTGCTCTTTTACGTGCCAAACAGGATTATTATATCCAACTGACCAACTCTCTTGGCTCTAATCCTCGACTTCTCTTCACCACATTGAACTCTCTCCTCAAGGTGCCCCCTCCCCCAACTCCCCCTTCATTATCTCCTCAGACCCTTGCTGAATTCTTTCACAACAAGGTTGAAAAGATAAACCTTGCTTTCTCTACCTCACCACCTCTTCCTCCACTAGTCCATTCCCCTCTCTCTCCTTCCCCTCATTCCCTTTCCTCCTTTCCTGAAGTTACTATTGAGGAAACTACACTTCTCCTTTCTTCCTCAAAATGTACCACCTGTTCCTCTGATCCCATTCCCACCCACCTTCTTAATGCCATCTCTCCTGCTCTTATTCCTTTTATCTGTCACATTCTCAACCTCTCACTTTCCACTGCAACTGTCCCTGCTGCCTTTAAACATGCTGTGGTCACACCTCTCCTTAAGAAGCCTTCACTCGACCCTACTTGTCCCTCTAATTACAGACCCATCTCCCTCCTTCCTTTTCTCTCCAAATTACTTGAGCGTGCTGTTCACCGCCGCTGCCTTGATTTTTCTCTCCTCACATGCTATTCTTGACCCACTACAATCTGGTTTTCGCTCTCTCCACTCAACCGAAACTGCGCTTACTAAAGTCTCCAATGACCTATTACTGGCTAAATCCAGAGGTCAATATTCCATCCTCATTCTTCTTGATCTTTCCGCTGCTTTTGACACTGTCGATCACAGCATACTTCTCGATACCCTGTCCTCACTTGGATTCCAGGGCTCTATCCTTTCCTGGTTCTCTTCCTACCTCTCCCTCCGCACCTTTAGTGTTCACTCTGGTGGATCCTCTTCTACTTCTATCCCTCTGCCTGTCGGCGTACCTCAGGGTTCTGTTCTTGGTCCCCTCCTCTTTTCTATCTACACTTCTTCCCTTGGTTCATTAATCTCATCCCATGGCTTTTCCTACCATCTCTATGCTGATGACTCCCAAATCTACCTTTCTACTCCTGATATCTCACCTTGCATCCAAACCAAAGTTTCAGCGTGCTTGTCTGACATTGCTGTCCTGGATGTCTCAACGCCACCTGAAATTAAATATGACCAAAACCGAGCTTCTCATTTTCCCCCCCAAACCCACCTCCCCGCTCCCCCCGTTTTCTATTTCTGTTGATGGCTCTCTCATTCTCCCTGTCTCCTCAGCTCGAAACCTTGGGGTCATCTTTGACTCTTCTCTCTCCTTCTCTGCTCATATCCAGCAGATTGCCAAGACCTGTCGTTTCTTTCTTTACAACATCCGTAAAATCCAGCCCCTTTCTTTCCGAGCACTCTACCAAAACCCTCATCCACACCCTTGTCACCTCTCGTTTAGACTACTGCAATCTGCTTCTTGCTGGCCTCCCACTTAGTCACCTCTCCCCTCTCCAGTCGGTTCAAAACTCTGCTTCCCGTCTCATCTTCCGCCAGGGTCGCTTTACTCGTACTACCCCTCTCCTCAAGACCCTTCACTGGCTCCCTATCCGTTTTCGCATCCTGTTCAAACTTCTTCTACTAACCTATAAATGTACTCACTCTGCTGCTCCCCAGTATCTCTCCACACTCGTCCTTCCCTACACCCCTTCCCGTGCACTCCGCTCCATGGATAAATCCTTCTTATCTGTTCCCTTCTCCACTACTGCCAACTCCAGACTTCGCACCTTCTGTCTCGCTGCACCCTACGCCTGGAATAAACTTCCTGAGCCCCTACGTCTTGCCCCATCCTTGGCCACCTTTAAATCTAGACTGAAAGCCCACCTCTTTAACATTGCTTTTGACTCGTAACCACTCGCCTCCACCTACCCTCCTCTCTTCCTTCTCATTCACATTAATTAATTTGATTTGCTTACTTTATTTTTTGTCTATTAGATTGTAAGCTCTTTGAGCAGGGACTGTCTTCTATGTTTGTGCAGCGCTGCGTATGCCTTGTAGCGCTATAGAAATGCTAAATAGTAGTAGTAGTAGTAACAGATGACCATTTTGGAGAAAGGTAATGCTGCCCTGAAGGGTTTTTTTTTCCGGTATTTATATACCGCCTAGACCTATGGGGGTTTAACAGTTTATTTACTGGTACTGTCCCTAATAGGCTCACAATCTAAGTAGTATATTGTACCTGGGGCAATGGAGAGCTAAGTGATTTGCTCAGGGTCACATGAAACTGCAGAGGGAATTGAACCTGGCTCCCCAGGATTTCGACCCATTGCTGACCATTAGGCAGCAGCATGAATCAAACCCAATTCTCCAGGTCCGCTGCACTAACAATTAGGCCACTTCAGGACTGATGAATGGGGACTCTTTTGAAGCAGGCATTCAATATCTTATCCTTGACCTTGCAAGTGGTGGTTTATGGCGGTTACACAGCAAATCAGTCCTGGAGTACCCCCTTGCCAATCAGATTTTCAGGATATCCACAATGAATATGTATGCGATTGATTTGAATATAGTGCCTCCATTGTATGTCAATCTCTCATGCATATTCATTTTGGAAATCCTAAATCTGACTGGCAAGGGAGTACTCCAGGACCGAGTTAGGAAACACTGGGCTAGGGCATGCTTCAGGTGGATGGAGGAAGTATTGAACAAGCCCTTGGAAAGGAGTCCTTTTAAAGAGCAGGAGTTCAGCAAGGTTGAGAATGGTTCTCCTAGGAGGATGCTGCCGAGCTACTAAGCAAGATGGATGCCTGAACCTTTATCTCCTTCTGCCCTAACAGAACATTGTCCTGATCAATAGAAACAGCAGTTTGAGACTCTCTTTTATTCTCTAGCATCTGGGTTTCACATTTGCAAACAATGTTAGTCTCCAAACCTGCTAAAAATAACTCTGGAAATCTCCTCCCTGTAGAATCGAAACGCAAGAAGCAAGATCCTCCAACTCCTGAAAAGTTGGCTTCGGAAAATGCTCTCCTCTGTCAACGGCAGTATTAGTTGAAGAGATTTGAGCATTAAGAAAGCTGACATCAAAGCACTATGAAACTACATGTGAGCTTAAAGCAGGTTTATCATTGCTTACCATATCTCTGGGTTCCAGGTTCAAGTTGAATCTCTAGGATCTTGTGCAGATCAAGCTGCCCTGAGTTTTGCACAACATAATGAACAAATGCTTCATCAATTTAAAATATTGGAACAGGAAATTGAAGATCTCTCCAACCGTAATAGATAAAACATCAGGATTCTTGGTCTAAAGGAAGGGAGTAGAGGGTACAGACATGACCCAATTCCTTACCAAATGGATTCTGGAGATTTTAAAACTGACACAAGGGACCTCACTAGAATTCAAATGGGCTCACTGCATGTCTTTGCTGGTGAAATCAGGTCTTCCACATCCAAGGCCTATTGTTGATAAACTGCTTCATTTCTCATAAGTGCTGCATATCCTGACAATAGCATGATGGGAAGAAAATACTAATTGTTCTGGATTTGGCCAAATCTACAGCAAGAAAAAGAAAATATTTTTGAACATGAGATAACATTTGAAGACTCTAGGTGCACGAGTTGGGCTTCAATACCCAGCTAGCAAGATTGTTACCCTTTAATTCACCAGAACAACTTCAAAAGTACTTGAATCAGCTACAATCGCAGGGAATAACTAGTTGAATTTATTCATTCTTTTTCTTTGTTAGCAAGAACTCTTAACAATACTTATATTCTTTTTTTCTTCATAAATATAAGCTGTTTGATTTGTGTTAACCTTCATCCTTTGATGCACTAATCTGCTTTTGTGGTTTAAATATTTGTTGAAATGCATAACCTTGAAAATGTTAAATTTTCTTATGCTTGGTATCTTGAATATTCAGGTACTATAATCCAGTACTTATTGTTGAAATTAAGTACTCCCTTTTGCTTTATTTATAAGAATATTTAAATTGCACTAACCTAGTTTCATAAGTAACATTTTGATTGGGATTTTACTTGTTTATACATTTAGCAGGAGAAAGGTGATATGGGGGCATATTTTCAAAGCACTTAGATGTACAAAGTTACACAGTAATTTTTATTTATTTTTGTTACATTTGTACCCTGCACTTTCCCACTCATGGCAGGCTCATGTAACCTATGGAACTTTGTAATAATAATAAAACTTTATTTATAACTTGCTATATCTATAAAAATCTAAGTGTGGAACAAACCACATACACAATGCAATAAAACATAATAAAAATTATTTCTTTCCTTAAGACTATACAGTAATTTGCTGTTACTCTTAAAATAAAGTGTACTGCGAATTAAATTCAAATGCTATTAACAGCAAAATATAATACATCAAAGGAACCAAAAGCCTGAAAAAATAGTTTTTAAAGCTTTTTTTATTAACTGAACCATATTTTGTATTGAATGAAGTTTAATGGGTAATGCATTCTATAATTCTATAAGCAGACTCAAGAAGAATGTGAAGAGGGTGGTGGATGCTTGGAATGCCCCCCCCCCCCCCCCCCTGCGGGAGGTGGTGGAGATGAAAACAGTAACGGAATTCAAACATGCATGGGATAAACATAAAGGAATCCTGTGCAGAAGGAAGGGATCCTCAGGAGCTTAGCCTAGAATGGGTGACAGAGCTGGTGGTTGGGAGGCGGTGCTAGTGCTGGGCAGACTTATACGGTCTGTGCCAGAGCTGGTGGTGGGAGGCAGGGATAGTGCTGGGCAGACTTATACGGTCTGTGCCAGAGCTGGTGGTGGGAGGTGTGGTTGGGAGGCGGGGATAGGGCTGGCCAGACTTATACGGTCTGTGCCCTGAAGAGGACAGTACAAATAAAAAAGTAGCACATATGAATTTATCTTCTTGGGCAGACTGGATGGACCATGCAGGTCTTTTTCTGCCGTCATCTACTATGTTACTATTTTGGACCTTTGATGTAAAAAAAAAAAAAAAATAGAGGATCTACATTCTTCCAAATAGACCTGATGAAATGAAGACACTTTGAGTAGCTGTTTCTGAGATGATCTCAGGGAGCAAGCGGGTTGATAACATCTAAGAGTGGCACTGAGTGTTGGGGAAATATTACCATTCAATATTTTTAAAACTAACAAAATTTTAAACTCAATACGAAATTTTATAGGGAGCCAATACAACAATTTCAAAATTGGAGTTACATGGTCATAGCATGATCCTCCTTTAGTTGTGGAATTTTGAACAACTTGCAACGCCTTCAACCTGTTATCTGTAATTCCAATTAACAAACCGTTACAGTAATCTAACAATGGATAAACCACAAACTGGACAGTTTTACGAATGTTTTCAACTGTAACCAGTGATCTAATACACCTCATAATCCTTAATTTATTTAAAAAAAAACCTGTTGTCTATTATATTTCCAACCTGATTTTTCATAGACAAGGTAGTGTCAAGTTGTACCCCCAAATTTCTAATCTGTTGGACAATAGGAATATTAATAGAGTTTGTTAAATACCTTAGGACAATCCACTCCTTTTGTACCAGAGAGGAAAAGAATTTGAGATTTCAAACTATTTCTCTCCATCCATTGTACTATTTTTGTAAGATAAATCTCAATTTGAAAAAAGTATCTTCAAAAGAGTTCTCAAACTGTATGTCATCAGCATACAGCCTGTATTGCACCCCCAGACATCTCAACAATGTACATAGTGGTAAAAGAAAAAGATTGAATAGAACCGCTAAAAGATGAGCCCTGGGGAACTCCTGTCGAACAAACCAAAAGCTCCGATTTCATCAAACGCACAGAACTTCCTATTAAAAAAAAAAAAGATTTAAATCAACATAGCACAAAACCAGACCATCATGGTCTCCCTTGTTTCACTCTCCAGCCCCACATATATTACCATACTTTTGGCTGAACTTTATTAATAACAGTACTCCTGTTCTATATAAATTACAAAATCTTTATTAGTGAAAACAAATCAGTGCATTAAAAGAATTACCAAATAGTATCCCTGCAACTCACTCACACTGCCATCCACACCAGACTTATACCCTGATCACATATGTGAATCCCACAAAGAACATTGAACATAAACCCTAAATTGCAGTTTCTTCAGTCTCTGTGTATCACCAGAGCACAATCTCAATAAGGATCGGTTAGTGAGCCCTAAAAAAACACAAGGGCACACAAAACCCAGTTCTTAATAATTGTAGCAGATATTGAACATTGCTGATCTTTGTATCCAACAAGTTCTCAAGTGAAGAAAGAAAAAAAACTCCACTGCAATATAAAGCCACTGTTCTTATCTCACAAGGGAGGGAGCGACGCTAGATCTGGTACTCACAAATGAGGATAGTGTATCAAATGTCTGAGTGGGTGCCCACCTGGGCAGCAGTGACCATCAAGCGGTTTGGTTTGATATGACGGCTGAAGAGGAGGGTGGCCACTCAAAACTGAAAGTCCTGGATTTCAAGCGGGCTGACTTTAGTAAAATGGGGGAATACATGAGGAAGGAGCTGATGGGCTGGGAGGATGTACGAGAAGTGGAAGGGCAGTGGTCCAGGTTGAAAGAAACTATAAATAGGGCCACAAACCTCTATGTAAGGAGAGTAAATAAAAGCAAGAGAAAAAGGAAACCAATATGGTTCTCCAAGCAAGTGGCTGAGAAAATAAAGGCTAAAGAGTTGGTGTTCCAGAAATACAGACAAACACAAAAAGAGGAACATGGAGAGGAATACCGGATGAAACTGAAGGAAGCCAAGAGAGAGATACGTCTGGCGAAAGCGCGTGCGGAAGAACAAATGGCTAGAAAGATAAGGAGGGGTGACAAAAATTTCTTCAGGTATATTAGTGAAAGGAAAATGACTAAAAAGGGAATTGAGACTGAAAGATGCTGCGAACCGCTATGTAGAAAATGATGAAGAAAAGGCAAATTTGCTAAATAGATACTTTTCTGTTTTCACAGAAGAAAATCCTGGAGAAGGACCGAGATGGACTGACAAAAGTACATGTGAGAGTGGAGTGTATTTAGCACCGTTCACAGAAGAGAATGTGTATGAACAGCTAGGAAACCTAAAGGTGGACAAAGCCATGGGACCGGACGGGATCCACCCCAGGATATTGAGGGAGCTCAGAGAGGTTCTGGCGGGTCCTCTTAAAGATTTGTTTAATAAATCCTTGGAGACTGGAGAGGTTCCGTGCGATTGGAGAACGGCAGAGGTGGTCCCTCTTCACAAAAGTGGTGATAGGGAAGAAGCTGGAAACTACAGGCCGGTAAGCCTCACTTCGGTTATTGGAAAAGTAATGGAAGCGATGCTGAAGGACAGGATAGTGAATTTCCTGGAAGCCAATAAGTTGCAAGATCCCAGACAACATGGTTTTACCAAAGGGAAATCGTGTCAAACGAATCTTATTGAATTCTTTGATTGGCTGACTGGAAAATTGAATCAAGGACGTGCTATGGACGTAATCTACTTAGATTTCAGCAAAGCTTTTGACACGGTTCCCCTCAGGAGGCTCTTGAATAAACTGGACAGGCTGAAGATAGGACCTGAAGTGGTGAACTGCTACTACTACTACTTAACATTTCTAAAGCGCTACTAGGGTTACGCAGCGCTGTACAATTTAACATGGAAGGACAGTCCCTGCTCAAGGAGCTTACAGTCTAAAAGACAGGTGTACAATCTAAAAGACAGGTGTAGAGTCAATCTGATAGGGCATACTATATTTCTCGAAAGGTTAGGTGCCGAAAGCAGCATTGAAGAGGTGAGTTTTAAGCAGAGATTTGAAGATGGGTAGGGAGGGGGCTTGGCGTAGGGGTTGAGGAAGATTGTTCCAGGCATAGGGTGAGGCAAGGCAGAATGAGCGGAGCCTGGAGTTGGCAGTGGTGGAGAAGGGTACTGAAAAGAGGGATTTGTCCTGTGAGCGGAGGTTACGGGCGGGAACATAGGGGGAGATGAGAGTAGAGAGGTAGTGAGGAGCCGCAGACAGGCTGCATTTGTAGGTAAGGAGGAGAAGCTTGAATTGTATGCGGTATCTGATTGGAAGCCAGTGAAGTGACTTGAGGAGAGGGGTGATAAGAGTATATTGGTTCTGGCGGAATATAAGACGTGCGGCAGCGTTCTGAATGGATTGAAGGGGGATAGATGGCTAAGGGGCAGGCCGGTGAGGAGTAAGTTGCAGTAGTCAAGGCGAGAGGTAATGAGAGCGTGGACGAGAGTTTGTGTGACGTGGTCAGAGAGGAAAGGGCGAATTTTGCTGATGTTGAAGAGGAAGAAGCGACAGGTCTTGGCAGTCTGTTGGATATGCGCAGAGAAGGAGAGGGAGGAGTCGAAGATGACTCCAAGGTTGCGGGCAGATGGGGCGGGGAGGATGAGGGTGTTATCAACCAAGATAGAGAGTAGAGGAAGAGGAGAAGTGGGTTTAGGTGGAAAGACGAGGAGCTCGGTTTTGGAATGTTCAGCTTCAGGTGGCGGTTGGACATCCAGGCAGCAATGTCGGATAAGCAGGCCGATATCTTGGCCTGCGTCTCCGCGGTGATGTCTGGTGTGGAGAGATATAGCTGGGTGTCATCAGCATAAAGATGATACTGAAAACCATGAGATGAGATCAGGGAGCCTAGGGAAGAGGTGTAGATTGAGAAGAGAAGGGATCCAAGGACAGATCCCTGGGGAACTCCAACAGATAGTGGGATGGGAGTGGAGGAAGATCCATGAGAGTGTACCCTGAAGGTGTGGTGGGAGAGATAAGAGGAGAACCAGGAGAAGACAGAGCCTTGGAACCCAAAAGAGGACAGTATGGCAAGAAGTAAATCATGATTGACAGTGTCAAACGCAGCGGATAGATTGAGGAGGATAAGGATGGAATAGTGGCCTCTGGATTTGGCGAGGAGCAGGTCGTTGCAGACTTTAGAGAGTGTAGAGGGCGAAAACAGGATTGAAGTGGATCGAGGATGGCATGAGAGGAGAGAAAATCAAGGCAGCGACTGTGAACTGGATTAGGAACTGGTTGACGGACAGAAACCAGAGGGTGGTGATGAATGGAATTCACTCGGAGGAGGGGAAGGTGAGTAGTAGAGTGCCTCAGGGATCGGTGCTGGGACCGATTCTGTTCAATATATTTGTGAGTGACATTGCCGAAGGGTTAGAAGGTAAAGTTTGCCTTTTTGCGGACGATACTAAGATTTGTAACAGAGTGGACACCGGGGAGGGAGTGGAAAACATGAAAAAGGATCTGCGGAAACTAGAAGAATGGTCTAAGGTTTGGCAATTAAACTTCAATGCGAAGAAATGCAAAGTGATGCACTTAGGGAGTAGAAATCCACAGGAGAAGTATGTGTTAGGTGGGGAGAGTCTGATAGTTACGGACGGGGAGAGGGATCTTGGGGTGATAGTATCTGAGGATCTGAAGGCGACGAAACAGTGTGACAAGGCGGTGGCCGTAGCCAGAAGGTTGCTAGGCTGTATAGAGAGAGGTGTGACCAGCAGAAGAAAAGAGGTGTTGATGCCCCTGTATAAGTCATTGGTGAGGCCCCACCTGGAGTATTGTGTTCAGTTCTGGAGGCCGTACCTTGCTAAGGATGTAAAAAAAAATGGAAGCGGTGCAAAGAAAAGCAATGAGAATGGTATAGGATTTGCGTTACAAGACATATGAGGAGAGACTTGCGGACCTGAACATATATACCCTGGAGGAAAGGAGAAACAGGGCTGATATGATACAGACGTTCAAATATTTGAAATGTATTAATCTACAGATTAAAGATATTGAAAACAAATATCTTGCAAATGACTCTAGTGTATTAAATGCTCTTTATCAAAATGCTTAATAAGCAAGTTCAACTAAGAAGTGGTATGGGTTATTCAGCAGAGCCCCTTGGGGAAGGCTCCCTGGCTGGACAGGTTCTGGAGTGAATTTTATAAATTACTAGAAATCAGTCCCATTCTGACCTCAACATTTATTGAGATTATATTGCAAGGTTTCCTCCCTACCTCGTTTAGCATGGTATAGATCATAGTCCTCTTGAAGCCAGGGAAGGACCCAGAATGCCCAGTGTCTTGTCGTCTAATTTCAGTGTTAAATGATGCGGCCAAATTGATGGTGAAAATCTTGGCCAACTAGCTAGCTAGGCTGCTCCCAACTGTGATAGCAGAGCGTCAAGTGGAATTGTGTGTGGATACATGATTTCCTAACATATGAGAAGGATTCTGGCAGCGTTGAAGTCTGTGCATTCAGGTGGGTCTCCCTCTGTACTAATTAGCTTTGATGCAGAAACTGCTTTTGATAGGGTGGAATGGGGTTCCTTTATTTATTTATTTATTTATTTATTTATTACATTTGTATCCCGCGCTTTCCCACTCAAAGCAGGTTCAATGCGGCTTACATAGTAATAGGGAATACAGAATATTGTTAGAGAAAGTAAAAGTTAAATATACCAGAATAATAGAAGAGATGAGTAGGTAGAGATAGGCAATGGAGAAGTGAGTAAGGTGGGAGATATAGTCTGGGTCAATGTCATTGTCACATGGATGTGTGTTAGGTAGATGGGTTCATAAGATTAGTCTGGGTCATTTGGATAGGCTTGCTTGAATAAATGGGTTTTTAGTGCTTTCCGGAAGGGTAGATAGTCACAGATTGATCGGATAGGTCTGGGGAGGGCATTCCAGAGTTGACTGCCTAGGAAGGCGAAATTGGATCCATAATAGGTTTTGTACTTGAGTCCTTTGCAATTGGGTAATGTTGTAGGTTGAGGTAATTTCGCGAAGATTCAAACATGTTACTGGCATCTTAAGGCCATATGGGGTGGATAGGTTCTTTTTTAGGGCAGTGGAGGCCTTTTATGCAGCCCCAAGGGCAAGAGTTTATGCCAATGGTATTTTATCAGATCCTTTTGTTATCAGCAGGGGAATGCGCCAGGATGTCCGCTTTCTCTATGTTTTGTTTTAACCCTTGACCCCTAGATTAGAGAAATTCAAAGTAATTGAGAAATTCACGGGGTGCGACTAGGTCCTCATTTTTAAATTGCAGCCATTGCTGATGACCTGCTGGTATTTCTTACTGAATCTCATTTCTCCTTTCCGGTTTTGCTGGAGAGTTGATGAATATGGGGATTTTTCCGGCTTTAAATTAAATCTGGACAAATCGGAGGCATTGACTGGTTCTGACTCTCTACAGCGAAGCTGGCGAAATCCTTTTCCTTTACAATGGGCAAATCAGTTGTTTTGCTATTTAGGCATACAGCTCACAATGGACACTACATCCTTGAATAGATTAAATATAGATAAACTGCTTCAAAATACAAGAGATCAGTTGGTACTATTCCCATGCTGGTTGTATGTTCTTCATCCCGCCAAGCTCTCCAAAAGCTTTTGGTACGGTTCTGCTGGGGGAGGGGTAAATCTAAACTGCGATAGTATTTTCTCATTGGTTCTTGGAATTGTGGGTAGGTATTCCAGTTTGCTTACCTTCTGTGTTCTCATTATTTGTCGTCTTTACCAAGATTCAGCTTGTCATTGCACTTTGGAGTTTGGCAGTATGAACTGCTGAAGGGCGATGCACTAGGCCAGGTTACATTTCTTGGCTTCACAGGGCATTCATTAGGGACATGCTGTCCAGAGATTTCTGCCTAGTGGTGAAGGCCTGGGTGTGAGATGCAGGCTGCTCTATCAGGTTTGATATTTTAGACACCATTTGGCGATACCTCGTCTGGTGTATTATGCTGAGTTATAAGAATGTCACTTCTGCGTGGTCCTTCGGGCTTCTTCTTTCTGATGGGCCTTATTTCTTGTGAAATCGTGTATATTGAGGAAGAAATGTATACTCAACCACTGGCTTTTGCCGCATCTCCTCCTTCCTTCTGGTATTTGAGGAATAGGCTTCATGCCTTAATGTCATGGGAATCTTTTGGAGCACATTGCTCTCAAGAGACAAAAACATTTTCTCTCTTTATGGGGTGCTTATTGGCAGCAGATATTTCCAAAAGCCCAGAGCCAGGTCTTAAACCATTTTTGGATCTTCCACAGTACTTCCTACCTCTTGAGCGCTCAGGTTGGGTGGAGTGGGAGGGTATTCCTCAGGGGGAGGGTTGGGGTTTTTATTCTTTTCTATAGAAGTTCTGGGGTCACCAGAAACAAGGACTCCAGACTGTTGTCTTGTGTTAATTGTGTTCTGAATAGTTGGTATCTTTAGTGTTCTGACTTGGTGTTGGGTTTTTATGTAACACAACAGCATTTTGTATTATTTTGTTTATCTACTATAATAAAACTCACCCTCAACGTTCTGAAGACAACGTTCTGAAGTCACTCAGTCACTCCCTGAAGGGTTCATGGATTCATGATGGTGAAGCCACAACACTGACCATGTCTCTCTGCCCCGCCCTCGCATGATGGACCAATCAGAAAAAACACCCTCAACATTCTGAAACACAAAGGACCATCACAACACCGTTCCCAGGCAACACTAGGCAACGTAAGACGGACCAATCAGAGGAAACTATGTGACAATAAGGTAGGAGCATTCCCCAGCAGAATGGCTCATTATCTGTGCAGCACGGAGAGCACAGAACCACCGCTGGAACGAGAGAAGAATATACCTGCTGTGGGTATGTGCAAAAATAGACCGGGGGGAGGGGGGGGGAGAGAAATTTTTAAATGCCTAATGCCAGTACTGAAGAGTGCCAGAGGGCCCATAGCAAAGACTATATTTGGGATCGCTTGACATGGAGTCAGAGGAGCCGGAAAACAACGTGCCCGTCATCATCTGGGACGTGGGCGAACAGGACAAGCTGCGGCCCAGCTGGAAGGATTACCCACGACCCAGCCAGCAGCAAACAGCGACCAAGGAAGGGGGAGGAGTAGGGAAACACACGGAGCGTGTTTCCCTACTCCTTCCCTGCCTAGGAATCGCTGGAGACTGGCTGCCAAACTAACGAAACAACCGCACACCAATGCACCACCTCCATTATTCAAAAGGCATCCACTCTTTCTTCAACAGAAATGCAAACTAATAACACAAAACAAAGAATACCCGTTTTCTCACGCAGCTACAGGTAACTCCCCACCCCCTTCCTCTTCCCCTTTTGCCAAAGCGGCCGTGCCCAACCAAACCCAGCCTCAGGCAAGCCATCTCCCACCTCGGGGATTCCCCGAGCACCCGGAAAAAGACGGTGCAGCTTCCCACAGCGCACGTTCCAGCATTCCTCTGCAGCCAGCCTGAAATGGACTGAACATACCAGATCACCACCCAATGGCCTGAGACCGTGCTCCTCTCCCTTCCGCCAACTTAAAACAACCATCCCCGTCCTCAGGCAAGCCGTCTCTCACCTCCAGGATGCCCAGAACCCCAGCCCAATGGAAAAAGACGGAGCTGCTTCCCACAGCACATTTCTCTTCCAGTGTTCCCCTACAGCAGCCCTGAAACGGCCAAAAAATACCGACAGACCAAGAATGTGCTTCTCTACCTTCCGCCCATCTAAAACACTGCTGCCTCAGCACAACACAAAAAAAAAAAACCTGGAAAAAACAATCCACCACTCAGCAAAGGCTGACCCCCCTACAACCACATTTACATTTCACCAACAGAAAGACCCCCCCTCCACAAACCTCCTTGACAGACAAAACCACACACACACAACAGACACACACCCTCAAAGCCACACACCAATCCATCCCACTTTGCCAGCATAGCACAGCACATCCCCCAACCCCCCAAGCTAAAAAAAAAAAAAAAAGACACACATCAACAACCTGCACACACACCCCACCCTCTCGTACACACACCCCACCCTCTCACACACACAAAATAACTGTGACACATACACACAAAAAAAACCCCACATGCTAGCGCCTGTTTCATTGGTTTCGGAAACGGGCCTTTTTTTACTAGTTACTAAATAAAAAGATGCTCAAAGAAATGCTGTTTATCAGTTAAAATATACATTTAACAAACAAGCAAAAAAAATCTAGACAGGCTGAAAGTAATAAAATTTGCAAAATGATGGCTATTTAAAACAAGAAAAAAATATAGTCCAAATTCAAACTAAAAAATTAAAAACAAACATCTTGTCATTTATTCCCTTTTCAATTATTTAAATCCTGATGCTGTCATGAATAGTCATTTTGCAGAAGTGGTAATCATGATCATTCCTAGACCTAATAAAGACCCCTTCTAGTGTAAAATTATAGACCTGTCATTCCTTAATGTTGAATATAAAATCTATCCAAAAATATTATTACAAAAAATAATGGTCATTCATCCTAATCAAGTAGACTTATATGACTGGTTGCCCAACTACAGATAAAATGCTCGTTCATTCTTTCAAGTCTCCCATATTGCCCAATCCCAACTCCATCCTTGCATTGCCCTAGCCCTGGATGCTGAGAAGGAATTTGACAGGGTGGAATGGGATTACCTCTTTCATCTATTGGCCCGGTTTGATCAAAGTAACATACTACTACTACTACTTAACATTTCTAGAGCGCTACAAGGGTTACGCAGCGCTGTACAAATTAACGAATAAGGACGGTCCCTGCTCAGAAGAGCTTACAATCTAAAAGACGAAATGTCAAGTTGGGGTAGATGAGATTTCCTGAGAAGAGATGAAGTGATTAGGTGCCGAAGGCGACATTGAAGAGGTGGGCTTTGAGCAATGATTTGAAGATGGGTAGGGAGAGGGCCCGGCATATACACTAATCCATTGGCACGGGTCCTAACCAATAGTTTTCTTTCTAATTTCATCTTACTAAAAAGAGGGACCTGATGTGGGTGCCCTCTTTCCCCTTACTTAATCTAGCTCTTGAACTACTTGCTATTAGAATCCAGTCCATAAATATCAGGTATAACATATTAACATTAAACTCACCGCTTATCTAAACCTGATTCACCCATTCCTGCTCTACTTCAATTAATAAATACCTTTTCAATTATTTCAGGTTATAAAATAAATCAACAAAAAACACTTTTCCACTAAATATGCTCATTCAAATTTAGTACAGCCTTATAACTTGGTTTGGGTGTCCTCTAAGCTTAGGTATCATGGGATTAACCTTTATACAACCCTCAATGAGACTATTAGAAAACCTACTGAATTTATACTTCAGTCTATAAAGAATATTATATTTTCATGGCACCTACTTCATCTACCATGGTGGGGAAGGTTGGAAACTATTAAAATGATGGTAGCCCCTAAAATAAATTTTATTTTAAGTTGATCTCAGTGTTATTTTCCCCTTTTATTTACCGCTAGATAAACTTTCTTCCTTTCTTTGGCAATTGAAAGATCCAAAAATTGTGTTAAAAAATTTAAAGCCTCTAAAGATATAGGAGGTATATTTTCCTGATTTTATCACATCATATAAAGCTTTTATTTTACACCATGTTTTAACTGGTTTTCCAGAGACAATGATTACATTCTTCTGTGGTTAACACTAGAAGAATCTATACTGGAGCCCATTCCATTTAATTGTTTCTATTCAATCTTTTTTTTTTTTTTGTTAAATTTGTACCCTGCGCTTTCCCACTCATGGCAGGCTCAATGCGGCTTACATGGGGCAATGGAGGGTTAAGTGACTTGCTCAGAGTCACAAGGAGCTGCCTGTGCCTGAAGTGGGAATCAAACTCAGTTCCCCAGGACCAAAGTGCACCACCCTAACCACTAGGCCACTCCTCCACATCAAATCCAATTGTTATTTTAACTCTTGCTAGAATTTGTTAAAACTTTAGATATTCCTACAAGTAACTATATTTATACCATTATGGTTTAATCCACATATTCTAATCAATAAATCTATTCACTGGAAATAATGGATGGATAAAGGTATTTGGACTCTTAAAGCCATTTCTAATAGTAATCCTACCCATGATTTGTTCTCAGCATTGCAAGAACGTTTCATTACCTCAAAATGACTTTTATAAATGAGTTACAACTGCAACACTGTCTACTTAATGTTAACTCATCTACCATCCATTTTTTCATTGGCAACAGCACTCCTATTCGTTGATTATACTACTATTTATAAATTTGTAATCACTTCTTAACATTGGCAGCCTTTGGGTGTCCATACATCATGGGAAGCAGACGTCGGTCAATAATTAACTGAAGATCAATGGACTATCTTTTGGTCAACTGTTGATACTTTTGACTTCAACATATATGCTTCAATCTATGTACTTTTTTATATCATCTCCTGGACCCCACTTATGCTCTATATAGCAGGACTAACTACTTCAATGTTGGAACTGTAAAAAGCATATTTGCATATTCATCCATATGATCTTTGAATGTATGTCTCAATTTATTGTAATAATATATGGCAAATTTTAACTTAAAATGTAATACAACACCATCAATGATATTTAAATCTTATTCTCAGATTCATCTCTCTGATACTCAGAAAAACTGATATTTTTATCACAATTTCTCAAATTTGGTCAAATTGGTAAAATTCTCAACTTTGTATGCTTTTGGTGTCAATCTATATTGCAACATCATAAACTTGAACTTGCAATTGCTGATAAAATGAGGACAACACTTAGTGAAAGATTGTGGTCTCCACTAGATACATATCTTCAAATTATAAATATGCCCAACAATTCTTATGATTCAGATTTTTAATTTCCTGTATTTTCTTATTTTATATATAGTGCCTCTGATAATGACTTTCATTTTTTATTGATTTTTACAATTTGCTTTTGATACTCTGATAAATCTTTTCTTAATATTTTTGATACAATTGTATCTTATAATTTTTTCATAAAAATAATTAATATTTTTTTTTGGGGGGGGGGCAGAAGATGGGTTCTGCTTTGCTGGCAAATACTCTATAATTTTATTGAAGCCTCAACTAAAGGAATGGCACTTCTTTTGGCAGAACAAAAACAGAGGGTAAAACAGCATACAAAAAAGGCACAACTGGGCTTAACTGATGAGTTAAGAAAGGAAATACATTTTTGGGTAGATTTTGGCTTTAATTCAGGCTTCCTGACCAAGAAAGAAAAAGATTTCCTCACAACTAGCTACCCTATCACACCAATCATCTACATATTACCTAAAATTCATAAATCTTTAGTGGATCCGCCAGGAAGACCTATCATAACCGGGATAGGTTCTATTCTTGAGCCTCTTTCCATCTTTGTGGACACTTTTCTCAGACCCTTCATTCCACTTGTCAAGTCATATATTCATGATTCATCTCACGTTATCAATCTACTAGAAGAATATGATGGGGACCTCAGTGACATTATTTTGATTACTTTCGATTTGGAGTCTCTCTATACCAATATCCCGCACCAACCAGTCTTGGAAATCATTACAGATGTGCTGACTTATAGGGAAAAAAATAGGGTCCCCACTGCTTTCATCATTCAACTGGCATCAATAGCACTGTCTCCAAGAAAATTTTTGCTTTCAGGAATCTTTCTACAAACAAATAAGAGGCGCAGCAATGGGGGCAAGCATGGCCCCCGATCTTGCAATACTGTATGTAGCTTTCTTAGAGCACCAACATCTAGAAGATAACCCATTTCAGGAAGAACTTAGATTCTGGAAAAGATACATTGACGATGTACTGGTACTTTGGAAAGGAAGCATCACCAGATTAAAGGAATTCCATTCTTGGCTGAATGGCCTTAACCAACATCTTAAATTCTCCATGAATTATGATGATAAGGAAATTCCTTTTCTTGATATTCTTATAAAGAAGAACACATACAACTTCACCACAACAATATACAGAAAACCAACTGACAAAAAACATTTTTTACACTTCCAAAGCTTTCACAACAGAAATTTGAAGCAGATCCTACTGTACTCACAATTTCTTCGACTTAGAAGACTCTGCAGTGATTACACTGAGTTTGAAAATCAAGCAAAACCCATGGTAGCAAGATTTTTAAGTAGGAGTTACCCCAAGAAGAGCATTCTCCGAGGACAAGCAGGCTGCTTGTTCTCACTGATGGGTGATGTCCACGGCAGCCCCTCCAATCGGAACACTTTCTAGCAAAGTCCTTTGCTAGTCCTCGCGCGCCGATGCGCACCGCGCATGCGCGGCCGTCTTCCCGCCCGAAACCGGCTCGTGCCGGCCAGTCTTCTTTTGTCCGCGCTCGGTACGGTCGTGTTTCGCCGTTCGCGCCCCACAGTTGACCTCGCGCGTCGTTTATAGACTCTATCTTTAAAAAAAAAAAAAAAAGGTGTCGGAGGGAGACCTTTATGGTCTTTTGCCTTCCCATACTTCCAGTTTTGCCCCGGTAAGTTTTCTTTCGTCGTCGGGGTAGGCCTTATTTAGGCCTCGGTCGAAGTTTTTCTTCCCCCTATTTTTGCGGTGCCATTTTCGCCATTTCGAGTTTTGATCTCGCCGGCGCGATTTTTCCGCCCATGACATCGAAGTCTTCCAGCGGCTTCAAGAAGTGCACCCAGTGCGCCCGGGTAATCTCGCTCACTGACAGGCACGCGTCGTGTCTTCAGTGTCTGGGGGCTGGGCACCGCCCGCAGGCCTGTAGTCTGTGTTCCCTTTTACAAAAGCGGACTCAGGTAGCGAGATTAGCCCAGTGGAACATTTTGTTCTCGGGCTTTTCGTCGGCATCGGCACCGGGAGTATCGACTGCATCGACGTCGTCGGCGCCTGGACCTTCATCTTCGCCCCCGAGTGCATCGAGGCATCGGCCCTCTGCATCGGGGCGTCATCGGAAGGCTGCGTCGGCGTCAGTGGTATCGAGACCTCCTCGTCTGCTGATGTCGTCGGACGGTGGTGCTTCGTCTGGAGTGCAGGTGAGGGCTGTCCATTCCCCTGCTGGTGGCGGTGAGCCTTCGGGTGGGTCTCCCCCCACCCTGAGGGCTCCTGCGGTACAGCCCCCCCGAGACCGACCTCCTTCGGCCTCGGCCCCGAGGAAGAGACGGCTGGATTCTACGTCCTCCTCGTAGGTGCCGGGAAGCTCCGGTGACATGCTTCGTTCCAAGAAGTCGAAGAAGCATCGTCACCGGTCTCCTTCCCGTGTCGGCACCGAGAGCTCTGGGTCGCCGAGGGAGTCGGCACCCAGTAGGCATCGGCACCGAGAGGACCGCTCGCCCTCTGTTCAAGAGGTGTCGATGCGCTCCCCTTTGGACAGCCCGGAACAGCCTCCACGCCCGGAACAGACTCTGACATCGACGCCTGCATCGACTTCCATGCCTTTTTCTGCAGCCGCTCTGAACGAGAGCCTCCGGGCCATTCTCCCAGAGATCCTGGGAGAGCTGTTGCGCCTTACCCCTCCGGTACCGGGGGTGCTTGCGCCACCGGTACTGTCGAGTGAGGCGCCGGCTGGCCCATTGCCAGGGGTGAGGTCTCCGGCATCGGTACTGCGTGCGGTACCGGCTGCGGTCGCCTCCCAGGAGGGCTCCCCGACTACATCGGCGGAGGGAGCTTCGCCGGTGCGGGCGAGGGAGTCTACCTCTCGACGCTCCCACCATGGTTGTGGTTCCACGGAGTCGAGCCGGGCACAGTTGCAGACACAGGTCCGTGAACTTGTGTCTGACACCGAGGGTGAGGCCTCGTGGGAAGAAGAGGAAGACATCAGATATTTCTCTGACGAGGATTCTGAGGGTTTTCCTTCTGATCCCACTCCCTCTCCTGAAAGGCAGCTTTCTCCTCCCGAGAGTCTGTCTTTCGCTTCCTTTGTCCGGGAGATGTCTACGGCCATCCCCTTCCCGGTGGTTGTGGAGGACGAGCCCAGGGCTGAAATGTTTGAGCTCCTGGACTATCCTTCTCCACCTAAGGAAGCGTCCACAGTACCCATGCATCATGTCCTCAAAAAGACATTGCTGGCGAACTGGACCAAGCCTCTAACTAATCCCCACATTCCCAAGAAGATTGAGTCCCAGTACCGGATCCATGGGGACCCAGAGCTGATGCGCACTCAGTTGCCTCATGACTCTGGAGTTGTGGATTTGGCCCTAAAGAAGGCCAAGAGTTCTAGGGAGCATGCTTCGGCGCCCCCGGGCAAGGACTCTAGAACCTTGGACTCCTTTGGGAGGAAGGCCTACCATTCTTCTATGCTCGTGGCCAAAATTCAGTCGTACCAGCTCTACACGAGCATACACATGCGGAACAATGTGCAGCAGTTGGCGGGCTTGGTGGATAAGCTCCCCCCTGAGCAAGCCAAGCCATTTCAGGAGGTGGTCAGGCAGCTGAAGGCGTGCAGGAAATTCCTGGCCAGAGGGGTGTATGACACCTTTGATGTTTCGTCCAGGGCCGCTGCTCAAGGTGTGGTGATGCGCAGACTCTCATGGCTGCGTGCCTCCGACCTGGAGAATAGAATCCAGCAGCGGATTGCGGACTCGCCTTGCCGTGCGGATAATATTTTTGGAGAGAAAGTCGAACAGGTGGTAGAGCAGCTCCACCAGCGGGACACCGCATTTGACAAGTTCTCCCGCCGGCAGCCTTCAGCCTCTACCTCTACAGGTAGAAGATTTTTGGGGGGAAGGAAGACTGTTCCCTACTCTTCTGGCAAGCGAAGGTACAATCCTCCTTCTCGACAGCCTGCGGCCCAGGCTAAGCCCCAGCGCGCTCGCTCTCGTCAGCAGCGTGCACCTCAGCAAGGCCCCTCGGCTCCCCAGCAAAAGCAAGGGACGAGCTTTTGACTGGCTCCAGCAGAGCATAGCCGACATCCAAGTGTCAGTGCTGGGCGACCTGCCAGTCGGAGGGAGGTTGAAAGCTTTTCACCAAAGGTGGCCTCTCATAACCTCCGATCAGTGGGTTCTCCAAATAGTCCGGCAAGGATACACCCTCAATTTGGCCTCCAAACCTCCAAATTGTCCACCGGGAGCTCAGTCTTACAGCTTCCAGCACAGGCAGGTACTTGCAGAGGAACTCTCCGCCCTTCTCAGCGCCAATGCGGTCGAGCCCGTGCCATCCGGGCAAGAAGGGCTGGGATTCTATTTCAGGTACTTCCTTGTGGAAAAGAAAACAGGGGGGATGCGTCCCATCCTAGACCTAAGGGCCCTGAACAAATATCTGGTCAAGGAAAAGTTCAGGATGCTTTCCCTGGGCACCCTTCTCCCCATGATTCAGGAAAACGATTGGCTATGCTCTCTGGACTTGAAGGACGCCTACACGCACATCCCGATACTGTCAGCTCACAGACAGTATCTGCGATTTCAGCTGGGCACACGTCACTTCCAGTACTGTGTGCTACCCTTTGGGCTCGCCTCTGCGCCCAGAGTGTTCACCAAGTGCTTGGCTGTAGTAGCAGCGGCACTTCGCAGACTGGGGGTACACGTGTTCCCATATCTCGACGATTGGCTGGTGAAGAACACATCTGAGGCAGGAGCCCTGCAGTCCATGCAGATGACTATTCGCCTCCTGGAGCTACTGGGGTTTGTGATAAATTACCCAAAGTCCCATCTTCTCCCAGTGCAGAAACTCGAATTCATAGGAGCTCTGCTGGATTCTCGGACGGCTCACGCCTATCTCCCAGAGACGAGAGCCAACAAATTGTTGTCCCTCATCTCGCGGGTGCGAGCGTCCCAGCAGATCACAGCTCGGCAGATGTTGAGATTGCTGGGCCACATGGCCTCCACAGTTCATGTGACTCCCATGGCCCGCCTTCACATGAGATCTGCTCAATGGACCCTAGCTTCCCAGTGGTTTCAGGCTGCTGGGGATCTAGAAGGCGTGATCCACCTGTCCACGAGTTTTCTCGAATCCCTGTATTGGTGGACAATTTGGTCCAATTTGACTCTGGGACGTCCTTTCCAAATTCCTCAGCCACAAAAAGTGCTGACTACGGATGTGTCTCTCCTGGGATGGGGAGCTCATGTCGATGGGCTTCACACCCAAGGAAGCTGGTCCCTCCAGGAACGCGATCTGCAGATCAATCTTCTGGAGTTGCGAGCGATCTGGAACGCTCTGAAGGCTTTCAGAGATCGGCTGTCCCACCAAATTATCCAAATTCAGACAGACAACCAGGTTGCCATGTACTACGTCAACAAGCAGGGGGGCACCGGATCTCGCCCCCTGTGTCAGGAAGCCGTCAGCATGTGGCTCTGGGCTCGCCGTCACGGCATGGTGCTCCAAGCCACATATCTGGCAGGCGTAAACAACAGTCTGGCCGACAGGTTGAGCAGGATTATGCAACCTCACGAGTGGTCGCTCAACTCCCGTGTAGTGCGACAGATCTTCCAGGTGTGGGGCACCCCCTTGGTAGATCTCTTCGCATCTCGAGCCAACCACAAAGTCCCTCAGTTCTGTTCCAGGCTTCAGGCCCACGGCAGACTGGCATCGGATGCCTTCCTCCTGGACTGGGGGGAGGGTCTGCTGTATGCTTATCCTCCCATACCTCTGGTGGGGAAGACTTTGTTGAAACTCAAGCAAGACCAAGGCACCTTGATTCTGATTGCTCCTTTTTGGCCGCGTCAGATCTGGTTCCCTCTTCTTCTGGAGTTGTCCTCCGAAGAACTGTGGAGATTGGAGTGTTTTCCGACCCTCATCACACAGGATGAAGGGGCGCTTCTGCATCCCAACCTCCGGTCCCTGGCTCTCACGGCCTGGATGTTGAGAGCGTAGACTTTGCCTCTTTGGGTCTGTCAGAGGGTGTCTCCCGCATCTTGCTTGCTTCCAGGAAAGATTCCACTAAGAGGAGTTACTTCTTTCTATGGAGGAGGTTTGCCATCTGGTGTGACAGCAAGGCCCTAGATCCTCGCTCATGTCCTACACAGACCCTGCTTGAATACCTTCTGCACTTGTCTGAGTCTGGTCTCAAGACCAACTCTGTAAGGGTTCACCTTAGTGCAATCAGTGCATACCATTACCGTGTGGAAGGTAAGCCGATCTCAGGACAGCCTTTAGTTGTTCGCTTCATGAGAGGTTTGCTTTTGTCAAAGCCCCCTGTCAAGCCTCCTACAGTGTCATGGGATCTCAATGTCGTTCTCACCCAGCTGATGAAACCTCCTTTTGAGCCACTGGATTCCTGCCATCTGAAGTACTTGACCTGGAAGGTCATTTTCTTGGTGGCAGTTACTTCAGCTCGTAGAGTCAGTGAGCTTCAGGCCCTAGTAGCTCAGGCCCCTTACACCAAATTTCATCATAACAGAGTAGTCCTCCGCACTCACCCTAAGTTCTTGCCAAAGGTTGTGTCGGAGTTCCATCTGAACCAGTCAATTGTCTTGCCAACATTCTTTCCCCGTCCTCGTTCCTGCCCTGCTGAACGTCAGCTGCACACATTGGACTGCAAGAGAGCATTGGCCTTCTATCTGGAGCGGACACAGCCCAACAGACAGTCTGCCCAATTGTTTGTTTCTTTTGATCCCAACAGGAGGGGAGTGGCTGTGGGAAAACGCACCATATCCAATTGGCTAGCAGATTGCATTTCCTTCACTTACGCCCAGGCTGGGCTGGCTCTTGAGGGTCATGTCACGGCTCATAATGTTAGAGCCATGGCAGCGTCGGTAGCCCACTTGAAGTCAGCCACTATTGAAGAGATTTGCAAAGCTGCGACGTGGTCATCTATCCACACATTCACATCTCATTACTGCCTGCAGCAGGATACCCGACACGACAGTCGTTTCGGGCAGTCAGTGCTTCAGAATCTGTTCGGGGTTTAGAATCCAACTCCACCCCCCTAGGCCCATGTTTGTTCTGTTCCAGGCTGCACTCTCAGTTAGTTGGTAAATTTTTTTAGGTCAATCTCAGTTATGTCCTCGCCGTTGCGAGGCCCAATTGACCATGGTTGTTGTTTTGAGTGAGCCTGGGGGCTAGGGATACCCCATCAGTGAGAACAAGCAGCCTGCTTGTCCTCGGAGAAAGCGAATGCTACATACCTGTAGAAGGTATTCTCCGAGGACAGCAGGCTGATTGTTCTCACAAACCCGCCCGCCTCCCCTTTGGAGTTGTGTCTTCCCTTCTCTTTGTCTTGCTACATATGAGACTGGCCGGCACAAGCCGGTTTTGGGCGGGAAGACGGCCGCGCATGCGCATCGGCGCGCGAGGACTAGCAAAGGACTTTGCTAGAAAGTGTTCCTATTGGAGGGGCTGCCGTGGACGTCACCCATCAGTGAGAACAATCAGCTGCTGTCCTCGGAGAATACCTTCTACGGGTATATAGCATTCGCTTTATGAAAGGACTTAATAGGGCTAAAATTTCAAACGGGGACAAACTCTTGCAAGGCAACCTTGAACGAAAGAAACCTGACGTATGCAGTCCTAGATTTTCTAATCTTTCATCAGATATACAAAAAATACTAAGAAAACATTGGCATATATTGGAAAATCACGGTTGTTTCAAAAACAAACATCTCACTCTTGCCCATACCAGAAATAAAAACATTAAGGAAATCATTGTGCCATCAGCACTACCCCATTATGACCTCCACCTATGCCACCCACCGGACATCATCCTTGCGGGTCGGTCTGTACATAATCTGTCCATTTTGGTTTTCATACATCCACGCACAATGAAACCCTATCCAATTAAACATTCCTCAGATTGCAATACAGAAGGAGTAGTATACTTAGAGGCTCATTTTCAAAGCACTTAGCCTCCCAAAGTTCCATAGAAACCTATGGAACTTAGCCTCCCAAAGTGCTTTGAAAATATGCCTGTTAATCATATGTCCCTGTCAACTTATATACATGGGAAAAACCATCCAGAAGATAAAGACCAGAATGATTGAATACAGAAGCAGTATCAGACGGGGGGCTGTTTCATCCCCACTAGTAAAACACTGCATAGAATATTCCCATAGTTTTGGAGACCTTAGATTCTGTGCATTTAAGGTTCTTTCCAAAACTTGGAGAGGGAGAAACTTGTACACGATCTTGCTACAACATGAACAGAGGACTATTTTTGAACTCAATATGGTCTATCCTGCAGGGCTTAATGCAGAATTGGATTTAGCCGTTTTTTCATAGATGATTTGGTTTATTACTCCCCCATTTTTATTAGGGAGCAATTATCTATCTATCTATCTCTATCTATCTATCTATCTATCTATCTATCTCTATATAGATTGTAACATGAATAAAGGAGGATTATCATCTCAATTTGATTTATCCCACAGGACTTTTGCAGAACTGGATTTAGTCATTTTTTTTAGGAAGTATTTATTTTATAATGATTGTCACTAATTTTTATGTATTTTACATATATGCAATGCTTATCAACTTTTGTTTTTTGTTTTTAATTTTAAATTTATTTTTAATTTTATTAGGTTTCATGTTTATCTGTTTATCATATCTTATCACTGTTGTATATTACAAACGTCATTGTTTTTTCCTGAAAACTTTATTTCATGGTTTTAACAATTTCAACACTCTGTATATTAAAAGTTCTACTAGGGTTCCACTACAAAGTTTCTATCACCTGTTTGTTATATATATATATATATATATATATATATATATATATATATATATTCTCGTTATGACTTTTGACAGTACCACCATTCTGTATACAAAAAGCTCCACTAAGGCACTACCACACAGTCTCTATCATTGATATATATATATATATATATATATATAATTTTTTTTTTATATATATATATTTTTTTTTAATATTTTTTTTTTATCTTTACTATTTGGCTGCCTACAGTCACACCAATCTAGAGACCACCTTAAATAACTACAATACGTCATTACGTTATCATTCTCCGACATCTACCCTTATGTCACCACGTTTTGGCGCCATTTTTATTTAAAAAGAAGAAAAGTGGAAAGGCGCCCCACTAACTTTGGCTTTTGTATGACCGACGACGTTAATACATGAGATTTACTAACGTATCGTCTCTTTTAGAACCGCATCTTCTTTATCCCGAGGTAAGCAATAGACGGACAACATCTGCATTGATATACTGACGGCTTTTTTATGCATAACTGCTGGTGTACTAGAAAGCCATGTTTTGTATGTATAATACTACCGATAGTAGATCTAATTATACTTTGTACCTTACTTTAATACACATCAATAATTTAATAATACTTGCTCTACCACTCACTACCGTTAATGCTTGTATCATTAAAACCGAATTACAAAATGACTTTACGTCTTCCACTAGTCATGCGGAATATATGTTGGTTTGTATTTTGAAACGTGATACTTTAAATTCAATCTCCAGGACACAATAACTATGTGTGGCACATTTATTGATGATCACAATATTGTCAATATAGGACCTACCTCTATTGAGATTTGACAGTCTGTACTTAAAAAAAACATCGCACTCAGTAGATCTTCTCTTTGCTCCCTTTGATTCTTCCTTCTCTCCATAGGATTTGAATTTCATCGTTTTTTGCATAATTCATAATTACACTTTGGTAAGAATGCCTTCTTCTACTCACTTAATATATTGGAGTTATAATAATTTATGTTCTGAAGGATACTAATTTTCTTACTAAGTGTTTTGGAATGTATTTTAAGAAGTTTTAGTTTATCAAACATTGAACAGCAATCAGAACTTTAATTTATATGTTGATTTATTTATTGGATATGAAAGTTTATTTAAACATACATATGTGGCTGGTTTGTTATGATTGTGTTTCTTGAGCATTTTCAACCATTTTATAGATGTCTTTTTTATATGTACGTTCTATATACATATATATTTACATAGAGAACATGGGTGATATAAGTGAATTAAGCAAACAGATATAGTAAGAAAACATTCGGAATATAAGGTAGAGTGGTAATGTGTTACGATTTCAGTTACTGATCATTGTGGTATGCCTTGTTGCGAGTACAAAAGTAATGCCACACTGGGAAAAGACCAAGGTCCATCGAGCCCAGCATCCTGTCCATGACAGCGGCCAATCCAGGCCAAGGGCACCTGGCAAGCTTCCCAAACGTACAAACATTCTATGCATGTTATTCCTGGAATTGTGGATTTTTCCCAAGTCCAGTTAGTAGTGGTTTATGAACTTGTCCTTTAGGAAACTGTCTAACCCCTTTTTAAACTCTGCCAAGCTAACCACCTCCAACACATTCTCTGGCAACAAATTCCAGAGTTTAATTAAGAGTTGGGTGAAGAAATGTTTTCTCCGATTTGTTTTAAATTTACTACGCTGTAGTTTCATCGCATGCCCCCTAGTCCTAGTATTTTTGGAAAGTGTGAACAGACGCTTCACATCCACCTGTTCCACTCCACTCATTTTATATGCCTCTATCATGTCTCCCCTCAGCCGTCTCTTCTCCAAGCTGAAAAGCCCTAGCCTCCTTAGTCTTTCTTCATAGGGAAGTCGTCCCATCCCTGCTATCATTTTAGTCGCCCTTCGCTGCACCTTTTCCAATTCTACTATATCTTTCTTCAGATGCGGCGACCAGAATTGAACACAATACTCAAGGTGCAGTCGCACCATGGAGCGATACAACGGCATTATAACATTCTCTTTGATAGTGGTGGCATCTGTGGCATATTACAGGTTTACTCTTTATTGGTAGTATCCCCTTTCTCAATCTCTCTAGACAAAGATTTTTGATTGGTAGTTATTGTGTTACTTTGCATCAGGGCCGTAGCTATGGGTGGGCCTGGACGGGCCCAGGCCCACCCACTTTCCCTCCAGGCCCACCCAACATCCCTCGCATGCTGCCTTTTCTCCGGCCGTCAAGAGCTTTGCCTGCAACAGAAATGCTTGTCCTCCCCGCCGGCGCTGCCTCGGTCCCTGCATTCTTTTCTTCGGTTGTCGCGTCGCCGGCAGCGCTGCCATTCACACAGGCAGCTCCGCTCCCCTCTGCCGCGTCCATCTGGCCCTAAGTAAACAGGAAGTGCATCAGAAAAGGCCCTTTCTGACGCACTTCCTGTTTACGTAGGGCCAGATGGACGTGGCAGAGGGGAGCGGAGCTGCCTGTGTGAATGGCAGCGCTGCCGGCAACGCGATGACCAAAGAAAAGAATGCAGGGACCGAGGCAACACCGGCGGGGAGGACAAGCATTATCGTCGCAGGCGCGGTGGGACATAGGGGTGGAGAGAGAGGCAGGGAAGGGCATGAAAGCTGCCGTGCAGCGATTCCTCAAGGCCGCCAAGCCTGCTAATCTTAAAAGTACCAGCACTCAAAAGCAAGCTCACGATTTTCTCCAAGGATACCACCAGCCTCGTAAATGAAGTCAAGTTCCTTGCTATCACATCTTTCTCTAAAGAATAAAGTTAGTAGGTCTCCAGGGTTGCTCCAGAATGTACAGGTAAGATATGGTCTTGTGCTAGGTAGGAGAGATCTCAAGGGGCAAGCAGCTTTTGCTTTTCAAATCGTGTGCTTTTCCACATCAGAAATGACTATGATCTGATTCATTCTTGAGCTTGACAGACCTGTGATTTGTAATTTTCTGCACAGACTAAACAGAAACCTCCATTCTCACCAATTGAGCATGGTACATTGTTAAAGGGGATAAGTAACAGAGTTCAATGTATTTATTAGAAACAGGTGTTCTTTTGTCACAGGCTACCTATAAACTCAAGTTTTTCAGAACATAAAATTGCCCCCCTCCCCTCGGTGCCCTACCCCTGTTCACTAATACCACTTCTTGGGCTTCAGACACTACAGCAATGGCCAGGAGGAGAAGCTAGTGGTTGGGCATCAGTGTCCTTGCCCTGGGCCTGCCCCATGAGAGGGGTTGGGGTGGAGAGAGTGAGTGAGTGAGATGGTGGGGTGGAGAAATAATTGTTTGACATGGTGGAGGGAGAGATGCAGGAGGAAAAGAGAGTGAGAATTGTTTGATATGGGTGTGGTGGGGAGAGGAAGGGAAAGGCTGCAGAGAAGTGGCAAAGGACGATAGAGGAAAAAAGTGTTGGACATGACAGTGGAGGGAAGGGAGTGAGAGATGAGAGAGGGAAATATTGAACATGGCTGGAGGGGAGAGAAAAAGATGTTAGACCAGGGGCTCAAGGCAGGGAGAGAGAGAGAGAAAGAAAGAGGTAGTGGACAATATGGGAGAGATGTTGGACATAGAGGTGGAGCAAAGGGAAGGAGAGATGCTGCACAAGAGAGGGGGAAGAGGGAGATATTGGATCCAGGGGCAGAAGGGAGATATGCCGGACAATGGGTAAGAGAGAAATGCAGGACAATGGAGGGAGGGGTAGGAGGGAGGGGAAAGGCATATGCTGGTGGGGGGAGGGGGTAAAAGGGAGATGTCAGGCTATGAGAGTGAAGAAAGGATAAAGAGAGGGGAAATGGTAATGAAATGAATGAGAGGATAGTGATTACAGGTGGTAGAAATATGGTAATGGTGCGTAGATTGAAGATGGAAGGGAATGGAAGGCTGGGAAGGAGTGAGTTTGGATATGGGTGAGCTAGTAGGTGAAAGGAGATGGAAATTTGATAGATATCTGAAAAGTAAAAAGGAGGAAAAAGTTTAGAAAGAGGGTTAAATTTGAGTGGACAGAGGCAGAAAAGAACAAAAAACAGAAAGGAAAGTGCTAAAATGGAAAGATCAATATTTCAGAAGCAGTTGTAGTGAGGAAATGGAACGAGAGGAGAGAAAAGACAAATGGACAACAGTTGCTTGAAGAATTAGCAGAAGACGACGGGAAAGTGGGAAGGAGAAACTGAAACCAACATGATAGAAAAATAAAATGTCCAGTCAACAAAAGGTAGAAAAATAATTTTATTTTGAACGTTTTAAATGGAATATGTTAGCTTTGGGAAATGTTCATAGCGGATGTCTTTTTGTTGTGTTCAGTAGAAAAGGAAATGCATTTTTGTTTTTATTTCTCCAGTGTTGCACTAAATGTTGAGGTTCTCAGTTCAATTTTTGTCTACATATTTTTATTTCTAATTTGTAATCCCTTGTTCTGTATTTGGTGATGGTCTGTCAGTGTGAGACTGTAATGGCAGATGGGGAGATTAAAGAGGAGAGGGCTTCATTATTTTCTGCCCTGGGCCCCAGCATGGCTAACAGCAGCCCTGACCCTTGCTGTAGCTGGTGGGGATCCCCAAGCCCTGCTAGCTGAGGACCTCCACTGAACGTGGCCAGAAATCCCTTCTGCTGAGCTTGGCAGATGGGGGCAGCATCCTTGAGCCACTGACAACTAAGCATGCATGGGGTACCGCTATCGGTGGCTCAAGGAGTTGTTGCTTCCGACCAAGCTTGGTAAAAGTAAATTCTGACCATCTTTGGTGGAAGTTTTCAGGTGACAGAGCTTGGGGATCTTCATCAGCTAAAGTATTTATCTTTTGAGTTGGGAAATGCTGGGGGAGGGGGTTAGAGAGAGAATTTTGTACCCACCCACCCAAAATTGGTTGCCTGGCTACGCCACTGCTTTGCATTCCATATTATTTTTACTTGGCATATGTGAATCACCAGGGTAGTATGAAAAGTCTCCAGAGAGACAGCAAGGTTGATGGACCGGGCAGCAGAGCACCCATTAGACCTCTCAGTAGTGCATGTAGCTGAGATAGAAAACACTTAAGTACATTTCCTAAGCAGAAGTACATGGAACCAGGGGAATTGAGTCTCAGCCTAAACATGTTTTTGAGCATAGTGCAGTACTGGGGGGCATCCAGTGATGGATCTGATTACTACAGCATCCAGTGGAAAAATCTGTTGTTTTTTTTCAGCCAGAGAAGGGAACAGAGCTCAGAGGGGATTGATGTGCTGTTGCAGCAATGGCCTCTGTCCATCCTGTGTGTTTTACCACCTGGCCACTATTGCAAACAATAGAAAAATGCAAGCGCCCTGGTTGTGTTAGTGACCGTAGACTGGCCAAGGAGACTGTGGTACAAAGAGATGGTGTGTCTGGCACTGGAGGATCCATTAAGATTTCAGTTTTGTACAGGACCTTTTGAGGCAGGGGCTAATTCAGATGCAAGAGCCATCTCCTTTCACAATATATTGTCTTAAGCTTGGCGCATGACAGGATAAAATTGTGAAAGGAGATTATTCTAGAACAGTAATAACTACCATGCTAGGGTTGAGAAGCTGTTCCTCCTCCTTGGTGAATGTAATGGTTTGGCAGATTTTTGAAGGATAGTGTCAAACTCCAGCTGGTTCCCCTGAAATCAGCACTGGGTGATATTCTAGAGCTTATACAGAATGGGCTGAACAGGGAGCTAGCATTGGCCTCCTGTAAGGTGCAGATTTTGACTTTGGCATGCTATAGATGGCTACATGGTAAGGTGTCAGCTTCCTATTGGATGTAGTATGCTTGATGAGAGGCTGTTGAGTTGTTGACCCTGGGATGCCTTGTACTATCTCTAGGATTTGAATCTGAGCCCATTGGCCTTTGTACAGCCTCCATTTGAATCTGTTAGGAAGGCTATATTTAAAGGATGTCATGCTGAAGATGGGTTTTCTGGTGGCCACATGTTCAGCAAAGGCAATGGTAAAAGCCAGAATGATGCTTGGAGGCATAGAGGGAGGAATGGCCAGCAGGAAAAAGGAGATGTTGGCTCTGGTGAGACCTCATTTAGAGTACAGTGTACAATTCTGGAAACTGTACCTTAAAATCAAGATCAAGTCTGGCAAGAGGAAGGCTACTAAAATGGTCAGTGATCTTCATCATAAGGCATATGGGGACAGACTTAAAGATCTTGATATGTATACTTTGGAAGAAAGGTGGGAGAGAGGAGGTAAGATACACATTTAAATATCACCATGCCAAAAATGCACAGGAGAAGAGTCAATTGAAAGGAAGCTACCAGTCCCTGGGCAAGCAGTGGCTTCCCCAATGCTTTCTCAATAGTAGACTATGCACTTCTCCTCCAGGAATGTGTCCAAACCTTTTTTGAAACACAGATATGCTAATCGCTGTTACCACATCCTCCAGTAATGAGATCCAGAGGTTAACTATTTGTTGAGTAAAAAAAATATTTCATCGTATTTGTTTTAAAAGTATTTCTGTGTAATTTAATTGAGTGTCCCCTAGGCTGTGAAGTGGGTTATTTTTCCAAATACTCTTTCAAAAAGTACATTTACTGATGCTGCACCACTCAGGATTTTATAGATCTCAATCATATCTCTCCTCAGCCCTCTTTTCCAAGCTGAAGAGCCCTACCCTCTTTAGCCTTTCCTCTATATGAGAGGAGTTCCATCCCTTTTATGATTTTGGTTGCCCTTTTTTTGAACCTTTTCTAATTCTACTATATCTTTTTTGAGATACGGTGACCAGAACTGAATGTAGTACTCAAGGTGAGGTCACATGGAGTGATAAAGGTATTATAGTATTCTTGGTCTTATTTTACTATCCCTTTCTTAATAATTCCTAGTAGCCTGTTTGCTTTTTTTTTTTTTTGCTACAGCTGCACACTGGGCAGAAGATTTCAGTGTATTATCTACAATGACACCTAGTCTGAGAAAAGCTAAATCTCCCTTCCCCCCCTTTTTTTTTTTTCTTCTTCTTCTTCAAAAGAAGATATGAAATATCAAGGACAGCCTTAAGCATGGCAATTTCAGCTGTATATGTTTTACTGATAAGTGAGTGTCACGCTTGCAAATGGGAAATTGCAACAGGCACATCAAAAACAGAGCGTTTAAAATATTTACTAACAATGAGAAAAGTGGCAGGCGTAGCTGATGTGATTTGATTTCTTTAGAAGTAAGATCAAATGCCAACGACTATGGTAGCCTAAAGGTTTTATGCTGGAGAGTGGTCAGACCTGCTCGATAACCATTATAAGTTAAATTTTGATTTGAATCCTAGCAGTGCATCCTTTTTGGGGAAGAAATAGAATTCATGCAGAAATTAAGAGAATCGATATTATTTTCTTGGTCTTTGAAGATAACTTCAGATAAAGCCATAGGAGCCACCTATTCAAAAGTAGAGGGGTTACTAAGTCCAATGGAATAACCCCTCCCTGGCCACATACAAGGAATTTTCTCACTATTGGGGGTGCTTAAGCACCCACAGCACTAGCTCCTAGGGATTCAGCTCTAGCAAACATTTGCAAGAGTGATATTTTATAAAAGCAAGATTGTTTTCAAACCCTGTTGTAGGAAAGCAACAGAATAGCCAGGTGTATGATAGCAGAAGCATCAGGAAAGTTTCTATTAGTCCAGAAAGTGAAGCCTCATCACCTGCACAGGTTACACACCGCTCCCTGCTTTCTAGGATTCTTTAAACATGGTTAATTAGTGCTTGAGGTGGACTGAGCTCTCAAAAATATTTTAATTTGCTGGGCAAGAAACCTTTCCCCCACTACAGCAAAGCAGATTTCTCCCCTCTAAGTGAATAATCTTCTTCAGATCTGCCCCATTAGACTGACTACCTCCACCACCTTTGACCTCAGGGGTCCCAAACCTGAGCCTGGTGCCACCCCAGCCAGTCTGGTTTTCAGGATATCCACAATGAATAGTCATGAGAGAGATTTTTTCTGATTGAAAGCCTAAGTCACATAACTGCCATTTAAAAAAAAAAAAAAAAAGCTTTAGAATACTTCTTTAAACCAGAAATGAGGGGGGAGGGGCATGCTCCAGTCCCAACAGGGGTTCCCTGTTTTGCTGCATCATTATAACTTACTCCCAGTATGGATGCAACAACGATGCCTGCTTTTAAAACTACCACAAATGACAAAATTAACTCAATTCTCAATCACAATTGGCCAGGTTTTTAAAAAATGCCACCCACTCCACCATAATAGGGGGTCTTTTTCAATGGTGCATTAGCGATTAGTGCATGCTTATTTTTAGTGTGCCTTTGTAAAAGGACAACCCCCACCCCAAACTCTGGAATTTGTTGCCAAAGAATGTGGTAAAAGCAGTTAGCTTATCAGAGTTAAAAAAAAAAAAAAAAAAAAAAAAAAAAAGGTTTGGATAATTTCCTAAAATAAAAGTCCATAAGCCTTTATTGGGATGGACTTGGGAAAAGCCACTGCTTATTCCTACTAAGCAGCATAAAATCTGTTTTACTGTTCTGGGATATCGCCAGCTACTTGTGACCTAGATTGACCACTGATGGAAACAGGCTACTGGACTTGATGCACCTTCAGTCTGTCCTAGGATGGCAATGCTTCTGGTTTTTATGTACATTAAGCATTAGGCTATGCCTGAGACTCTATGCTGTGCTATTACGCTTGTCTCTAATGTATGAAGCTGTCATGGAGCCTTGTATCCTTTGCTGCTTTTAAATTCAAGGGTGAGTAAGGGGGACAGCAACCACTGGGGGATTAAGGAGGTGTTATGTCTTAAACCTTCCAGTGGACAGCTGCTCAATCAGAGCTCCTTTCTGTAACCCGGATGTGCTATGTACAAGGTCTATATAGGGACAACCAGTTTTGTAGACAGGTCCATCCCTTCCGTGATTAGAGTTCGACATCCATATTTTGGGCCCTCCCTAGTCCCACCCAAAACATGCTCAAACTATGCTCCCTTGCCATATGCACCTACTGCAGTGTTAGATGTCCTTTTGGGATTTGGATGTCCATGCAACATGGATGTCTAAATGTCAGTTTTCAGACAATGAAAAGAAGACTACAGCTTCTACACTAGCCACCATGGTATATCTAGATTGTCAGAAATCTTTTGACAGCGTTCTTTATAAGAGACTCTTAGGAAAATGAAAAAGCCATGGGCCTCTTTCAAAATGACCAGAACAACATAGCTATAATTGATTATAAAAAAAAAATGTCTTGCAATGGTAGAAGGCACACCCTATGACACTCTACAGTTAAGAAGCGCTGCACCATGACAGATGTAATCAGATAGTCATGTCTACCAATGGAAAATAACCTTTGGCAAATGTTTATGTGTAGAAGTGGTCCTGCGATGACAAAATGTCATCTGCTGCTGTCAGGATGTCCCCTCCACATATTTTCTACTCTAGCTACGTATTCTTTTCTATGTTTTGTTTTCTATTGATATCCTTACCCTAGGAAATGCATATCTATCTTGTCTCCCATGGGAAAACCATACCTAACTCATGCACCTGTGATAAAGAAGCTTTTTTTTTTTTTAATGTTTCTGTGCTTTCTGATTGGCTACAATAGTCTGCACCCCCCCCCCCCCCCTGTATGCAAATAGTATAATAATTAGTGTATGTTCTGTTTGGCACATTTTTTGAGACACTTTAGCTGGAACATCTTCAGAGACATGCTGTTTGGGACATTTTATGTTTGAGACTGTTACATATAGATGCTGATACCAAGACCCACACCAGACATGCAGATGGGCTTTTGTGAATTCAGAGCCTGAATTGGTAGTCCTTAGCCATTAGGGCAGATCTCCATGGTGTTCTTATGCTTTTAAGAGCTCTTTGATCATCTATGATGAACAGCTGTACCAGATTGCTGTGATGTATCTATTTGCTTATATTTTAATTGCTCTCTGATTGTCATCTGATGAATAACAGCTGCACCTAAATGTCTACCTTGGTGCTGACTTATTATCTGCAGATAATACAGAGCTAAATATATGCCTATGATTATTCCAGGGAGTGGATTTGTTTGCACTTAATGAGGGGTGGGGGTGGGGAAAAGGAAGCTAGCGGTGTAATGCAGTGAGGTAGCAAATGTTGTCACTCACCATACTTCCACTGCAGCAAACTTATTTAGGTCAGAGCATCGGGGTGGGGGGGCTGGTGAAGGAGAGAGCATGGAGCAGTGAAGGAAGGGCTGAAGAAGGAGAGAGCATGAGGTGGTGGAGGAAGGGCTGAAGCAGCAGAGAGCATGGTGGGGGAGGGAAGAAGGGCTGAATAGGGAGAGATCATCAACTGGTGGAGGAAGGACTGGAGATAGAGCATGAGGAAGAGGAAAGTCTGGAGAAGAAGAGAATATGGGGTGGCGGAAAGGCTGGAGAATGCAGGAGAGAGTATGGTGGTGGTGCCAAAGTCGAGGCTGGAGAGGCAGTGGTATTATCTTGGGGGTGGAGCAGTGTGCACCCCCAAACCAAAAGGTGTTCTGCTACTCCTAATTTAAACAGCAGATGAAATATAATATGGAAAATGGAAATTTATACAGGTAAACTAGGAAAATCCCAACTACATACAAAATGCTGGGTTCTGAGTTAGGAGCCACTATTGAAGAAAAAGATCTTGAAGTCGATGTGGACAGTACATTCATTTTCAGCCCAGTATGCTGATGCTGTAGAACAAGCAAATAGAATATTAAGAGTTTATTTATCGCCTACAACTATTTCTATTTATTGCAAATAGAATACAAGAAGCAATATTTCCTCACTGATCTAAATATTAGTGAGAACTGGGTTTGCGTCCCATTGTGCCTCTTTGTGACCCTGGGCAAGTCACGACGCCACATACAAAAATTTAGATTGTGATCCCAACAGGGATAAAGAAAAGTAACTGCATGTAAAAGAAACGTAAACTATTTTGATTGTACCACAGAAAGGTGGTATAAGAGATTCATGACCCTATACCCTTTTCTTCAGGTAAAAACGTGGGATAAGTTTATAGAACTACTTTGTTATGCTGAAAAATGGTGTGAACAAGTGATAGATTACCTGTGCCTGGGTTTCACTCACTCTTCTAGCTGAGGTAACAACTACTGGGATGAAGGTCTTCCATGTAAGGTGTTTCAGAGATGCAAACTCCAGTGGTGCAACTGGTGCCCTCATAAGTGAAGTTAAAACAAGATTAAGGTACAAGAATAGAGGGCTTCTGTAGGGATGGTGTGACATGAAGTCCTTTCGTGAAATGGGACAGTGAGAAACCTGAAGGCTATTATCTGGAGTATGATAATTGGAGGGAACACTGAGATGCACTCTGATCAAGGAGGTATGGTAGTGGGTCACGTAATAGGGTTGTTACAATTTGTGAAGCACCAATGCCTAGTGGGTGATTTTTTTTTTTTTACAGCTATCAAAATCTTGGACAGGCACTGGTAAACCCAGAGAACAGATTAAATACTGCTCAATTTCCTCACTGTGAGGACTACAGCTTTCAGATTCAGTTGAAAAATAGGACTCGAGTAATTAATGTTGAAAATCTTTGGAGCTTGTTTGGTGGTAGAATTGCTATCCTGCTTTAGAAGAGGGATCCAGATTTGCTGGTGCCAGTATGGCTCTATGACAATCGTGTTCTTTGTCTGATGTTGGAATTTACATAGCGTTCTTGCCATAAGAGGACTGGGGAAAGGGGTCTTATGCATACGGAAGACACTGAGTCTTGGGGGACAAGAATTAAGCAACAGAAACAAAGCATTGCATTCTTGTTGCAGGCAAACAGATAATCTTGAAGGGTCCCCATTCTCAAAAGATGGTCTGCACAGTTGCTGGGTGAAGAGACCACTCATGGGACTGAAGAACTCTACTGAGTTTGGCACCTATATGGTTGTGAACCTTGGAGATATAAGCAGGTTCTGTTTAGATATGAGAGCATGTGAAATTTTTGCTGCTGCTTGGCCAAGGTGTAGGGATCCCATTCTTGTTTGACACAAAACATTGATACCTGGTTGAATAAAAGCTGATATGTTCTGAAGTAGATGAAAAAAGACTTGAAGTGCAGAATAGCAAATTGCTTGGACCTCTAAGTGGTTGATATAGAGAAACTTGGTAGATTTTAACCACATACCTTGCATATGGTGAGCATTGATCTGGACTCCCCAGCCTATATCCATAACTGTAACAAAGTTCAGAGTTAAACCAAAGGATGTAGGATGGTAGTGCTGATTCCACTAGAACATGTCTCATTAAGACTACCTCATTTTTGGTTGAGTCCAACATATTACATGAATATCTGAAAGTAGACCTTGGCTGTGACCAATGGTAATTCTTACATGTTGTGGAGCTGCAAAATGAAATCCTGAATTTTGACCTCTAATAGAAAGACTTTTGCTCGAGTTGTGTTTAGATTGGTACCTATAAATGAAATGGTGGTTGTATGCTGTAAAGTAAACTTGTGGAAATTGATAATGAAGTCTAGACTCTGGAACAGGTCAACTGACTTTTCCCTGGCAGTTCTGAAAAAAGCCAGCCATTAATGTATGGCAAGGCTATGTCAGTTTGGTAGTGGAGGTGGGTGACTACCCATACAAGGCATTTTGTGAATATTTTTGGAATCGATGACAGGCCAAATGCAAGGACCTGTTTTTAAGAGTGGTTCACGTGAAGATGAATCTCAGTTTCTGTAACAAGGATAGATCACTAGATGTGAATGTTCATCCTTGATATTGAGGGTATAGAGACAGTTCCTTTTCTTTAGGAATGGCAGAATAAAGAAAAAATATGTATTTTGAATTTTTCTTTTAAGGAAATCCATTAGTCTGAGATCCAGAAAGGTCCATAAGTCTCTAGAGCTCTTTGGGATTAGGAAATACCTGGAGTAGAAAACTCCCATTTCTTTACTGGGGTGGGCTTGGCTCTGTGACAATGGACTAAAGGAGAAGAAAGACTTACATGGGAAAAGGGAAAGTGAGTCCAGCATAAGAAGTGATCTGGAGGTTGGTGATGAATCTAAGTCAGTAGTCCATCTTTACTATTCTGAGGATTCAGGAATCTGTAGTGATCTTTTCCCAGGATGGAAAGAAAACTACAATCCAAGTCCTCCCCCCCACCCTTTCATGTAGAGGACAAGCTGTAAAAATATCAGGGATCTTGGCTGTTAATGAAGACTGTACTCAAAACAATGCTGCTTCTTTGGCTGAGCTGGTGTAATTTGCTGAAGTAGAGGACCATCATGGCAACGAGCCTTGAGAAAGTGAAGAATCTACAGTCGAGGAGATCAGTCTCTGACAGATAATCTTGTATGCATTTTGTGCAGTGAGCCAAGTACTGTGAAGTCCAAGTAGTGGAAGAAAATGAGATCTTTCATAACGGGGAGCTCAAAAAGGCATGATCCTCTTGTAAAAACCATAGAATAAGCCAAGCATCTTGTCTTCAGAAATGGACCACTTTTTTTTCTACTATCTCCTTGTTTTCCTGTGTGTGGGGTATTTTTTTTTTTTTTTTTAAACTTGTATAACATAGGTTTATGAGGTCAGATATCATAGCTGCAGTAATAGTCTGTCTTTTATATAGCTCTTTCCATAATGCTCTATCATGACTTGTAAGAACAAATGTGCAGTATTAGAATCAATGTGTGTTGCCTCTTGGGAAAGATCCTCATGTTGACGGGCTACCAGATCCTGTAGATCTCCATTCTGTTGAAAGACTAGTGCTGGAAAACTAGTCAGCAGGAATGACTTCTGATTATAAGATCTAGATTCTTTACAAGAGCTAATAGTAAACTCTGGGCCAGGAGCCAGGCTCTGCACTGCATAAACAAAGCATTGCTTGCATGGATTAGGACCTAAGCAGGGACCGCTGCACAGACATAATGGGTAGATTCAAGAAAGAGCCCCAAAATGTAAGTACTGCAATGATATACATCATCTTGAGTTGGTACAGAATTCAGCATTGCATTTAATTACTGTTTCCTGGAAGTACAATCATATTACACCTCTATTTTAGACGATACATGAAGGCTAGTTTTCTATCTCATTACTTACAAAACACTCATCTTGGTCTTTAAAATATGGTCTTCAGACAGGCCCAGGTATTTGATACCATATGCACCTCCTAATTTACATTTTATTAAAATTTGATATATCGGCAAGCCTTTTTAGTTACAGGCGGTTTACAACTAAAAAAAAACAAAACAAGGTATAACAAGAAAAGAATTCCATAAACAAGACAGGACAGACCTAATGCAAACACTCATCAAAGCTAAAAGAAGAAAAAACAAAACAAACTTTTAAACACTTTTCAATATTACCATGTATTCCAGCTCCATCAATATAGGCCCCTTTGTTTGTTGCAAAATAATTGTCTTACTGTGCCTTCTTACAGCGAGGTGTGTTTGAACACTATCAGTAAGAAAAAGTTTCATGTGACTAGCCTTAAACTATGGAACACTCTCCCTCTGCATCTCCAATTGGAGTCCTCTCTTGAAAAGTTTGTCAGGATTAAAAACATTTTTGTTTGCAGAGGTGTTCCCCAACTAAAGAAGTGCACTTTTATGCTGAAGCTGCCTCAGTACGGTACTGTCTGAAGATTCTGTAGTCATAGACCCCTGTCCTTAACTTTCCCTCTGCCCCCTTTCCCTACTATCCTATCACATATTGTATTTCATTTTTAACTCTATTGTATTTGAATATTGCAAAGTCCGCAGATTCACACCTAATTTTAGGCATGACAACTTATGCCATGTCAACGGCTGGTGGATAACTGTTGGCAGTTAGATAGGTAATTCCTAGTATTCTATCACCTGCATGCCAAACTCCTAGACACACCATAACCCTACTGCATCCATACCCCCTAGATGATGAGCAAGATGGAATTGGTGCACATAACTTCTAGACTAGCAACTAAGAGCAGTTGGACTTGATTGATGCCGCTTCCCCCCAGATTCTATATAACACGCCTAGAGATCCGTGCCAAAATCTGTAACAATGTGCATAAATTCATTAGCTTAACAAGCTAATCAGTGTTAACAGCACTTAACAAGAAATAATGAGCACTAGCTGGCAATAATTAGAGTTTACATGCACAACTCGCTAAACGTATTCTGTAATGAACTGCACCTAAATGCTAATACATGCAGTTCCAAAGGGGTGTGGCTATGGGCAGGGAAATGGACATTTCATGGTCACTCCAAAATTTGTGCAGTTATAGAATATGGCCCAGTGAGTGTAAATCTACATGCAGGGATTTAGGCCATGTTTTTTTTTCATAAATGGACACACATTGTTTTAGGCTCTAGGGTTTCCGCCTAAGCATATTCTATATACCGTGCCTAAATCTAGGCACCGCTTATAGAATACGCTTAGGCAGACATTTTTACCATGCATATTTTTTAAGTGCCACATATAGAATCTGGCCCCAGGTGCCAATTAACACTAAACCAATAATTGTCGAACCAGTTATTAAATTAAGTTGTGTACACAACTGCCCTTATTCAATAACTTACACTAGACATAAATCTGAGCACACATGTGTATTATCTGCACTGAGAAACTAGTGGAATTTTTGCTTTTAATTCTGTAGAAAAAATGTAGCAATCTAGATCAAAAATGTAAAAAAAACTACATCCAAACATACAGTACAATTTTTTTAAATCTTAACCAGGACTCTCTATTGTAAACTAAAATTGTCCACATGAGTAGACAACAGATCAATTTATCTTTATTATTTAAACAATAAATATTTAATATGAAAACTATATAGTTATACATTAAAAAAATTTAAATGTGGAATTGCTCAGAAATTGAACCGTGTGCATATATCAAACGCAAATGCACTCTTTTTCCATCACAGCACTTTTTGCAGTCATTGATCTGTGTCTGTTTCAAAAGAACACCATATATTCAAACCTCAATAAACCAGAAAAGAGCAGCAACTTATCTTGTCTAGCCAAAGATTATGTTTGTTCCAATCAACTGCAAGAGGTCAAGTTGAACTGGCTGTATGGATCTTCTTCACTAAGGGCTACAAAAGCAAAAGTTTAAAAGTCCCAATAGGGATCCCGATTTCGATTTGTGTCGGCTTCATCAGGTGAATCTTTTTCCCAAGGAGCAGTTAAGATTCTTCTGGCTGTCTTTCATACACAGACTGCAATTCGAATCAAAACACGAAGAAAAAGTCCTCAGAAACTAAGGCTGCTGAATTTTTCATTGCTGTTGCAGCCAAATGGCTATAATCAATCATTGGTCAAAAAACCTTCTAATATTTGTATTACAAGAGGACCTTATGAGACTGGGCATCTAAATGGCAGATGATGTTTAATGGGAGCAAGTGCAAAGTGATGCATATGGGAAAGAGGAACCCAAATTATAGCTACATCATGCAAGGTTGCACGTTAGGAGTCAACGACTAAGAAAGGGATCTAGGTGTCGTCGTTGATGATACATTGAAACCTTTTGCTCAATGTGCTGCAGCAGCTAAGAAAGCAAATAGAATGTTAGGTATTATTAGGAAAGGAATGGAAAACAAAAATGAGGTTGTTATAATGCCTTTGTATTGCTCCATGGTGCAACTGCACCTCAAATATTGTGTTCAATTCTAGTCACCGCATCTCAAAAAAGATATAGTGGAATTAGAAAAGGTACAGAGAAAGGTGACTAAAATGATACAGGGGATGGGACGACTTCCCTATGAGGAAAGGCTAAAATATCTAGTTCTCTTCAGCTTGGAGAAAAGACGGCTGAGGGGAGATATGATAGAGGTCTATAAAATAATGAGTGTAGTGGAACAGGTAGATGTGAATCGTTTGCTTACTCTTTCCAAAAATACTAGGACTAGGGGGACATGCAATGAAGCTACAAAGTAATAAATTTAAAATGAATCAGAGAAAATGTTTCTTCACTCAACATGTACTTAAACTCTGGAATTTGTTGCCGGAGAATGTGTTAAAGGCGGTTAGCTTAGCGGGATTTAAAAAAGGTTTAGATGGCTTCCTAAAGGAAAAGTCCATAGACCATTTTTAAAATGGACTTGGGGAAAATCCACTTCTTATTTCTGGGATAAGCAGCATAAAATGTATTCAGTTTTTTTGGGATCTTGACAGGTATTTGTGACCTGGATTAGCCACTGTTGGAAACAGGATGCTGGGCTTGATGGACCTGGTCTGTCCCAGTGTGGCAATACTTATGTACTTGTGTATTGTATTTTTAAATCTTTTACATTTTTTACTTGCATTCACTGCGCAAAACTTTTCTTTAAGTATGGAACCATCTCTTTCATCAAAAAACAACAACAAAAGCACTTATCTGCATTTAGGATCCCGTTTCACTTAGTTTCATCAGGAGATTGATAAGTGCCACACCTTTGCCAAACTTTTGGCCTTCTGTCTCATTGGCGGGGCCAGTGATTGATTATAGCTGCAACAGTGTTGATAAAGTTGAGCAGCCTCAGCCTCTGAGGATTTTCTTCCTGTCTGGATCTGAATTGCCACATTTTTTCCACAGCCTTAAAGGCAAAAAATTCCACTACTTTCTGCATTTGTGGTTGTTCATCATTGCCTGCGCAGGATAGATGCCATCTGTTTGGCAGAGCAGAAAAAAACAAAACTAGGATGAGGAAACTGCTGCATGCAAGAAGGGCCATGCATGCTTCGTGAGCTCTGGGAAAGCTGCTCTAGCCTGTTGCTATTGGATGATGTCACCCACTTGTGTGCCAAGTCTGACCTGTTTGTCAGTGGAAAATAGCACTGCTGTACAGATACCTAGTTCCTGCTGTTGGTCTGTGTTTCCCCTGCCCCTTCACTACACAGCTAGTGTCTGGTTGATTAGAAGGATTTTTGGCATGACAACTCTGTACATTTGAAAATGCACAGATAGGGAAGTTGTGTTTACTGGCTGTGGTAAACATACAACTTCCTTTGAAATCTGACCCTTTTATTTACAAATGTTGGAATACAGTAATGATGTAGAAATAAGTATTTTCCTTTTTCCAGCTGAAGAACTGTAAGCTCATGAAATGATCATTGAAAATGTATCCTAGTGCAGAACTTGTACATGTAAATTTGTTCTCTCTATCTGCAAGCTGGAAGCAGGATCTACCAGAACACTCCAGCCCCTAAGCAGCAAGAAAAATACGTTTTTTTAAGCCAATGCTTAAATTGCATTGCTGAATGAGGTAATAAATGGTGCAACATTGCCATCAGGTGGTAAAAGTGCGGTACAAAACTCTCCTAACTACTACAACCACAAAAATCTGTCAATTAGAAGCTACACCTTACCACGAAGATAGTTTCCTAAGATTTAGTATGCACTAACCCCCACTGTCTTAAATGGGCCTTGTCTCAAAAAACAAACAAACATGTGTTTAATATATAGTTACATGAGCTGTGCCTAACTGACCCTGTAAATAACAGAAGGGAATCAAACCAGGAGCTGTCCAGCTTTCTGACTGAGGCTATGCTACTACCAATCTGGTTGGGGTACAGGTTTGAAGCAAAAAAGGAAAAAAATATTTTATTTTTTTGTCAACATGCTAAATAATATTGAGGAAATGTATCTTGATTCAGGAAGCAATAATAATAAATAAGAAAGCAAAAAAAAGTTTGAATGGATATGGATGGGCTGGAGTGTAAATTTTAAGGGACTTCGACATTAGCTTCAGAACTTTTAGTACAAGAATAGTGCTGGGCAGACTTTTATGGTCTGTGCCCTGAAAAAGGCAGGGACAAATCAAACTCGGGTAGACATGTAAAGTATCACATACCATGTAAAATGAGTTGATCTTGTTGAGCAGACTGGATGGACTGTACAGGTCTTTATCTGCCATCATTTACTATTTTAGATAAGGCACACCAAATATTAAACTACTCTTAGATCAACAAGTTCATTAACAAAAAAGAAAAGAACCAAATTTGAAAGGACAATGAGGGAGAAAAGGCAAAAAGGATCCCCTCTCCACACCTACAGTAAACCAGTTAAACACCAGTGTGCTAAGTTAAGGGTCCTTTTACTAAGCTGCGGTAAAAGTGGGGCCTGTGCTAGAATCAGTGCATGCTTTTGATGCATGCTGAGACCCCCTTTACCACAGTGGGTAAAAGGCTGGGGGGGGGGGGGGGGGGGTTTCTGACATGAAATAGCCGTGCGGTAAGTGAGCCACTTACCGCACGGCCATTTTGGGAGGAGCTCTTGAGATGGCAGTAAGGACTCCCACAGTAACCAGGCAACACATGGTGCTGCCCAATTACTACCAGGTACGCACCGGCACTACAAAAATAGAAAATATTTTTGTAGAACTGGAAATTGTGCATGCTGGGGGTGGCCCAACATTAGTTCTGGATTGGCACATGGCAATCCCATTGCTGCACACTAACCCAGATTTAGCTCTTGATCAGTAAAAGTATTCAACTGTCTCATGTCATAAACATGTTTGACAACTTGAAACTTGTTCTTCAATTACTGAGATATTTAAACACTAAAGATATGAAAACTAGCAATGAAGGATGTTAATTTTTGTAAGCAGCTTAGGGGCCCATTTACTAAAATGTGGTAAAAAGTGGCCTTACTGTGTCCTTACACAGGTCATTCCCACGTGCTAAGGCCATTTTTACCAGGGGATAAATGGCCGATTTTTCTATTTTCAGTATTAATGATTTTATTAGCACGTGAGCCCCTACTTCCACCTATTTTCTGAGTGGTAAGGGCTCATATGCCAACCACATGCTCATCTGTTAGTGCAGAACACAGCCCATTCTCCGCCCACAAAAGAAATGATTCGATCATGCTACCTCGTTTGGTTGGGCTTCACAGGCTTCCTATTGATGCACATATCTCTTTTAAATTGGCCTGTTGTGTTTACAAAATGATGGTTCTCGTCCTGAGTATTTGATCACATTTTTCTCTTTTCCTTTGGCCCCCACTCTCTCTGGAGCAGACAACCATTGTGTTTTTATTATTTGCCATACAAAAAAATCATTAAATTCATCTTTTTCATATCAGGTTGTTCAGATCGGAAACGTTTTGCCAATTTCTGTGAAGACATCTCCTACTACTTACCTTTCCCTTCAGAAGAATATGAAGACTATTCTGTTTCAGAAATCTTACTTGTAATTTCTCTATTTTCACATTTATTTTTGGAATCCACTTTGAAGAAGAGTAGTATAACCAACACAACTCTTCCAGGGACCAAGGAGACAATGTCAAGTAAAACTTTTTTTATTAAAACAAAGACTTGACACGGCACTGTGTTTTGGCTGTGTGCCTGCCGCAGGAGTCTGTAAAGATGATATCAAAAAGTCTTGTCACAATGCACAAAAATAGCATATATATATATATATATATATATATATATATATATATATATATATATAGCAGTCTCTATAAAGACGCCAAAGTGTAGCTGCAAGGAGCAATATCTCCATCCCTCCACTTTTGTAGTCTGTGCTTCTGGAAGTTGGGAGTTGGTGGAATACAAGTATCACATCATATCACCACACTCTGGGCTTAATTTCTAGTGACATAGCCTGCCACGTCTTTTCAAACTCCACAGCAACAATGGGTATTCTGCTTCAGCCTCTCCTTTCCAGGCAGCTGGCAGGGAGAGGAGGGCAGGGGGTGAGCCTAAAACAGCAGAGAACAGGCACACTACTCCCTAATTTAGATCTTCTTCTCCTGGACAACTTGCCTACTCCCCCAGCTCCACCTCCTTTTTTTTTTTTGTCTACAACTTAAACCCTGAGGTAGGTTAATTCAGTTGAAGTTCTCTTGCTGTCCCTGAAAATACTGTGATCGGGGCCTTAATGTTACTGGTCTCATTAAAAGAAGTTGCTCCTATGTCTAACTCTAACAGCCCCAACCTATTAGCAATAGGAAACAAATCCCTAAATGGAGGTTTTGGAAAGGGGTGTATAAAACAGCAGTGACAACCAAAATGAGGAGATAAAGTAGTCAAAGAGATCAAATAATATGAGTCATCAAAATTTGTCTGGTGTATAAAATGACCTGAGCAGAGGAACCATGAAAAATAGAGGAACAGCAATTCCTACGACTATTGCAGGTGAACCAAAGAGTAGGGTGAAAGGGTTGCTGTAGCTAAAAACATCTACTATACTCTTTGGTTCACTCACATATAAAATGACCTGATATGGCCGTGTTTCGGCATGTGTCACCTGTGTCAGGGGCCTATTGTCTCCATATGAAATCTGAGGTGGATCTAAAAACTCTCTTTGTTTTCTGCAGCTCAAAAATCATGCTGCTGTCACTGAAGACAATAGCGTTCATCAAAGGAACATACCAGGATTAACAATGGGCCATATAAGATGGAGGTAATCCATGGAGGATCTCAAAAATAAACAATAGATGTTTAAATTCTACTCTTGCCTTAATAGGTAACCAGTTTCCCAAATGGAAACTCCAATAATCGTTTTGATTGCAAAATTTTGTAAAACATGCAGTCTAGCAAACTGAAGCATTTATTTTGAACTATTGCTGCACTTTTATCAACAACCTTCATTTACTGAAGCCTTCCCTTTACAGTTCATCGTAATGAACCAGAGGAGGGATAACCTGCCACATCCAGGAGACCAGGATATGTGAAAGTCGCATCACCACAAGTCACCATTTGCAAAGAAAATCCATAACCAAATACCAAGGCCAACATGGATCCATGTATTTTACAGCATCAGAGCCTTCTCCTCATCAGCTACCAGAAAAAACGTTTTTGGGATCTTGCCAGGTATTTGTGACCTCGATTGGCCACTGTTGGAAACAGGATGCTGGGCTTGATGGACCTTTGGTCTGTCCCAGTGTGGCAATACTTATGTATTAAATGAAGGGTTCTGCAGATTCATCTACCACCTATGATCACCAGCCTGCTCTGAGCTATTTCATTTCTTTGCAGGTGCAAAATCAACTGAGGTAGGATGAAGTGCTAGTAACCTCTCCCCTACAAGAAAGAAATCATTAGCACCTCAACCAACCTCGTTTCAGGAAGAAGAGCCAGTCTAAGGTAAACTTATGTTTTATGAGAAGGTTTCATTCATCCTGAGGACTCCCAGGAGAGGAGGGTAACATTATGAACTGGTGATCTCATCCTGAGGAGCAATGTTTTCATCGTCCTTCAGACCATGGTATTCAGGACAATTTTTCTGAACCCCATGCATTAATATACTAAGGATTTGAAGCAGACTGCTATTACATTTGCACCTACATATTTCATTACTAGGAAGAACAAATTGCAACAAAGTGATAATTCTAAGGACATTATTCCTGCAAATGATCACCTGCCTACAATGGTAACAAAGATTTATAAGACTGAACAATGAAGCTTTATAGTTTATTTTGCCTTTCTTGAAAATAAGGTATTTCCTAGATTATTAATCACTTTCATTGGTGTATTAGGAGCTGTTATTTCTTTAATGTTTATCAAATATTGTTTTGTATGTGTTACTTACCACCAAGTCCATAAAAGGTGAAAGAGAGTTGCTGACCCCTATACCAAAGTATTCGAAAGGGAGTTTACAGGAAGTAACAAATTTTAGATCAGTAGCATCAATTCCATTGTTCACTAAGATTATGGAGGGTTGTGTTATAGAGCAGGATTATTTGACAAAATATAACCTGTGCATTATTCATAATCAGGGATTCGTAAAACCTATAGTACTGAAACTATTTTAGGGACATTGGTAGCACAAGAAAGACAACTGTTAAGTCAAGGCCAGAATTCAGTAATTATCCAATTTGATTTATCAAGCACCTTTGATTTAGTGGCTCATGATGTTTTACTGTATTTGCTGGATAGCATTGGACTTACAGGTGCAGTGCTTAATTGGTTCAGGGATATTTTTTTAAAAGATAAAAATTATAGAATCAAGATGCAGGGTGTTTCATCGGATGCTTGGGTTCTGGAATGTGGGGTACTGCAGCGGTTTCCCCTTTCACTGCTATTGTTTAATGGTTTGTTACAGCCCTTAGGAACAGTATTTGAACAATTGAAAGTATTTTTTAATATTTATGCAGATGATATTACTATTTTATTGCCAGCTCCCATATACTATTAGGAAATTTTAAATAGAATCCAACAATGTTTTCATGCCATCAAATGCTGGGAAACAGCTTTTTGATTAATTTTTATGGCTGGGTTCTCCTAGAGATGTTTGGAGAAAGGAAAATTTTACTATTGGAAACAATGCAGAGCCTCGTTCTGGTGTTTCGGCTATCCAAGCCTCATTACAGTCTATTTAAGCCTCATTCCAAGTTGTGACATCATCAGCAAAGTCCTTTATAAAGCACCTTGGAACTCTCATCCTTTGCCTTTGCAAGAGGTCTCTTAACCTTGTCTTAGTGTTCCCTGTTTAGATCCATTTCCAGCTTGGCTTTGTTCCTGCATGCCTTGACTCCTGATTAGTTTTGTGCCTGTGAGTCTTGTCCCTAAATGTCTTGTTTATGAACCATGTTTTTGAAAGCCTTGCTTTTGTAAGTCTTGTTCTTAAATGCCTTATTCGTGCATGCCTTGACTTCTGCCTGGCTTTTGTTCCTGTGAGTCTTGTCCCTGAATTCGTGTTCATGTGTGTCTTGTTTCTGTACCTTGTTACCTCTGTCCTGTCTAGCCCAGTCCTAAATTGTTCTGATGCTTGCCCTGTGCCAGCCCAGGTGATTTGTCTGCCTCAGCTCTGGCTGCGGTCCACGGGCTCACTATCCCTGAGTCCATGACACACAAAGAGAGAAGTCTTTACTAACCTCTTAAACTGCAAAATTGTGTACACAGGATGTTGCATCAGAGGGGAGGGATGTGGCAGAGGAAAGTCTCCAGGCATGTTTTGGCTGCTGCAGCCCACAAAGAAGGTTTGACAGGGGGGCTGGGGAAGGATGATGGAAAAGTGCTATACTAGCTCTGCAACAACCTCGGTCCTTGCTGTCCCAGGAAATGGAGCCACTGACCTGGGCATAAAACACACAGCTGAGCCAGTCTAGAATTTTATTTCAACACAAAATAAAAAGTAGGATTCTTAGTATCTTGGATTATTTTAGATTTGTGCTATGAGTTTAACACAGTCCTATGTTGACCTTCTGACTGAGGTTATGATCCATTACAACATGGGGAAGGTGGTGCCAATTAACACCCTGCCACCCGATTACATTCTACATTAAGGACACAGTTTATTTTATAATCATTCCCAAAGCAGAAGGATTAAATTTTTTGATGAAAAGAACCAGGTTCACAAGCACTTAAACTTCATGGGCCAGAGCACAGGTGTGTTCTTCAAGTACTGCTGGAAAGCAAAATTATTGCCCCATTTCTTCATGGCCTGTCGTTCCAGAACTGGGATCCCACTGACGTAGTTCAGCATGAACCATACGAAAAGCGGTGATATGGCACAGATATGCTGGGCACCTTGAAAAACGGAGGAGGCTGATACAAAGAGCCCCAGCCACAGCAGGATCTCCCCCAGGTAGTTGGGATGACGACTGTAGGCCCAAAGACCACTTTGTATAAATTTACCCTTTGCAGAAAAATAAAATGTTGAAAAACTATTAAGTAACATGATAAAAACACAGGGCTACCTCCACCTTCTCTAATGCAATCTCACATCTGCCCATGTTACTGGCCTCACAGTTTAAGGCACTGAGATTAGTTAATTTCACTTTTAGCTGTGGTCTTCAACCCCTCCAAACCAATCATACTGGACAATGCTAGCTTATACCTCAGACAGTCATATGATTTCTGTGCTGGCACTCACTCTGTTATCTGAGTCAACTTGGAATCTCCACTTCTGCTGATCGGCGACAGCCTCTGTGATGAAACCCACTGCCCATATGCTCCAGCCCAGGTAATCCCTCATGCCCAGAGGCTTGTTGTGCTTCTCCAGGTTTAGCAGCATGGTTGGAAGAAGAGTTAGAAATACCCATACACCTGCAGAAAAACATCTGGCATGAGCCTGCACATTCAGGGGTAGGGTCAAGAAAAAGTGCACCAAAAAGTAGACGCAAAAAATATAGGCACTAAGTGACAATTCTATAATGACAACTGCGCACAAAACTGTCATTATAGAATATAGTGTAAATCAGCACATGTGTGTGAGCACTTACACCAGGGCAAAGGCAGGTGTAAATGGTTGCATCTGAAGTTGGCAGTTGCCCACGTAAGTGATACTATTCTGGCACTTAGCAGCACAACTACAAATCATGCCCCTGATTTGCCCATGTACCCACCCCCTTTGTAGTTGCCTGCTACAGCATGTAGGCACTAAGGACCAGATGATCAAAAGCAAACGTGGGAGCTGGAGGCCATTAGTGCCAGACTAGCGCCGTTTGCCTGCGCCCCAGGATCAGAGCCAGCGAACGTGTGTAACAATGCGCTCACTGGCGCTGAATGCTAATAGCATACAAATGCATGCTAAACAGGGACATATGTAGTTCTCCCCAATGCTCAGAGGGCAGCACGCCAAACAAGGGCGCTGCTACCACTGAAATTGCCCTACTCCCTCCTCCATCATCTGAAGGTGGCGGGGGAGGGGGGTTCCGGACCGCTAGTTCAGCACGTGGGGGCTGGAAGTTCTGTCAGGGGTGGAGTTTCAGTTTTCTGCAGGGGGGGGGGGTCTGGTCAAGGGGGGCACCCACATGTTTGACAGGTCTGGGCTTTTTTTTGACAGCTCGGACCTGTCAAACAAGAAGATTGTGCCTTGGGCAAAAGCCCAGGCACAATCCTCCTGCAGAAGATGAGAGCTAATAGTACACGTGAACTTGCATGCTATTAGTTTTGATCATAGGAGCATTATTGCCCCGTGCTATTCCGGTGCTAATTTTTAGAGCGCTGTTCAGAACAGCATGGGGGCTTTTGATCATCTGGGCCTAAATTTACAGAATAGCACCTAGGTGTAGTTACATGCTTAACTACAAATTACTGGCCATTAACACCACTTAAGGGGCTATTACTGGTATTTAAAGCTGACTAGCACCTAATTTAACAATTAAGGGCTCCTTTTACTAAGGTGTGCTAATGGATTTAGCGCACGCTAAATGCTAAGAAGCCCATAGGACTATAATGGGCTGCATGGCATTTAGCGCACGTTGTTAGTGCGCACTTCATCCATTAGTGTGCATTAGTAAAATGACTCCTAAATTAGGCGTCCACCTGGCATTATTCTATAAGTTGAGGTCCTAACTTGTGCGCTAGTCGGAAATTTGGGCGCATAGCTTTATACAATTAGGCTGTTTTGGCAACTTCAAAGCTGCAGCAAAATTTAGTGAGAACAAAAATCACAGCCTTCCATTTATTTTGCCCCAGTTGTTCAAAGGTTTGGAAAACCTCTCCTTCTTGGTTTTTCCCAGTATTAGGAATCCAATAAGTCAGGCTGCTGCTGTGTTGTTCCAAATCATAACCCTTGGCACTCTTACTCTGGCACATGGAAAGTATGAATGCACAAAGGGCTGAACACTAGCTTCAGAGAAACAAAAGAACAGAAAAGAAAAGAGGATGCTGTCCATAATGAAAGGGTACAAAAACAAATATTAAAAGGAGAACCAGCAGTAAGTCAAGAGGGAAGTAAGCTGATACTGTGAGCAGTCTACATACAAATATACAAGACCCAACATCTAGCCACAGCCAGGGGCAGTGGAACACCTTTTTTTGGTTTGTAATCTTTGGGCCCTCCCCCATGCTCTCTATTGGTCACCCTGTTCCTCATAAAACTCTTATCAGACCCCTCTTGCCCTGATATCATCTCATCTGCCTTCCCCTCTTTGTGTCCAAACAACTCGAACAGGTTAATTATCTCCTGTCAACTTTTTTGGGCTCCTAGTTCAACTAGATTTTGGTCTCTACAATCCAGAGACAATGCTCACCAAGGTTGCCAGTGACAACTTCATGGCTAAAGCCAAAGCACTTTACATTCTGGCTCCTTGACTGATTTGTTATTTTGACACCACTGATTACTACCTGATACTTGGCACCTTGTCATTTTGGGAACACACTCAACTTACACTTGAAACATTTTGTGAAGTAACACAAAACCCTGCAAAAAGAAAACCTTGAAACCTATATAGTTAACGCCAATCCAAAACAGCATTATCTTCCATGACTCAAACTGCATCAATCCTATGTGCGAAAAGGCAGCACTGCAAATATGGCACCTCCTATTAGGGGACACAACAAATCATCAGCTGGAAATCCCAGGAAGTACACACTAGCTGAATCTTTCACTTCCTCAAACATAGAAATACCCTCATCTAATACAGCATAATGGATCTCAAATTAGAAACAGAAACATGCAGACAAAATAGAAACTCCCCTTATAGCTAAACTAAGAAGTGCAGTAATGGAAAAAGAAAAACTGAAATGCATTTCCTTCTGTACTTTACAACATAGAAAAGCTGATAATTCAGTGCCAAAAATGGAAAATAATATTTTTATTTTCCATCTTTTTTGTCTAGCAATCGTTTTTTCTCTAACTGGATTGGTCTCAAGCTCTATTTTCCATTTTTCTTGTCAGTCTTCTAGTTTCTTTTCTCAGGGTCTCCTTTCCATGTCTTCTGTCTCCTACCTTTGACTTTCATTCCTCCTCTACAAATTTTATTTTTCTCTTTTTTGCCCCTCTATTCACTCAAATCTATTTTACCACTCATTTCCTGTTTTTCACACTCTTGTCTTCTCCTTTTCACTCACCTTTGAGCATTCCATCTCCCACTCTCACCCCTTCTCTAGAGCACCAATTGTCCCCAACCTCCCATACCTTCCTCTATAATTCACCTACTTCCTATACTATGGATGGATGCTCAGTACGCTCACACTAAAGCCAACACAGCAGACCCCATACCGCCGGAACCATAGGAGCTAACTTTTCAAAATTATTGGGGGTGCTAAGCCCAGTGGAAATAACCCCTCCCTGGACACATACAAGGAATTTTATCAATATTGGGAGTGCTCAAGGACCCACAGAGTCGGCTCCTATGGCCGGAACAGTGCAGAAAACGAACTTGCCGATGTTGAAAGGAAATGGTATTCAAATTATATGCGCATTGTAAAAGTGAAAGCGAGGGGGGGGGGGGGGGACATGTTTGGCACATGTACAGAAGAGTTTTGCGGTAAGCACAGATCTCGTGTGAATGCGCCAGGCAAACCTGAAAGTGAAGCACACATTGGCGCTCCTTTTCTGCACCTTTAAATATAAACTTGTCAAATTTTTTTTTAAACTTGACAGACTTACATTTAAGCACAGAAAAAAGGCGCCAATGTGTGGTTTCAGTTTTGAATTTGCTCAGACTCACAAACATTTCTTTCTCCAGTACCGGTACTTACAGGCTTGCATGGGCTTCCTTCCGCTTCCAAAAGAAATCAGAACCAGGAGATTTTAAACTGTAAATCAAAAGAAATCCTCTCTTCAGACCCCCCATCACCAGCTCTGAACCGGCAGTAGGTTTTCAGCGGTAGGAGCAGAGTTTGTTTGTTTGTGCACTGTTCTCTGAGCATTTGGGACGGCATAGCAAATGACCTCATTAACATCCATTTGATTACATTTAAATACAATTTGCAGCCATCTCTGGTGCGCACGTTGTTTCCTGCACTAAAGCCCTCTGAGCATTCTGCATCAGTTAATGCTGGCGCTAATCCTGTACTAATTGGCTCTAACGCCAGTGTTAAGTTCTGAACATCAGCCCTCTAGTCCTTTCTACTCTCTGCACTTAGCTCCACAGCCCTTATCTACTTTCCTCTGCCTTTCATCTCCCCCAAGCTCTTCCCTCTCAATTATTTGCTCCCTGATCTCAAGCCTATTCTTCCATCTCTTATCTCCATCCAGCCTCTCGTTATCCCTCTTTCAACATTTCCTTTGCCCCATTTTCACCCTCTCACCCCCTTTAGAGACCACTCTTTCTTCTCTGATATCCAGTGCTTTTTTTGTGCCGGTACGCAGCGGTACGGCGTACCGGCACCTTTTTCTCCTCCTCCCCTCCCCTCCCCTCCCATTATTTCCAGCGATTCTCCGCCTCTCTCCTGCCCTCCCATCGACGTGCAGCGATTTTTCCGTCCCTCCCCTGCCCTCACCTCTCCCATTTCCAGCGATTCTTCGTCCCCCAGCCGTCCTCCTTCACTGCCTGCCAGCCAGCGTCGGAGTCAGAAGCGAACGCACCAGGCAGCGATTGGCTGGCAGCGTCGTAGCTTCCCTCTGCAAGTCCCGCCTACAACTTCCTGTTTACGCATAGGCGGGACTTGCAGAGGGAAGCTACGACGCTGCCAGCCAATCGCTGCCTGCACCGTTCGCTTCTGACTCCGACGCTGGCTGGCAGGCAGTGAAGGAGGACGGCTGGGGGACGGAATCGCTGGAAATGGGAGAGGTGAGGGCAGGGGAGGGACGGAAAAATCGCTGCACGTCGATGGGAGGGCAGGAGAGAGGCGGAGAATCGCTGGAAATAATGGGAGGGAAGGGCAGGGGAGAGAGAATTGCTGGAGATGGGATGGGAGGGAAGGGCAAGGGAGAGAGAATTGCTGGACATGGGATGGGATGGGAGGGAAGGGCAAGGGAGAGAGAATTGCTGGACATGGGATGGGATGGGAGGGAAGGGCAAGGGAGAGAGAATTGCTGGACATGGGAAGGGCAGGGGAGAGAGAATTGCAGGACATGGGATGGGAGAGAAGGGCAGGGGAGAGAGAATTGCTGGGGATGGGATGGGAGGGAAGGACAAGGGATAGAGAATTGCTGGACATGGGAAGGGCAGGGGAGAGAGAATTGCTGGACATGGGATGGGAGGGAAGGGCAAGAGAGAGAATTGCTGGACATGGGATGGGAGGGAAGGGCAAGGGAGAGAGAATTGCTGGACATGGGAAGGGCAGGGGAGAGAGAATTGCTGGACATGGGATGGGAGGGAAGGGCAAGAGAGAGAATTGCTGGACATGGGATGGGAGGGAAGGGCAAGGGAGAGAGAATTGCTGGACATGGGAAGGGCAGGGGAGAGAGAATTGCTGGACATGGGAAGGGCAGGGGAGAGAGAATTGCAGGGCATGGGATGGGAGAGAAGGGCAGGGGAGAGAGAATTGCTGGACATGGGATGGGAGGGAAGGGCAAGGGATAGAGAATTGCTGGACATGGGAAGGGCAGGGGAGAGAGAATTGCTGGACATGATATGGGAGGGAAGGGCAGGGGAGAGAGAATTGCTGGACATGGGATGGGAGGGAAGGGCAAGAGAGAGAATTGCTGGACATGGGATGGGAGGGAAGGGCAAGGGATAGAGAATTGCTGGACATGGGAAGGGCAGGGGAGAGAGAATTGCTGGACATGATATGGGAGGGAAGGGCAGGGGAGAGAGAATTGCTGGACATGGGATGGGAGGGAAGGGCAAGAGAGAGAGAATTGCTGGACATGGGATGGGAGGGAAGGGCAGGGGAGAGAGAATTGCTGGACATGGGATGGGAGGGAAGGGCAAGGGAGAGAGAATTGCTGGACATGGGAAGGGCAGGGGAGAGAGAATTGCTGGACATGCGATGGGAGGGAGGGGCAGGGGAGAGAGAATTGCTGGACATGGGATGGGAGGGAAGGGCAAGAGAGAGAGAATTGCTGGACATGGGATGGGAGGGGAGAGAGAATTGCAGGACATGGGATGGGAGAGAAGGGCAGGGGAGAGAGAATTGCTGGACATGGGATGGGAGGGAAGGGCAAGGGATAGAGAATTGCTGGACATGGGAAGGGCAGGGGAGAGAGAATTGCTGGACATGGGATGGGAGGGAAGGGCAAGAGAGAGAGAATTGCTGGACATGGGATGGGAGGGAAGGGCAAGGGATAGAGAATTGCTGGACATGGGAAGGGCAGGGGAGAGAGAATTGCTGGACATGGGATGGGAGGGAAGGGCAAGAGAGAGAGAATTGCTGGACATGGGATGGGAGGGAAGGGCAGGGGAGAGAGAATTGCTGGACATGGGATGGGAGGGAAGGGCAAGGGAGAGAGAATTGCTGGACATGGGAAGGGCAGGGGAGAGAGAATTGCTGGACATGCGATGGGAGGGAGGGGCAAGGGAGAGAGAATTGCTGGACATGGGATGGGAGGGAAGGGCAAGAGAGAGAGAATTGCTGGACATGGGATGGGAGGGAAGGGCAGGGGAGAGAGAATTGCTGGACATGGGAAAGGCAGGGGAGAGAGAATTGCTGGATATGGGATGGGAGGGAAGGGCAAGGGAGAGAGAATTGCTGGACATGGGATGGGAGGGAAGGGCAGGGGAGAGAGAATTGCTGGACATGGGATGGGCAGGGGAGAGAGAATTGCTGGACATGGGATGGGAGGGAAGGGGAGAGAGAATTGCTGGACATGGGAAGGGCAGGGAAGAGAGAATTGCTGGACATGGAGGGGAGAGAGGTGAATCGCTGGATGGGGAGGGGAGGACAGGGAAGAGAGAATTGCTGGACATGGAGGGGAGAGAGGTGAATCGCTGGATGGGGAGGGGAGGACAGGGAAGAGAGAATTGCTGGACATGGAGGGAAGAGAGGAGAATCGCTGGACAGGGAGGGGAGGACAGGGAAGTGAGAATTGCTGGACATGGATGAGAGGGGAGAGAGGAGAAATGCTAGAAATGGATGGAGAGGAGAGCAGGAGATAGAGGAGAATTGCTGGACATGGATGGATGGAGGAGTTGGCTAGGAGAGAGGAGAAATGCTGACTTGGATGGAGGGGAGGAGAGAGGAGAAGTGCTGGACATGAATGGAGGGGAGGAAAGAAAAAAGAAGATGCACATGGATGGAGATGAGGGAAAGGGAAGAGGAGAAAAACTGCACATGGATGGAGAAAATAGGCAAAAGCTGGATCCATGTTATACCTCCTCCAGTCAATTCCATGGAGGAGGACCCAGCTTTTACTTATGGATGCAGGGCAACAAAAGAAGAAGAAAGGAAGAAAGTAAAGAAATAAATGGAAAGGAAGCCCTGGAAATGGAGTTAAGAGAACAGATAGCAGCAGAATCAGAGACTGGGACCAATATGGATAGAAAAACAAAGTCACCAGACAACAAAGGTAGAAAAAATCATTTTATTTTCATTTTAGTGTTTGGAATTTGTCTTATTTTGCACTGGGTATACTGGAGCTGTAACAGCTTACAGAAATTATTTATAATGAAAAAAAATCAAATTATTTTTTCTCCTATACTAGTATAATATTTTCAATGATGTCTGTTTATATGCGCCATGGCTGGTACAAGGGGTGTGACTAATGTGGGTGTGGCTATAATAGGGGCGGTGCCATGTGTGATGACCCCGCCCACAATGAGTACCGGCACCTTTTTTTCTACAAAAAAAGCACTGCTGATATCCCTCCACTGCACAAATTCCTTGTTCTGTTCCCTCAGCTCTATCTTTGAAAGTCCCCACTTTCCCATCCACTCTGAGTCTCTGTTTTCTCCAATAGCTGCTGTCCCCATCCCACCAATCCCCAAATCCAAGCCTTCCCTTCAGTCCTCCAGTCTCTGCTATCACCCACCCCACTCCACCCATTCCCAAAGTCCTTTTTCTCTCCCATTCCCAGACAAGCTCCATCCTTCCTCTGACTCTTCCTCCCCCCCAGTTCTTAAGTCTCAAATTTGATGTCCGCTCAAGCCCCATCCTTCCTCTGGATTCCCTCTCTGTGCTATTATCTTCCTACAATCCCTTTCTTCTCTTGCTGATCTCATTACCAGGTCTATTTTTTTTTAATTTTTTTTACTTTTGTTTCTGCTTATCCTTTGTGATATGCACTTCCCACTTTCCTTCCCCTCCCACTTTGCACACACTTCACTCCCCAAATCTCTCACATGTATAGCTTGCTCCCCTCTACATCGCTGATCGTTTCTTTTTCTTCTACCCCCTCTCATATATTTTACTAATACTTTTCTCAGTTTCCTTCATTTCTTCCTCCCTTATTTTGCATTCTATCATCTATGTTTCCCCTCCATCCTTTACCTTCTCCTGATCCCTTTCACCTCCCTCTTTCTCATCCCTTTATCCTCCAGCTCTCCCATCTACCTCTTCCTTATTTCTTTCTCTTTCAAGCCAGCATCCCTTCCAAACCTGTCCTGAACAGCGCTGGCCATGGGATTTGAGGAGTAACACTGCCTGCCTTAATCTCTGGGTGCTGTTCGAGGCTGTTCTGCTCAGTTTGCTCCTTCTTGCCCACAGGCAGCCCTGACCTGCCAGCTCTCACACAGAACAGTGGAAGCCGTGTGGTTTGTGGGGCCTATCTTCACAGGCCCGACTTATTTCACTTCCTGTTCAACAGAGTTGGGCCTGTGAAGAGAAGAGCTACGGAGCACGCTGATGCTGCTGATTTGTGAGACCTGGCATGCTGAGCTGTCTGTGGGTGGGAAGGAGCAAACTGCGCAGAAAGGCCTTGGGGCAGGACCTGGCAAAAAAAAAAAGAGCCCCGAGTTTGGTGTGGTGAGCAATATTTTTGGAGTGGTATTTGCCACACCATAGTAACGCCTATGTCAATCCCCCTCCATTGGGACAATCCTGACCCCGCACCTCCAATCAATGACCAAACCCTGGATCTGGGCCCTGCCCCCCATGAAAAACCATGCCCGATAGCAAACCTACACCCTGACAAGTCCACCCCCCCCCCAGACCTCCCCCTTCCCTCTACAGGGGTCAAAATTGGTGGTGCAGTGGGGCTTAATGGCAGTGATCCTCCTCTGCTGCTGCCCAGGTCAGGGTCTGATTACAAAATGGTGCTGATGACCTCTGGCAGTAGTTTTGCATTACTGCAAGACTACTGCTAGGGTTCTTAGTGCCATCCTGGGTGGCAGTGAAGGATCACCGAAACCTGGCCCCATTGCACCGTCAGTTCTGACCTCTGGGTGTGCCTGAGGGGGGGGGGGGGGGGATGGGTTTACTGTCAGGGAGCAGGGCCCAGATCTAGGGGTTTGGTTATTGACTGTTGGGGGGGGGGGGGGTCGGGTTTCTGAATGAATGTAGGGTGTGATCGTGGTGGTGGTGGTGGGGTGCTCAGAGGCTGGGGATAGTCTTGGAGGTGCAGAGTGTGCCTGGAAGAGTTGAAGTCTGTGCTGCCACACCTCCCTGTGACATCGCACTTTGCTACTGGACTGCAGGTAACGCAGCTGCACTTACTGTCTCCTCGAGATAGCAGTTAGGTTTTGCTGTGCCATAGGCATTCTTGATAGCTAGTGCACAGTAACAACCCATGTACTGTCACAGCCAGCCACTTCTCCACCCACCCAGCTAATGCAGGCTTTTTACCGCAGCAGCTGCCTTGTTACCGCAGTTCACAGTAGCACCGGCCTGTGCTGTCTACTGTGCTGAAAACCCCGCGTTAGCTGCTTAATACAGCTTCGTACAAGGGTCTCAACTGACAAATGATTTTGAAGCATCATAAAGCTATTGACTGGGTATGAAATCACAATTTCAGAGGAGATTCACGGATTCTGGTGATTATAAATCAGGTTGTATGAGGCTAAAATATTCTTATGGTCAGCACATATAGGATTTCTGACTAAGTGGCCCATTGTTGAAAACACCTGGATGCCTCTGTCCTACATACATTTAAGTGACTGTACTCGCCAACAAATGCACTCACTTTGCCATTATGTCTCATCCCTTATTTCTCCACACATCCCTTCCCAAATGTTGCTTGATGGGCAAGCTGCTCCTATGGGCTTGATTTGTAATAAAAAAAAGAAGTGGATTTGTGGGGGCAGGGGCAGGGGCAAGAAAAACAGGAGAAGAGAGGCTGGATTAGGGGGACAGTTCTCTGCTCCAGGCTCACCTCCTCTCTTCCATGCAGAGTACTTGGGAGCAGTGCTGGAGTAGAAAATGGCAATAAGAGAGAAGGCTCTTTCTTCTATTAAAAGACTGGCTACTCATCAGTTGCCTTTACTTTACTTACATATCACCATCTCTGCTCTCCTACCTTGAATTGTCCAAAAAATGAAGAAGGTTCCTGGCTTTTCCCGTATGCCATTAAAGCGCCTGTCGCGGCCAGCTCTCAGAATCCGCAGGAACAGGAAGGCTCCCAGCCTGCCATGGGACAGACAGCCAGTTACAACGGCATCAGTTCCCACTTCCCACAACCAGTCAATGAAGCAAACCCGGCACCACGAGACACACTTACCGCAGCCCCCATAAGGTGACAAGCCCAGTTTGGATTTGTTGTCGTAGGTACTTGGTTCTGCCCCATCGAAGGGTTAAATGTGCCAATAAGAGAAAGGTCACATTTCCTGAAAAGGACAGAGGCGAACTGGTTCAAAAACGTAACAGATGATTAAATAATCAAATAAACAATTCCTGTCCTTCAGAGGCAGGCTGAGGATATGATTCCAACAGAGCTGAATTTGGATAAGGCCATTACAGAGTTTTCAAAAGGTGAAACAGTGACCTAATTTCCAGTGCAAGACTCTGCTCTTTTTTCACTGTTCCCTTCCTCACCTTAAATTATTTTGACAACCAAGTACTGATTTCAGGTGGAAAAGGTGGTCTATAAATACGGTACCACAATCCATGCAGATGTAAGTACAGAAACCAGGACTTGCAATCTTTCCTTTTGTAAGGAGTCAACTGACAGTTATGTAACAGGATTCAAATAACAGCTCTCCAGTGCTGAAAACTTCTCTGCTGTAAAGAGGAAAAATCCTCCTGCACTCTTTCACGTATACTTTTATTACTGTAATGAATGTACATTCACATCAGACTGGTTGTTGAGTTACACTAGGAGACTGAGAACCAGTTTTACATTAATCCACAAGTAACAAATCTGGCAGGAGGCGGTGGTTTCACGTTTGAAGGAGTTATTTTGAAAGTAACACACACTTTATCTGATATGTCTGCAAACTGAATATTGCAATCAACTCCGATATTAAGTGCTACCACAACAGGAAGTCAAGTCACATTCCATCCAGAAGTGACACTGGATTAATCCAGAACTGAACACACAGAATAATCCTGGAATGGTAGCATGGAATGTTGCTACTATCTGGGATTCTGCCAGGTACTTGTGACCTGGATTGGTCACTGCTGGAAGCAGGATACTGGGCTAGATGGACCATCAGTCTGCCCCAGCATGGCTATTCTTATGTAAAGAATCTGTGTGCTAATACTATAGATGGAACAAAAATCAGTGATATAGGATCCGAATCCTCAGTTAACCTCCATAATCTCTGTGTTCATTAGTGGAAGGGATATACTGGATCCTTAACATTACAGAAAGTCAGCAGGAAAACCAAGTTGCACCATTGTATCACACTGGAAATGTGCATTTTTCATTTCCCATTCATTCATTCACAGACTCGGATATGTCTTTTGGGGTCTCTGTGGGAAGAAACATAGTAAGGTGTGTTGTGGTAGGGTGGTAGTGACTGTGTAGGTAGGAGGAGGCTGCACTGGGTATGTTTTATGTAAGCGATTTGGTGTGTATATTATTTCAGGGGCAATGCCTCCAAAAGGGCTAGTTTTGTGCATACCATGACAGTAACGAACATCACTCCTAAGCCAAGGTATGTGCACTGAAATTGTGCCTACATGGAGAGTGTACTTGATTGTATACCGCTTCAACAGCTTTTGGGTTTGCAGGAGGTACATAAGAAATTCAATAAATAAAAGTAATGTGTTTTTATCAGCTAGCGTGTGTTTCTGGCACTAGGTATCTTCCCTCCTCCACACACTTCCCAGCCCTCCCTGCTTACACTACCATCCCTCCCATTCACCCTCCCTCTTGCTCTCCCCCCACCTCCCATTCCCAGTACCTTCCTCTGTGGCTGAGTGTGTTCTTCTACTGCTGCCGGGGGTTGGGTTCCTACTGGCACACTTATAATGGCACCACTGTGAGTTTCTTCATTTTATGGTGCTGCAGAGGTTGGGGAAGGGGAAGATCTCCAGTGACTACAACTTTCTGACTTCCCCATTCATCTTCAGGTAGCAGGGTCTGACTTCCCCACTCTTCCGATGACTTCTGCTTCCAACTGCTCCTTCTGCCTTCATCTACACATACAGGTTGGTGCAGCAGAGGAGGAGGGGTACAAGAATGTGGCCGGAGGGTCAGCATTATTGAGGCAAGGGAGATCATATTAATGAGAGGTGCAGAGGGGAAAGGGAAGAGAAGTAAATGGAGGGATGGGTGAAACAGAGTCGGGAGAGTGACTGGGCAGGTGGGGGGAAAGAGGACAGTGAGTGAGAAGATGGGGAAGTGAATGAGTGGATGGAGGAACAAGAGTAAGAAGGGAATCAGACAAGTTGTGGAGCAAGAGCAAGTGAGAGGATCAAAGAGATGTGCAGGGTGAGCAAGGAGATTGGGAAGGACTGCTTTAGGGGAACAGGGAGTGAGGGTATTTTAAGTGAGTGTGAAATGCTAGTCAGAGAAGAAGCTGGTGTTGGAGGAGTGTAAATGCATTGTTCCTTTTTCTCCTCCTGTCCGGAGTGTGAATGCATTGCTTCTTTTTCTCCTCCTGTACCGGACTCCTCTTCTTCCCCTCTTCCTCCAGTACCTGATTCTCCAATCTTCTTTCCATTTCCCTCCTCTAGGATGCACTCTCCTTCTGTTGAAATTCTTAGCCCCCTACATCCCCATGTCCTCCAAATCCCTTCTCCTTCCTACCACTGAATACTAAGATTGTCTCCTCCTTCCCCAAAATAATCAAATAAATTTACAAGAAAAGCCAAAAAAACCCCCCAATATTTTAAAACTTATATGGTAAGCTAGCCCCACCTGGTGCATCATGCCACCATTTTGAACATGACGGTGCAAGAGGCAGGAGCAAGTTGGCATCACTTCTGCCTTGAGGTACGTGGGGGTGGGGGGATTGGAGGGCTTGAAAGATGGCTTGGGAGCCACCAGGGAGGTTTCTTTTACAGTTGGGGGGTGGGCAGGTTGGGTAGCGGAAGAGATGGGACCCCTCTAGACCCCCAAGAATTTTTGTGCTGATGTCTGGGGTGGGTGAGGAGGGTGTGGATCAGGAGGCCCACTAGACCACCAGGTATTTTAAGGGGGGAGGGAGGTAAGGTTTATTTATTTACTTATTTGTGACATTTATATCCCACATTATCCCAAACAAGTTTGAGTTCAATGTGGCTTACAATAAACAGTATAGGATACATAACAAAGAATAATGCATAAGAAAGTAATTTGTTGTAAGAATCCAATTTTACAAAACAATATCATAAACATACTGGAATAGTATGGATGTTTAACATTTAGAAAATCTGTTATGAATGAGAAATTGTACATGAAGCAAAGAGAAAGTTAATATTAAACAGAGTAATAACCAATTCAGGTAATGATTAATTATTTGAGATATGATTGTTCTTTGTGAGGTTTTGTTTGAATAGGAACGATTTGAGGATTTTGTGGAATCTAGTATATTCCTGTATATTTATTTTGGGTGGTAAGGAGTTCCACCATTTGGTTCGTAGATAAGTGAAGTCTGCAGCGTGGACAGTTTTGTAGATCAAGTTGCGTCTGGAAGAGGGAGTCTGGTGCAGAAAGGCAATTTGGGGCAGGGTGTTGGGGTTGGAGTGAAAGATGGGGTGCCACTGGATACCCACTCCTCTCAACCAACACTTCACAATGTCCTAGACCTGACGCAAAGTTTCCTGTGCACAATGCGTGGGAAAAACATTTTTTCCTGCCTGGCTGTGGGATAGTTAATAACTGCTTTAGCATGCTTTATTGTAGTAAGGGTTTCTGCATGACTAACACCTGCACCAAAACTCTTTTGGCATTGCTATCCTGCAGTGCTAAACCCATGGAAAGCATGCAGGAAATTTTCGGCATTAGCACCAGGGTGAGCAGAGCAATCCCTGTAAGCGCCACTTGGCAAGGGCTACCACTGAGAGCCCCAAGAGTTAAGTGAAGGTGGATTGAGGGCACGAAGTAGTCTTCAGCCCCTCCCCCTAACCCCTTTGTGCACAAATAGGAGGCTGATGCAGGGGCAGCAGGCCATGTTTTTGGGTGGAGGAGGGAGTCAAAGTACCATTCTCCAAGACGAGTACCACCCCTGAGCTCTTTGACTGCTCATGCTGTGTCTACTGCCTAACTCAAGGTGTAATAAACTGTGAGAGGCTTAACACTGAGTTTAGCACACATTCTGCAATGTTTCTGCTTTTAAAAGCTTTTTCTATACTACATTTTTGCGATAACAACAACGTGATTCACTTATTAAGGCTCTATGCTCAAGACTTTACTGCCCCTATGATTAGAGAAAACTGAATGTAAATTTAAGCACGCAATTCTCTCTGATCATAAGGGTGGAAGTGTGGAAGAATTGTGCCTGAGCATGTGTGCACAATCCTCCCGCACTTGTTTGACAGGTCTGGGCGGCGCCAATGGAAGAGGAGGGAGGCCACCTCCACCCTCCAACTGAAGGTAGGGGGTGGGGAAGGGATGCTAGATCACCAGATCTCCAGCACCCCCCATGAACCTGTGTCGGGGGGGGGGGGGGTCATGGGGACAGGTACCGCTGGACCTCCAATCCCCTGTCGCTGGGGGGGGGGGCTGGGTCGGGTTTCCTGCGGGGGGGGGGGGGGGGGCTGCTGCATTGGAGGGAATGGGGGCCTGCTAGCATGCAAATGAATGCTGGACAGAGATCACCATTCCTCATCAATGAGCTGGCTAGGGTTTGCCGTGGCCCAGGGGCGTAGCCAGATAGCTAGTTTTGGGTGGACCTGAGCCCAAGGTGGGTGGGCATGGAATTCCCTCCCTCCCAATACCCCTCCAGTTTGCTCTTCTCTCCACCCCTCCCTGCCCACAAACCCCAAATATTAAATACTTGAGCTGGTGGGGTCCCTAAACTTTGCCAGCTGAAGATTTCCTACTACTACTCGAGCAGCCAGCACTCTTCCAAATGGCAGCTGCCAGCACTTGCCTGAAACTGATGCTGCTGCCGGCAGGCCATGCATGCTCAGTGCTTTTGCATGTGTGAAAACTGAGCATGTGCAGAAGGGCCAGTCTTAGCGTCAGCTCAAGGCAAGTGCTGCTGGCTGACATTTGGAAGAGCGCTGGCTGCCCAAGGACAGAAAATCTTCAGCTGGCAAGGTTTGGGAATACCCACCAGCCATAGCAAGAGTGTTACAATTTTGGGTGGGCCTTAGTCCAAATTCAGGCCCACCTGTGGCTACGCCACTGCTGTGGCCAGCACGCCAATCTTTGGCACGCTGGTCGCTGATCATTGGTGATGAATAGGTTTACCATGCATTTGCATGCTATTTGCGCTGAGCCCTATTTTGCATGCATTTGCATGCTAGCTGCGTTCAGAGCCCATGAGCGCGTTGTTTCACGTGCTCAGTAGCTCTGATCTTGGGGCGGACGCAAACGCAGGCGCTAGTATGGTGCTAAAAGCCCCTAGTGCCTGCATTTGCTTCTGATCATCAGCCCATTGATCTTTTACTCCTAGGCCTCCAAGGCCATCAAGGGGGTCAGGTTTTCAGGATATCAATACTAACTATGAATGACAGAGATGTGCATACAACGGAGGAGATAGTAGGCAGGGACATCCTGGAAACCTGATCCCCTTAGTGGCCTTGTAGAATTGGTAATGAAGCCCTAACCCACGAGAAAATTGTGAACAAAGACCCCAGCAGACGTCAGTCCACACAGGCCATTTCCTATACAGCATCAACCAACAGAACCCATCCCGCAACCCTGCCCTCACCGGCCAGGTCATAAAAGCGTTCGGTTTTCAGCAAGGCTGCCAGCGCCCACAGGCTCCACTGTAGCGCGAAGTCTAACGCTGCGCCCTGCGCTAACTCCCGTACTGGTGTGGACAGCGCACTCCCCATCGGGATGGAAACAGCCACTTCCGGCTTCAGAGTCCAAAAATGGACAAAGGGAGAACTTTTGGAGAAGCAAAAACCGAGGACGAGACACAGCCTTTCGGCTCTGGCCAATCAGCGAGGCTGTCACTTCCCTCACTACCTATCAACAGAAAGAGGCGTGGTGAATGACGCGTACTGTAAGCGGTGTATATTGTATGTTGAATTCATAATAGTGACCATTATATTGCGATGTCTCCCGTTCTAAAGGGAGGGAGTTCTATAAAGTTGCATGAATAAAAAACATTTAAAGGCTCCCTAAAACGTTCTAAGGAACTCAGCCGAAAACTAGCCTGTCAATATTAATCACGTTATAGTAATCGAGAATTTGCACGTTCCATCCCCGGACCCCACCAGATTCCAACCCTTGATGCCCCCCCTATGATGCCCCTTACACAAGGTATCTGAGCACTGGAATTACCCCATTGCGTACAGGGACTTGTAGTTCAGCTTTCCTGTTACACTCCTTCACAGAAATAAAACTACAGATGCAGTGAGGTAACTCCATTATCCAGGACCAGATAAACCTGTCCGGAAAATAAAGAGCCTGTGGGCAACCCGATGAGTTTGGCAGGCAGAAATTCAGGGGTGGAAGACATGGCAACATTAATGATGGTGAATGAATACAGTAGCAAGTACATACTAGTACTACTTATCATTTCTATAGCACTACTGAAGGCCACATTCAGCATGCAAGGAAGGGGGGGGGGGGGGGGTCCTGCTCAGAAATGAAATTAGATGATCACCTAGAAGTTATGTATGGAAAGGGTTGCCTACCTTTATGTGGTTGTGCATAGCTTGGGCACAGTTGCCATTTATGAATGTATTTCATAAAATAATTATGTGCACCTATTTATTTATTGGGATTTACTCGTCGCTTTTACAAACAGATTCACCCAAAGGAGTCCAGTTTAACATAAAACTTACCATTTTGTTAACAACATAATAATAGTAAAAGTGGCCAAATATAAACATAAATAAATAAATGAGTTAAACTTGGAAATATGATGTCAGTACAATACAAAGAATACCATAATAGACAGCATGGAAAAATATTCAAATAATATAGATATAATACGATGTCAGCATAATACTAATGAAACACCTAATAAGCAAGCAATATGAGGAACTGGTCTAAGTTACAGGGTGTATAGCAAACTAGTCCAGGTGTGGGGTGAGTGTTTTAAAAGCTTGGGAAAAGAGCCAGGTTTTCACCTGCTTATAGAAGTAAAGGTAGCCTCAAGTTAGACGTAGCCCTCTGGGAGTAAGTTCCAGGTGAGGCTATAGGGTGGAGCTGGGGTGAGGTATATGGCAGAGTGCAATGGAACATAGCGAGTTAAAACTTTGGAATGGGGGGGGGGGACACCTATGTTAGCAGTAAAACAACAGTGGGACACTTTTGAACACTGTAAGGAAGGAGTCCTTCACTTCGTGACTCTGGTGCAGCTGTATCAGCTGTCTCTCCAGTACCTCTGTTACTGATGGTAATATGCACACTAAATACACTCCAAAAAATAATCAAAAATAATGCACCAACATAATACAACATATTAAACAGAATAATATTTACACTATTCTAGAAATATATGGCAGTACTTAACACTTGGCTCCCAGTTAGCCCTAGCTTTCTAGTCCAGCATCTGCCTGTTGGTCATGTGAACAAATATGTTCAGCAATACTGCAACAGAAATCTTGTAAGTTAATGAATGCCAACTATAAAATGATTTGCCTATCAGGAGGGTTTTTTTTTTTTTGGTAGGTTAGGTTGCTAAATGGCCACTAGGATTCAGATCTGCTGGTCTTTAGTTTATTGTTGAATTACCAAATATGTTTGGAATGTTTATATGTATTAGCTGTACCTAATATTTAGAGCAGTAGTCTGAGAGCCAGGGAAGCCAGGGTTCAAATTCCACTACCGCTTCTTGAGATCTTGGATAAGTCACTTAACCTTCCATTGCCTCAGGTACAAACAGATTGTAAGCCCTTCAGAGATAGGAAAATTACTACTGTACCTGAATGTACACACATTCAGCTACAACTGAAAGAGGCATGAGCTAAATCCAAATCCAAAATCCAGTACCAGGCATACTGTGCAGTAATATAAAACCCTACAAAATCACTCTGGACCTAAAAAGCAATTCTACCATACCATAACAGTATTAACTTCCAGTGGCCACACAACAAGGGTCTTCCTCAGAAAAGGCAGCACTGTCAACATTGAGGTGGGCACTAGAACGTCAATACACCTAATGAAAATTAAACAAGCTGGAATAGTACAGATCAATCCTGAACATTCAGTGCTATCAGAAAACCCATTCTTTTTCACACATGAACACAAGTAGACCCTCATCAACTGTAGAATAAATAGCCACAAACTAAAAATAGAAATATGTAGACAAAATGTATTTATTTATTTATTACATTTATATCCCATATACAGTGCAACAAGAGAGAAATAGAAAGTGACACATATCCCTCTGTACTGTGCAAAATATAAAGATGGCAAATGTAAATTTTGAAAACTGACATATTCCAATTGTTACATTTAAAATTAACAAATAAAATGAAAATAAGGTGATACCTTTTTATTGGACTAACTTATACTTTTGACTAGCTTTGAAGGCTGAAACCTCCTTCCTTAAGTCAGGACAAATGTATTACAACAGTAGTATACTGTCCTGACCTGAAGAAAGGAAAATGGATACAATGCCTTTATGAGATTTTTGCAACTACATTCAAAGCAGTTTACATATATTCAGGTACTTATTTTGTATCAGGGGCAATGGAGGGTTAAGTGACTTGCCCAGAGTCACAAGGAGCTGCAGAAGGAATTGAACTCAGTTCCGCAGGATCAAGGTCCACTGCACTAACCACTAGGCTACTCGTGGTTTTGGCCTCCAAAACCTAGTTTATAAAGGTATCACCTTATTTTCTTTCTTTTTTTATATTTATTATGTTTTAAAGTAGACTAATATGGCTACCACATTACTTCATCCTAAATTAAAATAAAACTCTTGTCTACCTTTGCTGTCTAGCCATTTGTCACGGTCCCAGGCTTTAAACAAAGTCACGGACTCTGGAACAACGTGAGCCCTTGGCCTACTGTCGTCGAGTGGCAGCAGGAGGCAAACCCCCCCAAGCAGGACTAGATTAACAAGACTGGAACAACAGGATTCTGGAACGGACTTGGCTTGGCTGGACTGGAACCAGATTGTGGAACAAGCTTGGCTTGACTGGAACTGGATGCTGGAACGGACTTGGCTTGGCCAGACTGGAACCGGATTCTGGAACGAACTTGGCTTGGCTGGATTGGAACCGGATTCTGGAACGGACTTGGCTTGACTGGAACCGGATATTCGAACAAGCTTGGCTTGGCTGGAACTGGATGCTGGAACAGACTTGGCTTGTCCAGAATAGGCAGAAGTGCAACAAAGCACCAACAAACCGGGGACCTTAGACGATGCAAAGGTAAACACAGAAGTTTCCAGGTGATTAATAAAGCCCATCAGCTGCTGAAGTTCAGCTGCAGGAATCACAAGGCAGCTACGGGTGCTGTTCAGGCACAAACAAGAGAAGCAAGTCTGGCAGCCCGGAAGATCCGGACCGGACTAGGCTGAAGTCTGGAACGGGTGACAGTTCATAGCAGCCACCGGTTTCTGGCCACCAGAGGGCGAGGCGAGCACAGACAAGGAAACAGTCACCATCATGACAACAGACAATTAACAAGGCAGAAGTGCACACAGGCACACAGACTATGAACGAACAAGGCAACAAGAAATCAAGATAGACGTGCCCACGGGCACACAGACAAGAACAAGGCAGAAGTGCTACACTGCACACGGACTAACCTGGGGACGCATTGCAAAGGCACTGAATGAAAGTGCACCACTTCCTTATAAACAGGACAGAGGCAGGAAATACACTGAACCCAAAGTGAGGCTTGAAACACACAGGAAGTGGAACCCTACAGGACAGAGGCAGGAAATACACTAAACCCAAAGTGAGGCTTGAAACACGCAGGAAGGAAACAATGCAGACAGTAGCCAGCTCAGCAGTTGACCATCGGGACATAAGGTGAGTCAAAGAGGGGTCACGGCCACAGTCATGAAAATGTCTGGTCTCATCTCTCTCTGTATTGCATGTACTTACAGCTTTCCATCTCTTTCTCTTATTCTGACTCTCTAATTCTCATTCCTCTTAGTCTCCAGTCTTTCATTAATTCTTTTCTCTCTCTCTACCGGAAGATTGGAGGGTGGCCAATGTAACACCGATTTTTTTCAAAAGGGCTCCAGGGGAGATCCGGGAAATTATAGACCGGTGAGTCTGACGTCAGGGCTGGGGAAAATGGTAGAGGCTATTATTAAAAACAAAATTACAGAGCACATCCGAGGACATGGATTACTGAGACCGAGTCAGCACGGCTTTTGTGTGGGGAAATCTTGCCTGACCAATTTACTTCAGTTCTTTGAAGGAGTAAACAAATATGTGGACAAAGGGGAACCGGTTGATATTGTGTATCTGGATTTCCAAAAGGCGTTTGACAAGGTACCTCATGAAAGGCTACAGAAGAAATTGGAGGGTCATGGGATAGGAGGAAATGTCCTATTGTGGATTAAAAACTGGTTGAAGGATAGGAAACAGAGAGTGGGGTTAAATGGGCAGTATTCACAATGGAGAAGGGTAGTTAGTGGGGTTCCTCAGGGGTCTGTGCTAGGACCGCTGCTTTTTAATATATTTATAAATGATTTAGAGATGGGAGTAACTAGTGAGGTAATTAAATTTGCTGATGACACAAAGTTATTCAAAGTTGTTAAATCGCGACAGGATTGTGAAAAATTACAAGAGGACCTTACGAGACTGGGAGACTGGGCGGCTAAATGGCAGATGACATTTAATGTGAACAAGTGCAAGGTGATGCATGTGGGAAAAAAGAACCCGAATTATAGCTACGTCATGCAAGGTTCCACGTTAGGAGTTACGGACCAAGAAAGGGATCTAGGTGTCGTCGTCGATAATACACTGAAACCTTCTGCTGAGTGTGCTGCCGGGGCTAGGAAAGCAAATAGAATGTTGGATATTATTAGGAAAGGTATGGAAAACAGATATGAGGATGTTATAATGCCGTTGTATTGCTCCATGGTGCGACCGCACCTTGAGTATTGTGTTCAATTCTGGTCGCCGCATCTCAAGAAAGATATAGTAGAATTGGAAAAGGTGCAGAGAAGGGCGACTAAAATGATAGCGGGGATGGGATGGCTTTCCTATGAAGAAAGATTAAGGAGGTTAGGGCTATTCAGCTTGGAGAAGAGACGGCTGAGGGGAGACATGATAGAGGTATATAAAATAATGAGTGGAGTGGAACAGGTGGATGTGAAGCATCTGTTCACGCTTTCCAAAAATACTAGGACTAGGGGGCATGCGATGAAACTACAGTGTAGTAAATTTTAAAAAAATTCAGAGAAAATGTTTCTTCACCCAACGTGTAATTAAACTCTGGAATTCGTTGCCGGAGAAAGTGGTGAAGGCGGTTAGCTTAGCAGAATTTAAAAAGGGGTTGGACGGTTTCCTAAAGGACAAGTCCATAAACCGCTACTAAATGGACTTGGGAAAAATCCACAATTCAGGAATAACATGTATAGAATGTTTGTACGTTTGGGAAGCTTGCCAGGTGCCCTTGGCCTGGATTGGCCGCTGTCGTGGACAGGATGCTGGGCTTGATGGACCCTTGGTCTTTTCCCAGTATGGCATCACTTATGTACTTATGTACCCGTGCCATCTAGTATTTTCTCTCCATCTCTCTCTACCACCTGCCATCCATTATCTTCTCTATCTTTCCCTCTCTCCACCATCATCTCACATCCCACATCTCCTCTGTCTGTCTGTCTGTATGTCTCTTCCTGCTTCCAGGATCAGCAGAGGAAGCAGTAGTGGCGCAGGGAGAGTCGCAGTCCCATGTGTCTTCACTTTGTTTTAATTAGCACGGACCCTGCAGAGGTGGAAACAAAAAGTGCTGTAAGGAGGTGGCAGGATAGAGAAGTGAAAGGACAATGCAGTATGGGAAGGCAGTTTTCCAGTAGGCAGGAAAGGTTGCAGTTGGGGCTGGGGAGGCTTAGTCTCTTATACCGGGCATCTGTGATGTCATCAGCATAGGTATCAGAGATAACGACCCGACACAGGCCGTGTTTCGATGCTAAAAAGCGTCTGCATCAGGGGTCAATAAATACACCAAGTAATGAATGCAAAACGAAGAGTCCTACTTGTATATGTGTTGTCAACTCACTGATCACGTAGCACCAAACAGAATATGCTGGATACAAACTACCAGAGCAAAATGATATACAAGTAGGACTCTTCGTTTTGCATTAATTACTTGGTGTATTTATTGACCCCTGATGCAGACGCTTTTTAGCGTCGAAACATGGCCTGTGTCGGTATTAGAGATAACGACCCGACACAGGCCATGTTTCGACGCTAAAAAGCGTCTGCATCAGGGGTCAATAAATACACCAAGTAATTAATGCAAAACGAAGAGTCCTACTTGTATATCATTTTGCTCTGGTAGTTTGTATCCAGCATATTCTGTTTGGTGCTACGTGATCAGTGACTGTTGGACTCACGTCTCCAGTGGTGAATCGTCTATTAGTCTCTACTTTTGCCTTCTGTGATTCGTCATCGTAGAGAACTTTTCCTGTTCTATATTTTGGATCAGCATAGGTATAGAATTTTGTGCGACTGAAGTAGCTCAGTCAGAGACTTGAGTTTGATAATAAATAAAATGGGAGACAGTATAGATCCCTGTGTTACCCCACCGTTCAGTGCCCAAGGTAATGATGTGGTGTTGTTGAAGAGAACTGATTGTTGTGTGTCTGACAAATAAGATTTGAACCATGTAAATACCGTGCCACTGATACCTATTTCTGCCAGCCTCATAAGTATGATATTGTGATCCACAGTGCTGAAGGCTGCTGAGAAATCCAGCAACACTAGTATGGTTTCTGTGCAGATCATCAAGAAGGGACACAAGCCAGATTGACATGGGTCTAGCCAATTACTTTCATTTAGCCAATTGAGTTGACTGCAGGCTGTCTATAAGTTTTTGCCAAGAAAGGAATGTTAGAGACTGGATGGTAGTTTTTAAGCTTGTCCTGGTCAAGGGCGCTGTTTTTCAGTAGAATACATGCAGAAATTTGCAGCTTTTCCAGAGCAGATGTAAATTTATGCACTCCTGGGGCTGGTTCAGGGTGCCTGCTTTATAGAGAAACATAGTTCCTTATGCTGCCTTTATGAAACAGGCACCTTTTTGGACTTATATCAGTGGCCTGTTAAGATATTACCCCATTTATATTTATGGGAACAGTGCAGTAGCACAGATCTCACTTGCTCTGTCACATTACCCCCTCACTTCCCCACAGCTAGGGATCCTCTCTGCTTAGCTCAAGCTTTCTTGCATTCCAGCTACATTCAAGTCAGAGAAAAGAAGCAGCCAGCTGGTGTAACTCACTAATCTTGAGGGATATCAAACAGCAGCAGGGTTTCAACACAGAAGAACATCCTGTTCATTTTTATTGAGAAAAAAATGCAACAAATCTAATCATGTAGCAATGTTTAATACTTTATTGCTAAGGGAATGTGAAACACCACACATAACCCCCCTCCCCAAATATAAAATGTAAAACAATTATAGATAGCAGTGAAATTATTTATACAATGTACAAACATGCCTCAACAATAGTAGCAAATTAATAAACATTTTTATGTTAGAGTTTAAGACCATTAAACAAACAGTGCATACCAGCTGAATCAGATGGTCCCTGTGGGTGTACAGCAGTACAATACTGTGCATCTCTCTCTATTGCTTCTAATTGGGTTTCTCTCAGGAAAGGAATGGAAAACAAAAATGAGGATGTTATAATGCCTTTGTATCGCTCCATGGTGTGACCACACCTCGAATATTGTGTTCAATTCTGGTCACCGCATCTCAAAAAATATATAGTGGAATTAGAAAAGGTACAGAGAAGGGTGAAGAAAATGATAAAGGAGATAGGACAGCTTCCCTATGAGGAAAGGCTGAAGCTGCTAGGGCTTTTCAGCTTGGAGAAAAGACAGCTGAAGGGAGATATGATAGAGGTCTATAAAATAATGAGTGGAGTGGAACAGGTAGACATGAATCATTTGTTTACTCTTTCCAAAAATATTAGGACTAGGGGGCATGCGATGAAGCTACAAAGTAGTAAATTTAAAACAAATCAGAGAAAATGTTTCTTCACTCAACATGTAATTAAACTCTTTAATTCGTTGCCGGAGAATATGGTAAAGGCGATTAGCTTAGTGGGGTTTTAAAAGGTTTAGACAGCTTTCTAAAGGAAAAGTCCATAGACCATTATTAAAATGACTTGGGGAAAATCCACCGCTTATTTCTGGGATAAGCAGCATAAAATGTATTGAACTTTTTTGGGATCTAGCCAGGTACTTGTGACCTGCATTAGCCACTGTTGTAAACAGGATACTGGGCTAGATGGACCACTGATCTCACCCAGTATGGCTATTTTTATGTTCTTATGTTGAATCCATCATCCTCTACCTATGTTCTCTACTCTACGTCTGTCTATAGATTTCTGCAGTAGTTCTCTCTCTCTCTATATATATATATATATACACACACACACACACACACACACACACACACACACACACACACACACACACACACACACACACACACACACACACACACACACAACACACACACACACACACACACACACACACACACACACACACACACACACACACACACACACACACACACACACACACACACACACACACACACACACACACACACACACACACACACACACACACACACACACACACACACACACACACACACACACACACACACACACACACACACACACACACACACACACACACACACACACACACACACACACACACTCATGCACACATAAACCTGCCACTGGAAGAGATGATATAAGTTTGCTACAAGTCAATCATCTCCTGCCCTTCTCAATGTCATGTAAAATGTTCATTCATCACCACACTGGCATCCTGAGCTTCAGCACAGGATTCAAAGGTCAGGCAGGCAGGCTTCAATGAAACCATTATTTATTTAAACATTTTTATTCCACTATTTCTAGAAATTCAGTGTCAGTGAGAGTGTCAGTGCTTTGCATCCTTGGGGGACTTCTGCAACTGGAGTAAAACTAGGCAGAAGTGCTCCTTTCAGATCAGGTGGTCCTTGATAAAATGGTTATCAGTACAACTGTGGCCTCAGTTGCCTTTACAACCTCCAACATACTGCTCCTCACTGTGAGGGTGTCACTCACTAGTCCTAAGTATTCAGCTCCGTAGTTGAAATGGCATTGCTCTCTTCAGTATTAGAATGCTGCAAGAAATGCAACCGCAGAGCAGCTTCGTGGATGGTTAGACAAGAAAGGGAGCCACCTGAAAATGTACACAGGAGCTCTGGATCAGCCTATGTAATGCTGCTTAAGAAAGCAGCAAATTCATGTGCATGTGAGCTTGTAAGCGATTGTATGCAGTAGACCCTTGTAGATCACTGCAATCAGTAGAGCGTATATGCCATGCTCCATTAACTCCTTGATAGCTCCTTTTTAAATTTCTGTTTGCATTACACGGGGTACATAACTTAGTAAAGTCGACATCCCTTTATATTTAAGAAGTCATTTGGTTTGTACCAATAAATAAAAGTTCCGTTTGTTGCATGAGCCAGGGCGCCCTGCCCTACACTGTATCTGTAGATGACGGTGGGATATAGAGAGAATGGAGCTCCACAGACTCCTTCCTGTGCTCTTCTCTTTCCCGTTCATGCTCAGGATCAAACTTCCCTTGCAGGACGGCCAGTTTATCCAAAGTGCGCTTTCTGTGAGGGAACAGAAGGTAGTTGTAAACCAGGGATGCCAACACTGCACCTGCCATGGGTCCCACCCAGAATATCTGTGGAGAGAGAGAGAGAAGGAGAGGAAAAAAAATTCTGTGATCAGTTTGTGGGCCACATTGGAAATCATTAAAAAAATGTTGTTGTCAAGTCACTCAAAATTCACAGCAAATAAAGCTGCTCACTTTTAACAGCTGTTCTCTGAGGACAGCAGGGTATCAGTGTTCACAAGTGGGTAAGACTATCCCATGGGATCTGGACCAGACATGTATAAACAAAGCTTTTGAAGCTTTCCAGTATGGATGTTCATAAGGCTGAAATGCTTGATTTGTTTGGCCTTTTATCCTCAGCTTTAGGACAATTTCTCGGTTCATTGCGCATGTTTGTTTTAATTTAAAAAATTTTAATGCACACTAATTGACTTAGCACTCATTAATTTGGAGGTAAGCACACATAAAATTGACTTAGTTTACACTAAAAACTTTTATTTATAGCAATTTCCATTACAAATATCAAGCAACAATTACTTGAAATACTTGTACAGCTGCATTGGCTCCCAATAAAATACAGAATATGTTTCAAAGTTTTAGGGCCTCTTTTATGAAACCATGTGGTAATGCTGATGAAGCCCATTCAAAGTGAATGGGCTTTGTCGGCATTACCGCACCAGGAATTGCTAGCTTGGTTTGGTAAAAGAGGCCCTTATTTATTTATTTATTTTATTAATGTATTTATACCCCACATTATCCCCACAGACATGCAGGCTCAATGTGGCTTACATAAACCAGAGATTGAGAGCTCCGGGTGATATCAGATACAAATGAGAATAGTAGAGTAGAAGGGTAAGAAAGAAAAGATACTTTACATATAACAGTACAAAAGAATAGGACTAAACAGGATCCACATTTCCCAGCTGGCAGAGATGATAGTCCTAATTGATCCCGGAGAAAATGCTTTGGTAAACAGATGCGTTTTTAGTGCCTTGTGAAAGGTAAGGTAGTCTCTCTGACTGGTGATGGCTTTAGGAAGTGCATTCCATAGTTGCGCACTGATGAAGAAAGCTTGATGCCTGAATAGATCCGTGCTTACAGCCTTTCCAGCTAGGACAGTGCAAGATGAGATATAATCTTGAGGACGGGTCAGCATTTCTGGCTGGCATGTCAATCACATTCAGCATGTAACTGGGGACATCCCTGTTGACGATTTTGTGAACCACGGTGCAAACCTTGAATTAAATGCGCTCCTTGATCGGAAGCCAGTGAAGATTAGCAAGAAGAGGCATCACACTATCGAACCGGGCTTTATTGAAGACAAGTCTCGCTGCTGTATTTTGGACAGTCTGTAGTTTTCTCAAGACAAAGCCCTTACAACCTGCTAATGTACCATTGCAGTAGTCCATGTGACAAAGCACCAATGATTGTACCATATTTCTAAAGAGTGGTCTCGGGAAGAGGTGGCGTACTCGCTTGAGCTTCCACAACATGATGAACATCTTCTTGGCTTGCGCCTTTGCTTGACTTTCATATGTTAAAAAACGGTCAAATATTACTCCCAAAATTTTCAAACTGTCAGAGATAGGAAGGGTTAGACTATTGACCACAATAGAAGTGGGAGTGATGAACTTGTGACACACAAAGTTTTATATGAAGGTGTTCCATCATATCTCAGCTTTGGTTATTCCATATATTCCAACACGAACTCTGCCTCTTCCATCTTGAGCGACATGGGAATCCACAAGAAATAGCGCCTTTTATATTTTGGCTTTGAGACTGTGGAATTCTTTGCCTCAATACATTAGACTTGAAAAATCACGCACAACTTTTCAGATCAGTATTAAAATCCTATCTGTTCCAAGTACTCTTTAATTGTTTTTGAGCATTGATAGGACGTGTTTTTAGGATGGTGGGCAGATTGGTTCAATTGAGAGCATAAGGATAGATGAATGAATGGACCATTATATTATGATGTTCTGTTGTGTGGATGATTGTCTCTTTCCTTTCACATAATGGAGTTCCTTTTGTCCTGTGTTAGTGTCTTCATGTTTTTAGTTATTTTTACTTATGTAAATCTGTGCTTTGTTGTTATTTATCTTTGTGTAAACCATTCTGACCATTTTGTATAGTAAAGACGATATAGTACATTTTAATAATAAACACAAACACATCATCTTGTTGATTTTCCCCGTCTTTTTCCAGGACTTCATTTCCTTCATTCTCCATGACTTCTTCTTATGTCTCTGACGTCGATCCTTCTGTTTCTTGTTTTTTTTCTCTCCATTTCTCTTATCTGCCTTTCTATGTACCTATATCTAGATTTCATTCCTCCATTTCCTACTCCTACTTCCCTAGTTCTCCCATTCCCCAACCTCCTGCTCTCCCACACTCTTCATACAGTTAGTCCATTTCTACTTTCCATACTTGTCTACTCCCCAGCCTCATATGCCGTCTTCTGCCTCTCATCCCTTCATCAACTCCATTAACTTTCCTATCACTCATTTCCTCTCCATGCCTAGTTCCTATTCAGGCTTCTCGTTCCATTTACATCCCCTATTTCCACCATCTCTCACCTCCTTCAAAGACCCCTCTCCTTCCTTAGACTCTCAGCCTCTCCGAAGCCTTCTGTCCTTTTCAACTGCCCCTTAGCCCCTCCAGGTCCTTCAAATTGTCTCCCCTCCCCATCTTAGATTACAAGAACATAAGCATTGCCACAGTGGGTCAGACAGGAGGTCCATCAAGCCCAGTATCTTGTTTCTAACAGTGGCCAATCCAGGCCACAAGTACCTGTAAAGATCCCAAAAGAGTAAAAACAGATTTTATGCTGCTTAAGCAGTGGATATTTCCAAGCCCATCTTAATAATAATTTATGGACTTTTCTTGTAGGAAATTGTCCAACCCTTTTTAAAACCCTGCTAAGCTAACTGCTCTTATCACATTCTCTGGCAATGAATTCCAGAGTTTAATTACATGTTGAGTGAAAAGCGAAGTTACTTACCTATAGCTGGTGTTCTCCAAGGACAGCAGGCCAACTAGTCTCACAGGTGGGTAACGTAATCCACAGAGCCCGGTGCAAAAACACTGCCTAGAGTACTTTCCCATTAAGAGTTTGAGGCAGCGCTCCCACCGTGCATGTGCAGGTGCCTTCCTGCCCGAGTCACGAGTGTGGGACCAACAGTAATATAATATAGCTAATAATAACTCCAATTCCTAGAGGAGGAGGAAGGATATGTGAGACTAACAGGGGCATTTTCAAAAGAGAAGAACACCCATCTTTCGACACAAATTGGGAGATGGACGTCCTTCTCTCAGGGTCGCCCAAATCGGCATAATCAAAAGCTGATTTTGGGTGTCCACAACTACAGTCCGTCGCAGGGACGACCAAAGTTCCCGGGGGCGGGTCGGAGGCGTAGCAAAGGCGGGACTGGGGCGTGCTTGAGAGATGGGTGTACTCGGCCGATAATGGAAAAAAGAAGGACGTCCCTGACGAGCGTTTGGTTGACTTTACTTGGTCCATTTTTTTTCACAACCAAGCTTCAAAAAAGGTGCCCGAACTGACCAGATGACCACCGGAGGGAATCGGGGATGTCCTCCACTTACTCCCCCAGTGGTCACCAACTCCCTCCCACCCTAAAAAAAAACTTAAAAATTTTTTTTTGCCAGCCTCTATGCGAGCCTCAAATGTCATACCCAGCTCCCTGACAGCAGTATGCAGGTCCATGGAGCAGTTTTAGTGGGTGCAGTGCACTTCAGCCAGGCGTGCCCAGGCCCATCCCCTGCTACCTGTTACACTTGTGGTGGTAAATGGGAGCCCTTCAAAACCCACCCAAAACCCACTTACCCACATGTCGGTGCCCCCCTTTACCCCTTAGGGCTATGGTAGTGTTGTGGGGAGTGGGTTTTGGGAAAGGTTGGGGGGCTCAGCACCCAAGGTAAGGGAGCTATGCACCTGGGAGCAATTTGTGAAGTCCACTGCAGTGCCCCCTAGGGTGCCCGGTTGGTGTCCTGGCATGTCAGAAGGACCAATGCACTATGAATGCTGGCTCCTTCCATGACCAAATGGTCGTTTCTGAGATGGGCGTCCTCGGTTGCCATTATTGCCAAAGCTGCTCTATTCCAGGAATTTCAACAGTTGTCAGATAGTAAAAGTTATAGTCTTACCCAGTGGAAGTCAAAGTGTCCAGTTATCAAGGCAGGGCCAAAAGAGCGAGCAGGATTCATGGAGCAGCCTGTGTAATAAATCTAAAATAAAATAAACATAAGAAATATAAGAAGCACTTTTAAAGTGAGGGTATTTCATGGTTGTGTGTTATCTTTCTGAAAGAAGCTGGAATAGTAATCTTTTCCTTATAGCACTTCCTGCTGGGAGGGCACTGCCAGCTTCTCCAACAGCCAGCACTCCTTCATATTACCTACACTATTTCGTGCTGGGAGAGGCTAGGACTGCAGGTGCACTGAGCTCCCTTCCTGGGTCAATGCTATTATACCATTCCTTACTGTGATTCCTGCTAAGAAAGTCTGGACTGGAATTTGTAGTTAAGAACAACTGGGGAAAGCATGCAGAGCATGGCTCAAAAAATTCTTTCCAATCCCTCTGCATGTATGTGTGATGTGTGTCTTGTGTCTATGTTTTGCCTCTGTGTGTTGTATGTATCTCTGTACTGTATGTTTATTTTGAATGTTTGCATTTTTCTTTGTGGGCTGGTATGTCTGAGCATGTTCATATGTGTTCATGTTTGTGTGTCAGTGCATGTATGTTTGTGTGCATGTGGCTGCTTGCATGTGTGTGCCTATGCCTGAATAAGCATGTTAGTATGTGTTTGTATTTACCTCTATGTTGATTCTCTCTGTGTATGTGATTGGGAGATGAGATGAGAGGGAAGAACTGCTTGACATATGCAGTTCCATATGTGCTATTTATTGTGAATCAGTTTGTAGGTTGCAGCTGTTAGAACTTTTTGTAGGGGGGGGGGCATCATTTCTGTTCTATCTCCCATCTCATGCAGAAACATCAGCATAGGCTCCTGGTATAAGAGGCTTGGGGAGGCTAAAAGGCTTATTTTCAATAGAGAAGGACGCCCATCTTTCAACACAAATTGTAAGATGGGCGTCCTTCTCACAGGGTTGCCCAAATCGGTATAATTGAAAGCCGATTTTGGGCGTCTCCAATTGCTTTCCGTCACGGGGACGACGAAAGTTCACAGGGGCATGTCGGAGGCGTAGCGAAGGCGGGACTTGGGCGTGCCTAACGCATGGGTGTCCTTGACTCATAATGGAAAAAAGGGCGTCCCTGACGAGCGCTTGGACGACTTTACCTGGTCCAGTTTTTCTTATGACCAAGGCACAAAAAGGTGCCTGAACTGACCAGATGACCACTGGAGGGAATCGGGGATGACCTCCCTTTACTCCCCCAGTGGTCACTAACCCCTTCCCACCCTCAAAAAAGAACTTTAAAAATATTTTGTGCCAGCCTCTATGCCAGCCTCAGATGTCATACTCAGGTACACCGCAGCAGTATGCAGGTCCCTGGAGCAGTTTTAGTGGGTGCAGTGCACTTCAGGCAGGCGGACCCAGGTCCACCCTCCCTACATGTTACACTTGTGGTGGTAAATGTGAGCCCTTCAAAACCCACCACAAACTCACCACAAACCCACTGTACCCACATCTAGGTGCCCCCTTCACCCATAAGGGCTATGGTAGTGGTGTACAGTTGTGGCTAGTGGGGTTTGGGGAGGGGGGGCTCAGCACACAAGGTAAGGAAGCTATGTACCTGGGAGCTTTTTCTGAAGTCCACTGCAGTGCCCCCTAGTGTGCCCGGTTGGTGTCCTAGCATGTCAGGGGGACCAGTGCACTACGAATGCTGGCTCCTCCCATGACCAAAGGGCTTGCATTTGGTTGTTTCTGAGATGGGCGTCCTTAGTTTCCATTATCGCCGAAAATCAGAAACAACCAAGTCTAAGGACGACCATCATGCCAAGATTTGGGCGTCCCCGACTGTATTATCAAAACGAAAAATGGACGCCCATGTTGTTTCGATAATATGGGTTTCCCCGCCCCTTTGACAGGATGTCCTGTTAACCTATGACGTAATGCTTTTCTAATAAAAGAGTGAAAGTGCTTGAGCAAACTGAGCCAGTCAGGTGTTATTTTGTTGAGCTTAAGCGGACACTGTGACTCTGCTTCCAAAAGCTTTTGCTATTTACTAGTACTTTGTATGTGTGAGTTATTCTTTCCCTTGGCCTCATTCAGGGGCAGGAAGTAAGAGCTGGGTGAGAGTTTCAAGCAAGCAAGCAGAAAGATGGGGTAATGCTGGATTAGGGAGAAGAAAGAGAGAGAGTGATGGGATAATGCTGATTGGCAGGGGGAGATAGAGATTGTAATGCCACATTGCGAAGGGGGGGGGGGGGCGGGAGAGAAACAGAGAAGAGATTTGGATGACAGTGGAAGAGATGGAAGATTAAATGAAAGACTGGGGAATAAGAGGAAGAGGAATTGGAGGGTTTGGGTGAGGGAAAGATATGGAAAGATGTAATAGATGCAGTGTAAAAAGGAAGATTGAAGAGCGAATAGTAAGACTGAGTGAAATCTGAATGAACAGAAAGGCAGGAATATAGAACACTGAAAGAAAAAGATCAGTAACTAGAGACTGGCAGCACATGATTAGAAAAAAAATGGCTAGACAACAAAAGTAAAGAAAATAATTTTAAAAATTAGGGTGAAATAGTGTTATAGTGCTGTTAGTTCAGTTTAAACATAAATTAAGATAAAACAAAAATGCTTTTTATTTGACTAATTCAATACATTTTTGACTAGCTTTCAGAGGACAAAACCATGTTCCTCTGGTCAGATTTTGGCCTCTGAAAGCTAGCCAAAAATATTTTGAATTAGTCCAATGAAAAGGTATCACCTTATTTTCCAATTTTTATTTTATTTTTATTTGTTTGTTTGTTTATACTGTAGTCATTGGAATTTGAAAGTTACATCTGTTGTCTTTATATTTTGCACAGCACAGGAGTACATATTATCACCATATTTTTCCTCTGGTGTTGCACTATATGCAGGCTCCAGTTTCCTGGTAGTTCAGTGTAATTTTTGTCTATTTATTTCTGTGTTTAGCTTGTGGTTACTTATTCTGTATTTGATGAGGGTCTGTCTATATTCTGTGTGTGTGGAAAAGGGATTGAACGATCTGTAGTAATCTGTCTTATTTAGGGGTCTTTTTACTAAGCTACGGTAAGCACTAACAAGTGCTTACGCTGGGTTAAAATGCGCTGTGGGTTAAAATGCGCTCAGGTGTCTTTTTGCATGTGCTAAAACAGTTTTTATTTTTTAGTACTGGGGGAGTCTGAGGGCAGAGAGAAGGCATGTTCTGTGCTAATCAGTTAGCGCAGCTACATTGCTACACGCTAACCGATTAGCGTGTGATTAGCATGTGCATTCTTACCTCCTACAAAATAGGTGTTGGTAAGTGCTCACGCGGTAATGGCCATGCACTAATGGGAAAATTAGTGCATGGCATTATTTTAGAAATAGAAAAATTGGCCATTTCCCGATAGCACTAAAAGTGGCCTCAGCACGTGGGAAAGACCCATGAGGAGGATAGTGCAGGCCATTTTTTAATGCTGCTTTGTAAAAGGGTCCCTTATTTTTCACAGTAGGTGTACTGATGTTTTACTGCCCACTGCAATGTTTACTGTTAGATATTTTCCTAGGGTAGGCCCTTGTTATGTGACTCCTGGAAGTTAGTGCTATTATGGTATGGTAGAATTGCTCTATAGGTCTTGAGTGTGTTTTGTAGGCTTTTGCGGTATGCCTGATACTGGATTTTGGATTTGGATTTAAATCACACCTTTCTCTGTAGAAGCTAATAAATAGAAATAAAAAAAACATAGAAAAGACAATAAGATGATACCTTTTTTTAATGGACTAAAAATACATTTTTTGATTAGCTTTCAAAGGTAACCCTTCTTCAGATCAGAAATGAGCAAATGTGGACAAATATCAGAACACAAAACCATTCCAATGATAGTCTCACAAGAAGAGGGTGGGGTGGGTTAGCTGCAAAACAGGGAGAGGCAGTGAGAGATGGATGGCTAATAAGAGAGTGAAAAAGCAGTATAATTTTATGGTTTACAATGGGCTAGAAAACACAGATCTTTGTTTAATCCTGTCTGGTAGGTGTAAAAATGTTTCATCATTTTGATTTCAAAGGTCTTACATTCCTGGATTGCCTTAAAAATTTCCTTTCAGTATTCTCGCCATAAAATCATTGATGCAGTGTTCTGGTTTTGTAAATTGCTGTCCCACAGAGGTGACATCCTGGTTGGCATTGTGATGTTTAGCATGATGTCTATGTAAATTGAATCTTGCCTTTAGCATCTGGCTTGTCTCTCCAATATAGCACCCTTCTTCAAACTTTTTGCATTGAATGAAATATATTACATTTGAAGATGAGTATATGAAGGATCACCTTATGCTGAATGTGAGTGACTGTGAGATCCTGTGAAATGTGTTGGCACAGTTTGCAGCTTGTTATATTGCAGGGATGTGTAACATTCTCTTCTTTTTTTTTTTTTATTTATTTATTTATAAGATTTTACATTTATAATCAAGTACATACTTGTTTGAAAAGCATTATGTTACAGAATCAATAAAGAAGAAAATTAAATTGCAAGAAAGAAAAAACTTAAACTTCTGCTCAAGTCCACAATCTGAAAACAAGATGTTTTAGAAATGGAATATGTTTTAAGCATTTTTTTTTTTTATAGGATAAAACTAACAAAAATAACAGGCTAGTGTCAACAGCGTTTAAACTAAATCAACGGGTAGGTGGTAAGGTACCCCTATTTTGCCTTGAGATAAGAAATGTTGTTAGTTGAGCAGGATCAAAAAAAGTAAATTTATTAGACTGGTACCTTACCACACACTTGCATGGATACCGCAAGAAAAATGTAGCACCCAGCTGAGTTACTGCTGGTTTCATTAATAGAAATAATTTCCTACGTTTTTGTGTCTCTCTAGAGACATCAGGGAACATCTGAATTTTCTGGCCAAGAAATGTTTTATGCTTATTTTTAAAAAACATAGACATCAACCATTGCTTGTCTGGTGCAAGCGCCACAGTCACTACTAACGTAGTGGGTATTATATCTTCAATGTCTGTTGATTCTAATAATGCCGTTACATTCAGCGAGTGATCTTGTTCTTTTTTTTCCTCCAAGTTTTCTTTAGTTGGTAAATAGTAAACATACGTAAAAGGGGGAATCAGCTCTTCTTTTATTTCAAGTATCTCCGTCAAATATTTTTTCCACATTTCCCTAGGAGGCTTAGTAATATGTTTGGGAAAATTTAACAACCGTATATTATTATTTCTAACGGTATTTTCAAGAAGTTCAGTTTTTCTCCTTAATGAGGACAAGTCCTTCATCATTGCTTCCTGGTGTGTTTGAAGTGTTTTCATATCTACGTCATTTTTCACCTTTAACTTTTCCAATTCCCCTACTTTTATGTCCAATTTTTTTATTTTTTCCTCATGATTTTTCATTTCCTGGTTTAACGTATTTATTTGAGGAGTAAGTGACTTCCCTAAATCTGCTATCAAGGTCCACAAACAATCCATAGTCACTTCAGCTGGCTTTATAGTTTGAAAGGAAAAAAGTGGTGGTATTACCTCTTCCTGTGAAGACAAATCCACGTTCAAACCAGCAACATTTCGTTCCGAAATCGCTGGTATGGTCGGTGTCTCAATCAAGGCGTATTGCTCTCCAACCGGCAGTTGTTCCGCCTCCCGACTCTGATCGGTCTCACCACCATCGGGGGAACGATTCAGAGTCGTCTCCGAAGGAGTGCTAAAGCCAAACGGCTGTGGGGGCGGTTCCCGCATGTCAGGGCTGAGCGTAAGCTCGAGTCCAGGAGACACCGCTGTGCTTCCATCTGCACCAGCGTGAATCAGCGGACTTATTCCCGACAATCCGGGCGCTGTACAAGATGATGGCGCAGTCATCTGTAGGAAGGAGCGGATGTCTTGCAACATTCTCTTCTTTTTGAGCTTGTTTGGGAACTTGATTTTCACTAATTTGTGTTTCAAATTAGGTGGCTGTCAAAAGGTATTGCACTAAAAGCAGTGGCGTACCAAGGGGGGGGGGGGCGGTGGGGGCGGTCCGCCCCAGGTGCATGCTGCTGGGGGGGGGGGGGGGGGTGTGCCGCGGCGCGTGCCTGTCAGCTGAGTTCGCTGACTTCGCTAACTTCGCTGCAGCTCCCTCTGCCCCGGAACAGGTTATTTCCTGTTCCGGCCGGGGCAGAGGGAGCTGCAGAAAGTTAGCGAAGTCAGCTGACAGGTGCACGCTGCAGCACCCCCCCCCCAGTGGCATGCACCCGGGGGGGGTGTCATTTCGCCGGGGGGGCCCGCGCTGCACCTGGGGGGGGGGGCGCATCGGCGATCCGCCCCGGGTGTCATGCCGGCTAGGATTGCCACTGACTAAAAGAGAAATTAGATATAATAGGCATCTCTGAGACCTGGTGGAAGGAGGATAACCAGTAGGACACTGTCATACCGTGGTACAAATTATATCGTAGTGATAGGGTGGATCGAATTGGTGGAGGGGTAGCATTTGTATGTTAAGGAGGGCCTTGAATCAAATAGATTGAAAATTCTTCAGGAAACACAACACATCTTGGAATCCCTATAGATTGAAATTCCTTGTGTAAAGGGGAAAAGGATAGTGAAAGGAATGTACTACCGTCCACCTGGCCAGGATGAACAGACGGATGTAGAAATGATATCAGAAAATAAGGAGGCTAACAAACTGGGGAACACAATAATAATGGGTGATTTCAATTACCCCAGGGCATACTAGGGAGGTAAAATTCCTTGACAAAATCAAGGACTGCTTTATGGAGCAACTGGTACAGGAGTCAACAAGAGGCGGAAAATTCTAGACCTAGTAAGTGGAGCACATAATCTGGTGCAGGAGATAATGGTGATGGGGCCGTTTGATAACAGTGATAATAATATGATCAGATTTGATATTGGTTTTGGGAGGGGGGGCGTTTCAAGATGGCTGCCAAGTAAGACGCTGTGACAAGAGTTTCTGCAAAGTTGGGAGATTTAAATCTTTTCTTCTAAAGAGTTTAATACTATGCCACATATGAAACACAAAGGGATGGTGAGACAGGTTCCCCCGCCCTTCTCAACCTCCACCTCGACCCAACTGAGCATTGAGCGTTACCTCACCGGGACCTCCCAAACGCCGAGGGAAACGGATCCCAGCGTGGTGATATCCAGAGAGGGGGAATCGCCACTGGGAGAGGAAATTTCTCTCTCCGCCATCATTGCTTCTTCCTCCGTGCCCGGCTTCGGCAGCTGCCCTGGAAGCGACTCAGCCTGTAGCCGGAAGTGCTTCAGACGCGTTGCAGAGCGAGGGACTAGAGCCATTGCGAGATAAGCCGAGGACCAAGACTAAACTCTCGGAAAAAGAAACGGAGGTTAATCTGGAAAAGATCTGGTGGATGTTGACCGAAAAGAATTCCACACTACAAAAGTCGTCAGGTGAAGTACTAGCTCTTAATGAAAAATTTCAAGATTTGAAAACTATAGTAGAATCAGTTAAGCAAGAACTACCAGTTAAAGTTACGAATTTACAAGAAAATGTTGAAAAACTTCAAGGCTTTAAACATATGGTGGTTAAAGATAATACTGAGATATGACGCAAAATAGAACAGATTGAAAATTATAACAGAAGTTTGAACTTGAGAATTCTTAATTTTCCTAAACTACCTGGGAATCCCCCTTTGGATTTATTTAAAAGATACCTCAATGAGAATTTGAAAATTCCTCTGGATGTTATATCTCCAATTAATAAGATATATTATATTTTGAATCCTGGTAGGGAACAAGGAAAAAAGAAAGAAGCAGAAAATTCCAATATAGATCTGAATAATTTAACAGCCCTTTTGGAGCAAACTTTGGATACGACAACTGAAAGAACTACACTGTTAGTATCATTTGTGTTCGAGCAAGATCTTAACCACGTGATGAAATTATACTTTAAGAACATTAACTCCGTCTTTGGTGGAGAAAAAGTATGGATATACTCAGACATGACAAAACAAACACAACAGAAAAGAAAAGCTTTTTTAGCTTTGAAAAAACAGACAATTGAAATTGGAGGAACTTTTTTCCTAGCGTACCCCTGTAAGTGTATTGTTAAATTAGGTAGCACTAAATACGTCTTCTATTCACCAGATCAGTTATGATCATTTCTAGATATGAAACAATTGTAATAACAGCTTTAAATTTAAAGTTAAAGAGGAGGTAGTGCAGTTTAATTTTCTTGTTCTATGTTTATGGTTAAATAATCCTCTATTCAACCCCCCCCCCCCCCTATCATGTGGTCTGAGAAAGCATAACAATTTATATTGAAAAGTTTATATTAGCTAAAAGTTATTTACTCATTTTTTTCTTTCTTCCTTTCCTCTTCTTTAATGGATTTTATAAGTTTGTATTTAACTTTGGCTAAATGTTAAAATGAATATATTACTACTACTTAACATTTCTAGAGCGCTACTAGGGTTACGCAGCGCTGTACAATTTAACAAAGAGAGACAGTCCCTGCTCAAAGAGCTTACAATCTAATAGACAAGTGAACGGTCGGTCCGATAGGGGCAGTCAAATTGGGGCAGTCTGGATTCACTGAACGGTAAGGGTTAGGTGCCGAACGCAGCATTGAAGAGGTGGGCTTTAAGCAAAGACTTGAAGACGGGCAGGGAGGGGGCTTGGCGTAAGGGTTCAGGAAGGTTGTTCCAAGCATAGAGTGAGGCGAGGCAGAATGAGCGGAGCCTGGAGTTGGTGGTGGTGGAGAAGGGTATTTCCAGATGAGAATAATCTTGTCAAATAATTCGGAAAAAAAAAGATATTGGTTTTGGAGTAAATACACAGAGGAAATCCAATACTTTAGCATTTAACTTTCAAAAAGGAGACTATGATAAAATGAGAAGAACGGTGAAAACAAAATTTAGAGGTGCAGCTGTGAAGGTCAAAAATTTATATCAGGTGTGGATGCTGTTCAAAATTCCATCCTGGAAGCCCAGGCCAAATATATTTCATGTATTAAAAAAGGGGAAAGGAAGACCAAACAACAGCTGGCATGGTTAAAAAATTAGGTGAAGGAAGCTATTAGAAAATCCTTCAGAAAACGGAAGAAGGATTTGACTGAAAATGATAAGAAACAGCATAAGGAATGGCAAGTCAAATGTAAAGTACTGATAAGGAAGGCAAAGAGAGACTTTGAAAGGGGTACTCAGGGAAGACAAAGCCATAGTGGAGAGATTAAATGAATTCTTTGCTTCGGTTTTCACCGAGGAAGATTTGGGAGAGATACCGCTGCCAGAAAAGATATTCAAAGCTGATGAGTCAGAGAAACTGAATTAAATCTCTATAAACCTGGAAGATGTAATGGGGCAATTTGAAAAATTGAAGAGTAGCAAATCACCTGGACCAGGTGGTATTCATCCCAGAGTACTGACAGAATTGAAAAATGAACTTGCAGAACTATTGTTAGTAATATATAATTTATCTTTAAAATCAAGCATGGTACCAGAAGATTGGAGGGTGGCCAATGTAGCACCAATTTTTTAAAAAGGTTCCAGAGGTGATCTGGGAAATTATAGACCAGTGAGCCTGACGTTGGTGCCAGGCAAAATAGTAGAGACTATTATAAAGAACAAAATTACAAAGCATATTATTAGGAATGGAAAATAAAAATGAAGACATTATAATACCTTTGTATTGCTCCATGGCACGACAGCACCTCAAACTTTGTGTGCAATTCTGGTCACCGCACCTCAAAAAAGATATAGTGGAATTAGAAAAGGTACAGAGAAGTGTGATGAAAATGATAAAGGGGATGGGACGACTTCCCTATGAGGAAAGTCTAAAGTGGCTAGGGATGAGGGGAGATATGATAGAGGTCTATAAAATAATGAGTGGAATGGAACAGGTAGACGTGAATCATTTGTTTACTCTTTTCAAAAATACTAGGATTAGGGGGCATGCAATGAAGCTACAAAGTAGTAAATTTAAAACAAATCATAGAAAATATTTCTTCACTCAGTGTGTAAACTCTGGAATTCATTGCCAGAGAACGTAGTAAAAGCAGTTAGCTTAGCAGGGTTCAAAAAAGGCTTGGCTAGCTTCTTAAATGAGAAGTCCATAAGCCATTATTAAAATGACTTGGGGAAAATTCACTGCTTATTTCTAGGATAAGCAGCATAAAATATATTGTACTGTTTTGGGATCTTGCCAAGTACTTGTGACCTGTATTGGTCACTATTGGAAACAGGATGCTGGGTTTGTTGGACTTTCGGTCTGTCCCAGTATGGTGTACTTATGTACTTATGATGTTTGTATATAGCCATTGCTGATGGAAACTGTGGTGTCTAGAAAGCTGACTTTCTCTGGGAAGTAGCCAATTTTGAATTTGATTGTAGGATTGTATGTATTGAAAGATGTGGAAAATTGTTTGAGGGTCTCTTCTCCCTCAGTCCAAATCATTAAAATGTCATCAATATACCAGTAGTGTTTTAGAGGTTTAGTCTGATATGTGTTCAAAAATGTCTCTTGGCCATGAAGAGGTTAGCATATTGTGGTGCCATCCTGGTGCCCACAGCAGTGCCCATGATTTGCAGATAGATATCATTATTAAAGCAGAAACTAAACTAAACTAAATAGTACTTTTATACAGCAACAACCTTACTGGTTCTGTGCAGTTTACATCCAAGAAAACCAGGCACACCTGGAAAGTAACAAGCAAGGAAAAAACCATAAAACAGGAAATTAAACTAAAAAAAAAATCATTATAACTCATAGTTGTGAGTTAGAATGAATTTGATTAATTTTGTAATAGTTTCCGGTGAGTATTAGTGGCTCAGGATGTTTTTTTTTTTTTTAATTATTTATTTATTTATTTATTAGTATATTTCATTATTTCACTACAAATTGTGAATATGCAATTGGCATTACAATCAGGAAATCCATATAAGAATAAATCTTAAGGCCTATTCGTCCACAAATTAAGAAACATTTGGTTCCAAAAATCCAGAAATATAAGTAACATAAGGTATTTAAGAAAAATAATCTACCAGTTGCTACCTCGGGTTAACGACCCTAGCCTGCTATTTATGGAGGGCATACAACATTCATATCTACTCTAGCATCAAGAAATTCTTTTAACTGTTTAGGGTCCACAAATTGAAACTGTTTGCCCTCCAGCAGTAAATTACATGTACAAGGAAATCGTAATACAAAATTTATTCCCAATGCCAACGCTCTAGGACGCTGTTCCAAAAAGGCCCTGCGTCTAGTTTGTGTAGGCCTTGAGAGATCTAGAAAAATACGGACCTTTGATCCCATAAACAGATTTTCTAAATGTCTTAAGGAAAGTCTTAATATAGCATTGCGGTCAGGCTCCAGAACAAAAGTGACCAGCATAGTAGACCTCTGAGTAATAATTTCCAGTGAACTCTCGAGGAATGAAGTCAGATTCATTCCATCCCCCACCACTGGGGGGTTTCCATCACCCCCCTTTGGGTTCCAGATGTAATAGGCCCGTGTTATGGGGGGTAACGAATCCTTATCCATTCCAAGAATGTCCACCATATATTTTTTGACCATTTCAACAGGTGGAATTAAAGGAGACTTAGGGAAATTAAGAAACCTAAGGTTAAGTCTCCTAGCCTGATTCTCCAAGTACTCCATTCGTTTGTAGAGAAAATTGTTATCCTTAACCAATGCAGTCTCTAAAGTTCCCATTTCTTGCAATTTAGTATTCATATTTTCCAATTTCGAGGACTGCTGTGCAGACACCTGTGCTTGGAGTAGCGCAGCTTCAGAAAGAGTTTTTATATTGTTAGTATTTTCTTTTAATGTGGTTTGCATAGAGATTTGAATGTTGTAGACCATGTCCCATAGTGACTCTAGTGTCACAGTTGCTGGTCTAACCACGCCACTAGCTCCAGGAGGGGATTGAGTTTGGGCGCCAACTTGAGACAGTCTAGTAACAATGTCCTGAGGAAATACCTGTAGTGCTGATTGAATTAGTGCTTCTCTTGGTTGGTGTTCATTCTCTGTCGCTGCAGTCCTTCCCTCGGGCAGTTTAGGCTGAACTCCTTCGTTCTCCGTCTCTGCTTGGGCTGTCAGCAACTCCCTTCCGGGCTGAGGTGGAGCAATGCGCTCCACAGGGCTCAGGGAAGCCCCGTTAGTGCTCTCAATCGACGCCGACGCATCGAGAGCTGCAGAAGGGGTCGAAGTTCCCCGAGGTCCCGGTTGTTGCCTCGGGAACTGCAGGGTCGTCTGCCGCCACGCCAAAGGTGCCTCAGGAACCGAGGAATGCTCCTTGACTTTCCCCCTCCGTTTCCCCATCGTAGGGGACGAGGTTACAGAGGCAGCGAGAACGCCAAACAACAGAGTCACCTCAGCAGCAAATTCAGGTGCGTCCGGTCAGAGCGCCATCTTGGATCACAAAATTGCGGAAGTTACATCAGAGGGCGGGACTTGAGGGAAGGCCGGCCAACGACAAAGTGAGTTTTCTGCCCTCAGACGCGAGGCACCGGCACCGCCGCTTGAAGGTTTTTTTTTAAAATGCTGGCTCGGGTCAGGTGAGGTGCGGGCGAAAGACGAGGGTCGTTTGGCGGGTCGGGGGGGGGGGGCAGACGGGAGATGTCTCAGGTGGCTGGAGGGAGGGGGAGCAGCAGGGGAACGAGGAGACTCGCGTCGCAGGACATGGGTGGAGGGCAGGGGGGGTTACTGGACATAGGTGGATGGCAGTTGGCAAGGGGGGCAGGAGGGTCGCTGGACATGGGGTGGATGGAGGGGAGGAGGGCTTCTGGACATAGGGGGATGGCAGGGGAGGGCAGGGGGCACAGGAGGGTCACTGGACATGGGTGGATGGCAGGGGAGGGGGTTTCTGGACATAGGTGGATGGCAGGGGAGGGCAGGGGGCACAGGAGGGTCGCTGGACATGGGTGGATGGCAGGGGAGAGCATAGGGGACAGGGGGGGTTGCTGGACATGGATGGCGGGGGGGACAGGAGGGTCGCTGGACATGGGTGGATGGCAGGGGAGGGGGGTTTCTGGACATAGGTGGATGGCAGGGGAGGGCAGGGGGCACAGGAGGGTCGCTGGACATGGGTGGATGGCAGGGGAGGGCATAGGGGACAGGGGGGGGTTGCTGGACATGGATGGCAGGGGGGACAGGAGGGTCGCTGGACATGGGTGGATGGCAGGGGAGGGGTTTCTGGACATAGGTGGATGGCAGGAGCGGGCAGGGAGGACAGGAGGGTCGCTGGACATGGGTGGATGGAGGGGAGGGGGTCTCTGGACATAGGTGGATGGCAGGGGAGGACAGAGGGGACAGGGGGGGGTTGCTGGATATAGATGGATGGCAGGGGGGACAGGAGGGTCGCTGGACATGGGTGGATGGAGGAGAGAGAAGAAATGCTGGACATGGATGGAGGCGAGGGAAGAGTGAGGAAGGAAATGAGGTGAGGGAAAAGGAAGAGAGGAGATAAAGTGCACATGGATATAGAAAATAGGCAGAAGCTGGATCCACTGGACAGTCAAGTCTGCGGAGGACCCAGCTTTTACTTACGGATGTAGGGCAAGAAATGAAGAAGAAAGGCGGAAAGTAAAGAAATAAATGGAAAGGAAGCCCTGGAAACGGAGTTAAGAGGACAGATAGCAGCACAATCGGATACTGAGCCAGCATGATCAGAAAAACAAAGTCACCAGACAACAAAGGTAGAAAAAACTATTTTATTCAGGATTTATTAATTGGAATATGTTAGTTTTTGGAAATGTGCATCTGTGATATTTTTCATGTAAGTTTTAATTTTTGTAGTATTGCTACATACTGAGTCTGACTTCTTGAGGTAACTTTCCAGTTCAGTATTTTGCATTCATGTGTTTTTCAGGTGTGATCAAGGAAGGTGCAGTATTCTGCTAGCGTATAGTTTGCAGCCCTTTTTGTTTGTTTTTTTTCACTAGGTTGTGCACTGGTGTTTTAGAGCCCGGTGTAATTACAGTTGCCTTTCCACGCCACGCATAAGGTTGTAGCTCGTCCTGTCCTTGGAATTAGTGCTGTTTATGGTTTGTTAAGGTTGTGAGTGTGTTTTTGCACACGTTTGTGTATAGTGTTTTGCAGTGGAGAGATTGTGTGTTGGCCTTACTAAGGTGGCACCAAACATCGGAAAGGGTGTAGAGCCTAAATCATGACACACTATCTCTAAAAGGGTGTTTTGTGGCTCTACATGAGAATTGTGATATTATGATCCCTTGCTAGCTTCATATTGTTGATAATCTGCATTTTCCGTATGGCTGGTATATTGGTGTATAAGGTATTAATTGTGACTTTTTTTTTAGTTATTTTTTTTCTGTGTGTTGTCAGACAATTATGGATGACAGAGTCGGAGTCTTCTTGAGTCAGAGAGTTGTGGTATATATTTTAAAACAATTTTAATACCTTGGTGGTCTATATGTTTTATATTGTACATTATATTTTACATATCACTTAATTTTATTGTATATCTTTTCATTTTTATTTTATTGCATATATGGGTTACAGAGTAATAGGGGAATTTGAAAGTACTGAATCTTTTCTTAATATTTTTCCTTTATTCTCCTTTGTTATGAGAATTGGAACTACTAATTGTAGTGGACTTGAACTGAATAATTTCTGGGAGGTTTCATGATAGCATTGTGCTTATTATTTCAATCAGTTTTTTGTACAAGTTTAGCTTCATTTGTCTTTATTTGAAATTTCATAAATAAAAAAATGTTCTAAAAATGGAATAATTTTATCAATGGGGTGGAGCTAGGGTGGGGGCGGGGCTATGGTGGGGCGGGGCTATGGTGGGGTGGGGCTAGGATGGGGCCCCACCAAATTGGTCTGCATATGGCCCCGCACTTGCTAAGACCGGCCCTGTAGTGACTCTACATCCATTGTGACTAGAAGAGCACCCAATGGTAGTTGCTGCTTGATGTTTTAAAATTTGTTCAGAAAGTCAGTGGTGTCTTGTATGAAACTGTTTGTCTTGTGCATGAAGGGTTTGAGAATCCCCCCTAGTCCAGACATTTCCTTTATAAGTGTGCCAGTACCAGATATGATTGTCTACCAGGGTTGCAAAGTTTATGGATTTTAGGTAGCATGTAGAATGTGCCCACAGAAAGATGGTTTGGTATAAGTCTCTTTAAATGTGGCTGTACTTCCTTTGGAAGTGTTTTGATAAGATTGTTTTGTATAATCCTGTGTGGGTTCCTCAGTCAATTTCCTATAGTATGTGTTGTCTGAGAGCTGTCTGTGTCCTTCTTCAATGTATTTTTGTGTGTTCATATGCTCAAAGTGAGTTACATTCAGGTACACCAGAATTTTCCTATCCCTGGAGGGCTTACAGTCTACATTTGTACCTAAGGCAATGGAGAGATAAGTGACTTGTCCAAGTAGCAGCAGGTTTGAACCAGGTTTCCCTGGTACTCACTTTGCTGCTCTAACCATTAGGTGCAGCTAATACAGATAGTACATATTCTAAACATGTTTAGTAGCTCAATAATAAACTAAAGGCCAACAGATCTGAAGCCCGGTGATCATTTGGCAACCTACCAAAAACATTGATAGGCAAATGGTTTCCGGTAACCGTAGGATTTCTGTTACAGTGCTGCTGACCACTACTGTTCACATGGCCAACAGGAAGATGCTGGGGTGGGGGAGGGGTTATGGCTGACTGGGAGCCAAGTGTTAAAGTACCTATACATAATATTACAAATACTATTCTGTTTAATATGTTGTATTATATTGGTGCATTGTTTAGATTTTTTGGCACCTAATTTTCTGGGTATTGGGTGGGGTGGGGGGGGGGGAAGGTGGAGAGCTGTACCAGAGTGACACAGTGGAGGGGTCCTTCCCTGCTGTGTTCAAAAGTGACCTGCTGTTCATTTACAGTTCACATAGGTGTCATCCTCCCACCCCAAGGATTTTAACTTGCCCTGCTATCCCACCTCATCCCAGTCCTGCCCACCTCACCCGTCTTTAGCCTCCCTAATGCCCAGATGATCAAAAGCCCTGCGCTGTTCCAAACAGCGCCCTAAAAATAGCGCCGGGACAGCGCAGGGCTTTTCTGCATCAATAATCAAAGATAATGCATGCAAATCTAAGCAGCGCTATTATCTTTGATTATCATGTTTAAAGTGCGTGAGAATTGTGCCGAGCATGCGCTCAGCACAATCCTCCTGCACTTGTTTGACAGGTCTGGGCTGTCAAAAGCCCAAACCTGTCAAACAGCCTGCCGAGGCCTGAACCCCCATAAATCGTGGTGGCCACCTCCGGCCAAATGCTATCCCACCCTCCCTCCCACTCAGCGACGGGGGGGGGGGGGGGTTGGAGGTTCGGTGGGTCTCCAGCCCCCCAAACCCCAATAAATCGTTGTTGCCGCCACCCTGTTATCCATGCCGCCACCCTGTTATCCAACTCCTCCCCTCCTCCAGCGTTCAGAATCCCTGGTGGTCCGTGGTCACCCACCCTCCCTGCCGGCCCCCCCCCCCCCGGCTGGCCCCCCTACCTTTTGTTGGAGGAGGGACGCAGCCTGCCTGCCTCCCTCCTCTTCCTGTCGACGCCGCTGCAAAATGGCGGCGCCCAGCCCCGCCTATTGCATCCTGGGATGCGGTGGGCGGGGCTACAGACCATGTAAGGTGGGAAAATGTGGGATACAAATGCAATAAATAAATAAATAATTCCCAGATGACTGTTCTGGCTTCTTGTTGGTTTTTACCTGCTTAGAACTGTAAGGTGGTAGTGAGATAAAAGCCATAATGTTAATGTTAAAGGAGAACTGCAGATAGAGTTTTTAAACTCTGAAAAAAAGATGATAATCTGTATATTCATATAAATTTGGGACACCGGCCATTTGATACTTACCCCTATCAGATGCCCTAGGGTAACAGACAAGCCAATGGACAGTGCTGGGAACCCTATTTTCTCAGTCCTGCGGCTGTCGGTGGAGGAAAGGATGCAGAGAACCAGCTGGAGAGTGATAAGCAGTTCCACTGCAATGGCTTGTCCTTGAGTAGTATCATTTTTCAGCTGCAGTAAAGAGAAATGTCTTAAAGTAAGTGGTGACTGCGTCAGATGAACATAAGAACTTAAGAGTTGCTGTACTGGGTCAGACCAAGAGTCTGTCTAGCTCAGTACCCTGTTTCCAACAGTGACCAGTTAAGGTCACAAGCACCTGGCAGAATCCCAAAAGATTCTATCAGGCTTATTTTCGAAAGTGATCGCTGGTGATCTTCCGACATAAATCGGGAGATGGCCGGCGATCTCTCAAAAGCAGCAAAATCGGTATAATCGAAAGGTGCTTTTTTGACACCTTTGCCACTTTCCCGTCGCCGAGCCAGCGAAAGTTCAAGGGGGTGTGTTGGCGGCGTAGCAAAGGCGGGACATGGACGGGCATGGGCGTGGCTACCAAATGGCCGGCTTTTGCAGATAATGGGGAAAAAAGCGGTGTTAATCAGTATTTCGCCGGGTTTACTTGGTCCTTTTATTTTCACGACCAAGCCTCAAAAAGGTGCCCCAACTCACCAGATGACCACCGGAGGGAATGGGGGATGACCTCCCCATACTTCCTCAGTGGTCACCAACCCCTTCCCACACGAAAAAAAAAAAAAAAAAAAATCTTTTTGCCAGCCTGTATGCCAGCCTCAAATGTCATACCCAGCTCCCTGACAGCAGTATGCAAGTCCCTGGAGCAGTTTTTAATGGGTGCAGTGCACTTCAGGCAGGCAGACCCTGGTCCATCCCCCCCCCCCCCCCGTTACACTTGTGGTGGTAAGTGTTGAGCCCTCCAACCCCCCCCCCAAAACCTACTGTACCCACGTGTAGATGCCCCCTTCACCCATAAGGGCTATGGTAATGGTGTAGAGTTGTGGGGAGTGGGTTTGGGGGGGATTTGGGGGGCTCAGCACCCAAGATAAGGAAGCTATGCACCTGGGAGCTATTTGTATATTTAAAAAATTTTTTTAGAAGTGCCCCCTAGGGTGCCCGGTCGGTGTCCTGGCATGTCAGGAGGACCAGTGCACTACAAATGCTGGCTCCTCCCACAACCTTGGATTTCACTGGGGTTGAGATGGCCGGCATTTTTTTCCATTATCACTGAAAAAACCGGCCATCTCAAACCCGGCCAACTCTGGCATTTGGCTAAACCGTATTATCGAAAAAATAGATGGCCGGCCATCTTTTTCGATAATACGGTTATGGCCAGCTGTTGCGCCGCCAACGTTCGATTATGGCACTCCACGTTACCTAACTTCAAGGATAAGCAATGGCTTTTCCCAGGTCTACCTTAATAATTGTGTGAGTTGGCTGTGAGATATTCAACTATCATTAAGTTTATTTATTTGTTTAGATTTTGCTCACACCTTTTTCAGTAGTAGCTCAAGGTGAGTTACATTCAAAGATGGGAAGTGTGCCACTGCAGAGTAAGGAGGTAACCTTTATTGCAGTGTTTCCCAACTCCAGTTCTGGAGTACCCCTTGTCAGTCAGGTTTTCAGGATATCCACAATGAATATGCATGAACTTGATTTGCATACACTACCTCAATTATATGCAAATCTCTTTCATGCATGTTCATCGTGGATATCCTGAAAACCTGACTGGCAAGGGGTACTTCAGGACCAAACTTGGGAAACACTGCTTTATTGCATATATTATCAACCCTCCTGGGGGTGGGGAGGGGCAGGTAGACTGGTGGTCATAGTGGTAGCCTATGATCCAGGGAAACAAGGGTTCAGATCTCATGTCCCCATTGTCATGCCATATGACCTTGGGCAAGTCACCTAATCCTCCACTATGGCAGGTATAGGATTAGATCAGGAGGAACCCCAGCCAATCAGGTTTTCAGAATAGTCGCAATGAATATGCATGAGATAGATTTGCATACCAAGGAGGCAGTGTATAAAAATCAAACTCTTGAATATTCATTGGGGATATCCTGAAAACCTGACTGGCTGGGATTCCCCCAGGACAGGTTTGGGAATCACTGAATTAGATTTTAAGCCACTGTGGGATATTTCTGCTGTACCCAGCTATGAATGAACTTGAGCTTGGAAAGGGGAGTCATGAAATCTAAAATAAATAAATTCATTCAAATCCAATTGAATGTCTCTACATGTATATGTCAGCACATTGGGGTTCAGCCTTGCTCAGTATGCCAGCCTCAGCAGCTTAATATGCTGCTGCTAAGTGCTGCAGTTTAGTGACTGAACACAGCACCAAATTATTTTTAGCGGGTGGGGCTTAGGGATCCCCACCAGCTAAGGTATTTCATTTTCAAGTTTTGTGGGGAAGCACAGGTGGGGCAGAGAGAAATGCATGCTTTACTCTACTTCTGGCTATGCCATTGCCACCAGCTAAGGTATTTTAAATTTAATTTTGTTGGGGGAGGGTGGAGGGGAGAAGGGAGGCAGAGGAAGTGGGCTGTATTGTGTCCATCCATACTAACTGTTGGCCTCCCAAAAACAAAGTTCCAGCTATGCCACTGGAAGATACATCCCTTGAAGGGAAAACTGGGTTCATATAAATACCCAACCCAGGGTTTGGCTCAACACCCATGCAAGGGGACTAGTTTCTTTTAAGCTCCAAACTGCAGCATTTTCTGATCTACAACAGAAAGGTCTTTGACTAACACAGTCTCTGACCCTGAAGAGCCAGGAGTGGGAACCAGGCTCAGAGCCTATAAAGTTGCTGGACTGTTGAAGGGAACACAGGAGTCTGCCTACCACCACTGCCTCTGGAGGAGAAGAGAGAAGAGCTATTTAATCCAGCTGGAGCAGCAGAAGGACAACTAAGGTAAAGTTATTTTCCACCTCAGCTTTCCCACTGGGGAGAAAATCAGCTTTCCTCTGAGAACAGTAAATAAGGAAGGAGAATTAGGAAGAAGAATGTAGAGGATTATAGTTGTTACTCTTTCATTTATTTAACATTACAGCCATGCACAAATTATGTAAATAATTGCTTGAAGCTTGCCCCAATTATCTCCTATCCAAATTAAATAAGACCCTTCACAGTTGTGAGCATATTAAACCAGGTGGTCTGTTTTCTTGCAAGTCAGCCTCCTACTGTTGCTAGTCCTGGCTCTGCCCTCAAACTAGTCAAAGAAATAAATATTTATGTAGCCGCCTGATGTTCACCCGAATATGAGTTACATATTGAATGACAATGGGGACACAGGCGTATCTTATTTCTAAATGAACCAACCCCCCCCTCCAATATTCTATACATTATGTGCAAAATAACACATGCTAAAAGTGAAACCTAACATAAAAAGGGGGGGGGGGAAGGGGAGAAAAAAACAAGCAAATGACAAACGAACACTACACTCCCCAAGCAAAATGAAAAAGGGCCAGTGTGTATTCTCCTATAGTGTAAGATGGTGATGTTAGTAGAAGACTCTAGGGCATTACAGACAGGCTGGAGAAATCCTGGTATTACTCCCCATTGTATCTATGGACTTGTACTTCCTGCCTTTATTAAACTAATTGGATCTACAAATTCATTGATGAAATGAAGGTAAGATCAGCTTGTCAGCAAACCCTACTGGTAACCCTATTTGTGTGGTGAGCATTTCTGTGATAGTTTGGTGTGATTGTTCCACAGTGATTTCTCATCTACTCAGACTGCATTAAGAGGGGTTTGTGCGGGGTTTGCAGTTAATATTTGTTGCTGTGTGTAATCCTGTAGCACAGGACAGTGGGAGGACACTTACCGTATTGATGCCAAAAGTCCCTCGGACTTTAGAAGATGTAAACTCATACAGCAAGCCAGCTCCTGCCACTGCCCCCAGCATCTGGGCCATGATGTATGCCACAGCACGGAGAATGGAAATCTGCGAGCCCAACAGAAAAGCCACAGTCACAGCCGGGTTGAAGTGGGCACCGCTGATGTGCCCCACAGCCTGAACCAGACTGCCTATGCTAAGGCCGAATGCCAGTGCAACCTGTAGGATAGTGGGGATGGCTGTCTGCCACTGGAGGGCTGAACCCAGGCCAAGAAAGACAAATAAGAATGTGCCCAGAAGCTCAGCTAGAAATGCCCGAGTGAAGGACCCAGAACACAGCTCGCTCTTCATGATTCAGTCTCAGATGGATAGTAATTATACAGTTAAAGAGAGTCTCTTTTTGTGTATGGGATTTCTGCTGCTGCACATCTTGGATTCATAGCAGATATAGAGCTCCAGGGAAGGAGGAGCCCATTCCACTGCAAGGCAGGACCACACACACAGCGGGACAAGCCAAATGGAACATTTCCCTGCCCAGGTGATACTGTCCTACCCTATTAGTAATCCAGAAAATTGTCAGTTCCTAACACATAAGTATCATATCATTCAGCATGTCTTTTTACATAAATTCCTTTTCAGGTAACCCTAGGGAGGTCCAACTTGCTTACAAAAGGTAGGGCTTGTCTAACATGGTCCCCTGGTATTTAGAGGATGATCTTTGGTCCTGTGCTCAGAAAGTTTCTTTTCCATGCAGTACAAAAATCCTTGGATATTATGCAAACCTTCAGATATCTTGCTGGCATATTCCCCAGAATCCGCTGAGGACATTAGATTAGCAAATAATATATGTGTAGTCTATCCTTAGCAAGAGAGGGTTCACGGGTCTCCAGGTGTCTGCTTTCCCAACTTCTGGGAAAACTTGGCATGGATTCTCCAGTAGGGAGAGGGAGATTGAAAGATCCAAGGCATAGTAATTCTAGAAAAAGGACACACTATAAATATAGGCCCTTTTATTTTTTGGAACATCAAACCCAATAGCCAGCCGTGCAGTGACCAGATTAAGCTACATGTTGGCATGGGTGCTGCTGACTATTGCTATCTGGATAATTTTTTTTTTGTCTGCCCTTGCTCCCTTTTTTATACACATAGGGTCAGATTCTCTAAATGGCAATCAAAAATGGGTACCTGAAAAGACTGGTGCTAAAGGTGATTCTATAAAGGGCCTGTGCCCTAACTTTGGGTGCCAGACTTCTGCCTGCTGAAACCTGATGTAAATGCTGGCACCCAAGTTGAGCGCTGACCAATTATTCAGTAACAACGTGTGCAACTTTTCCGAATGCTCCTAACACACCCATGCCCCTTCCATGGCCACGCCCCCTTTTGAGTTGAGCGCTATGCAATTTGGGTGCCTGGTGTTATACTGTTACACAAGATGCTCATGCAAATTCCAATTGGTACCAATGAACTTCAATAATTGGTTGTTAGCATCCAATTATTGCTCATAAATAGCTAACTAGCCAATCAAGATGCACGCACTTTTTGGCAGCACACCTAAATCTTGGCACCATATATAAAATCCACTCAATGAGTTCATCCACCCTTGGCATGGGAAAGGCCTCTAGTTTAGAAACAGCATTCACCTTCTGAAAATCAATACAAAACCAGATTCTCCCGTCCAGCTTTTGTACCCGCACAATGGGAGATGACCAATTATTGTTGAATCCTCAATGACACCCAGTCCTTGCATTTCAGAAACCTCTTTTGTGACAGCTTGCTGCCAGGCTTCTGGGATTCAAAGGGTCATTGCAGGACAACCACTGCTGGCTCGGTGGTAATATCATGAGATACAAGGTTGATCCAGTCTGGCACTCCAGAGAATACATCTTCATTCTGGCTTTCGAACTGCTCTAGGTCAGACTTCTGCAAACATCATTCTGGCTTACCAACTGCTCTAGGTCGGCCTTCTGCAAGACGGAGAGCTGGTCGCCAAATGGAACTTGCAAGGGTCCGGATTATATCGGGATTTCCGTCCAAAAGTTGTCTGTTTGGACCAGGGCTGCAGTCATGGGGACCCACTTCTTCAACAAATTAACTTGGATGAACTTTGCCATGTCCCTCTTGTCAGGTTGGGCCACCTTATAATTGACAGGTCCTGTCTTTTCCACTTGCATAATAGTTTACTCTCGGAGGAGGGTAAAAGGACTAGGACTCTATTCCCTGGTTGGAAGGTTCATTGTACTGTCTTCTGGATATAGGCTAGGCTTGACTCACTTGAGCCTTTTCCAGGCAGAGCTTGGCATCCTCCCTGGCTTTCTTTAGCCTCTCCTGCATGGTGAGCACATATTTAGCCAAGTTCCTTCCTGGACTGGGTTCCTCTTCCCAAGCCTCTTGATCCACATCCAGGATTCCCCTAGGTCTCCTCCCATATAACAGTTCAAATGGAGAGAATCCTGTCAAACTCTTGGGCACCTTCTGGATTGCAAACGGTATATATGGAAGTAGAGAATCCTGGTTTTTCCCGTCTTTGGCTCCAAACTTTTTCATCATCTCTTTTAGAGTCTTATTAAAGCATTCCACCAGGCTGTCTGTCTGTGGATGATAAACTGATGTCCACAAGGTCTTCACTTTTAGCAAGGCACATGCTTGCTTTTTATCTCTGGACATGAAGGTAGTACCTTGGTCAGTCAATGTTTCTGCCGTGATCCCGCTCTGGGAGAAGACTTCCCACAGAGCATTAGCCACTGTGGTAATTTTCATATCACACAAGGCAATGGCCTCTGGGTAGCGAGTGGCATAATTCAAAATGACTAGAGGGGTCCCATGAAGTCCATTGCTATTCTTTAGAACAGAGTGTTGACAAGGGGCATGGGCACGAGAGGGGCAGGTGGAACCCTGGCAGGATTGACAAAACAGCTCAACTTACTTGAATACACCCGGCCATAAAAAACAGGTCAAAATCCATTCCGAGGTCTTCTCCTCCTTCAGGTGACCTCCTAATAGGTTAATGTGAGCTAATTGCATGACCTGCCTACAGTAGGGCTGAGAGACTATCAGTTGCTCTAACTTCACCCTCCAGGGTTCCCTTGGCCACCCTATACAAGAAGTATTCTGTTACTAATATGGGAGTGCTACCTTAGAGGGGTTCTGTTTGCCCATGGGATTCCTGTCTACTGAAACAACCCTAGTTCGGGCTGCGCTAAGGGACTCATCCTCTGACTGTGCCCTTTTAAAATTCCCTGTAGCTCCCTCGCTACTCCATTCAGGTAGACTATCCAAAGAGTCAGTGTTGTCTGGCCCGTTATCTTCCCTTGGCTCCAAATCTACATCTACTGCAGCTCCTAAATTCAGAGAGCATTGCAGTTTCTCTAACCACCACTGGCAGCGGGGTTTGGACAACTTTGGATTTTCAGTATACAAATCAGGGTCCTGTAGCAGGAAGATCAGGAAAAGTCTCCTCCTCCCACCAATCAGCTGGGCCCAAATGATGCTGAAATTGGGAAAATCCCAGCCCAAAACTACTGGGTAAGGTAACCAAGGCAAGACTGCTACTTCCAGATGTCCTTGCTCTACAAGTGTTTTAAGGACACTTGAAATCTCGGGTACTGTCCCTGGTCACAGGTCAGGGAAATAGTTCACTCATAATTCAAGTGCAGGCAATTGAGTATCTCTCTCCAGACAAGGTCTTGACACTGCTGGAGTCTACTAGTGCTTGGTACAAGTGTTCTTTCAGCTCAACTTGTATTACATAAATTTCTACTTCCTGGATGGGAAAATTGCAGTCGTGAGTGGCTACCACATTCACATCAAAATAATCTTCAGCTATATCCTGGCAGTCTCTGGCTATATGACCTCTTTCCCCACATCTGAAACAGGTGGTGGAGTATGGATCCCACAACCTGGGTAAAGGTGCATTGTATGTTCATGGGGACGAGGGCTTCTATCACTTTGACCCTGGGCTAGAGGGTGGTTTCTGATCCCTTTGGTTGTCCAGTCCAGGCTTTTCTTTTTCCTCTCAGGACTTCCAGCTCGGTTCTTTATAGAGTTCTGACTCTGATTGTGCTTGGTAGAAGGCTTTGGCTGCTTCTAAAGCACTCTTGGGGGTCAATTTAGGGTGCCACCTCACCCACTGCTTCATAGGCTGGGGTAATCCTTCAAGAAACAGCTCCAGGAGGACAACTCTTGTGATCTCTGGGCCCGTCTTGACTTCCAGTTGCAGCCATCTCCAGCCGACCTCCTTGAGTCTATAGAAGAAACTCAGGGGTTATTTCTTTAACTTACAGGGACCTCTTCTGGAACTGCCGCAGATACGCCTCTGGGGTGCAGCCTGTCCTTGCTAAAATAGCAGCTTTTACTTCCACATAGGTGGCTGTCCCAGCAGAATTAATATCTTGAAATGCTGCTTGGCTGCTACCGGGTCATCTTCTGGCACCATTTTCTTTAATACTGAAACCAGAGGCGCTGCTTGAAGGCTGGGTGCCTGGGCAGTCATTCCTGCTTGGGCCTGATAGCTCTATTATAGCTCTACCACCTTCTGCAACATCTGCTACTGCATCTGTTGTTGCTGTTGCCTGCATAAACTGTTGCTGTTGCTGCTGCAGGATCTCTTGCTGTTGCTGACTGTCCACCAAGGCCTGGAGTAGCCTTTCCATGCTTTTGCTGTATTGTTAGCGGCAGAACTGCACAGTACACCAGTAAACAAAAATAAAACCTGCCTGCCTAGCACTAGCTATATGTCCCCCTCTAACTAGGGCAGGACAGACCCCTTTTGTCCAATATCTCAGCATGATGTCATTGATAGTCCCAGAGCCCCAGAGGATTCAGCTTCCTCAGGCAGGATAAGCTCCAGATCTCACTCCTGTAGGGTTACCATATGGCTCCAGAAAAAGGAGGACGGATTGAGCCAGCCAGGTTTTACTTCCATTGCTTTCAATGGAAGTAATTGAGCTAGCCGGGCTTTACTTCCATTGCTTTCAAAGCAATGGAAGTAAAACCCGGCTGGCTCAATCCGTCCTCCTTTTTCTGGAGCCATATGGTAACCCTACACTCCTGACACCATATGTAACACCATGAGTGAGGGTTGAGGGTGGGCCTGTGAAATAACACAGCCGGACAAAGAGATATAAATGAAAATAAGTGTTTTTAATTGAATCCTGAGGCCTGTTATGTCACAGGGCCAGGGACACAAGGAAAAATGCCTCTGTAGTTCAATAAACACAGTGTTAACCAGGCCTCTGACTGGCAGGCCTAAAACACAGTCTGTGGCTGGTGGGGCTGCCATGCTCCAAACACAGCCTGTAAGTATTTCTCAGTTCTTCTCCAAGTTATAGGGTCTGGCTCCAGCCAGACCTCAGAGTAAGGCTCGCGAGTTTCAAACAGGAAACAAAAGTGGCTTATCTCAGCCAGTTCACAATCATTAAACATCTGTTTTGATGGAGTATGCTGGGTCTTTGATTCCTCCTTCCCTGGACTTCCTTAAACTCAGTTTGGTCCTGTCTTTTATACTTCCTAGTTCCGACTCCACCCTTCCTGGCTCACTTCCTCCCAGGTACGGACTAGCATTCTTAAGGTGACTCAGGCAGTATGAGATTCTATTCCTAAGGGTGAGGGGCATGTTCTATAAACCCCCTCACACTTCCCGAAAGGTATTTTGAAGTCTGGTACTTGTCCACTTGTGTTAGATAACCAAAGAATCTGTGTTTTGCTTGGTTCAGGCAGAGCTTGTTTTTTGTTCATTCCTGAGTTGCAGTTAGACAGGTAATCAGTTTGTTCAAAGCTGTGGGTAGATCTGGTTCAATGGGCATGAGTAGTTGCACATGATCAGCATAGATGTAGAATTTTGTGCCAATCGACCGAGGGATCCAAAAGGGACTAGCGAGCAGGCAGTTTGTTCGTGAGTGATTACTTCTGGTTACTCACGCCTTGATACAGCACTTCTCTAGTGAAACTATGGCCAGAGTTGGCGTGCTGAACCAATGACTCACACATTTCCCTGCACTCACACTTGAAAGCTAAGTTTGGATTTGATTCTTTCATGTTTTATTTGGATACCTCATATACTCTGTGGAGATAGCATTTATGTATATCAAAGGTTTTTTTGCCTATGACGAAAAATATACCCAACATTTAATACACAAAAACTCCACCCTTGTTATTAACCTATAACTATTGGGTTGGAGGTTGGGCTTGAATCAGAGGCTTTTTCCCTTACCCTTTCAAACAATACGAATGCACCTCACAGAGTTATAGTTGTTGTGTTATTTTGAGAGTTTTCTTTTGCCAATTACCTTGAGAGTTATATTTATAGAACTTTCCAATCAGTGCCTGAGTCATCACTGCTCAGGTCAAGTACTGACAGGAGCATCGGCCCCTCTCTTTGTATGTGCTTTTTCATCCAACGCTCACCAGGAAGTCATCATACATGACTTCTACAATGATTCCCTCTCTTCTGGCGCCATCCTGGACTTTCTGCAGCAAGTGACAACTTTTACTGGACTAACATACTGTATAAATTACCTGAAGAGGTTGTTCTGCACAAGCTTTCTAGACCACATAAATCCCTCTTTCAGATATGACAACAAGAATCATGCAAAGAAGCACATATGCCAGTTTATCACAGCTATTTTTTTAAGGTGGAATGTCCCTTCCCTACAGAGCTTACAATCTAATTGGATGCTTGAGTCAACACGAGATAAAGTGACCTTGCTCAAGGGTTGATGGGTGAGTTGTTTAGTATTTATTGTCATTGTGTGAGCCGCTGGACTGGTACTATTGCTTTCCTAGTAAGAGTTTAAGATATGTCTCTTGACTGATGCATTATTGCACTCTTTTATGGCTTGTTGATTGACAGGTCATCTGTCAACTCTAACCTCCACTTTATCTTTATTCAGTACTAATAATATTAAACCAGTAGATAATTTCCATTATTTTGATATTATTCTTGATTTGTGGCTTTTCTACCTCAGATTTCTTCACTTAGTAGATCAGGCTTTCTTATCTTATGTCAATTATGTTCCGTATGTTCTCTGTTTGATCACAGTTCCTTCCATTCCATACGCCTCACCCTCTTTATGTCAAGATTAGTTTACTGCAATGTGGTTTATTCAGGGATTTCCAGTACTGCTATGAGGAAGCTGCAACCCTTAGAGAACTTGCCTATCCAACTTCTTTGTCATGCACATAAATCAGACCATACTACCCACCTATTTAAAAGTTATCTCTGGCTCCCAGTTGGATTTAGGGTAAAATTCAAGTTTCTATTATTAGCATTTAAAGCTTTCCAGTTCGGCACTCCTCATTTGACATTGCCCACTATTCCTTATTCTCCATATCGTGTAGTACCAGGGCTTTTTTTGAGGGGGTACTTGGGGGTACTGAGTACCAGCACCTTTTCCAGGTGTTTGCTAAAGTTGACCCATGGACCCCAAGTTTTAATGAAAGAGCTCAGGCTCTACACACCAATACTGCCTTGTCATAGATTCTGTGACTGGTTGCAGGGTGCCTGGCTATTGTGGAGTGGATCCCTCAGTGATCACCCCACCCCTGAAGGATGGCCTAGCATTTGAGTACTGGCACCTTTTTTGCTAGAACAGTCTCTGAACAACAAATTGCAGGTTCTTCCCAGGTCTCATTTAACTCAATTTGAGATGACAAGAAATTCTGCTTTTTATTTTATAGCTCAGGCCTTTTGGAATTCCCTACCTCTCACAATTTGTGGGGAGACATCTTTGCAAAAAATTTAAATCCGCATTAAAAACTTGGCTTTTTCAGCAGGCCTATGGCATATGTTGGGTTGTGCTCTGTCTCACTTATTTACATGTGAAATTGTTGTTGTTTTTAAAGTTTTGCCCATACTCTGTGTCAGTATGACTAGTAATCTTTTCCTTAGGGCTGTACCAAATAATATTCGTATTCAATTCTATTTGGCCTTGAACAGTGCCCTAAATACATTATTTGCATTTGGCCGAATAGTGATTTAAATTTGAATACGAATAATCCAGGGCTCTACTGTGCTAAATCCTACTGAAATATACACTTGATATCTGATTTCACATTGCTTCCTTTATTATTTGTTATGTTAAAGCTCAATGACATTATTCGTATTTGTATTTGGCTGAATAATATTTTTCATTATTCGTAATCGGATGAATAGTAACATATACTATTTGATACTAAAATTAAAGGATGATTGTAGACTATTGGAGAGAAGATGGAGGAAGGAGAAATCAAATCTGAATAAGGTTGAGTGGAGGAAGGCAATAAATATGTATAAGAAAGCTATTATCTTGCTAAGAAGGTATATTGGTCTACCATTATTGCAAGAGATATTTCTAAACTGTTTCAGATTGTGGATAGTTTGATTGCTACATTGCACATTTATGGGAAACCCAGAGAGGTACTACCTAGTGCTAATCAGTTGGCTGATTATTTTCAAATGAAAATTAAGACTCTTTTTGAACTGCTACATAATCATAACGTAAATAAAGGTAGATCTAACTACATTTGATGATAGTTGGCCAGTTGATCATTTCCGGAGCTCCTTCTCTAGAGTTTCAGTTGATGAACTGAATTCTTTGTATATAAAGTTTGTTAATTCACACTGTTCTTTTGATAATTGTCCTCCATAATTAATGAAAACAGCATCCAAAGCATTTAAGGAGTCCTTACTCTGCTGGGTTTAAGATTCTTTTATTTCTGGTATTTTTCCTAAGGACTTCTTGGAAATTATTCTTACTCCAATACTGAAAACCCTTTGCTCTCCAAATGTGATACAGCTAATTATAGACCTGTTGCATCAATACCTTATTTTGTTAAGGTAATAGAGGCCTTGGTGACAAGGCAGTTAGTTGTTTATTTGGAACAGTTTGAGCTATTGCATGTATCCAAATCTGGATTTCATGCTCACCATTGTATAGAAACTTCTGAACCATATTAGACATCTTCTGAGTAAAGGCCAGAAAGCTCTTATCATGCAATTAGATCTCTCTAGTGTATTTGACTTAGTTGATCATGAAGTTTTACTTGAAATTTTAGATAGTTTTGGTATTACTGTTATCACAGATTAAGGGGCTTCTTGATATTTAGATCTTATCGAGTAAAGATGCATGGGTTGCTTTCAAAAAGTTGGTCTCTGGTGTGCCTCAGGGATCTCCCCTATCACTAGTTCTGTTTAACATTCTCATGTCTTCTTTGGTTAAATGTTTGGAAAAGGAAGGCTATTCTGTCTATGCAGACAATTTAACAATAATCTTTCCCATTATGACATATCTTAGGGATATATACAATACTATTTCTCACTGTTTCATAATCATTGCAGATTGGATGGCTTCTCACTATCTTAAATTAAATAAAGAAAAACCTAATTTCTGTTGGAGATTCTTATTTGTTAGATTGTTCAATTAAAATCTTGGGTGTTGTATTGGATAAGAAATTAACTATGAAAAATCAGATCAAGTCATTCTTATGTTGAGAAAACTGAGAAATTTTTTCAAAAATATCTATTAGAAGATCTGTTTAGACTGGTAGTTCAGTCACTTATTCTTAGTAAATTGGACTATTGTAACATTGTATGCTTGGGCTTATCGAAAAAGATTCTGAGAGGTTTAAACTATTCAAAATATAGCTGTATGTTTACTTTATTCTCTTAAGAAATCAGATCGAATTACTCCATTCGTTGTCAAGTTGCACTGGCTTCCTGTAGAGGCTAGGGTGCTGTTCAAATTGGGGTGTTTATAAGATTGTGTGTGATTTAATCCCTCAATATATGCTTTCTTTAGTAAGCTACTCAAATTTGGTTCAACAACATAATATTTGTAATTTACTCTTCTTCTCTTTTCCTAGTCCTTGGGGAATTACTTCAAAGAAATTGTTTACATGTTTGTTTTCATATCAGGCTGTACCTTATAGCTTATTTTGTCACCCATATTAAGGCATATTCCAAGTTATGTTACTTTTAAGAAAGATTTGAAGACATTGTTGTTTTATAAATATGTATTAAGGAAGTAATAACAATACAATGTAAGCTGTTATGCAAGGATTATTACTGATCTGGTTATTTCAGTTTATGATAAACGTAACAAAATTATTGTTACATCCTAGATTTTTTCTTAATATAGTATCTTTGTTGTAACCCGTTGTGAACGTTATTGGTGTTAGTGTGATATAAATGAGCTAACTGTACAGCTCTATTTTTCTATTATGATATTGTAATTCCTTTCAGTATTTGTATCTCAGTCTGTAAACCACTTTGCTCTGCTCGACAGTTAAAGGCAGTATAGTAAATCATCCCTAAACAAATAAATAAATAAATAAAATGCTTTAAGCTGAACTTAGTTCAAGTAAGACAGTATGGTAGGGTATAACCTACGGCGACAAGGAGTGCCAGTGAGATTAGCATGCTGATTTCCTTGGTTTGCAGTCCGTGGCTCTAAGCTTTGTGCCATTCCTCCTCAACAAACAAAAGCCTACTGGTTAAAAGTGGGTGAAGTACGATGTGCAAGGGATGATGTGATGAGCAATATTGTTTATTGTTGTATTTGATATACCACAATTTCTAGTCAAAGGTCAAAGCAGCTTACAAAAATCAAGGTAATACCTGACTGTGAGCCGAAGGACATACCATAACATAGTAACATACATAGTAATATAGTAACATAGTAGAAGACGGCAGCAAAAGACCTGCACGGTCCATCCAGTCTGCCCAACAAGATAACTCATATTTGCTACTTTTTGTGTATACCCTACTTTGATTTGTACCTGTGCTCTTCAGGGCACAGATCGTATAAGTCTGCCCAGCACTATCCCCGCCTCCCAACCACCAATCCCGCTTCCCACACCGACTCTGGCATAGACCGTATAAGTCTGCCCAGCACTATCCTCGCCTCCCAACCACCAGCCCCACCTCCCAACCACCGGCTCTGGCACAGACCGTACAAGTCTGCCCAGCACTATCCCCACCTCCCAACCACCAGCCCCACCTCCCAACCACCGGCTCTGGCACAGACCGTACAAGTCTGCCCAGCACTATCCCCGCCTCCCAACCACCAGCCCCGTCTCCCGATCTTGACTAAGCTTCTGAGGATCCATTCCTTCGGCACAGGATTCCTTTATCCTTATCCCACGCATGTTTGAATTCCGTTACCGTTTTCATTTCCACCACCTCCCGCGGGAGGGCATTCCAAGCATCCACTACTCTCTCCGTGAAAAAATACTTCCTGACATTTTTCTTGAGTCTGCCCCCCTTCAATCTCATTTCATGTCCTCTCGTTCTACCATCTTCCCATCTCCGGAAAAGGTTCGTTTGCGGATTAATACCTTTCAAATATTTGAACGTCTGTATCATATCACCCCTGTTTCTCCTTTCCTCCAGAGTATACATGTTTAGTTCAGCAAGTCTCTCCTCATACGTCTTGTAACGCAAATCCCATACCATTCTCGTAGCTTTTCTTTGCACCGCTTTAATTCTTTTTACATCCTTAACAAGATACGGCCTCCAAAACTGAACACAATACTCCAGGTGGGGCCTCACCAACGACTTATACAGGGGCATCAACACCCCCTTTCTTCTGCTGGTCACACCTCTCTCTATACAGCCTAACAACCTTCTAGCTATGGCCACCGCCTTATCACACTGTTTCGTCGCTTTCAAATCCTCAGATACTATCAACCCAAGATCCCTCTCTCCGCCCGTACCTATCAGACTCTCCCCGCCTAACACATACGTCTCCCGTGGATTTCTGTTCCCTAAGTGTATCACTTTGCATTTCTTCGCATTGAATTTTAATTGCATTGAATTTTAATCGCATTGAAATTTAACTGTAGTTTAATGAACTACAAATCCACTTTAATGATCCAATTTATTACTTTAGCTGTCATCTTTTATTTTAAGTTTTGGTTGCCTAAGCCTTCACTGGAACTGAGGAGGCCTTGAAAGTTCATGTTTCTATAATTCATAATTTGGTTTAACCTGGAAAATCTTGATGCTGTTCTTCAACTGACCACTTGATGTCACTATAAGCCCCTTTCTTCAGGTTCTCTAGACCCTACAATTTGCTGTCCCTCTGCTAACCTTTGAAACTGTCTGAAAATATGATCTGGCAGTAGAATAATCTACCATTAAAATATATCAGAGTAGCATATTTAAAACTGGAGAAAAGATTTTTTTTCCACTCAATTAACAATCAAACGATGGAATTTGCTGTCAGTGATGATGGGGTAAAGGCATTTAGCATACGATTCGGGCAAGTTCCTAGAGAAGTCCACAAACAATTATTAGATACAGTGGGGGAAATAAGTATTTGATCCCTTGCTGATTTTGTAAGTTTGCCCACTGACAAAGACATGAGCAGCCCATAATTGAAGGGTAGGTTATTGGTAACAGTGAGAGATAGCACATCACAAATTAAATCCGGAAAATCACATTGTGGAAAGTATATGAATTTATTTGCATTCTGCAGAGGGAAATAAGTATTTGATCCCCCACCAACCAGTAAGAGATCTGGCCCCTACAGACCAGGTAGATGCTCCAAATCAACTCGTTACCTGCATGACAGACAGCTGTCGGCAATGGTCACCTGTATGAAAGACACCTGTCCACAGACTCAGTGAATCAGTCAGACTCTAACCTCTACAAAATGGCCAAGAGCAAGGAGCTGTCTAAGGATGTCAGGGACAAGATCATACACCTGCACAAGGCTGGAATGGGCTACAAAACCATCAGTAAGACGCTGGGCGAGAAGGAGACAACTGTTGGTGCCATAGTAAGAAAATGGAAGAAGTACAAAATGACTGTCAATCGACAAAGATCTGGGGCTCCACGCAAAATCTCACCTCGTGGGGTATCCTTGATCATGAGGAAGGTTAGAAATCAGCCTACAACTACAAGGGGGGAACTTGTCAATGATCTCAAGGCAGCTGGGACCACTGTCACCACGAAAACCATTGGTAACACATTACGACATAACGGATTGCAATCCTGCAGTGCCCGCAAGGTCCCCCTGCTCCGGAAGGCACATGTGACGGCCCGTCTGAAGTTTGCCAGTGAACACCTGGATGATGCCGAGAGTGATTGGGAGAAGGTGCTGTGGTCAGATGAGACAAAAATTGAGCTCTTTGGCATGAACTCAACTCGCCGTGTTTGGAGGAAGAGAAATGCTGCCTATGACCCAAAGAACACCGTCCCCACTGTCAAGCATGGAGGTGGAAATGTTATGTTTTGGGGGTGTTTCTCTGCTAAGGGCACAGGACTACTTCACCGCATCAATGGGAGAATGGATGGGGCCATGTACCGTACAATTCTGAGTGACAACCTCCTTCCCTCCGCCAGGGCCTTAAAAATGGGTCGTGGCTGGGTCTTCCAGCATGACAATGACCCAAAACATACAGCCAAGGCAACAAAGGAGTGGCTCAGGAAGAAGCACATTAGGGTCATGGAGTGGCCTAGCCAGTCACCAGACCTTAATCCCATTGAAAACTTATGGAGGGAGCTGAAGCTGCGAGTTGCCAAGCGACAGCCCAGAACTCTTAATGATTTAGAGATGATCTGCAAAGAGGAGTGGACCAAAATTCCTCCTGACATGTGTGCAAACCTCATCATCAACTACAGAAGACGTCTGACCGCTGTGCTTGCCAACAAGGGTTTTGCCACCAAGTATTAGGTCTTGTTTGCCAGAGGGATTAAATACTTATTTCCCTCTGCAGAATGCAAATAAATTCATATACTTTCCACAATGTGATTTTCCGGATTTAATTTGTGATGTGCTATCTCTCACTGTTACCAATAACCTACCCTTCAATTATGGGCTGCTCATTCTTTGTCAGTGGGCAAACTTACAAAATCAGCAAGGGATCAAATACTTATTTCCCCCACTGTAATAGTCCCTGGATTGCTACTGCTCATCCATTGTGAGGGAACTGCAAGAAACTGATTTATTCTTTGGCATCTGCTGCACACTTCCTAGTGATCTGGATTGGACACAGTGGACCTTTGATCTTACCCAGCATTGACATACCTTTTTTTTTTAATTTGTACCCCACACTTTCCCACTCATGGCAGGCTCAATGCGGCAGGCAATGGAGAGTTAAGTGACTTGCCCAGAGTCACAAGGAGCTGCCTGTGCCAGGAATCGAACTCAGTTCCTCAGTACAAAAGTCCACCACCCTTTCTTTTGTGCTTTACACATATATGATGCTGTTCTCAGTAAATAAGGGAGAAACTTAAAGGCCATTATTTTTCTGAATAATGAGGCTCCCTTCTGGACAGGTTTGGGGGGGAGGGTGGGGGAGGCGGTCCACTCCTTTACTATAAATTTTTGTGCTCTTGTTTAAGATGCAATTCTGAAAAATTATAAAAAATTCTTCCATCAGAAGTTTTGAATGCAGATGCTTCATGAGTGTGGGAATCATGCAGTAAGGCAGAGAACAGAACTTCACACGGGTACACCAGGATGAGAAATGACCATATATTCTACATCTTGCTAAATACATCTTCTAAGACACTTATTAGATTACAGTAGTTGTTTTATATTAGTGACTGGAGGGTCTCACTGAAGCTACATAAGTACATAAGTATTGCCATACTGGGAAAAACCAAAGGTCCATCAAGCCCAGCATCTTGTTTCCAACAGTGGCCAATCCAGGTCACAAATACCTGGCAAGATCCCAAAAAAGTACAAAACATTTTATACTGCTTATCCCAGAAATAGTGGATTTTCCCCAAGTCCATTTAATAATGGTCTGTGGACTTTTCCTTTAGGAAGGTGGCCAAACCTTTTTTAAACTTCACTAAGCTAACCACCTTTACCACATTCTCTGGCAACGAATTCCAGAGTTTAATTACATGTTGAGTGAAGAAATATTTTCTCCGATTCGTTTTAAATTGACTACATTGTAGTTTTATTGCATGCCTCCTAGTCCTAGTATTTTTGGAAAGTGTAAAGGGCTAAAATAAGATGGCTGTGGATACTTCAGTCTTTCTTTTTTGAAGAACATAAAATGAATGCCAGTTGTAGATTTACCAAAGATTTGCAGGCCATAAAGGACAGGCTGAGCCTGTTCCTGGTTCTGCCTCACAGTATCCTTGGACATGATGTTCCAGTTTCTACAGACTCCATAAGATCTCTTCTGTTCCTCCACTTTGGTGGTTCTTTCCTTTTGTAGAAATGTAGTGGAACATTTTTTGGGGAGATTATTCTATAGAATGCCCAGTCTTATCTGACCCATTTTCAAACTCAGTGTGTCTTTTTACTGTTGTTTCCCCCACCAAGTTTTATCCTATTCCATTCCATTTTTGAAGTATCTTGCCTTCAGATAGAAATTCTTGATCCCTTTTGTATATTTCTTTCCAGCTTCTGCTAGGTTGGGAAGGATATAAAAGTTAGCATTCACAAATGTGGCCTGGCCACTAAACGAGGTCCCGATTGATTGCTGGATTTTTAAAGTGCTGTATAATGTGCTGTGTACAGCATGGTGTACCTAATTAGCAATTTCCTCTGAACATATCTTTTAAAGGGAACCACATTTATTTAGTTGGCTCTCCCCAATGGGAAGAAGTATATGAAGTCATGGAATGAATAAATTAAGAGGCATTGTTTTGTCTCTTCTACCTCCCAGAAGCAGGCCAAAAGATCAGCAGCCTGGAGCCTCAGATCTTGCAGAGGGTGGACCATGAAGCATCAAATTGGTCTTGAGGTAAATAATAATAATAATAATAATGATACCCCAAAGAGAGATGAGCAAAGGCTGCTAGTATAAGAAGCTTGGGAAGGAACTTGGTGGGCTGGTTTGGGCAAACAACCTGAGATCCTTCTGCCTCCAGTGCATGCAAATCCCTCTCATGACTGGCTGGGGTGCCTCCAGGACCAGGTTTGGGAACCACTAAGCTAAGTTCTCCCTCATTAAGGGCCTAGTTTACTAAGATGCGGTAGTGTTTTTAGCTCGCACTAAATGCTAGAGACACCCATTCCTATGGGTGTCTCTAGTGTTAGTGGGAGATACTTTTTAGCGTGCACTAAAAATGTTAGTAAACAGGGCCCTAAGTCTGCATTATCCAGCTATCACCTGATAATCAGAACGCGCTAGCTGGTTAGTGCTTCCATGTCCATTTCTTACCCACAACATGCCACCTTCAAAAAATATTTACAAAAATGTGTGGTTAGCATACAGAAATGGGGAAAATTACTGCAAAATGCTTTAACATGTTTTGTTGTTTTTCTTGGATGTTAAGTGTGCATTAGGGCTGAAGCCCTTTAGTAAAAGCATTAGAATCATAGCAATATTATTTGAATGTTCTAATGTGTGCTTATTAGATATTCCATCACTATTATACTTACATCGTATTATATCTCTGTTATTTGAATTTCAGTGCTGTTAAATGTGTATATTTTTGACCCTGTTTCATGGTAGTCTTATTATTAGGTTTCAATTTGCTGTTTTCAAATTTACCTCTTTCATTGTATTTATGTTTATATTTGTACATTTTACTATTGTTATGCTGTCAACAAAATTGTAAGTTTAATGTTAAACTGTATCTACTGTACACTGCCTTGGGTGAATATCTTCATAAAGGTGGTTAATAAATCCCAATAGATAATAAATAAATGGGCCCCATAATAACAAAGTAAAATGGTAATGCAACATAAGATAACCTCTGAAATTTTCACATTTGTCTTCCGTTACAATTGAACATGTGTCCCAACTAAGTTCCTTTTATTGTGAAGAAATTTTTACTATGAACTACAACTTTCAAAAAACCCTTCAGATAAGTAAATTATCTATTTCAGTGCTTCCCAAACTGTGGGTCGGGACCCTAAATGAGGTCACATAACCCTGGGTGGGTTCTCCATAGGTAACATCATTATTTTGCATCTCTGGAAGGGGGGGGGGGGCTCATACTTTTATCTGGTCATGATTAAGGGGTCACAGTCACAAAATGATAAGACCTGGTCTACTTTCTCATACATTCTATATAATTCCACTTAGAAATTCAGTACTTTAAGTTTATTTCATCTTACAGATACACACTGGAACTGCTTCTCCATCTTTCAGCTAAATTTTTAAAGCTCTTTACCCAGGTAAGTCTTAAAATAATTCTTTTAATTACTTTTTCCAGTGTATCTTTGTGTCTGTATATAATATCGGACACAGTGACCAGTCACTTATCTCTATTAATTTCTTCTATCTTCCTAGGACATTCTTGCATGGATGCCTATATCTTTTGTCGTGGTTTGTCTTCTTCAGTGGAGACATCTAGAGGGCAATTCTATAACTTAGTGCCAAGGTGTAGGCACCAAGCCACATTGTCATGCTAAAATGTAGGTGTACCCACTTATGACAGGTCAATGACTGGATGCAATATGCCCAACTGATAGTATTCTATAAGTTGCTTGTGCCACTTGGTACCATGCCCACAGATACGTCCCCTTCGCAGTTATATGCTAAGAGACTTGGGCCCTCAGGATCAAAAGCAAACTGGCGCTAGAGGCTGTTAACGCCATACTAGCGCCGGAGTTTGCAGCCGACCCATGATCAGAGCCCTCGAGCGCCTGAAACAATGTACTCGAGGGCTCTTAGCGCAAGTAGCATGCAAATGCATGCTAAACAGGGCTTCTAGTGCAATTAGCTTGCAAATGCATGCTAATCAGCGCTTAATGCATTCATCCCCAATGATCAGCGTCCAGCGCGCCAAAGATTGGGTTGCTGGCCGCGGCAAAATCAACGCCAGCTCTGAGCTGGCGTTAGATTTTGCAGATCATTGGGGAGGAATGGTGAGCCCTGTCCTGCATGCAGTTGCATGCTGGCAGGCCCCCGTTCCCCCCCAAAGAAAGCAAATGCGATCAGGGGGCTGGAGGTCCGGTGGACCTCCTGCCCCCCCCCCGACGATCCCATCCCCTCCATGTTCAGGGAGGGCTGGAGATCCGGTGGGTCTCAAGCCCCCCCCCAAACCCCCAGAAATAGAGAAGTGGTCGCCTCCGGCCAAAGGCTCTCCCACCCTCCCACCCAGCGACGGGGGGGGGGGGGGGGCTGGAGGTCTGGTGGGTCTCCAGCCCCCCAAACCCCCAGAAACCATTGAGTGGCCGCCTCCAGCCAAAGGTTCTCCCACTCTCCCATCCATCTACTAGGGGGTTGGGGGCTGGAGGTTCGGTGGACCTCCAGCCCACTCCAACCCCTCCCCCCCAGCGTTCTATAAATACCTGGTGGTCCGTGGTGACAACACCCCCTCTTGGCCCCCCACCTTTCGTTGGAGGAGGGACGCAGCATGCCTGCCTCCCTCCTCTTCCAGTCCACGCCGATGCAAAATGGCGATGCCCAGCACCGCCCATTGCATCCTGGGATGCGCTGGGCGGGGCTACATACCATGTAAGGGAGCGATTCCTTTACATGGTCTGTAGCCCTGCCCATCGCATCCCAGGATGCAATGGGCGGTGCTGGGCATCGCCATTTTGCATCGGCGTGGACTGGAAGAGGAGGGAGGCAGGCATGCTGCGTCCCTCCTCCAACGAAAGGTAGGGGGGCCTGGAGGGGGGCCAAGAGGGGGTGTTGTCACCACGGACCACCAGGTATTCGAAGTAGAATGCTGGGGGGGAGGAGTTGGGGTGGGCTGGAGGTCCACCGGACCTGCAGCCCCCAACCCCCCAGTCGATGGATGGGAGGGTGGCAGAACCTTTGGCCGGAGGTGGCCACTCAACGGTTTCTGGGAGTTTGGGGGGGCTGGAGACCCACTGGACCTCCAGCCCCCCCCCCCCCCCTGCCGCTGGGTGGGAGAGTGGGAGAGCCTTTGGATGGAGGTGGCCACTTCTCGATTTCTGATTCAAAATTGATTCAAAATTTTTTGGACACCACGGTCTCAATCAGTGATGGCTGTATACAAACATCTATATACAAGAAACCCACAGACAGATGCAGCTACCTCCACAACTCCAGCTTCCATCCTTCACATACAAAAAGATCCATCATTTACAGCCAAGCCACAAGATACCACCGTATCTGCTCTGACCCAGGGGACAGAGACAGACACCTTAAAAGCCTGACTGCATCCTTCAAACAGAAAGGCTACAACCCCAAAATAATCTCCAAGAATATTGCCTCCTCCCTCAAAACACCCATGGAGAATCTGCTACAATACAAGGAGAAAAAATCCACAGACAGAATCCCCCTTGTAGTGACATACAATCCAGAGCTGGAAAAACTGAGGAAAATCATAAGAGATCTACAACCTATACTCCAGGAGGATGAATTACTGAAAGAGATATTCCCATCCCCACCAGTACTGGCCTTCCGACAGCCATCCAACTTAAAACACAAGCTAATCAGAAGTAAACTTCCATCACAGACTGAAAAGGAACAGAATGGCACACGTCCCTGTAATTTATCCAGTTGCAAACTATGCCAAAATATTTCACAGGACCCCACAGTTATCCACGAAGGAAAGATATTCAACATAAAGGGATCTTTCACTTGCTCATCTTCCAATGTGGTATATATCATTCAGTGTAAAAAATGTAACGAAGGATGCTATATTGGAGAAACAGGCCAGATGCTTAAGACAAGATTCAATTTACATAGACATCACATAAACAATACAGCCAGTAGGGCCCCCACCCCGGTGGGACAGCACTTCACAGAACCAGGACACTGTACCAGTGATTTCACAGTGAGAATACTGAAAGGTAACTTTAAAACCATACAAGAACGTAAGACCTTTGAAGTCAGAATGATTGAATATTTTAACACCCAACAGAAAGGACTTAACAAGGATCTGGGGTTCCTAGCCCATTATAAACCATAAAGCTGTATGTCTCTGTTGATCACCCCACCCCTTACCTATCCACACCCATCCTGTTAGAATATCAATGATATGCTTTGATGTCCCCATGCATACCTCCGACCCACCCCATCTTCCCACCCTGTCAGACTGTCATAGTAATGCTTGAATGTTTTCACTTATATACACTGTCAGCTAGCACATTTGCTTATTTCCGATCTGACGAAGAAGGGCAACCTTCGAAAGCTAATCAAGAAATGTATTAAGTTATGTCCAATAAAAAAGGTATCATCTTATTTTCTTTTCCATGTTTTATTTTGTTTGATTTCTATTGATAACCTTAAGAGTGGACTAACACGGCTACCACACTCCTCTACATATTTTTTTGAAAAGCCTACTTCTACCTTTACAATGCCCTCACTTCCTCACTTGTCTCTCAGATTTTTTCAGCACTTTAACATATACCATCTCCTTTCATAGCCAACCTTCTAAATAATTCCCTGTCAGCATTTATCTCTGACAGTGTTATTCAAAGATTTCAAGGCAACTGTTTTCCCTTGCCCAAGGCTCTGCTTCAGATTGATTTTTTTCTGTCACTCACAGTACTCTCCTGAGAAAATATCTCATTTCATATACATTTATATGAAGGCATCAGTTTTTTTTTATCAGCCAAAAAGAATCCAATTGTGCCAAGCACTTCCTCATATAACAAAAGTTGCCATAAATCTTTCATTCACTCTGGCACATTAATTCTCAAGAGCTATTAGAACCCATGACAGCTCTCTCTGTAATAGCGAGTCTGCTTCTGGGGGGGGGGGGGGGGGTGTTGAAGTATTGTTTTTTAAGTCTTCCACAGTCTTTCCAGTTGCTACTGTTTGGGTTTCTGCCAGGTACTTGTGACCTGGATTGGCCACTGTTGGAAAGAGGATACTGGGCTACCTGGACCATTGGTCTGATCCAGTATGGCTATTCTTAGGTTTTAATAAAGCTGATGACATCAGATGATGACTCCCATGGGCCCTATCCCTCCCAACTTGCCTGACGAAACCTCTCCAGCAGGGCACTCTGGCAAGGTATGGCTGTTGTTCTCAAAATGCATGCTGTACTTCCTAAAGATTAGTGTAAGCCACATTGAGCCTGCAATTAGTGGGAAAATGTGGGGTATAAATGTATCAAATAAATAAATGGAAAGATATCTATAATGCACTGATTGAAAGCAATACCTAAATGGCTAACTACCAAGGACTAGGATGTTTCCCTTTTAATACTCACCATACAAAAACAAATTCAAGTTCTGTTGTTACTTCAGTACAGTGACACAAACTACCTTTATTACAGATACTTTGTAAAGGAACACAAAAGCTTGCAAAAAAAAAAAGTCATTGAGAACGTATATATCAAACTTGAATTGAAGGGTCTGAGATGTAAGTTGAGGACGGCAAAGAGGACTTGTCTTGGAGAAAGCAGAGTTCTAATGATGACTTGAAATCTTGTAATGAGATTAGTAGAATACAAACAAGAATTCAAAATGACCAGTCTACAATTAGTGCTGCTTTGACTCATCCATGAGAACTATTTGAGACTGTAAAATTCTTGACTCAGGGAAAGAAGACCTCCATAGGTAGCCAGACTTTTTTTGCTGATAATTTTTTCTCTTATCAAAGCCATCCAAAAATTGATTATGCAGAAGTCCAGTCAGTCTAAGGGGCCCTTTTACTAAGCCGCGTAGGTGCCTACACACGTCAACCGCACGCCAATTTGGAACTACCGCCTGGCTACCACATGGCCCGGGTGGTAATTCCATATTTTATGTGCATCCGATATGCGCTGTAGTAACTGTAATCCCAGTAGCAAACCTTCAGGGGGTGGTAGGCTCCCTTCAGCAGTCTCAATGTGTATAAAGCAGAGTTGTTTGTCTATGAGGGAAAAAGTCTCAACCGCTACAGCTATATTGTATACACCTAAGTGTTCATTTTATAGCCTGTAGAAAAAGTCATCATAGACTTGAAAAAACCTCAATTTTTTACTTATATAGAATTTTTATTTGCTTTATTTTATCAAAAAAGTAAAATCATCACTTATCTTGCCAAATGTTTCTTTTGAAAAGGCGCTTAGTCCGATTAAATAATGAAAATGCAATGGTTCCTACGGTCCCGTTTCGAGTGTCTTCGTCAGGGAACCTCCTTGCACCTTTGTTCAAAATCTTTGTTCAACATCTGAATTAGTTTTTCTCTAAGGAAGATCGTGTCTTCTGTGAAGAAATTTGTTGGCCCTTCAGCAGTCCACAAACAAAGTCCTTCCAGACAACACAGCTTTTAGTTCCAAACAGTTTATTTCCCCTCCTCCACAAATCTCAGTTCAAGGGGGTTAAAGTTCCTTCAGTTTCCAAAACAAAGCAACAAGAAAAAAAAACTTCCCTTTAAATCCAAGTTCTCACCAGTTCAACAGCCTGGGTTTCAGTTTTAAAAGTCTTTCCGCTTGGGTGGTTGCAGAATGGCAGTACACCACCCACAACACAGCTAATTGACTCCTGTGACCACCCACTGCCTTCAGTCCCTGCAACTCTGCCCCAAAGTACAATTACAGTCCATGTCAACCGGCTCCTCCAAACCTGGTGTGCTGGTCCCTCCAGACTCTCCTTCCTCCAAGCACTCCATTAACTCTGCCTCTCTGCTAGGTTGTTGGTTGGAGACCTCCTCCCCCTCCCAGGTGGAAGGAATCTTGTACTGATTTCTAACCCAAGGGAATTGAGCTTTGTCATCCCTGCTCCCCCTTCTGGCCCTCGTCTGCCATAGCAGCTGCTCTTTCCAGTCCTTTTCCCCCTCCCTTCCACATGGGGGCCATACCGGGTTTTGGGACCTACCCCCCCCCCCGATCCCTTCTCTCAGGGCCTTGTGGGGAATGTAGTCTGGCCCCATACCTCCTCCTGACCAGCTTAGACCCTCCAACCTCCTTACAGCGCGCCGGAAAATATTTTTTATTTTCCAATGCATAGCGCTAACCAGACGGTAATCGGCTGTGTACACGTGCTGATGATTACCACCCAGTTAACGCATAAGACCTTACCGCTAAGTCAAAGGGTGGTGGTAAGGTCTCAGACTCAAAATGGATGTGTGACAATTTTAATTTTTCTGCACGTCCATTTTCGGCCTCCCCCACCCCAAAAAAGGCCTTTACAGGTGCGCTGAAAAATGGATCTGCGCATGTCCAAAACACGTGTCTACACTAGCGCAGGCCATTTTTCAGTGCTGCTTAGTAAAAGGACCCCTAAATGTGCCAACATTGTCCAATTCAACACACTATTAGCAGCCAAGTTCATACAAAGTTAATTATGTTCAATTAAAAATAAATCTGTTGGCTCAAGCTGCTTGCTATGTGAATATTCCATCACTTTCATTATTGCTACCAAGTACTACGTATTTTTTTTTACATTTATACCCCACATTATTCTGAACATACTCGAGTTCAATGTGGCTAATACTTGGAATGCTCTTCCCCTGTACCTAAAATCGCAAGCTGACCACCATCTTTTCAAGAAGCTGCTGAAAACGTACCTTTTTGAAAAAGTGTATTCCATCAGTAACTCTGCTGTTTAGCCACCCTACTTGCTGCTAGTGTTTATCCTTATTCTACTGTAACATTCTTGTGTTGTATCTCTTGACTTTTGTAATTCATGGAAGCCACATTGTGCCTGCATATGTGGGAAAATGTGGAGTAGAAATAAACCATAAATAAATAATAGTAAATAAACAACAGACAAGGTTTACAAAGCCATAATCAAAATATCAAATATAGACCATTGATGGCCAGTTGCAATCTAAGATACTCCATCAATGGAGAAACCTCTCAAAGAGAAGAGTTTTCAGTCTTTTATGAAATACCAAGTAATCAGGCTGACCCTCGATTGCCATTGGCAGTGAATTCCACCACTTAGCACCCTGGTATCTAAAGTCAGCAGAGTGAACTGACTTATAATGCACTCTCTATTAAGGGCATTTGCTTAAACTTTGTTTTAATTCATTTATGCAGGCCTTACATGCACATGGTATTGCTTTTTAAACCCAAAGTTGAATCCTAAGGGTGATGGAGCAATTAGGTATAAACTGTGTTGTTTCTGACTTGACTTGTTTTGGACTTCTTTGGGGTCCTGCTGATCTGTACATCTGCTGTCTAGAATTTTGGAAGACGGAAATGAGAAAATAAGTATTGGATGTACTCTGTAGAAGTTGTTTATTTTTGCAGTGTGTGTATGGATACTTGTTCTGGTTTATGCATGTAATAATATGATTTCTGAACATGCAGCATCATTAAAGAACAGACTTTTAAATGCCCAGTTGGGTATATATGCTAATCTCAACTTTGTTAAATGTTTCAAACATATCCATCTATTTGCTCCCATAGTATAACTAAATTCTATTATGCTGTCTCGCTGTAGTTTCAAATGTAAGCCACATTGAACCCGACTTTGCTTGGAATATTGTGTGATATAAATGTAAAATATTTTTTAAAAAAGCCTTTATCCTCCACCTTTTAAGACACTGCCTATCCAGCTGAATGGTAATGGCACAAGGAGAGCAAATTTGGTCCAGTGAAGAGTAACTCACAATAACCTGTTCCTTAGATGGGCCCTAATATAACCAGATTGAAAATCCAACCATACCATGCCTCTGTGGTTATGTTCCACTAATAAGTTAAACAATTAACTGGATTTCTTGAAAGAATTATATAAACTTTGGATGCATGACTAGGGGCATTATACACTTATTTATTCAATACTACAATTCCTCATGTACAGCCACAAAACAACCTTTTAGGGTGAATAGTGTTCACAATGAGCTCCTTTTATTATCAACCAGAGTTTTCAGTTTTGGCACAGTATAAGTCTCACAATCACAAAACGTAATAAAACTGTAGAGTAAGGTACTTAAGTGGGCAGAAAATCACTTAGGGCTCCTTTTACAAAGCGGCAGTAAGCCCATCGTGGGCTTACCGCTAGCTAAAAAGGAAGTACCACCAGGCTACTGCAGCAGCCCGGCGGTAGTTCCCACCCCCACCGTGCATCATATCCAACACTACAGAAATGTTTTTCTTTTGTAGTGCTGGCGTGTACCTAGTGGTAATTGGGCAGTGCTGCACGCTGCCTAGTTACCGCTGGGTTAGCATGGGAGGCCTTACTGCCACCTCAATGGGTGGCGGTAAGGGCTCCCCTCAAAATGGCTGTGCGGCAAATGCTTTACTTGCCGCATGGCCGTTTCCTGAATAAAAGAAAGACCTTTTGCCTGTTGCGGTAAAAGGGGGCCTCAGCGTGTCTCAAAAACATGCACCGATGCTAGCGCAGGCCTCTTTATGCTGCAGCTTGGTAAAAGGGGCCCTTAGACAGTAATTCTTCTGGACTCATTTGCTAAGGATATGATCAGTACCTTGTGTGCCCATTTGGCTCTGCTGACAGGCTGTACCAGTGAAAGGAATAATGCCAAATTGGAAATAAATTATTTATTATAGATATAAAAATAACAATATGGCAAAATGCAAATCAAGTTACAAAATTCTGTACACTACCAAAATAATGATTATTACCAATAGATATATGAATATATATATGAGTAATTACACAACTATAATATCCTGAGAAAAGATTACCAACAGCAGGAGTATTAGGCTAATAACCACAGGTCCTGTTGTAACCAATCATTTGCAGGCAAAGACGCAAGCTAACCAACCCTGAGCTATAAGAAGAAAAATTCCTGCAAGTTCACCCTTGAGGGTCCTGTAGGTTCTGTCCAAGGGGGTAACAAATCTGTTTCTCTTCAAAGCTCTAGCAGATTACCTGCGAGCTCTGATAGATCAGGAACAGTCCAAAGTCTGTGCAGCCGTTTAGTCAGTTCATGGAAAGCCACAGAGCTGCTTCTGAACTGTTTTGTGCAATGCTCAGCACAGAATTCAGTTCACAGGTGTTTAGGGCATATCAGTCTCTCGATCTCCTCTGACAGAGATCCAGTCACCATCAAATCTTCTTCTCTTTTCCACTTCTTTCTTTCTCTTTTGTTCCAATCTTGGCATCTCTTTCTGTCCTGGTGACACATATGGACAAATCACAAACTGTGTACTTCTGTCCAGCAGAATTCACGTTCATGACAAGGAGAGGCCTTGTGATTCCAGTAAAGATCTATCAGTCCCAAGCCTGATGGTAGCAAACTCCCCTCCATGGTTCACAGATGCTCCCAGAGACTCTGTCTCTGTAAGGCATGCTCCTAAGCACCTTCCCAGGAGACAAGGTGGAGGCTAGGCTGAAGTGAACACATGTCCTTGGATGAAGTCAGCAGCAGCCAAGAAGTATTTTTCCTCTGAAGAAAGTTGGTTTCTGATTTATTCAGGCCTGAGGCTGCAGAATCTACATTAGAACAGGAAAAGATAGTTCAGGCTTACCAGGCCTCTGACCAGGAAAGGTGAGAGAACAGGAAACGACCTCTACAAAACCAATGGACTGCATTAGGGGTTTATAGCCCATTTAGTTATGTTTAAATAAAAGAGATCTGCACGAAACAAAATATTTATTTTTATTTTGACTTATAAAACCATGTTTTTCCTCTGCTCCTTGCGCTGGCCATGAACCTGCACTCTTCTCATTGTATGGCTCTGCCTCGTGCAACATGCACTGTGCTGAGCTGCTCAGCCTGTGTCTTCCAATGCCATCCCGGGGTCTGTGAGCTGCCCCCAAACATTTTAGTCTGCTTCGGGGAGATTGACCAGGTTCTCCTCAACTTGGGTTCAACAGGCACTAATTACATCATGCCCAAAATGGCCCCAAAATAAACCCTGAACCTTCCAGCATGAGCAGACATCAGGTAGGCGCATCCACTTGCATGCTGACATCCTGACATGCACACACATTTGCGTTGTCAGTGCACACAATGTACGTGCACGTCTGTGCCCAGCAGCCCCCCCAAAAAAACAGCTCCCTCTGCAGCCTCAAGCTCTCTTTCTTCTCCATTGCCTGGACCCAAACACGTGCATATCTGTGTGTCACTTCTGGGTTCGCAGGAGGGTAAGGACTGTCATGGCAGCATTGCCCTTCCAGGCCCCAGACCTGCCCACTTGCCCTGCAAGCCCTGGACCCTGCTCCTCTCCCACCCAGAACACACCCAGAGCCTCCCTAAATTGCCTGCCTGTACGGAGAGGGAGCAGGGGACCAAGTAAGGTCCTGTTTTTAACATTTTAAACCACACTGCCACACAACCCTAAAAATATAGTTTGATTACATTAATAGGCAGCAGTACTGTCACAGCTAGAGATCCTTCTTTTCTCTTTTTATGAATAAATTTAGTTAGGGAGATAAGAACTAAGTCGCTTCGGCGCTTCCCTTACAACAGTAGTGGAACAATGGCCAAAGAGAAGCCAAAGCCAAGGCTACCCCTACTGTGCTTGGTATTTAAACCAACACAGTTTCAGTTTCCCTCCCAAAGGGTGTCTTCTCCTACTAAAGTCAGGTAAGAGAGCCAGTCTTCTGTTTCTGAAGCTATGAGAGTATTCTGAGTCAAACGTTTAGCAGGTACTGGATGCTAGAGGTTTCTGTTGAGCACTTTAGGTAGCAGAACCTGAGTTCCTTCTACTCTTAAGTACATAAGCAGGGCTTTTTTTGAGGGGGTACTTGGGGGTACTGAGTACCGGCACCTTTTCCATTGTCTGCTAAAATTGACCCATGGACCCCAAGTTTTAATGAAAGAGCTCAGACCCTACACAACAATTCTGCCTTGTCATAGATTCTTTGACTGGTTGCAGGGTCCGGGCTATTGTGGGGTGGGTGATCACCCCACCCCTAAAGGGTGGCCTAGCCTTTGAGTACCAGCACCTTTTTTGCTAGAAAAAATGCACTGTACATAAGTATCTCCATATTGGGACAGACAAAAGCCAATGAAACCCACTATCCTGTGTCCAACAGTGACCAATTCAGGTCACAAGTATCTAGCGATGAGTAGTTTTCCCCAAGTGCATCTCAGTAATGGTTTATGGACTTTTCTTTTAGAAAGTTGTTCAAACTTTTGTTTTAAAACCCTGCAATGCTAATCACTTTTACCACATTCTCTGACCTTAATTATACATTGAGTGAAGAAATGTTTTACCTTAGTTGTTCTGTACTGTATGTACTACTTAGTAAATTAATTTGTATCTCTAGTCCTTGTACATTTGGAAAGAGTAAACAAGTGATCCAGGACTGCTCATTCCACTTTGTTCATGAGTTTATAGACCTCTATCACATCTCCCCTCAGTTGTCTTTTCTCCAAGCTGAAGAGCCTTAAACCTCTTTAGTCTTTCCTCATAGGGAAGTCATCCCATCCCTTTTATCATTTTGGTCACCCTTCTCTGTATCTTTTCTAATTCCACTAGATGCAGTAAACAGAATTACATGCAATATTTGAGGTGCAGCCACATCATGAAGTAATACAAATGCATTAAAATATTCTGTTTTATTCTCCATTCCTTTCCTAATAATTCCAAACATTCTATTGCTTTCTTAGCTGCCGCTGCACACTGAATGGAGGATTTCAAATTATTATTATTACTAGTAAAAAAGGCCCGTTTCTGACACAAATGAAACGGGCGCTAGCAAGGTTTTCCTCGGAGTGTGTATGTTTGAGAGAGTGTGTGTGAGAGTGACTGTGTGAGAGAGAGAGAGAGAGAGAGAGTGAATGTGCAAGTGTGTGTGTGTGACAGAGAGAGAGAGAGAGAGAGTGAGACTGGGTGCGAGTGTGTCTGTGAGAGAGTGTGTGTGTGAGCATGAGAGTGTGTGCCAGGGCCCCCCCCCCCTCCCAGTTCCAGGGTCCCCCTCCCTCCCGCCCTCTGAGTTCAAGGGACATCCCCCCTCCCTCTGAGTTCCAGGGTTGTTGACCCCCTCCCTCCCTCCCTCCGAGTTCCAGGGTCGTCCCCTCCCTCCCTCCCTCCCTGCCTCTGAGTTCCAGGTTCGTCCCCTCCCTGCCTCCCTCAGAGTTTCAGGGTCCCCTCCCTCCCCTGCATTATTCTCTCTCCCCTGCATTCATCCATATGCAGGCGCCCTCTGTGCCCTGCCCCCTCCATCCATCCATGTGCAGCATCTCTCCCCTGCCCCTCCACCTCCCTCCGAGTTCCAAGCCCCCCTCCCTCCCTCCCCCCTCCAAATTCCAGTGTCCCCCTCCCTCTGTCCCTCCGTCTCTCCCTCCCAGTTCCAGGGTCCCATGGAACTGGGAGGGAGGGGGGACGGAGAAGGTTGGAGGAGTGACGTCAGCAGGTGGTTACAATCCCAGTGACACACATGAGAACGTTGGAGGAGAACGTTGGAGGAGTGATGTCAGCAGGTGGTTACGATCCCAGTGAGACACATTGGAATGTTGGAGGAGCAAATTATTATATTAGATGACACTAATATCCTTTTCCTGGGTGGTAACTCCTAATGTGGAACCTTGCATCTGGGTTCCTCTTCTCTATGTGCATCAGTTTGCACTTGCTCACATTAAATTTTATCTGCAATCTGGATGCCCAGCTTCTCAGTCTCATAAGTCTCCAACTTAGGGAAAAATGATGAACTTCCAGTGCAGTAAACATAAAACTGAAAGCTCATGGAGTACTACAAAAACACACAGAAAACACAATAGAATTATCTCCACTATTTTTAGTTGTGAAAGTGCTATATAGGTATTTTCAACACCATCGGATGGAAAAGGTCTTAGAAAGCTCTTTCCGAACCATCACTAGCATGTGCTTACCATAGCTTACAAGGGCTTACCGCAGGACATGCTCAGTCATCCCAGAGTAATTTTGCAATCTGCGCACGCACACTACGTACTAAAAATATCATTTTTATCTATTTTCAGAGGTTGAGTGTTTCTGTGCTAATTAGTTAGTGCATCTGCATTATCGTGTGCTAAGGGCCTGATTATATGGCACCTAAAATTAACGCGCAATTACGCATAAGCATATTCTAATACCATGTGTAAATCTACATGTGGTATTTAGAATACACTTAAACGTAGTTCAAGCAACTAAATCTATGTGCATCCAATTAGACCAATGAAAAGCTGGCGTAAATCCTTGCGCATAGGTTTACGCGCACTGGCCCATATTTTATAACAACGAGCGTTGATTTTGGAATGCCCACAAAATGCCCAATTCCACTCTCCTAAGCACACCCCTTTTTGCCTGTGCACATTAGAATTTAGGTGCAGTACATTACAGAATACGCTTAAGTCATTTTTACCGAGTTGGAAATAGCAATCGGTGCTTTAACGGGACTTTCATGCATCTGCCACTGAGTGCATGAAAGAGAATTTTTGGTGGGGTGGTATTGGGACAGCAGGTAGTTCAAAGATATGTGTTCACTGAAGATCTTCAGAGATTCTACACTGAATTTATTGTGCAACTAGCATTACAAAAATGTGGACTGTGCTAGTAACGTACATTGTAGTTATGTGCAGAGAAAAATAATGCTTGAGTCACAAGAGTTAATTATGGGATTTATTTATGTTTAACATTTACTAATATGGCTTGACAAATGTCTTTAAAGTAATTAGGCCCAGTTCATGTATCTATTGTAATGATTTCTTGTTAGTGCATGTGTGGCCTTAATTTGGGAACCGGTTTTGACTTATGCCTGAACCCCAACTGGAACATAGTTACTGCAGCATAAGGCATAATTGCATTGCCTCACTGTGGGGAATGGGTGTGGATTGTGGAACACACTGTTGCAGTGCTAAGGCTGTGCCAATAGATTAGTGCTTCTAGCTGCTCCCTATGTCATACAGAGGCATGAGCCAAAAAATTGACTAAACTTTAATTATATACACTGTTTGGAGGAGTGATTGGCTGCTGGTTCAAAACTTCCACAGGCTGGCAATAGGGAAGGCACTGAAACCTGAAAGCCATTCAGTTGCCTATGTGAAGCAACTTGGTGCAAGTCCAGATAGCTGCATGGCAACAGTGCCCTGGAATTTATCAACATTTTGCACCAGGTGTAGTTCCTTACATTCCCTAGTCCTAAATCCAGGCTTCAGTTGGTGATGTCACTTCCAATAGATAGGTATCCAAATAAGAATAAAGGACACCCTTGATTGTCCATCATATTCATCTTATCTCATGTTTTAAAAATTGTTTGTAGAAACATAGAAACTGATGGCAGATAAAGGCCATAATCCAGTCTGCCAATCCATATCATCCATTATCTCTTCCTCCCCTCTAAGAGATCCCGCATGCCTGTCCCATGCTTTTTTGTGTTAAGATACAGTCCTCATCTCCACCACCTCCGCCAGGAGGTTGTTCCATGCATTCACTACTCTTTCCGTAAAGAAGTATTTCCTTCTGAGTATTACTTCTGAGTCTGTCCCCTTTTAAGTTCATCTTATGCCCTCTCATTCCAGAGCTTCCTTTCAGTTGAAAGAGACCTGCACCTCCTGTGCATTTATGCTGCGGCAATATTTAAATGTCTCAATCATATCTCCTGTCTCATCTTTCTTCCAAAGTATACATGTTGAGGTCTCTGAGTCTGTCTCTATATACGTTATGTTGAAGTCCACCGATCAATTTAGTAGCTACCCTCTGGACTGACTCCATCCTGGCTATATCTTTTTAAAGGTGCGGTCTCCAATATTGTACACAGTACTCTAAATGGGGCCTCACCAGAGACTTATACAGAGGCATTATCACCTCCTTTTTCCTGCTGGCCATTCCTCTTCCAATGTACCCAAGCATCCTTCAGGCTTTGGCCAGCACCCTTTCTACCTGTTTAGCCACGATTGTCAAATACAATCATCCCAAAGTCCCACTCCTCTTTTGTGCACAGAAGTACTTCACCCCTAAACTGTACTGCTCCCTTGAGTTTCTGTATCTCAAGTGAATGACCCTGCATTTCTTAGCATTAAATCTTTACTGCTAATTTCTGGACCTTTCTTCTAAGCTTTGGTAGGTCCCTCCTCATTCTGTCTACACCAGGGGCGTATCTGAACTTCAACAGTAGGGGGGGCCAGAGCCGAGGAGAGGGGGCACATTTTAGCCCCCCCCCGGCGGCACTGACCCCCCCCCCCCACTGAAGACGAAGACGACGACGCCACCACTCCCCCCCCCCTCCTCCCGCCGTCGCGCCTCACCTCCCTTTGCTGGCGGGGGCTGGCCCGCCAGCCGAAGTCTCCGTCCTTCCTTCCGTCACTCTGCCGTTGTGCCTCACTTCCCTTTGCTGGCGGGGGGCCCCAACCCCCGCAAGCCGAAGTCTCCGTCCTTCCTTCCTTCTTTTGTTTGGGTTTGGTGGTTTCTGACGTCCTGCACGCTGCACGTTGTGCGTGCGTGCGTGCAGGATGTCAGAAACCACCAATCTCAAACAAAGGAAGGAAGGAAGGAAGGACGGAGACTTCGGCTGGTGGGGGTTGGGGTCCCCCGCCAGCAAAGGGAGGTGAGGTGCAACAGCGGAGTGACGGAAGGAGGAAGGGGGTTGAGAGCGTCATTGGTAAGGGGGTCCAGGGGCAAATCTGCGGGGGCCAGGCCCCTGTGGCCCCATAGCACATACGCCCCTGGTCTACACCATCAAAGGTGTCTACCCTACTATAGAGTTTTGTATCATCTGCGAAGAGGTAAATCTTACCAAACAGCCCTTCCGCAATATCACTAACAAAGATGTTAAAAACAGCCAGGCCAAAGAGCAATCACTGCAGCACACCACTGGTAATACCCTTTTTCTCAGAGTGAACTCCCTTTACTACCACCCTCTGTCTCCTTCCACTTAACCAGTTTCTGACAAAGCTAATCACTTTTTGGTCAAGACCAAGGGCACTCTTCCAGTCTCCCAACCACACCTTTCCGTAAGCCATATATTATAACAAACATACCACACCCAGCATTATACATACATTTTGGTCTCATGGTTTATAAGATTACATATTAAACATGAACTGAATGGGACAATGTTTTCTGCCACCACCTAGGGAAAGAATTTGGAGAAATAGAGATGGAATGGGAAAAATACCACATCTAAAGAATATGATGACAAACCAAGCCAAAATTGATCAGATACATTTTTTTCGAATTTGCATTTTTGTATCATTTTTATTTTTGTTTTTTAATTTGATTTTCATGGTTACTTTTCATGATGGAACAAGATTCCCACAGAATCGAGAATAGAACCAAATAGAACATATTTCCAAGAGACAGATGAAAGGAGTAGCCTAATGGTTGAAGAAGTGGGCTGAGAGCCAGGGGAGCTGGGGTTCAAATCCTTGTGGTCCTTGTGGTCTTGGACAGGTCATTTAACCCTCCATTGCTTCAGGTACAAGCTTCTACATCTTACATTTTGTCCTTTTTTCCCCTCATAGATGGAACAGAACACATTTTTATTTGGCTTTAGCTCACATTTTTTCCGATAGTAGCTCAAGTTGGGTTGCATTCAGGTATATCTCTGCCCCTGGAGAGATTACAATCTAAGGGCCTCTTTTACAAAGCTGCGCTAGCCAGGGGCGTAGCTACGTGGGGGCATGGGCCCCTGTAGATTTGGCCCTGGCCCCCCGCCGCCAACCCCTTCGACCCCCCCCCCCCCGCTGCCATCGCTGTCGGGTACCTTTGCTGGCGGGGGTCCCCAATCCCCGCCAGCCGAAGTCCTCTTCTCCGGCGTGGCCATGTTGCTGATCTGCAAGGCTTCTGTTTCTTAAACCATGCAAGACGTCAAACTCACAGAAACAGAAGTCTTGCAGATCAGCAACACGGCTGCGCTGGAGGACTTCGGCTGGTGGGGGTTGGGGACCCCTGCCAGCAAAGGTACCCGAGAGCGATGGCGGTGGTTGTGGGAAGAGGGGGGGTCAAAAGGGTTGGCGCTAGCGATTCCTGGGCTTCCTCTCATTTGCCACACGGGAATTGCTAGTGCTGCTTTGTAAAAGAGGCCCTTAGATTGTAAGCTCTACAGGTGTACAGAGCTGCTTCAAGTGTACAGCGCTGCGTACGTCTAGTAGCGCTATAGAAATGATAAGTAGTAGTAACCCAACTTGAGCTACTGTGTGAGTTAAATCCAAATAGAAATGCACTCTGTTCCTTCTATGGGGGAAAAAAAGGCAAAATCTAAGATGTAGAACTATTTCCAACTTTAATTATGTATAATTATAAATAATGCTGTAACCCCCTTGTCTGTACACCTAGGCAGCTGCCTGGTGTAAGCTCGGGAAATTGGGTGAAAGGGGCACACATCAAATTTGTTGGTGCAGGACCAGGATTTATCCCGGGAGGCCGCAGCAAGTAGCACCAGACTATGAGTCAGTGATCCACTCCACACACAGTCTTTTCTATCTGAACCGAACTTTACTGTCTTTTAAATGAGTTAGGTACAGTACACTATCTTCACTGATCAAATAGTAACTATTTACAGTTTTTTTCCTCCTCTCTATAGACATAGATGAAATACAATTAATGGTGACTTTAATTCCCATAGATGGTTAAACCTACTCACCGGGTTGGTGAGTGTCTTTCAAGCAGTTTAGATTATATGCTGTTCATATTGACAGATGTTAAACATATATTAGTACTTATTTATTATTCACTTACAGTTTTCCCAACCTCTAGATGTTGGCAGGTGGCTCCAGGAGTAAGATGGTAATAAATAGTAGATTAGTATACCCTTCAGCCCAGGTGTTGTAGCAGAAACAAAAAACTGACTTCCTGCTCCTTTCCTTTAGGATTTTGTAGGGGTGGACAGGTTTATTTTTATTTATTTTATTTCTGCATTTGTACCCCACATTTCCAGCATTTTGGTAAGTTCAGTGTGGCTTACAATAGTTATACACGTATTAAGTTGTGGAGGGTCATCGTTAGTCATGTAAGGTTAAGTCTGTGATCATGTGATGTGGCATGGTGGCTGGGATTATGTGATTTTGTTGGACAGGAATTTCCTGAAGAGATGGGCTTTCAGTTGCTTTTGGAATGTAAGGTAGTTGTTTATTCCTTTTATGTCTTTCAGTAGCGTTCCAGTTTTTGTTGCAGATGTATTTGAAGCTAGTTGAGTATGTGGATTTGTATTTTAGGCCTTGGCATTTGAGACAATGAAGGGTTAGATAGGATCTCGCATTTTTGTTTGCATTGCGTGGTGGTAGATCTATCAAGCCAGCCATATATTCTGGAGCGAGGTCGAAGATTATTCTGTGGACCAGGGTGCATGTCTTGAAGAATATGCATGCTTTGATAGGTAGCCCGTGTAAGTTTTGGAGTAGTAGGCTCGCTGTTTCAAATTGATTTTTTCCGAATTTAAGTCTATCTGCTGTGTTTTGTGCTGTTTGTAGTCTCTTTAATGTTTGTTGCTTGCATTTTGTGTAGATTCCATTGCAGTAGTCTACATGGGCAAGGACCATGGTTTGGACAAGTGTGCGGAATACGTCTTTGGGAAATAGTTTTTTATCCGCTTGAGTTTCCACATAGTGTGGAACATTTTCTTAGTGGTGTTTGTAACCTGGTCATTGAAGGACAGATTGCGATCAATGGTAACTCCTAGGATTTTTAGTTTGTCTGCTATTGGGATGGGTGTTCCCATGGCGTTGATGTTTGTGAAGTGTTCTATGCTATATGGTGATGTTAGTATTAGGCAATGTGTTTTTTCCCTGTTCAATTTTAGTTTGAACACTGAGGCCCATGTTTCCATAGTGTTTATGCTGTCTGAGATCTTGGTGGTAATTTCTGATAGATTCTTCTTGAATGAGATGAAGATTGTTATATCATCTGCATATATGAAGTGGTTGTAGCCTTGTTTGGACAGTTATTGAGAAAGGGGTGTCATCAGATTGATTAGTACAGGAGAGAATGGTAAGCACTGGGGGACCCCACAGTCTGCTCTCCATAGGGAGGAGATTGTGGAGTTTATCTTTACTTGGTAGGATCTTGTAGTTAGAAATCTGTTGAACCATTTGAGCACCTTTCCTCCGATGCCGATTTTATAGAATATTTTTTGTAGGATGTGGTGGTCAACTATGTCGAATGCACTGGACATGTCAAACTGTAATAGGAGTATGTTTTTCCCAATTGAGATTTCTTTTTAAAACATTTTTTTCTAGTATTGTAATCAGCACTGTTTCTGTGCTGTGGTGAGTTGTGGAGTATGGAGAATTTGTCTATTTGTGTACTAGCTAGTTGGCCGTTAAGCCTTCCATTACTTTGGTCATTAGAAGTATGGATGCTACTGGCCTGTAGCTAAAGGTGTCTTTGATGTCTTTGATGTCTTTTGGAATAGGAGTGAGCAGTATGTTGCCCTTTTTTGGGGGGAATCGACCTTCCTTGAATATGAAGTTGAGGTGAGAGGTAAGGTGTTCAATGAATCGATCAGGGTGTGTTTTCATAATGTATTCGGGACATGTGTCTAGGCAGTGGAGAATTTTTTTTTGCTGCTTATGCTACTCTCTCTTTTGTGAGCAGGGGGAAGGTCATCTAACATAGTAACATAGTAGATGACGGCAGAAAAAGACCTACACGGTCCATCCAGTCTGCCCAAGATAAACTCATATGTGTATACCTTACCTTGATTTGTACCTGTCTTTTTCAGGGCACAGACTGTATAAGTCTGCCCAGCAGTATTCCCCGCCTCCCAACCACCAGTCCCGTCTCCCATCACCGGCTCTGGCACAGACAGTATAAGTCTGCCCTCCACTATCCACACCTCCCAACCACCAACCCCTCTTCCCCCCACCTGCTTCGCCACCCAATTTTAGCTAAGGTTCTGAGGATCCATTCCTTCTGCACAGGATTCAGGTTCAGTCCACTGGGGTTTCTTTGAGGTAGTAATCCATTTCATCAATAAAGGTATCTCGTTTGGTTTTGGCTTGTGTTAGGCCCTTTCTTAGATTGAGGATATTGTCCTTGAAATATTTGGCCAGTTCATTTACTGATGGGGGGTTTGTCATTTGTTTTTGTTAATGGTTTGATATTTAGTAGGTTATTTACCAGGTTCCTCATTAATGTCCACTAAAACAAGGCAGCAATTGTTTTAGTTCTGTTTCTTGTTCCTGATCCTTCTTGAATCCTTGCTCCTTTAGCAAGTGCCTTTAATGGCCAAACTGTGTAGGTATGAACTGGCTGATTCTTTTAGTTAGGCTGCTGCTTCAGGCGTATGTGAAGGGACCTCTCTGTAGTTGCAAGGTCTGAGGTGCAGGGCCGCAGGGGGGGCAGAGGGGGCAAGATTCTCTGGGCCTGGTCTCCAAGTGGAGCCTGGTGCCGGCAAGGCTTTCAGAGGCAGAAAGAAGGTTCTGCTCCCTCAGTCTATCTCCTGCTCCTGTGTATCAGGACCTGGGTGATTGCGTTAACGTGATAACCCAGGTCCTGGCACACAGGAACAGGAGAGTGAGTGACAGACCGAGGGAGGAGCAGATGCAGGAGGGTAAGGGGCAGGCACAGCGGTGCACTGAGTATGGGGGGGGGGGGGGGGCCCTGCCCTGGCTCTGTCTCTCGGCAGTCCTGCCAAAGCGGGAGATAAGCCTAAGACAAAGTGAGATAGTAACATAGTAAATGATGGCAGATGACCTGAACGATCCATCCAGTCTGCCCGACAGTCAAATTCATTATCAAGTCATGATTAACCAGCAGTGAATGTGATATAAAATACTTGATCACTGTCTCTCTTTGGCATTTCTGGGACATAGACCGTTGAAGTCCACTTGGCCTTGTCCTTAGTTTCCAACTACTGAAGTTGCCGTCACATCCCACTCCAGCTTATCCAAATCCGTCTTGTCAATTGCGGGACACAGACCGTAAAAGTCTACTTGGCACTATCCTCAAATTCCAAATTACTGGAGTTTCCGTCAAAGCCCTCTCCAGTCCATCCTAAACAGGATTGCCATATATGGGACTCAGACCATACAAGCCTGCCCAGCACCGGCCTTAGTTCTTCACAGCCAGAGTCGCCATCTAAAGTGCCACTTGACGGGCAAACACATATGCAACCGTTTAAATTTTTAAAAAAAAACCCCATTCATTTACTAATTAGAGATCTTTTGTGTTCATCCCATGCCTTTTTGAATTCCGTCATGGTTTTTTTCTCCACTATCTCCCTCGGGAAGGCATTCCAGACATCAACCACCCTCTCCGTGAAAAAGAATTTCCTGACATTACTCCTAAGTCTACTACCCCACAACCTCAATTCATGTCCTCTAGTTTTACCATTTTCCCTTCTCTGAAAAATTTGTTTCTATATTAATACCATTCAAGTATTTAAATGTCTATCATATCTCCCCTGTCCCTCCTCTCCTCTCCTCTATGGTATACATATTCAGGTCTTCCAGTCTCTTCTCATATGCCTTTTGGTGCAAGCCCCATACCATTTTTGTCACCTTCCTCTGAACCACTTCGTCTGTTTACATCCTTAGCAATATACGGCCTCCAATATACTCCAGGTGGGGACTCATGAACAACTTGCACAGGGACATCAACACCTCCTTTCTTTTGCTGGCTATGCCTCTTTCTAAACAGCCTACTACTACTACTACTACTACTTAACATTTCTAGAGCGCTACTAGGGTTACGCAGCGCTGTACAATTTAACAAAGAGAGACAGTCCCTGCTCAAAGAGCTTACAATCTAATAGACAAGTGAACGGTCGGTCCGATCGGGGCAGTCAAATTGGGGCAGTCTGGATTCACTGAACGGTAAGGGTTAGGTGCCGAACATCCTTCTGGTTATGGCCACCGCCTTGTCACACTGTTTCGTCCCTTCAGATCCTCAGATACTAATCACCGCAAGGTCCCTCTCCCTATCTGTGCATATCAGCCTCTCACCTCCTAGCACATACCGCTCCCTTGAATTTCTACTCCCTAAGTGAATCAATCTGTACTTCTTTGCACTGAATTTTAATTGCCAACATTAGACCATTTTTCTAATTTTTGTAGATCTTTTTTCATGTTCTCCACTCCCTCTGGAGCGTCTACTCTATTACAAATCTTGGTATCATTTGGTATCATTGCAAAAAGGCAAAGCTTACCTTTTAACCCTTCAGCAATGCTGCTCACAAATATATTGAACAGAATCAGCCTAGAACCAGAATTGAACTTTGTAATTGTATGTGCTTTGAAAATTATCCTCAAAGTCTCACAAACTCTCTATGTTTCTTGGTTTGGCTCCCTAGACAAACATATATTTGTGGTCCCCCCCACCCCAACAAAGGACCCCATCTCCCACCATCATTTCATCTCTCCAGAAGTAGCAGCAAAAAAGTACACAGGGTATGATTACATTATATGTGAGTGAGCATGGGGACTATGCAAGGACATGCCTAATGGTTAGAGCTGGAGAGCTGCCAAGTTACTTGGTTCCAGGAGGGAAATTTTGAGCTTGTCCTGGATTTCTGGAACTCTATCCTGGTATATTATCAGACCTGACATGCTGATTTCAGTGATGGTACCAGGGACTACAAATAAAGTACTGAATTGGGATATAATTTCAAAAATAGGACTGGCCTCCTAGAGCTGGGTAACTTGGCAGCTCTGCAGCAGTGGGCTGAGAACCAGGGAAGCTGGGCAAGTCATTTTCACTCTCAATTGACTCAGATACAAACTAGAGATTCCAAGGATGGACTGCCCGTGCCTGAGTGAGATTTAAGGTCAATCCCCCGGATTCTATATAGCGCAACTTGTGTTGTATGTGCAAATCCGGTAGTATAACTTAATTAGTTAACAAGCCAATCAGCGCTGATAATTGCCATTTGGCAAGCAATTATTGACACTAATTGGCATTAGAAATTATGCGCAGAACTAAGCGTATTCTGCAACATGATGCTCATAAATTCTAAGCTGCATGGTTGAAAAGGGGGCATGGGATTGGGTGGGGCATGGGTGTTTCTCAAATCTATGTGCGTTGTTATAAAATACACCCGGTCTGTGCCTAGTTTATTTTATTTTTTTTTGTTACATTTGTACCCCGTGCTTTCCCACTCATGGCAGGCTCAATGCGGCTTACATGGGGCAATGGAAGGTTAAGTGACTTGCCCAGAGTCACAAGGAGCTGCCTGTGCCTGAAGTGGGAATTGAAGTCAGTTCTTCACTTCCCCAGGACCAAAGTCCACCACCCTAACTGCTAGGCCACTCCTCCACTCCATATTTAGGTGTCAGAATTTACACCAAGTTTTACTTGGTGTAACTACCCGCGACTAAATTTAGTCATGTGGACGGGTGCTAGGTGTATTCTATAAACTGTGTGGAAATTTAAACCTATTCTATGGTGTACTTGAGAGAATACGCCAAGGCATATTTTTTTTCCCACATGGATTTTTCAGGCACCATATATAGAATCTAGCCCAATGTGTCCAAGATATAAATTTACAAAGTTTTAACGTGAAAAAAAGGTTCAAAAACAGAAAAAGCAAAATAAAATATTTTAGCTTATTTGGATGCTTCTGAAAGAATATAGGCAGAGCTGAGGCAGCATTAGGCCAGTGTTCAAAATAATTTAAAAGCTAACAGGGTAAATTCCATGGGCTGAAAATTTATCTTCACTGAACTTCTTTACTGCAGCCCAGATTTTCAGAAGGAAACTTTATTTATATGGGACTGTCTGTCAATGGCGTACCAAGTGGGGGGGGGGGGGGCAGTGGGGGCGGTCCGTCCCGGGTGCACGCCGCTGGGGGTGCTGCGGCGCACGCCTGCTCCTCTGAGTTCGCTAAACTTCGTTCGTTCGCTGCAGCTCCCTCTGCCCCGGAACAGGTTACTTCCTGTTCCGGGGCAGAGGGAGCTGCAGCGAACGAACGAAGTTTAGCGAACTCGGAGTAGCAGGCGCGCGCCGTGGCACCCCCCACAGCGGTGTGCACGCAGGGGGGGGGGGGGGTCATCTAGCGGGGGGGGGGGGGGGGGGCGCATCGGCGCTCCACCCCGGGAGCCATCCAGGCCAGAACGCCACAGAGACACAGAAACATACAGAAGTACTTTGTAGCTCTCATTTCTAGTGCTGCTGTCCTGCTGTGCTGTTCATGTGCTCATTCAGGCATTCTCCCTTCCCCAGTGTGCTTTTTCTAGCAAAAAAGGTGCCGGTACTCAAATGCCAGGCCACCCTTCAGGGGTGGGGTGATCACTGAGGGACCCATCCCACAATACCCAGCCCCCCTGCAACCAGTCACAGAATCTATAACAAGGCAGAATTGGTGTGTAGAGCCTGAGCTCTTTCATTAAAACTGGGGGTCCATGGGTCAATTTTACCAGACAATAGAAAAGGTGGGGGTACTCAGTACCCCCAAGTACCTCCTCAAAAAAAGCCCTGCCCTTTCCCCTCTTCGATTGGCCCATCATCATGTAAAATTCTGGCATTTGCTGCCAGTCCTTTTCCTCAGCTGACAGCAGACCCTTCTTTCCCCCCCTTTCTTCAATCCTACTTTTCTTCAACAATCTCCTCCCACCCCGAGCCCCAGAAAAGTCACTGGGTCCACTGGTTCTCTTGAAAGACCCTGTGCAGGGCTCAGCTTCCCCCACAGCCCTTGCAGCTCAGTCACTCCTTCCTGTAACTGGAAGCTTTCCCATTGGCTGGATTATACCACAGCTTCTTTACTGGAAAGAAGGAGTGTTAGAGAGCTTTTACTGTAGTGGGCTATACTGAAAAATATCCACACACTTAGCCAGCCTTCTGACTTTGAGACAGGTAATTCACAAACTTTTAGAAACATGAAAAAAAAATACAGACAGTTGGCAATCCCAGCCTCCTGAATCCTAAACACATCTGACAGACCCCCCCCCCCCCCCAAACTTTCAGGGATTCACGGGCAGATGCACTAAAAATTACCTGGCCAGCACTGTGCGTTTTTGACTTGCTCCAGCCAGCGTAGCGAGCACGGTATTCAGCAGTCGATGCACAAAGGGGTTCTGAGGGCTCTTTTCCATCCATGAGCTGATTAGTATTTAAACATTCATTCCGTTGTATGCAGGGTTGTTTACGAGTGATGCACAGCAAGGACTGCACACCTTTAGAAAGCAACATTTAACAGAAACAGCTCTTGCGGCTCCACACAGCACACCCAACTCTTTATCGGTGTTGATATGTATTTAGGAAGTCAGAGTCAACTGCAGCCCTTGCTGACCTCTTGTTTTAGTCAGCGCCTCCCCAGATTTAGTTTCCCCATAAAATCAGCCTTTTTCAAAATGACAAATAAGACATTATTTGTAAGTCCATAACACAATTTCTCCTCCTTCGGACTCCACCTCTGCAAACTACATCTAAGCCCAGCTCAAAACAGATCAATTCCTGTTTTTTTTTTTTTTTGTAATCTAAAAGTTTCTATTTTCCCACTAGCAGAAAACAAGATGTTTCAAATTATGCTCTGGTGGTCGGCGGGGGAGGCAGGGGAGTAGCTACATGGGGCCATGGGGGCCTGAGCCCCCATAGATTTGGCCCTGGACCCCCCTGCCGACGAGCCTGTCGACCCCCCTCCCGCTGCCAACCTGCCGTCGCCGTCTGCTACCTTTGCAGGACTCAGACTCAGAAACAGAACAAAGGAAGAAGAGGACCTCGGCTGACGGGGTTTGGGGTCCCCCGCCAGGAAAGGTAGCAGATAGCGACGGTGGGTTGGCGGTGGGACGGGGGTCAAGAGGGTTGTCGGCAGGGGGGGGGGTCAAAGGTGGTGGTGGTGGTGGCGGTGGGTCGGCAATGGGGGTGTCGGTGGCACCGGGGGGGGGGGGGGGGGCTAAAATGTGCCCACTCACCTTGGGCTCTGGATCCCTCTCCCGCTGAAGTCTGACTATGCCCCTGCGGGGAGGAAAACAGCTCCCTCCGGCTACTGATGCTTTTTGGCCTCCTGCAGCAGCCTTCCTGGCTCCAGACTGCCAAAAGTGAGCATTTTAACATTACTATGTTTCAGCAATAAACATAGCTTTCATACATGCAGCTTGTATGTGTGTATGAAAGCTGTGAAATGCTGCAGAGGGCTGGTCTGGCTGGGCATACGTAGCTTTGCGAGTGGATGCACTGTACATGCCCTGGTAGCCTTCCCTATGAACTGCACGGTAAAAGTCCATGCAGCTCATTTGTATGTGATTTCTTCTCAGAATCAGTGGCATATCTAGGTTGCCACCCAGGGCGAGTTGCTGCTATGCCCCCCTGGCGCATCAAATCCCCCTGGCATATCAACCCCCAGGGCATCAACCCCTTCCCCCTCTCGGCGCATCACCCACCTCCCCCTCCTCCGAAGTGCATCATCCTCACCACCTGGGTGTGCACGGAGCAGTCGCTTGGCTGTTGGCTCCGCCAGTCCCCTGCCCTTAAACAGGAAGTAATGTTAGAGGGGTCAGGGAACTGGCGGAGCCGACAGCCGTGAAACTGCTCCATGCACCCCCTTACTGCCTGCAGAGATGCCAAGGGTGGTCTATACCAATGCTGGAGATTTACCACTGCAAAGCTTGAGATTGAAGGCCAAATGAGTGAGATTTTTCTTGCGAGCCCCAGCCACCTCTAAAAACTAGTCCTGGCAGATGCACATTCCAAAAACTGACATTTTCCAATGAATAAATAGAAAATAAAATTATTTTTTTCTACCTTTGTTGTCTGGTCATTTTATTTTTCTTATTGTGTTGGTCCTAATCTCTGATTTCTGCTTTTAATTGTCTTAACAGAGTCTCCTTGTCCATTTGGTAATTTTTTTCTCTCCGTTTCCACCACCATCTTCTTTCTGAATCCCCCCAGCATCACCCCTGTCTTCCTGCTATGTTGAGCATCTCTGTGTCCCTATTCCCCCCACCCCACGTGCCTGCCTCCCTCTCTCTATCTTTCTTCCCTCCTGTCTCTCTCTCCTGGCCAGCAGCTCTCCCTCTCCCCCCCCCCCAGGGGTCCAGCAAGTGTTCCTCTCTTCCCTTGTTCCTGTTCCATCACTTCTCCCTCTTCCTTCATTCCCCACAGGTCCTAGTACCTCTCTTTCCTTGTCCTCCTCTCCCCCAAATCCAGCACCTCTTTCCTTCTCCATGCCTCTCTTCCTTCCTCACCCCCTCCCTGCATCTCTCTTTCCTACCTGTCCAGCATCTCTCTCCCTTCATGCTCCTCCATGCAACACCTCCTTGCCCACCCAATGCAGCACTGACCTCTCATTCTTTGCCCTCCTTCAGTGCAGCACCAACTTCTCTCTCCTTGCCCCTCTCTGGATGCAGCACTGACCTCTCACTCCTTGCCCCTTCTCCGGATGCAGAACCAACCTCTCACTCCTTGCCCCCTTCTTCCCCCTCGATACAGCACTGACCTCTCAATACTTGCCCCCACCCTCTCCGATGCAGCACCCACCTCTCACTCCTTGCCCCTCCTCCAATGCAGTACAGATCTCTCATTCCTTGCCCTTCCCCTCCCCTGATGCAGCATCGACATCTCACTCCTTGCCCTTCCCATCACAATGTCCTGGTAGTCTAGGGTACTCTCAGGCAGCAGCAATCCCTAATCGCTGCTGCCTATGCTGGAAAATAGCGGCTGCAAACTCTTGCAGTAGTCTTGCGAGAGTTTGCAGTCACCATTTTAAACCATGGAGCCGGTACAGGAAGCAGCGATTGGGGATTCACTGCTGCCCGACACGCCAAAGTCCCCTCCTCTCAATGCATGAGAGAAGGATGCTTTGGCATGTGAGCTGGACTCAGGGTCTGAAAGCGTGTGTCACATGACAAATGCGTGTGACTTGGTAGCTCTGTGTCTGCATCCAGGGCAGACTGGCCTGCCCTTGGTATGCTAGAGCTGAGAACTGCTCACTATTTCCACCTCGGTAATTTTTTACCAAGGTGGAAGTAGCGAGCTGCTCTTTCCAGGGTCTTTTGTGTATCGGCTCCTCTGTTTATCTACTGAAGGCCCTGACTGCACTCCATTGAGACGGGATTACTCCTTTGCACCAATCGTGCTGTCTGCTCTGTTGCTGACAAGTAGGGTTACCATATGGCTCCAGAAAAAGGAGGACACATTGATCCAGTCCGGGTTTTGCTTCCATTGAAAGCAATGGAAGTAAAACCCAGACTGGCTCAACAAGGGAAGAGACTAACTGGATTAAAGGTAAAATAGCAGGCTGGGGATTCAGACAATTCATTGAAGGCCCTTACTGCACGCCACTGCATGCAATCCTTAAGTCTCAGCAGTCCAATCAATTCACATTCCCAAATGTTCCTGTGAATAAGGTGGCTTTCAGTACTGAATGTAATACTGTCATTCAAAAGTCTTAAATAATATTTTCTGTGCTCCTGCTATGGAAAAAAAGGCAATTTAGAGTCTCTTCAAAATAAACCTTCCTTAAAGAGAGAATGGTTAAGTAGAGAGCACTCTAGTGGTCTACTAGGTCTATTAATATTCAACGCATCTGTGAGATAAAATGAAGCATCCTCTTCAATGCTTTGAGGACTAACAGTAAAACTTTGGGGCTGATATTCAGACCATGAGAGTTAGCCCGGCTAACTCCTGCGGTCACTGCTAAACATGTATATTCAATGCCAGGTCGTTTCCGGTGACTGGCATTGAATATCTAGTTTATTTTTGGCTGGTTAGAAGATAATCGGCTATGTTGATATTCAGATTTAGCTGGTTATCCTTCTAATCAGCAAAAGATATCCCACATATTCACGTGGCCAAATATAGCCGCTAACGTGATGCTGACAGTCGGCAGAGTAATCAATGCAGCTTTCTAAATACCAGAGTAATGTGTTGAAAATGAGATGCACTGCACAACAATCGAGCTGCAGCATTGAGCAATCTGTGGCTTAAGGAATAAATGAGAATCAACAGTGACTCCTAGGCTTTGGGTTTGCTGGACAATAGCAATCTGATTGCATAGTTAGTATAATCTTTGATGGCGTATCTTACCTGGAGGACAATTTATTATTAATCTCTAGTTTTGCAACTTTCAGCAATTGCTTATTATCATATAGCCAAGAAGCAACAACTGAAAACTCTTTTTGTAAACAACTGAAAGAGCCTTTTCAAAGGAAGTGTCAAAGGAAAAGAAGAACTGAATGTTATCGGCATAAAACCGATAATGGACATTACAGTTATAACTTCCAGCATATTTATTTGGATTTTGCTCACACCTTTTTCAATAGTAACTCAAGGTGAGTTACATTCAGGTACACTGGGTATTTCTCTGTCCCTGGAGGGCTCACAATCTAAGTTTGTACCTGAGACAATAGAGGGTTAAGCAGTGGTGTGCTGGTAAATGTTTAACAACAGGCTCTCTCCCCGGTCCCCCTCTGCGCCCCTCTGCGCCCCCCCTCCCCAAATTGCAGACCTGGCTATAGCCGGGGAGAGAGCCTGGGAGGGGGGAGGGGCAATGCATTACGCCAGGAAAAAAAAATTAAATGATCCCAGGTTCCAATCTAATTCATGTTTAATGTGCGATAAAATGCCATAAATAAGTAAATAAATATAAACTTTTAATGTTGAGCACCTGATTCTCAAAGTGAACATATTCCAAGCACTATAATGAAAATAAAATGATTTTTTTCTACCTTTGTTGTCTGGTGACTGTTTTTCTGATCATGCTGGCCCAGTATCCAATTCTGCTGCTATCTGTCCTCTTAACTCCATTTCCAGAGCTTCCTTTCCATTTATTTATTTCCTTTCCTCCTTTCTTCTTCATTTCTGGTCCTCAGCTTCTGCCTATTTTCTTCATCCATGTGTAGTTTTTCTCCTCTCTTTCTTTTCCCTCATCTCATCTCCTTCCTCACGCTTCCCTCCCCTCCATCCATGTCCAGCATTTCTTCTCTCTCCCCTCCTCTCCATCCACCCATGTCCAGTGACCCTTCTCTCCCCCTGCCCTGCACGCACCCAGCGACCCTCCTCTCCCCTGCCCTCCAAGCACCCATACCCAGTGACCCTCCTCTCCCTTGCCCTCCATCCACCCATGTCCAGTGACCCTGCTCTCCCCTGCCCTGCATGCACCCATACCCAGTGACCCTCCTTTCCCCTGCCCTCCATCCACCCATGTCCAGCAGTGACCCTCCTGCCTCCTCTCCCCTGTCCTGCATGCACCCATACCCAGTGACCCCCCCTTTCCCCTGCCCTCCATCCACCCATGTCCAGAAGTGACCCTCCTCTCCCCTGCCCTGCATGCACCCATACCCAGTGACCCCCCTTTCTCTTGCCCTCTATCCACCCATGTCCAGCAGTGACCCTCCTCTCCCCTGCCCTGCATGCACCCAGCCATACTCAGTGACCCTCCTTTCCCCTCCATCCACAAATGCCCAGCGACTCCCTTCTCTCCCCTGCCACCCCTTCCCGAGTTGTTGGCGAATTCTCCTTCCCTGCTCCCTCCCTCCCAATCCGCTCCCTCCCTCCCGATCCGATTTGGTCCCTCCCTCCCGATCTCTCACGTCACCGACCCGACCTGACTCTTCGCATTCTTCAGGGCAGCACTGCCAGAACTGACTCTCCCCCACTGGCGCTGCCGGTTCGTGCTTCAAAATGGCCACCGAGACTTCAGCAGAAGTCTCGCGAGGCCGCCTCTGGAAGTCTCAGCGACCATTTTTAAAGTGCAAACCGGCAGCGCCAGTGGGGGAGAGTCAGTTCTGGCAGCGGGCAGGCAAGACTGCCTGCCCCGAAGAATGCGAAGAGTCAGGTCGGGTCGGTGACGTGAGGGATCGGGAGGGAGGGACTGAATCGGATCGGGAGGGAGGGAGCCAGGGATCGGATTGGGAGGGAGGAGAAGAGCCGGCTCGCGCGTTTCAACAACTGGCTCGCAAGAGCCGAGCAAAGTTAACAACCGGCTCTTGCGAGCCGGTGCGAGCCGGCTCCAGCACACTACTGGGGTTAAGTGACTTGCCCAATGTCACAAAGAGCAGCAGTGGGATTTAAACTAGATACCTGTGAATGTCAAGACTGGTGCTCTAACCACTAGACCACTCCTCCACATAATGGCACTACATACAGATTGAATAGAATGGTGGAAAAGGAACTCCCACAGCCATTTGCTTTCTGTCTGTCAGAAGGGAAGTAAATCATGCCAGAACTACATCTTTTGACACAGTTCCCCACAGGAGGTTCTTGAATAAACTTGACAGGCTGAAGATAGGACCCAGCGTGGTGAACTGGATTAGGAACTGGTTGATGGACAGACGCCAGAGGGTGGTGGTTAATAGATAATTAGATTGTAAGCTCTGTCGAGCAGGGACTGTCTCTTCATGTTCAAGTGTACAGCGCTGCGTACATTTAGTAGCGCTATAGAAATGATAAGTAGTAGTAGTAGTAATTCACTCGGATGAGGAAAAGGTAAGTAGTGGAGTGCCTCAGGGATTGGTGCTGGGGCCGATTCTGTTCAATATATTTGTGAGTGACACTGTGACATTGCCAAAGGGTTAGAAGGTAACGTTTGCCTTTTTGTGGATGACACTCCGGAGGGAGTGGAAAACATGAAAGAGGATCTGCAGAAGCTAGAAGAATGGTCTAATGTTTGGCAATTTAAAATTCAATGCAAAATGATGTACTTAGGGAATAGAAATCCATGGGAGACATATGTGTTAGGCGGTGAGAGTCTGATATGCACAGACAGGGAGAGGGATCTTGGGGTGATAGTATCTGAGGATCTGAAGGCGACGAAACAGTGTGACAAGGCGGTGGCTGTAGCCAGAAGATTGCTAGGCTGTATAGAGAGAGGTGTGACCAGCAGAAGAAAGTCGTTGGTGAGGCCACACCTGGAGTATTGTGTTCAGTTTTGGAGGCCGTACCTTGCTAAGGATGTAAAAAGAATTGAAGCGGTGCAAAGAAAAGCTACGAGATTGGTATGGGATTTGCGTTACATGACATATCAGGAGAGACTTGCTGACCTGAACATGTATACCCTGGAGGAAAGGAGAAACAGGGGTGACATGATACAGACGTTCAAATATTTGAAAGGTATTTATCCGCAAATGAACCTTTTCCGGAGACGGGAAGGTGGTACAACTAGAGGACATGAAATGAGGTTGAAGGGGGGCAGACTCAAGAAAAATGTCAGGAAGTATTTTTTCACGAAGAGAGTGGTGGATACTTGGAATGCCCTCCCACGAGAGGTGGTGGAGATGAAAACGGTAAAGGAATTCAAAAATGCATGGGAGAAACATAAAGGAATCCTGTTCAGAAGGAATGGATCCTCAGAAGCTTAGCGGAGATTGGGTGGAAGAGCCGGTGGGAGGTGGGGCTAGTGGTTGGGAGGCGGGGCTAGTGCTGGGCAGACTTCTACAGTCTGTGCCCTGAAAATGACAGATACTAATCAAGGTCAAGTATACATCTAAAGTAGCACATATGAGTTTATCTTGTTGGGCGGACTGGATGGACCGTATAGATCTTTCTCTGAAATCATCTACGATGGCTCAACAAGATTTGATGATGTATTGCAGGGGTGGGCAATCTATGGCCCACGGGCCAAATGCTGCCCACCATTGAATTTTATACATTGAAAAGTATACACAGAGACTATCATTTATCAGACTTGTGGCGATTTGAAAATATTTTAGTTCAGAAATATTTTTCAGAAAAGTCATTCTAGCATCCTGTTTAGTTACATTTTTGGTTATTTATTTATTTATCACAGATGGTCTATGGTGCTCTGTGCATTTCTAGTTCCGACATTATGTAATGTTGCAGCCCACTAGGGATGGTACTGACATTCATGCGGCCTTCTGTGTATAAAGGTTGTCCACTCCTGAATTATAGAGGCAGATAATTCAGACTGCAGGAGTTAGCCAGGCTAATTCCCGCAGTTGGCGCTTAAACAGGATATTCAATGCTGGGCCGTTTCAGTTTAATTTTGGCCAGTTTGACTTTGGCTGGCAAAGCCGGTATATAGCGCTGGCCAGTCAAAGTCAAACCGATTAAAGATAGGACTGCCTTGCATGTGGTCAAAAATGGCCACTAAAGTTAAGTGGCAATGCACCAAAAATTAGCAGATAGCAGGTTATGTGGGATACAAATGCAACAAATAAATAAATAAATAAATAAATATTGCTGAATATTGGTGGATAGCTGACTATGTGGCATTTAACTGGCCAGGTGCCAATCCTTTCTGATTAAATGCCTTTGACTATCAGGAGGAGGGAGAGGGAGGGGGGAGGGGGAATAATGTCAAATGCAGAAAGGAATGGAAGAACAATGACCAAGTTCCTGTCTAAACATGTCCAGAGAAGAAATCAGCAAGGATGCCATGCTGTGAGACTTGCAAAACCCATTTTGAAAAGAGTGAAGGATAAACCCATATTGAAAAGAGTTAAGGATGGCAGATTTTATCTACAAATTTATTCAGCTGGGCCACTATCAGGCTCATTTTCAAAAGAGAAAGACGTTCATCTTTCGACCCAAATCGGAAGATGGGCGTCCTTCTCACAGGGTCGCCCAAATCGGCATAATCGAAAGCCAATTTTGGGCGTTCCCAACTGCTTTCCGTCGTGGGCATGACCAAAGTTCACGGGGGCGTGTTGGAGGCGGGCCTTGGGCATGCCTAACACATGGCATCCTCGACCCATAATGGAAAAAAAAGGGCGTCCCTGACGAGCACTTGGACGACTTTACCTGGTCATGTTTTTCTTATGACCAAGCCACAAAAAGGTGCCCAAACTGACCAGATGACCACCGGAGAGAATTGAGGATGACCTCCCCTTACTCCCCCAGTGGTCACTAACCCCCTCCCACCCTCAAAAAATATCTTTAAAAATCTTTTGTGCCAGCCTCTATGCCAGCCTCAAATTCATACTCAGGTCCATCGCAGCAGTATGCAGGTACCTGGAGCAGTTTTAGTGGGTGCAGTGCACTTCAGTCAGATGAACCCAGGCCCATCCCCCCTACCTGTTGCACTTGTGGTGGTAAATGTGAGCCCTCCAAAATGTACCAGAAACCCACTGTACCCACATCTAGGTGCCCCCCTTCATCCGTAAGGGCTATGGTAGTGGTGTACTGTTGTGGGTAATGGGTTTTGGGGAGCTCAGCACACAAGGTAAGGGAGTTTTGTACCTGGAAGCAATTTCTGAAGTCCACTGCAGTGCCCCCTAAGGTGCCCGGTTGGTGTGCAGTGCACTACGAATGCTGACTCCTCTCACGACCAAAGGGCTTGCATTTGGTCGTTTCTGAGATGGGTGTCCTTGATTTCCATTATCGCTGAAAATCAGAAACGACCAAGTCTAGGGATGACCATCTCTAAGGACGACCTAAATTTCAAGATTTGGGCGTCCCTGACCATATTATCAAAACAAAAGATGGACGTCCCCTTCGCTGGGACATTTTGCGAGGATGTCCTCAGCAAAACTTGGGCATCCCTTTCGATTATTCCCCTCTATGTGCACAATGACCTTGGATAGTATTGGCAATGAAGAAATGAGGCAATACCTAGAATAGACTTTTGGATCAACAGCAGCACTTTTTAAGAGAGGAAGAGTGGTTGCCACTTTAAAGGGCTGTGGTAATTCCTCTGATTACAATAATACATTTAAAGTGTAGGTCAGGGCAAGAGCAACATGGGCTATAGGAAAATAGTTGGGGGGAAAGAAAGGGGAGGAGGAGACAGAGCACCTCATTGTTTACCCATTGGTTAGTGAACTGCTGCACTGCGCTGTAAGTAGTGTATGGGTTGAACCTATCTTCATGCCAGTCCTGCTCTGAGGGTTTAGCCTACCTCCACCACCCTGTGCTTATCATGGGTTCCTTCAGCACCTCAATTCCAATTAGGTTTGTAGAGGCAGAGCTCACCTAGAAAGGTTTCCTGCAGCAAGCAGCCACATCTCTCACCATGGACAGAATATTCCAAACCTTAAATATCTCTCAGTAGAAAAAAGGCAGCTGTAACAGGGTACAAACATACCCTGCTGCATCAATAGCAAAAATCTGCCTATCGTACCACAATTCATACATCTGGTGAAGAAAAAGGCCACTAGTGCATGTCATAATGGAGTGAGGTCTACATACAGGAATCACTGCAGATACTGAAGGTAGCAGGTGTGTACCTTCCTCAGGCTCATAAGCCCTTGGTTTGCCTCCCTCAAAGGGGGACTCAGGCTTACTGGGACCCAATGCCTCCTGTTGCTCAGATGAAGTAGTTTCTTGAGTTCATGCAAAGTCTGTTTGCTACTGATTGATTCACCTCCAACACTTTCCTTGTCAGGGCAGTAGTCATAGTAAGCCAAATCATGATCTCAGGTGGGTTTCCACCTTCACCAGGTGACAGAGGCTAGAGCTTCTATGATAGACATGGATAGTATTGTATTTTCCCTGCCCCATAAGAAATTGTCAAACTGGCTAGATAGTGCATCTGCCAGTTTCACCCCTACCAAAAGTCTGAGCAGTTGGCCGAGTTGACCTTCCCAGAGAAAGTTGCTGAACAAACCTATTGGCAGGCTCGAAACCTTTCTAGGTCTTCTGAAACTTGAATCATAAGGCGCACATCTTTGGAGCAGGCCAATAGGGTGATTTGCATGTTAGGTTTCTGCAACGCCAGTCCAGTGAGCCACCTGTGTAATAGAAATAGGAATAACTCAATGGTCACACAGTAGGCATCTCTGACATACTCCCTTCCAAATGCTAATGTATGGCCAAGGACCAGTTAATCTTAACCAGACACATTCCAGATGATGTTCAGCGTCATTTAACCGGCCAGAAAGGGCTCCTAGTTGGTTAAAAAGCACTTAATCGGTTAAATGCTAATATTCAGCATGAGTTGCCAGCTATCTCTGCTGAATATTAGTGCTTAGCGCATAGCAGCTAACTGGCTATATTGGGCGTAGCCGTAAATATTCAGTGCTTTGCCAGCTAAGTTTAGTGGCCAAATCAGACCGCATAAATAGCAGTCCTATCTTTGACCACTATAAACTTAACCAGCCAGTGAGGAATATTAACTTGGCTGGTTAAGTTTAAGCTGGCCAACCCCCCCCCCCCCCCCCCCCCAGGATATTCAATGCCAGTCACCAGAAACGGCCCGGCATTGAATATCCTGGCTCAGCTCCGATCATGGGACTTAGCTGGCCTGCCTCCTGCTGGCTGACTATCAGCTAGACTGTTCTATAAAGGCTGTCTTGTGTACAGAATGACTTAGGTGCAGGGGAAGTTGAGAGAGGATTTTAGATGGAGTGTGATGGAGTCACAATTTACACATGTAGTTTGTAAGATACACCCAAACACTTACATAAAAACATATGAATATAAGAGTAGTCATACTGGGTCCATCTAGCCCAGTATCCTGTTTCCACCAGTGGCCAAACCAGGTCACAAGTACCTGGCAGAAACCCAAACAGCACCAACACCTCATGCTACCAATCCCAGGGCAAGCAGTGGCTTCCCTATGTCTGTCTTAAAAGCAGACTATGGACTTTTCCTCCAGGAACTTGTCCAAACCTTTTTTAAACCCAGAAACGCTAATCGCTGTTACCAGAGATTAACTATTCATTGAGTGAAAAAATATTTCCTCCTATTTGTTTTAAAAGTATTCAAGCAGATGTAAAAGCCCCATGGCTTCGTTCTAGGGGCAATTTTTGCTGCTTTGTAGGGCAATTTTAGAAAGATACATGACAGGAGTATTTTCAAAGCACTTAGATTTACAAAGTTACATGGCAACATATGGAACTTTGTGAGTCTTTGAAAATGAGCCCCACAGGTGCCTATGTGTCTTCATAAAATAGGGCCCATATGTCACAGATCCGCCAGGATGAACCCCAGTGTGCAGGAACTGGTAGATGGTTTGGCGCATGGGGGTGGAGGGCAGCACATGAGACAGAGCACCTGCCTGCTGTCTTCTCCTGTTTGTCTTGTCATCCTAGGCCAGGGGCATTGCTGTAGTGACTGGCCTCGCAGGGTTTAATCAGATATCACCCATGTTGTGACAACAGCGCTGGCTGCCTGTGGCACAACAAATTCAATTTAAATTGTTGTTGCTGGTTCATCAGGGTTTATATCATTCATGACTCCCCCTGCTATTTGCGTGCAGCTCTTCAGCATTATGTACCATCGAGGGCGCTATGTTCTGCTAATGCTGGGTTGCTTGTTATACCAGATTTAAGGCGTCTGCAATTACAACTTACAAGGACTGGCTGGACCTCAGGTGTGGAATAAATTGCCTTGTTCTTTGAAAATTCAACAGAACATGTAAGCAAATGCCGAAATGTTATCTGCTGGACCTTCATGCTGATTGATGATGCTTTCAGGTGTTTTCTTGCTCTTGTACTTATGCTGATTTGTTGTTACCGTATTGATTTGTGATTTTGTTATCTTTTTGCTATTATGTATGTTGCATTATTACACACCTTGGGTATAAGGCGGGATATAAATAAATAAATAAACATAAATATAAAAGTGCATGGGCCCCTTGATCCCTTTCATCTAAATTTTTGATAAGTATACTCAGTCACAAGTAATATCCTTATCCTCTGGTGAGAATCATTTAAAAACAGGACGTGAGTGTAACTGAGATCCTGAAAGCCTCAAGCAAACCACACAGGTAAACACTGGAAGAGCCAAGGGGTAGACCATGCGGGTTAATTTTTGCATGATCAGTAGTGACACGTTGCAGGCTTAGAAAGAAGCTCTTACCAGCTCTGTTCCATTTGTTTATGCATTATTTGCTTTCATAAAATGTAATCCATCATATTTTTTGATGGAACAAAAAATAAATTGTACATAGAACATAGAATAACTTAATACTGAAAATTAAATCTGTCATAAGATTTTTCACAGATGGAAGCCTTTTCCTAGCTTAGAATAAGAATGATTTGACACCATCTAGGTCCTTTGAAATAACATTTCTTCACATGTGGTTTCAAATGCATGTGTATAGTATTTTTAGACAGTGTTTACATTGGTCATACAATAGCTACCAAGTCTGCCAAGAATCCTGTTTACTCAGGGCCAGCTGTAGAGAATGACATGGGGACAGGGACCTGCAGTAACTGCGGGGATGGGGACGGGGACAGAGCCTATGGGGAAGGGGTGGGGACAGATCCCACGGGGACAGTGCGGGGATGGGGACAGAGCCCGTGAGAATGGGGACAAACTTTGTCTCAGTGTCACTTTCTACTTTGAAGCCTGTTAATTAACTGGACTGTTATTTGTTTGATTGATGCAGACGACAATATTGTTATTTTGGGGGGAAAAACAAACAAACATGCTGGCCACAGCTAGCAAAATTTACATGGGGGATCCTGTATATCCTGCTACCAGCACATCTTTTAAAAAGGCATTTTCTATTGCAGGAGGGACTGTGCAGGATATATTGCAGGAGGGAAGACAGGAGAGCTACACTGAATCCTGAGATTGTTGATGACTTCTTATTCATCCACAGATTAAAAAATCATAACAGTGCTTCATAGGGCATATTTCTGAACTCTAGGGCATACAGAATGGGTTGTAATTTGTACCCCTGGACATTTTAACAGGGTGGATTAGGATTCCTTGGGGTAGTAGAAGTCAGCTATTTTTTGGGTTGGAAGGGTAGAGGGTGGTGGTGGTGGTGGGAGGGTTTATTATAGCTGCTCATTATTTGTAATTTATACACAACAGTTGCACAGCATATTGTTCCTTTTTGTATTTTAATAAAAAGATTTAAATATAAAGTCATAAGTGTTCGAGGCAGTGGCGTACCAAGGGGGGGGGGGGCGGTCCGCCCCGGGTGTCGGTGGGTGGGGGGGTGCTCCGTCGTCTCCTGCCACCACCCTGCGTTTTTAAAAAAATCCATGCAGCGACGCAGGCAGCGCCTCGTGTCTGCCCTGCTGTGTGCTTCGCTGGCGTCGGGCCTTCTCTCGCTATGTCCCACCCTCTTTTGAGGTAACTTCCTATTTCCTCGAGGGCGGGACATAACGAGAGAAGGCCCGACGCCAGCGAAGCGATTTTCTTTTTTCACAGCACACAGCAGGGCAGATACAAGGTGCTGCCTGCGTTGCTGCATGGATTTAAAAAAAAACACAGGGTGGTGGCAGGAGAAGAGGGCTCTGTCGCTCTCCACGGAGGGGGGGGGGGGGCTCAGAGGGGAGAAGGGGACTGGGGAGGGGAGTGCTCATAGGGGCTCTCAGAGGGGAGAAGGGAATTGGGGAGGGGTGAGGGGAGCTCAGAGGGGTTCTCAGAGGGGAGAAGGGAATTGGGGAGGGGTGGGGGAGCTCAGAGGGGTTCTCAGAGGGGAGAAGGGAATTGGGGAGGGGTGGGGGGAGCTCAGAGGGGTTCTCAGAGGGGAGAAGGGAATTGGGGAGGGGTGGGGGAGCTCAGAGGGGGTTCTCAGAGGGGAGAAGGGAATTGGGGAGGGGTGGGGAGCTGAGAGGGGTGCTCACAGGGGAGAAGGGGATTGGGGAGGGGAGGGGTGGGGGTGCTCAGAGGGGAGAAGGGGTCTGAAGCTGGAACTGGGGTCTGACAAGGGAGCAGGAGGGAGAATGGGTCCATGCCTGGGGCAGGTGGGAGAATGGGTCTGGGGCTGAAAAGGGGGGATGCAAAGCATGTGGTGGATGAAGGAGGCTAGAACTGGGGGCTGAAAAGGAGGTTATTTGGGATAAGGGGGCTAGTGCTGGAACTGTGGGCTGAAACGGGGCAGGGGCTGAAACTGGGGGCTTTAAAGGGGACAGGGAGAACTGGCTGGGGCTGAAGCTCAGGACTGGTGAGAGAAAAGGGCTGGGGTTGAAACTAGGGGCTGAAAAGGGGACAGGGAGAAGTGGCTGGGGCTGAAGCTCAGGACTGATGGGAGAAAAGGGCTGGGGACTGGTGAGATAGTGGGGCTGAAAAGGCGGGTATGTGGGAGATGTGGGCTGGGGCTGGAACTAGGGGCAGGTGGAACTGGGGGCTGAAAAGAGGGGGCAGAGAGGGGACATACCCTGGATGGAAGTGGGGAGCGTGAGGGAGGGCAGACCCTGGATGTATGGGAGAGGGAGGGCAGACAGATTGAAGGGGCATAGAGAAAGGGCAGATGGTGGGTGGAAGGGGGAGAGAGAAGAGGGCAGTCTGGGGCAAATGGTGGATGGAAGGGAGAGAGAGGGCAGACAGTGGATGGAAGGGGCAGAGAGAGAGGGCAGACAGTGGATGGAAGGGACATTAGAGAGGGCAGACACTGGATGGCAGAGAGAGAGCAAAGACAGATCCTGGATGGAGGGAAGACAGTGAAAAGAACATGAGGAAAGCAGAAACCAGAGACAACAAACTGTAAATATATATTTTTATTATTTTGCTTTAGGATATAGTATTGTAGCTGTGTTGTTTATAAAAAGAACATGTAAATAAGGTAATCTTTTTATTGGACTAATTTTAATACATTTTGACTTAACTTTCAGAGAACAAAACCCCCTTCCTCAGGTCAGGATAGGATACTGTAACAGCACTATACTGTACTGACCTGAGGAAGGAGATTTTGGCCTCTGGAAGCTAAATGTATTAGTCCAATAAAATGGTATTATTTTATTTTCTGTATTTGTTTTATTTCTATTTGTTAATTTGTAAAGTGGTGATTGGTATTTGTTAGTTTTTTCAAATTTACATCTGCTGTCTTTATATTTTGCACAGTACTAGGGGACATTTTCTGTTTCTGTGGTGTTGCATTGTATGCAGAGTCTGGCATCAGGGTTTCAGTTTAATTTTTGTCTAAATAGAAAGTTTATGATTACTTATTCTATAGTGGATTAGGGTGTATCTGTGTTTGTGAAAAAGACATGGCTTTCAGTTGGCATTGACTGTGCAGGATTGACGATCTGTACTAATCTGTCTGTTTTCGTTTTACAATAGGTGAATTGATGTTCTAGTGCTCACTGTAGTGTTTAAGATGCTTTCCTTTTCCTTGTGTGACTCGTACAAATTACTGCATATGGTGTGGTAGAATTGTTCTATAGGTCCTGAGTGTTTTGTATTCTCGTTATGTCTAGTACTGGATTTGGGGGGGGGGGGGGGGGGTGTTAAAAAATGACCGGCCCCGGGTGTCAACTACCCTAGCTATGCCACTGGTTCGAGGTTTCTGCCGATGAGAACAGAGCCCACAGGGCTGGGGCGGGGTCAGAACCTGCGAGAACAGGGCGGGGACGGAGACGGGGTCTGCAGGGACAGGACTGGGATGGAGATGGGTCCTGCAGGGACGGGGTGGGGATGGAGACAGAACCCACGGGGACAGAGCGGGGATGGGGACAAATTTTATCCCCGTGTCATTCTCTAGCCAGCTGTAAAGACTGTGGTGCCCTGAGCTAACTGTTTCTTTGGTGCCCCTGTCTTGGGGCCCACATCAGCTCCTCCTTTCTCCCACCTGCATCAGTTCCTTTCCAGTCATCTCCCCCCCCCCCCCCCTTCCTCCCCTTGTGCCTGCTCATCTACATCAACTCAACTCACTTCAGAGATCCTGGGGATGACAAGGGCAGGAATGATCCCTATTTGCTCTTGTTCTGGTGGCTGCCTTCTTCAAAATAGTATCCCAACTGGTCTCCACCGTGTGTTGCTGAATGTAGCCCAAAAGCTAAGTACCAATGCTAAACTTTTTGTAAATGCATATTATAAAGAAAACTGAAAATATAAAAAATCATTCTGATACTAAAATAAGGATTAATAGTAAAAAGCAGTAACAATTAAAAAAAAAAAACAGTAAAAAAACTGGAATGATGAGGATTGTGGTACCACCCCTAAAAGTATGCTTGTCTCATTGAATTGTTCAGCCAAAATGGAGGCGGACACGCTAATCTGACGGATCCTATTATGATTCTCTGATCCTACTGACCTGTGTAATATAAGATATAAGTGTGAAGAAGCTGAGCATATTGAGAACTAATTCTTCAAAATAGTAGCAGTAATCTCTCAATACTACTGCTAGGGGGTTCAAACTGCCATACAAGGGTTTTTGTTCCCAGAAACACCATTATGAATTCATAGATGCAGAGCTCACTTCACTGGCATGATTAAAATTCCTCTCTTTTTAATGGAAGCTCCTTATATCCCTTCAGAACCTAGGAGTTTATGTATAGAGTACTCCATGTACAGCACAACTGTACATTCGCAAATCAGAAATCTGTCACCTGAATTACATTGGTCTGCTTTCTTATGTTAGGAAAAGGTGTCATGTTGTGTTTGAAACAAAAAAGCAGAATTCCAAATCACTGCATGAAGGCTGGTATTAAACTCTACCAAATTGTATTTTATATCATAATAGCATGCTCATGCAACATAATGCTTGTTAAATAACAAATGTATGTTATCATATAAGGTACCATAAATGTAGTTAATCTCCTGATCCTGTCGTTCCAGCTACTTGGGCAATTATGCCTATGTATTGGGGTAACAAAATATGGAGGGAAGTTACAATTGTATATGGAATGGGCTCCCAAAAGCTGTGAAAACAATCTGCGACCACTTGAACTTCAGGAAATCACTAAAAACCTACCTCTTCAAAAAGGCCTACCCCAACGACCCCACGTAACCCTCTTCACCTACCAACACAGCATGACTATGATCGAACAGGACATCACGCAATCTTCATTCCGACTCTCCACTTATACCTCATACGATCACTATACAACTTTGTATTTGTTATCCACCGACTGGGCAAATGCCTTTGACGATACTATGTAAGCCACATTGAGCCTGAAAATAGGTGGGAAAATGTGGGGTACAAATGCAACAAATAAATAAAATAAATAAATTATATGGTAGCTTGAACCTCCTAACAGTAGTACTGTGACACTATCACTAGGGGTCAGTGGCACTATTTTGAAGGGGGCAAACCTGAAGCAGGAGCAAGTAGAGATTGCTCCTCTTCCCCCAGGACCCCTGGAGTGAGTCTGAGTTCTGGGGCAGGGGTATTGAGGTGATGTGGGAAATAGCTATTTAGAATGGGAAGGGGTGGGACTTGAGGCACAGGCTTACATTTTAACCCCAATGTTTCAAGTTTATTAAAAGTTTGTTATAGCACTTATGAGGAGGTGCTTTCTGAGTGGTGTTACAGTAATCTATGTTCGAGATTATCAGAAAGTGAATAAAAATTTGAAAAGCCCCACTGGGCTTCCGACAGGACACGAAGGGGGGGGGGCAGGGTATGACATCAATTGAGTGCAAGCCTTTACTGAAGAGTCCTGTGCTAGCCCTGAGTATCTTTGCAGTGGCCAGAAAGAGGTAGAGTGACAGCACTGGCAGCAGCAGGGGAAGGGAAAGAGAATATGGGATAGTGCTCTTCTACTATGCTGCTGCCCTCCAAATGTTGCTGGCCCAGAATAAAACAAAATTTCTTAGAATCCAGAGTCAAGAGGAGTATATGCAGGAGTGGAAGAAGAGAATCCCTAAACTGAGGACCCTACAAGAGAAAGGAGATGAAAGGATAGGAGAACAGAGAAGACCAACAAGGGTGTGTACGAGAATGGAGTAGATGCCTCACTGTTTACTGCCTGTCCTTATATATGACAGTGACCTTAGGACAGTGGCAGCCCAACCATTAGACCAACTGAGGTGGGGGCTTCAGGTGGCACTCTTCATGGAGCGGCATCTCTCTCCTTTCCACCCTCCACACCAGCCGCAGTCTGGCATTCCCCTCCTTCCTTTCTGAACCTCCTTCACCGAGTTTACCTTCTTTTTTGTTTTTCAAAAGTTGGCGGCAACAGTAACTTGTATACGCTGCCCTGCCACCGGCACCGGATTTGTCTCTGTACTGTGGCCCGCCTCTGAGGAAATAGAAAGTTATGTCAGAGAGGATGGCCACAGTAGAGAGAAGAAGCCGGTGCCAGCAGTAGGGCGGCGTATGGGAATCGCTGCCACCAATGACTTTTAGAAAACAAGGAGGTAGACTCGGGGAGGGGGGGTTGAGAAGCCAGACCTTGGCCGAAGAGGGATGGGGGAGTTGAAAAAGAGAGAGAGAGTGTGAGAAGGAAGAGATGTTGGATTCGGGGGGGGGGGGGGGGGTACCATCTCATCCTTCACCTCAGGCAGCAGATTGTCTTGGACTGCCCCTGCCTTAGGGGGTGGTGTAGACTTTTGAATGGTGGATTTGTAGTGGATTTCTATGCTTGCTTGGGGCTCAGCATTTGGGCCTGGTTAGTCTATGCCCAATGTGAAGTGTCCCTTGAGTTTTAAGTTACTGTCCTTGTGCAAAGTGCATGTGAAAGTCAGAGGCTTTACCCACCCCTCTGTCTGACTGCAAAAGTAAGGAGTAAGCTCAGGAGCTTGAGCCACAAGCCAGAGGAAAGAGAAGTACCAGAAGGTTAACTATGGGAAAAGATTCCCTGGTGGAGCGAGTTTGTGTGGAAGAGGATCCCACAGAGGAAGGGAAAGTTTGTGAACTTCAATCAAAAGGGAATAGATATGTCCAGCTCTTGGGAAAACCCTAACCCCCAAACAACTGGCAAACAGTGAAGGGGTAACAGACACAGATGAAGGAGATGTAGAATGTAGGCTATACAGAGCCAACCTCATGAAAGAAAAACTACCTCACAGCAGTATTGGGGCAATTCTATAAATGAGACACTAATAATTACATCTGTGTTGCATGTATAAAAGTTTAGAATACTAGAATATATGTGCATATGGGCACATATAAGCACATATATGCCAAAATGCTGCCTAAGCATTATTCTGCAAATAGCCACTTAACATTGTACATAGAGTAGATTCTGGTTAATTGGGACTAATCAGAACGCCTATATTTATTTATTTATTTATTTATAGCATTTATAGCCCGCTCTTTCCCGCTCAATAGCAGGTTCAGTGCAGCTTACAAGGTATGGGTACAAAGTATCACAGAAATAACACAATGTATGGGTACAAAGTATCAAAGAAGTAATACAATGTATGGGTAAAAGTATCACAAAGATAGTACAATTGTATAGAGAAGGACAAGAGGAAGAGATGTGGGGGAAGGGTTGAGGCATGTTTAATGTTAGTGGTGTGGATTAGGATCGTAAGTTAAGTTGGGTCATTTGGATAGGCTTGTTTGAAGAGGTATGTTTTCAGCAGCTTTCGGACGCGTAGATGTTCGTTTGTTGTTCGGATGAATCTTGGTATGGCATTCCAAAGTTGGCTGCCTATAACAGAGAAGTTGGATGCATAGTACGTTTTGTATTTGAGACCTTTGCAATTAGGCAGGTGAAGATTGAGATATGTTCGAGAAGATTTGGACCCGTTCCTGGCTGGAAGGTAGATTAGTTTGGTCATGTAACTTGGAGATTCTCCGTGGAGGATCTTGTGGATCAGTGTATGGACTTTGAAATTTATTCATTCCTTGATGGGGAGCCAGTGGAGCTTTTCATGGAGAGGTGTTGCACTTTCGAACTGTGATTTGCCAAAAATGAGTCTGGCTGCCGTGTTTTGGTCGGTTTGGAGTTTTTTTTTAGGATTTGGGCATTACAACCAATGAAGATACTGTTGCAGTAGTCAGCATGGTTGAGTACTGTGGATTGTACCAGATTGCGGAACGTTTTTGGGGGGACGAATGGTTTTACTCTTTTTAATACCCACATCATGTTGAACATCTTCTTCGTCATGGCTTTTGCGTGAGTTTCTAGAGTTAGATGTTTGTCTAACGTTACTCCTAGGATTTTCAAGTTGTCGGATATTGGGATTGTAACATCGGATACCCCAAATAAATGAAGTTGTCAGGGTATCGTACAAATGAGTACAGTACAAGAATGAGATAAAAGCAAAATTTTCATTTATTCAGGAACACAACCCGCAAATGCAAAAGTTGAACACAACCCAGGTGATTAAAAACAAAAGTTGCAAAGCACAAATAAATACAGGTACTCATTGAAAACAGTATTAATATTGGAGGTATCGATCAAGCGTACCATGACAAGCTCTCTTTATTCACTGCAGTTGAACAAAATTGGCACAAGTCTCTAGAGCGGATACAGGACTGCCTTCATTGCCTTCCTGCATGAAATAAAGTTTTAATCCAGAAATAAATCTCATGGCATCCTAGTTTGTCACTTGTTTATGCTCAGTAGTGTGTCATCCTCTTCAGTTTCCTGATCTTCTGATGTCTGGCTGAAATTTGCTCAACGATTTCATCCTCACAGCCTTCTTTTTCATTATAACATTGAAGATTATTGTTGATGCATGAAAACACTTCATAGTTTATCAGTTCTTGACACTTTGGAACAGCATAGCTCTGTGACATGATCCATCACTTTCTTGATCCTGACAATTGTGTGTTTATAGGTCAGGGAACCATCTGGTGTAGCATGGTAGATGTCACCCACACAAAAATTACAACACAAACTTGGAAGTTTTGTGGCATCAGCACTGTCTTTCTTATCAGGCATGGATGCTGTTCAAAAACACCATCCTGGAAGCCCAGGCCAAATGTGGAGGAGTAGCCTAGTGGTTAGAGCACCAGTCTTGACATCCAGGTTCAAATCCCACTGCTACTCCCTGTGATCTTGGGCAAGTCACTTAACCATCCATTGCCTCAGGTACAAAATTAGATTTTGAGCCCTCCAGGGACAGAGAAATACCCCCAGTGTACCTGAATGTAAGTCACCTTGATCTACTACTGAAAGACCAAACAGCTGGCATGGTTAAAAAGTGAGGTGAAGGAAGCTATTGGAGCTAAAAGAAAATCCTTCAGAACGTGGAAGAAGGAACCAACTGAAAATAATAAGAAACAGCATAAGAAATGTCAAGTCAAATGCAAAGCACTGATAAGGAAGGCTAAGAGGGACTTCAAAAAACAGATTGTGTTGGAGCAAAAACCACATAGTAAAATTTTTTTTAGGTATATTAAAAGCAGGAAGCCGGCAAAAGAATCGATTGATGAAGGGGTAAAGGGGGCAATCAGGGAAGACAAAGCCATAACTGAGAGATTAAATGAATTCTTTGCTTCGGTCATCACCAAGGAAGATTTGGGAGAGATACCGGTGCCAGAAATGGTATTCAAAGCTGATGAATCAGAGAAGCAATGAATTCTCCATAAACCTGGAGGATGTAATGGGGCATTTCTACATAGACATGAAAAATGAACTTGTGGAGCTATTATTAGTAATATGTAATTTATCCTTAAAATCGAGCGTGGTACCGGAAGATTGGAGGGTGGCCAATGTAACGCCGATTTTTAAAAAAGATTCCAGAGGAGATCCAGGAAATTATAGACCGGTGAGTCTGACATTGGTGCTGGGCAAAATGGTAGAAACTATTATAAAGAACAAGATTACAGAGCATATTCAAAAGCATGGATTAATGAGACAACATAGATTTAGTGAAGGGAAATCTTGCCTCACCAATCTATTACATTTCTTTGAAGGGGTGGACAAACATGTGGATAAAGGTGAGCTGGTTGATATTGTGTATCTGGATTTTCAGAAGGTGTTTGACAACGTACCTCATGAAAGACTCCAGAGGAAATTGGAGATTCATGGGATAGGAGGTAGTGTCCTATTGTAGGTTAAAAACTGGTTAAAAGATAGAAAACAGAGAGTAGGTTAAATGGTCAGTATTCTCAATGGAGAAAGGTAGTTAGTGGGGTTCCCCAGGGGTCTGTGCTGGGACCGCTGCTTTTTAACATATTTATAAATGACCGAGAGATGGGAGTAACTGGTGAGGTAATTAAATTTGCTGATGACACAAAGTTATTCAAAGTCATTAAATCACGGAAGGACTGTGAAAAATTACAAGAGGACCTTACGAGACTGGGAGACTGGGTGTCTAAATGGCAGATGATGTTTAATGTGAGCAAGTGCAAAGTGATGCATGTGGGAAAGAGGAACCCGAATTATAGCAACGCCATGCAAGGTTCCACTTTAGGAGTCACAGACCAAGAAAGGGATCTAGGTGTCATCACTGATGATACGTTGAAACCTTCTGCTCAGTGTGCTGCTGTGGCTAAGAAAGCAAATAGAATGTTAGGTATTATTAGGAAAGGAATGGAAAACAAAAATGAGGACATTATAAAGCCTTTGTATTGCTCCATGGTGCAACTGCATCTCGAATATTGTGTTCAATTCTGGTCACCGCATCTCAAAAAAGATATAGTGGAATTAGAAAAGGTGCAGAGAAGGGTGACGAAAATGATAAAGGGGATGGGACGACTTCCCTATGAGGAAAGGCTAAAATGGCTAGGGCTCTTCAGCTTGGAGAAAAGGCAGCTGAGGGGAGATATGATAGATATGATAGAGGTCTACAAAATAATGAGTGGAGTGGCATGGGTAGACGTGAAGCGTCTACGCTTTCCAAAAATACTAGGACTAGGAGGCAGGCGATGAAGCTACAAAGTAGTAAATTTAAAACGAATCGGAGAAAAGTTTTTTTCACTCAACGTGTAATTAAACTCTGGAATTCGATGCCAGAGAATGTGATAAAGGCTTTTAGCATAGCAGAGTTTAAAAAAGGTTTGGACAGCTTCCTAAAGGAAAAGTCTAGACCATTATTAAATTGGACTTGGGGAAAATCCACTATTTCTGGGATAAGCAGTATAAAATGTTTTGTACTTTTTTAGGATCTTGCCAGGTATTTGTGACCTGGATTGGCCACTGTTGGAAACAGGATGCTGGGCTTGAACGACCTTTGGTCTGTCCTAGTATGGCAATACTTATGTACTTATGAACTTTATCCCGAACCTGCATTTCCACTATGACAACCATCCATCTGTTGCTTTAAAATAATGGGGGCCAAAATTCAGAATGCAGGAGGGCACCCATCTAACTCCCACAGTTGGCAGTGAGCCCGGATGTTCAATGCCAGGCCATTTTCAGTGACTGGCATTGAATATTCGGTTTATTTTTGGCTGGTTTAAACTTAACCAGCTATATTAATATTCGGAGATAGCCAGTTAGGCTTAAACCGGTGAAAGATATTCCAGCTATTTATGTCAGTGGCGTTCCTGGGGGGGGGGGGGGCGGTGGGTGCAGTCCGCCCCGGATGCACGCCGCTGGAGGGGTGCCACGCACCTGTCGGCGCCGCTCGTTTGTGCTCCCTCTGCCCCGGAACAGGTTACTTCCTGATGGAGGGCCTCTTCTACATCTGGATTAAAAAAAAATGCAGGGTGGTGGCAGGAGAAGAGGGCTCTGTCGCTCTCCATGGGGGGGGGGGGGGGGCTCAGAGGGGACAAGGGGACTGGAGAGGGGAGTGCTCATAGGGGCTCTCAGAGGGGAGAAGGGAATTGGGGAGGGGTAGGGGGAGCTCAGAGGGGTTCTCAGAGGGGAGAAGGGAATTGGGGAGGGGTAGGGGGAGCTCAGAGGGGTTCTCAGAGGGGAGAAGGGAATTTGGGAGGGGTGGGGGGAGCTCAGAGGGGTCTTCACTCTTCCATTTGGAAACTCCCTGTTGCCTGTCATGTAATGTCGATTCATGTCTCAATTTCTCTTGCTGTTGTACAAAACGTGTGCTATTGTAGATTTTGGCACTCCAGTAATGTCTGCCAATTGGGGATGACTGGTGTTTGGCAGTTGTTCTTTTCAATTGTCCAAGCAAGCCAATTTTGTCTGCGAGTGTTACATCTTTCGTAGGCATTTGAAATGCATACACTAAAGGTGGAATGTGATACACCCCACAGTAGCACGTATATGAAACACAGCTGCCCATTTATACTTAATGGGAAAGTGACAAATCAATGACATTTTGTGGATGCCACTGGCCCAATAAAATGGCATGATGTCCCAAATAAGTGAAACTTCTCTCCTTGTAATTATGCTTTGTTTTTGCTCTCCCGGGTTTGGACCAAATAAATGGCTGCCCAAATTAACTGGTGTCACAAATAATCGGAATCTACTGTATTTGCAAATGGGGGGAGAGTACACAGGGGTGGAGAATGGGTGGACATAAGCGGGGCTTTCACTTACAAGTGTAACTTATAGATCACTGTAAGTTATGTGGGAATTGGCCACACATAGTCCCTCTGGGCCAACTCCATCCAGCTCTATGGCTGGCAAGTGCTTGTGTCTAAATGTTAAGCATATTTATACCACGGGGCAGGATGCTGCCATTGTGATGATGCAACTAGAGCAGCAGTAGGGTTACCATATTTGCCATGACGAAAAAAAGAGGCTCCACCATGCCTCATGTCATGCCCCAGCCCTGTCCCACCACACCCCCTATCATGCCCCAGCCCCGTCCCACCATACCCACTGCCACACCCCAGCCTCTGCCACAGTGCCACCTTGATCTCCCCCGTATGAAAGCCAAATTCTGTAAGCGGCAAAAATACTGGTAAAGTAACAGAAATGCATATTCTTCTGTGCTAAATACAAAATGAAATGCTTAGAAATGTACATTTCATGAGCTTGTCCCCCTTTCTTTTCCCTCCCATCCATGAGCAGCATATCCCCCTTTCCTCTTCTCTCCAACCCCTTCTATGTATTTCCCTCTTTTCCCTGCCTCTCCCCCCCATGCATGTTTCCTCCCCAATCTTTTTTCTAGCCTCGATCCACCACCTTTTTTTTTACAGCGCCCTCCCTCCCTCCACCCACCCACCCACTCACATACATGACTCCATCCACATCCCTTCCTCTCCTCTCCTCTCCTGTACCTTATTGTGCTTGGTGGTCTAGTGGTCCCTAGGGACAGAAAGAGTACCTGCATATAATATACCTAAAATGCTTTGGTTGTTCCCACAGAAAGGTAGTATATCAAATCCATACCTCTTCTTACTGATATACTTGTTAGATTGTATTTAGCCTAAATCCTTACCTATCACCGAGTATGGAGCTGAGGCTAAAACAGTCTGCACTCAATTTTACACAATACTAACCACAAGGTCTACAGTATTAGTAGACAGCATTCCTCCCTTACGTTCCTACCCGTAACCTCCGCTCTCAAGACAAATCCCTCCTTTCAGTACCCTTCTCCACCACCGCCAACTCCAGGCTCCGCCCTTTCTGCCTCGCTTCACCCCATGCTTGGAATAAATTCCCTGAGCCCATACGCCAGGCCCCCTCCCTGTCCATCTTCAAATCCTTGCTCAAAACCCACCTCAACAATGTCACCTTCGGCACCTAATCTAGACTGCACCAACTTGTCATTTCGTCCTTTAGATTGTAAGCTCTTTTGAGCAAGGACTGTCCTTTTTGTTAAACTGTATAGCGCTGCGTAACCCTAGTAGCGCTCTAGAAATGTCAAGTAGTAGTAGTAGTAGTAGTAGACAGCGTTCCTCTCTAACCCATTTGAAAAGCATTTCGGCAGGTCTGTGGGGAGTTCACTCCACCTTGATAGGCCAGAATGAGAAACTTTTGACTTAAGACTTTTTTTTTAACACCTAAGCTATGATTTTATAAGTTTTATTTATTTAGCAAAAGAAGATCTTGAAGATGAGCATCTGCATGTCTTTTAGCAAATGGTAATGTGTTAATTCTGAAGCCTTAAGACCAAAAGTAAAGGTATTGTCCAGGAAGTGAAGAGTCTCATGATCTGAATCTGTGACTTAAATTTACACCATAATCAAGACTTGGCAGGAAAAGTGGCTGGGCCAGTGTTTGTTTTCAGGATCTATTTAAGCATGCTTTTAATCCGTAAAATTTTGAATTAAATGTAAAATACATATTTTACCAATTTGAGTTGGGGGTCTTCTGTCCAGACACCACATTAAATTTTGTGGAACTTGTCAGTTTGCAGTGGGGAGGTAGTAACATTACAAAATAGTTGTACCATGACTATTACTTAATTTAAAGAATGGGTCTCTTCATATAATACTGAGATGGTGTTTTCCTTATAACCGAGATTTGCAATTTCTTTGTTTCTCCAGTATTATCATGTAGAACATTTTTTCTCTATTCCCCTGTTCTCTTAATACGATTTCTTGTTAGGACTGCTTTGAATAGTTTTGTTTTAGTGGTATAGGAGGATTAATTTTTTAAATGGGTTTGAGGTCAGTATGGGAGGGCAATGTACAGTGTGGATGTAGACACACTGCCTCTGGTTCTCCTCTCACCGGCCCATGCCACCTCCTGCTGATGGGGTAGGCCTGACTCCACAATGGTGATCTGTAGCCCACCCAGTTCTACCCATAGTTGCAGTCTTGGTTTTGTTTACAGTATGAAAGAAGATTGCACAGCACCGTGACCATAGTAAGACGTGCACACCCATGGGAAGCACAGCTTCAAGGTGTTTGGCTACAACATATCTTTGTCTGACAGCACTGTCTTGGACCATTCCATTCCATCTATTTTGCTGCTACAATGAATGAATTTTGCATGTGGAGTGTTTGATAAAATAACTTTTCAACTGCTTGCGCTAATACTTAGATTATTTACAGTAGCAGAAGCAAAGATGTCTGAAATTGCATACCACACCTAGAGGTGCTAGAATTTTGTATGACACGTTGAGAATTTTAAAATGTAGGGGTCAGTATTCAGGGTGGTTTAAGGAAGCAGGAGAGAATCCTGCTCACTTATGCATTGCTACCCTGGGTGGACTGAGAGTGATCTTGCTTTTGGTAGTAGACTGACATTGTTCTTCTGGCGTCATACAGGTTATGTCATTCTGAGCTGCACATGCTGGTTTTTCATGACAATAATCCATGATAGAGCATTTGAAACCGCTTTTATTTAAGAAAGATACAGACTAGCCCCTTAACGCAGCCCTATTGTTGGGCGAAACACGGCCTGTGTCGGCATAGGCGGTCAGTGGCCCAACTGTTTGGTTAGGCTAAAGGAGGCGGGGTTAGGGGGTGGGGCTTAAATCCATAATTGTCTGATAACACAGAAAAAAAAAAATAAAAGTCACAATACCTTTTATTAAATTTAGATATTAGATATGTATCATATGTCAAAGAATAAAGTGGTTGCTCAAAGCATATACTAATCACAATCGCTCAACTGCAAAACACTATGCACAACTTTGTGCAAAAACACACTCAGAACCTTACTGTACCATAAATATTACACTGGGCAGAACCTAATACACCAATATACCACCCACACGGAAAATGCGGACCGTCAACAATATGAAACAAGGGATCATAATATCACAATTCTCATGTAGAGCCACAAAACACCCTAATTCATGTTTAATGTGGGATAAAATGCCATAAATAAGTAGATAAATTTAAACTTTTAATGTTGAGCACCTAATTCTCAAAGTGGAGATATTCCAAACACTGCCCTCCCCTCCATCCACCCATGTCCAGCAACCTTCCTCTCCCCTCCCCTCTATCCACCCTTGTCCAGCCAGCAACTCTCCTCTCTCCTGCCCTTCCCTCCATCCACCCATGTCGAGCCAATAACTCTTCTCTCCCCTGCCCTCCCCTCCATCCTCCCATGTCCAGCAACCCTCCTCTCCCCCCTGCCCTCCCCTCCATCCAGCAATGTTAACTTCCAGCCCCCCCCCAATTCCCGATTCCCCGCTCGTCCATCCCGTCTGCCCTCAGCTCCCCCCTAGCCCTCGTTTGCTTCCTGCCGCTGCCCTACCTTTAAATATTGTATTTTTCTTCCAGTCGCGGCGCCATTATTAAAAGCAGAAGCAGGCTCGGCTCCAGCCTTCCCTCGCATGGCTCCGCCTTCGCGCAAACAGGAAATACATCAGAAGAGGGCGGAGCCATGCGAGGGAAGGCTGGAGCCGAGCCTGCTTCTGCTTTTAATAATGGCGCCGCGACTGGAAGAAAAATACAATATTTAAAGGTAGGGCAATGGCAGGAAGCAAACGAGGGCTAGGGGGGAGCTGAGGGCAGACGGGATGGACGACCTGGGGAGCGGGGAAGCCTGCAGCTCGTCGCGGGGTGGGGGCAGCAGGCAAAGAAGGTCACAGTTGGGCTGGGGAGGCTTAGCCTCCCCAAGCCTCTTATACGGGGCGCCTATGTGTGTCGGGCATTTATCTCATATACTGTATCCTCAATAAAGTTTGTTTGGATATTATACCGATCTGTTTGTTTGTCTTCCGCAAACTTTTTATATATAAATTATATCTCAATTCTTCTTACATATTTGCATATCATGCAACTCTAATAAAAATAAAAATACTCATCTTGGAAATGTATATATCAACCAGATGGGACCCATTGTCCGACATGATGTTTTGCCTATACAGGCTGTCTCAAGAATCGTCCCATGCAAACATAAAACCACTGTATGAGTCTGTTGTCATTTACAAAACGTACACACACAGTCAAAATTTTTTTTTACCATAGTCTTACCTAAATTGCCTATAGCGCTAGCTTAGCTCACATATATAAGATTTCCTCCTAGTAAGATGGTGTCGTCGTTTTTTTTTGCTCTGCTTATATACTACTTCCTACTAACTACGTCGTCCAACCCCTCCCCACATTTGGCCGCCACAATAAGTGGAATATCTTTGGCCAGTATGACTTTAACTGATCAGTGCTGAAAATCAGTTTGGCTGGTTAAAGTTGGACCGGCCAAAGTTAACTCGGATATTCAATGTTGGTCACTGGAAACAGCCTGGCATTTAATATCTGGGTTTAGCCAGCATCTTTTTTCAAATGTTTTTCATTGGCTCGCTTGAGCTTTAGTTCTACCTTCCTAAGTCTATGCCATTACTGAAATGGGTTAGCTGCTGTGACCTGGCTAAGGTTTGGTTCCAAAACCGACGAGCCAAAGAAAAACGTTTCAAAAAAGATGCTGGTCGGCACCATTGGGGCCACTTTTACAAGAGTGTGAAAAGAAATTGTGGAGGAAGCAAACACGAGAAAGAGAGCTCTGTAGAGGAGTGTGGGGTCAGTGACAGCTGAGCTTCCGAGCCCCTGATGTAGCCCTGCTGGGCGAAACACAGCCTGTGTCGGGCAGTATACTCTATATGCTATTTGATTAATAAAGCTTGTTTACGTTTACCACTGATCTGCTTTGTTGTTTTCCACTTTGAAGTTTGCAGATCGTTTGCCTTGCTGTTTCCTTGATGTATAGAGGGGGACAAGATAAGTAGTACAGAGTCAATTGGGATAAATAGATTGGTGACTAAACTCAAGGTAAAATCTTTGTACAGTTACATAAGATATAAGGAACTGGTCTAAGTTACAGGATTTGAAGCAAGCTAGACCAGGTGTGGAGTAAATATATAGTCAGCCATCACATGTTTTAAAGGATTGTGAGAATGTTACTTCACAGTTAATATTAAATTAAGCAATACTGTAAAATAATTTCAATAATGAAATCATTATTAAAAATGAGGTAGATGAATTTCTTTTCTGGCACCGTCAGTAACATTTTCCACTAAATCTCTCTGTTGCAGCATAGACTGGCTCTATGCTACCATCTAGTGGTAGTTTTGTGGTACTGTCAATAAATACATGCTCAGTACTGTCAAGAAATACCCCAGCAGTTCCACTAGAGTTCATCCCCTCAATATTCAGCACTATTTAACCAGCCAGGCACGGGTCTTGGCTGGTTAAATAGCATTTAGCCAGCTAACCGCTATTATTCTTTGCTGAATATTCGAAGTTAGAACACAGTGGCTAACTAGCTATATCGTGTGATATAGCTGGTTAGCGCCAATATTCAGCACTGGGTTAAGCGATTTAATAGGACCACGTAAATAGCAGTCATATCTTTAAACGCTAGGAACTTAACTGGTTAACGCTGAATATCGGCTTAACCGGCCAAAAATGAAACCAGATATTTAATGTTGGTCACTGGAAACGGCCCAGCATTGAATATCCGGGGTTAGCGTCGAATGCGGCACTTATGCAGGCTGCTTCCCGCTGGCTGAATTATCGGGCCCCACAAGTTCATGCTGTCTCTTCTTCCTTTGCTGTGGGCAGAGTCTGATCTGGTGCTTATTTACCCTATAACAAAGCACAGACAACAGAACAAGAAAAGAAAATGGGTACGGAGAGAAAAATCTTTGCTTCACATGTCAGGCAGGGATCCCTCTGTGTCACTGGCAGATAATTCATTCTGTCTCCTGTACCCAGATCTACCTCTCCACACCAGAAATCTCAGCAGGAATCCAGGCCAAAGTATCAGCCTGCCTGTCTGACATTGCTGCCTGGATGTGTCAGCGCCATCTGAAACTAAACATGACCAAGACTGAGCTTCTCATCTTTCCCCCTAAACCAACCTCTCCTCCTCCCCCATTCTCTATTTCTGTGGATAACACTCTCATCCTTCCTATCTCATCAGCTCGTAACGTTGGGGTCATCTTCAACTCCTCCCTCTCCTTCTCTGCACATATTCAGCAGACTGCTAAAACCTGTTGTTTCTTTCTCTATAATATCAGCAAAATTCGCTCTTTCCTTTCTGAGCACACTACCAGAACCCTCATCCACACTCTTATCACCTCTCGCTTAGACTATTGCAACTTGCTTCTCAAAGGTCTCCCACTTAGCCATCTCTTTCCTCTTCAATCTGTTCAAAATTCTGCTGCACGACTAATATTCAGCCAGTGTCGTTATGCTCATATTAGCCCTCTCCTCAAGTCACTTCACTGGCTTCCTATCCATTTCCGCATACAGTTCAAACTCCTCTTATTGACCTATAAGTGCATTCATTCTGCAGCTCCTCAGCACCTCTCCACTCTCATCTCTCCCTACATTCCTCCCCAGGAACTCTGTTCACTGGGTAAATCTCTCTTATCTGCACCCTTCTCCTCCACTGCTAACTCCAGACTCTGTTCCTTTTATCTTGCTGCACCATATGCCTGGAATAGACTTCCTGAGCCGGTACGTCAAGCTCCATCTCTGGCTGTCTTCAAATCTAAGCTAAAAGCCCACGTTTTTGATGCTGCTTTTAACTCCTAACCCTTATTTTATTATCCTCACTTTAATATTCCCTTATCTCTTGTTTGTTCTGTCTGTCTGTCCTAATTAGATTGTAAGCTCTGTCAAGCAGGGACTGTCTCTTCATGTTCAAGTGTACAGCGCTGTGTACGTCCAGTAGCACTTTAGAAATGATAAGTAGTAGTAGTAGTAGTAAACTGTCCCCAAGAAATGCAAGCCCAGAAACCACAAGCTACCTACTTCTCCACCTATCCAACTGCAGAAACATAACTTACAAATCTATCTAAATGGCTGGATTTAACTATCTGGGGTCCAAATGGTGGAACTCAATTCCAAAGATCACAAGAAGCATCACAAACTATCTTCAATTTAGAAAAGAACTGAAAACACACTTCTTTAAAAATATTCTAAAACAAATAACTTAGCTATTGATGTCCATTCCGATTACTAACTATAAACTATCCTTATAAGTCCCAGTCAAAATGGAAACTGTAATTGTAAGCCATCAGTACAAGTCTCAACCGAACTGTAAAAAGTAAACCAATACTGTAACTGTTAACCAAAATGTAATCTGTATGCCACTTTGAACCAAAACTTGTTTTTGTATAATAGTGGGATACAAGAATGCATAAATAAATAAAATAAAAATAACGCAGCTTAGTAAAAGGGCCCCTAAATTTGCTACAATTGTGACAAAAATGTAGAGTCAACTCTTCAGAAAGGGTTTATTTATTTATTTATTTATTTGCTGCATTTGTATCCCACATTTTCCCACCTATTTGGTTCTGTTCATATGCCAGATTTATTGGGGATGAATAGGTAAAATGTTTTCAGAGGAGCAGCTGTAGCTCAGACTCACCTCTGAAGAATTTAATGTAGAATGGGAACAGTTCAGTCTCTCTCTCTAGGATCCAGAGGACAGCTGATTAACAGACTGGCAGCTTCTGCATAATTACTGCTCCATCTCCTGTCTTAGGCCCTGATGCTCAAAGCAAACCGGGCTTGCAATGTTTCATTTAGATTTTTGGGGGCTGCAGGGGTCGGGAGAGGTCCAGTCACTGGATAGCTGTTGTGGGCTTTTGCCAGGAATGCTCGGACCCCTTTATCAACCAATGCTCAACACTACATACATAGAGGGGCATAATCTAACGGGGCGCCCAAAGTTTTCCTGAGGATGTCTTCGCAGGATGTCCCTGCAAAGGGGCGGGGAAACCCGTATTATCGAAACAAGATGGGCGGCCATCTTTTGTTTCGATAATACGATCGGGGACGCCCAAATCTCAACATTTAGGTCAACCTTAGAGATGAGATGGTCATCCCTAGATGGTCATCCCCGATTTTCGGCGATAATGGAAACCGAGGACGCCCATCTCAGAAATGACCAAATGCAAGCCATTTGGTCGTGGGAGGAGCCAGCATTCGTAGTGCACTGGTCCCCCTCACATGCCAGGACACCAACCGGACACCCTAGCGGACACTGCAGTGGACTTCAGAAAAAGCTCCCAGGTGCATAGCTCCCTTACCATGTGTGCTGAGCCCCCCAACCCCCCCTCCCAAAATCCACTCCCCACAACTGTACACCACTACCATAGCCATTAGGGATGAAGGGGGGGCACCTAGTTGTGGGTACAGTGGGTTTCTGGTGGGTTTTGGAGGGCTCACATTTACCACCACAAGTATAACAGGTAGGGGGGATGGGCCTGGGTCCGCCTGCCTGAAGTGCACTGCAGTACCCAGTAAAACTGCTCCAGGTCCTGTAAACTGCTGTCATGGAGCTGGGTATGATATTTGAGGCTGGCATAGAGACTGGAAAAAATATTAAAAACATTTTTTTAGGGTGGGAGGGGGTTAGTGACCACTGGGGGAGTAAGGGGAGGTCATCCCCGATTCCCTCCTGTGGTCATCTGGTCATTTAGAGCATATTTTTGTGGCTTGGTAGTAAAAAAAAGGACCAAGTAAGGTCAGCCAAGTGTTCATCAGGGATGCCCTTTTTTTTTCCATTATCGGCCGAGAACGCCCATGTGTTAAGCACGCCCCAGTCCTGCCTTCACTATGTGTCTGACACGCCCCCGTGAACTTTGGTCATCCCCGCAACGGAAAGCAAAATTGGCTTTCGATTATGCCGATTTGGGCGACCCTGTGAGAAGGACGCCCATCTTCCGATTTGTGTCGAAAGATGGGCGCCCTTCTCTTTCGAAAATAAGCCTGGTAGTAGCACAGTAGATAACGGCAGATAAAGACCTGTACGATCCATCCAGTCTGCCCCACAAGATAAACTCATTGTATATAGTATGTGATACTTCATATGTATGCCTGGCCTTGAATTGTCCATGTCATTTTCAGGGCATAGAATGTAGAAGTCTGCCCAACACTGTCTATGTTCTCAAATTTATGAAGTCATCGAAGGCCTTGAAAAGCTCCACTCAAGCCCATCAAACCACGATCAAGGCACAGACTGTAGAAGTCTGCCCAGCACTGGCCTTATTCTCCAACTTCTGAAGCTAAATCTGTCCAGCCACAATCAGAGCAAGACTGTAGAAGTCTGCCCAGTATTGGCTTTGTTTCTCAATTACTGGTGATGCTACCTAATCTCCACTAAGCTTCTTTGGATCCATTCCTTCTAAACAGGATTTCTTCATGTTTATCCCAGGCATTTTCGAATTCCGTTACCATTTGCATCTCTACCACCTCCCATGGGAGGGCATTCCAGGTATCTACCACCCCCTTGATGAAAAAATACTTCCTGACATTATTCCTGAGTCGGTCCCCTAACAGCATGCTTATAATTTGCTTGTTGTTAATGTTGACATTGGTCGGTAATTGATTCGCTGTTCAGCTGGTGCCTTCCCTACAGTGCTGGAGCTCTATGTATCGGGCCCCTGGTCCCTTAAGCAGGGAGCTAAAGCAGTGATGGGCCCCTGAGAGGAGGAGTAACTTAATAGTAAAGTGGGCTGAGAATCTGGAGAACTGGGTTCAATTCTCATTGCAGTTTCTTGTGACCCCAAGCAAGTCTCTTAACCCTTCATTGTCCCAGGTATACAACTTTTAGATGGTGAGAGTCTATTAGGCTTCTTTGGTTGTACCACAGAAAGGAAGTATATGAAATCCATGACCCTTTACTCATTGCTCCTCTGTATCCTTCCTATTTGGACTTCCTCTAGGAGAGTGACAGACAGGGCTCCTCTTTTGGTACTGGATTTAACACTTCCCTCTAAATCTCCTGTTTGAATTCTATTAGGTCATAGTCTGAGTGTAACACTCTTACCCTTTAAGTTTGAATGGCATCTGATTTCTGGAGCAAGGACCAGAATGTTTTGTCTGCAACTACAATGACATCACATTTTGATTGTCTGCTACATCTGTGAGGTTTCTTCTCTTTGAAAATCGTCTTTGATCTCACTTGTTAGCTCTTGAGACCACTCTCTAGTACAGGAATCTCTGAAGTAATGTTCCTTACCTGGCAATCTTGCTTCACTCCAGACTGGAAAATCACCTCATAAGACAGGAAAGGCTATCTTCATTGAAAACAAGGATCTTAATGCTAACTCTCCTCTTAAAACTGATCACCTCCTTTTACACTCAAGATTCTCCTGGACCCCAAGGTTCACCTTCTCCTTGAAACCCGGGGGTCTTCACCTTTGAGCCCCAGCCGCCATACCTGTAAGAGAGCTAAAAAAGAAATATAGAAACAGCTGTCCGTTCAAGACAGCTCTGTAAAAGTAAGTGTCGGTGAAGATGTTTAGGCAATTAGTAAGAGTCGCGGGACTTTTCAGGATCCCATGCAACATGTTTATAATTATTCAGTGGTTTATAATCTGAGGGCTCAATATTTTTTTACATATTTATTTTTTATTGAAGTTCACAAAGAAACAATAAGACTATGGGTGGGGACTCTTACACCCAGGCATCCAATACAACAAAATAGGGGCCCTTTTAGTAAGTAGCGGTAAGCACTCACACATGCTCACCGCACGCTAAAAGGCACTACCACGGGATGTGCACACTCTGTGGTAGTTCTGGGATCGGTGCATGCTAAAATATATAAAATCTTTTTAGCATGGGGCGTGTTTGGGGGTGAGGGTAGGCGTTCCCTGCACTAATCAGTTTGCAAGGGCAATTTGCCGCACATTGCCGATTAGCGCAGGGTTAGCACATGAACCCTTACTGCCTACAAAACAGGTGGTGGTAAGGGCTCACGCGATAATGGGCAGGCACTAATTGGGAAATTAGTGCGTGGCCATTAAAGGAAAAAAAGAAATTGCAGCCATTTTACTGCTGCACTAGAAGTGGCCTCAGTGTACTGGAACCACATGCTAAAAATAGCACAAGCCATGTTTTAGTGCAGCTTTGTAAAAAGACCCCATAATGTTTTACAATATGAGAACAGAACTTCTCAACTTATCCCGAACCCAACACTCATCCCAAACTGGTTATCCCCTCCCCCTGACCCAATACAGAGCAAGTGCTAGTAAAGAAAGAAGAATCCAACCTCTAGTATGAACTGAAGTAGATTATCCCAAAACCAAAAATTATCCATTTAGGAGACCACTTGGCACCGGAAGCAAATTAATTCCCCTGAATTGGTTCGGGAAGGCCTCCAATTTTGATTGTTTCCTGAACCTCCACCTCTGGAGTCAGAATATCTCATATTATCTCTCTCTCTCTCCTTTGACGACTCCACTCTTCTTCTTGTCTTTCACACATTCTAGAAAACATGTTTGTCATCTGTTGCATCATTGCTACTGTAACACTAGCAGATAACGGTAGCCAATAAGGTCCTAAGACAGATTGAGATCTCTGCCATTATAGCTCATTTGTAGCGTACACACTCATTCTTTCAATGACGAGTAAAGATGTCCTCTTTATTCTCCACAGGGATAGAGAGTGGGTGCCATATCTGAGGTCCAAGTCAACAAAACACATTTACAAGCTAGAAGAAATGCTTTTCATAAAATGTTTCTTGGCTTTAGATGCTGATACAATGGCAGAACCCACATCAAAAGGAATGTCTGGTTTTAGATGTACAGTTAAAAATACATGAGTTCAATTATAAAACCAAAAACAGATAAATTCATCCCCCCTCCCCCAAACCCTAACCATCATAGAAATAGCAAAATCTGAAGTGCCTGGTGTCTTATAGCACTCCAGAAAAGCATTCGGGAGGATAACAAGTGAAAATCCCATCCCCAACCTAAAAAACAAACAAACAAAAAATAAACACTCCTGATGTAATCCTGCATTCAACATACATTTCCTTTGTATTTGGTGACTCATCTCCTGGGCACTACTGCAGATGAGTTCTCTGTCTACTTAAATTGCTTTAATTAGACTGTGATTAACACCATGACCAATCAGATTTCCTGTTACATTCCAAAAATATTCTGTCTCTGATTATTTCACTCTCTCTCTCTCATCATGTCTTTGTCACAAGTCAGTGATGAGGTGTGTAGCCATTCACAGTAATCTGGCAGGAGCTGTGATATGACACTTCTGCTATGGACCCTGGAACTGGACCAAGACCAGCAATGCACTCAGGGATTTGTAGCTGTGGGTGAAAGGGTAAGGGGAACGGGACTTGATATACCACCTTTTTGTGGTATTTTGCAACTACATTCAAAGCAGTTTACATATATATAGGTGCTTATTTTGTACCAGGGGCAATGGAGAGTTAAGTGACTTACCAACAGTCACAAGGAGCTACAGTGGGAATTGAACCCAGTTCCCCAGGATCAAAGTCCGCTGCACTAACCACTAGGCTACTCCTCCACTCTGCAATACTGTGATCATTTCTCCCCTGGGCCCTGAGGCTTGCAGTCCCTACATCTGCTATCTGAGTAATTGCAATCCTGAAAGAGCCCTGCGTCTAATATCTTCAATCCAAGACTTGTTAGTGAAATAGTTTTCTACATAGTCGTTAATGGACCTCAGTGACAACTTGTTTCATAAGAGCCAGAGTATCTCTTAGCTCGCCTTGCCTCTTCAGCAGTCAGAGTTTTTCATCAACCTCCACTGGAGAACAAAAAAGACACAACAAAAACAACAAACATATACTACGAGAGGCAACATAGACCCACTAACATTCTGGCAACAATTCTACACTGATGAATGGACAATATCTACAGACTCACCCCAATTTCTCCAAGATTGGGATAACAGATGCAAAATAACACTAGACAATATAGCACCACTTCAAACCAGAACTTCACATAGAAAAAATTCAATACCATGGTTTAACGAAGTATTGAAAGAACTAAAAACACAAGTCAGAAGATTGGAAAGAGTATGGAGCAAGAAAAAAGACGAAAACACACACAAAGACTGGAAACAACTACAAAGAAAATACAAATACATGATCAGACAAACTAAAAGGACCTACTACAAAACCAAAATAGGACCAAACTATAAGGATACACACAAACTCTTCTAACTCGTAAACAATCTTCTAAATACCACCAAGGTCACCTCCAACAACGCAGATACCCCATCAGCAACCAACCTTGCAAACTACTTCAATGAAAAAATCATAAAACTCCGACTCATGATATCCACTAACACAACGGACTACACAAATATCCTTGAATGCCTAGACCCAAATCCCGGAGAATACCTAGTAGATCGATCATGGACTGACTTTGACACGCTCTCATCAAAAGAAATCTCATATTAGCTAGGAAAATACGCCAAATCGCAATGCAAATTAGACATCTGCCCTAACAGCCTAATAAGATCCGCACCCAAACAATTCAAAACAGACCTCACGAACCATATAAATTACAAGCTTCAAAATGGACTCTTCCCCACGGATAAAGGAAACATCCTACTCACTCCGTTACCAAAAGATGCTAAAAAAAAGCACAATGGACCTAACCAACTATCAACCAATAGCATCCATTCCACTCATGACCAAACTCATGGAAGGCATAGTGACGAAACAATTGACTGAATACCTAAATAATCACTCAATTCTGCACGAGGCCCAATCAGGATTTCGGACGAATCACAGCACCGAAACTGTACTAGTGTCCGCAATGAACGCATTCAAACAAGCAATTGCGACTGGTAATAACATCCTCCTCCTGCAATTCGACATGTCCAGTGCCTTTGACATGGTTAACCATGACATACTAATACATATACTAGAATACTTCGGAATAGGAGGTACTGTTCTCAAATGGTTCAAAGGATTCCTGACCACAAGATCACACCAAGTAACAACGAACGAGGACAGATCACTATCATGGATACCTGAGTGTGGAGTCCTCCAGGGATCCCCTCTCTCACCAACACTATTCGACCTAATGATGATACCTCTAGCCAAGCTACTAGCCAATCAAAACCTCAATCCCTACATTTATGCAGATGACGTCACAATTTACATTCCATTCAATCATGATCTAAATGAAATCTCAAACGAAATCAATCAAAGCCTCCAAATAATGCACACCTGGGCAGATACATTCCAACTAAAACTTAACGCAGAAAAAAACACAATGCCTTGTACTCACCTCACAACATAACACAAAAAACTTCAACACCATAACCACACCATACTGCTCCCTTCCGGTCTCACAAAACTTGAAAATTCTTGGAGTCACCATTGATTGAAACCTCACTCTCGACACCCACGTGAAAAACACGACCAAAAAGATGTTCTACACCATGTGGAAACTTAAAAGAGTAAAACTTTTCTTCCCGAGATATATCTTCCGTACCCTGGTACAGTCAATGGTAATAAGTCATCTAGACTACTGCAATGCACTGTACGCCGGATGCAAAGAACAGACAATCAAAAAACTCCAAACTGCCCAGAATACGGCCGCCAGACTCATATTTGGAAAAACTAAATATGAAAGTGCAAAACCACTAAGAGAGAAACTTCACTGGCTCCCACTGAAGGAACGCATTGCGTTCAAGATCTGCACGATTGTACACAAAATCATTCATGCAGATGCCCCAATCTACATGCTAAACCTTGTGGACCTACCTCCCAGAAACGCCACAAGAACATCTCGCAAATTTCTCAACCTGCACTACCCCAGCTACAAAGGACTAAAGTACAAACTGATGCATGCCACTATCTTCACGTACATGAGCACGCAATTATGGAACGCATTACCCACAGACTTGAAAGCAATCAACGAAACAACTATCTTTCAAAAATCTCTGAAAACATTCTTCTTCAACAAGGCCTACAATGAGCACCTATAACCTCACTAAGCCACCTCACCAAACCACTTAATTATGAAAGCTCACCTTATACAACTATCCTAATCACTCCCTTCCTTCTTCCCTCTTCCCTTCCTCGATCACTACACATTACTAACTGTATCTGATATCCTGATATGACAATGTCAATAAATCTGTGTAAGCCACATTGAGCCTGCAAATAGGTGGGGGAATGTGGGATACAAATGCAATAAATAAATAAAATCTAATTCCTGTTTATAACTGCAACTAAAGTAAAGTCTCTTTGTTAAAGTTTTAAGAAGAGTATATTGTGTTCAATTCTGGTCGCCGCATCTCAAAAAAGATATAGTGGAATTAGAAAAGGTGCAGAGAAGGGCGACGAAAATGTTAAAGGGGATGGGACGACTGTACCTGAGACAAAAAGGTTGAAGCCAAGCCTTCTCCCCTCAAACAAACTGTATACTTCTCTTCTGACTTCCATACTTTGGGCGCGCCTACTCTGATATCAGACGCCTTCACTTTAAAACCAGGAACTTCTCCCTACTTCATTGCTTCAGCTACAACCTTCTTGATGTCTCGTGCATTTATCTTGTTGCTGTTCTGACCTGACTTCTGCCTGGACCTGATCTATCTCTTCCTGACCTGACCACTACTGGATTGTGCCTGACCTGACTATTGCCTGGAACCAACTACTGCTGGATCGCCGCCTGCCTTGACCACTGCCTGGTACTGACTACTGCACTGCTCTGTCTTTGCCTCCTTCTGTCTGAGCCATGTCCTCTTCCTCATCCGACTTCCTAAGTTCTGTTGACCACCTGAACCCAGGGGCTCAACCGCTGGGGAATGGTGGTCGCCGCAGGTGAAGCGTTGGGTTTCTGACTGCTGGTCCTTTGATCAGCACAAGGGCTCCCTTCTACTCCTGACATTGTGACACCCTATGAGGAAAGGCTAAAGCGGCAAGGGCTCTTCAGCTTGGAGAAAAGGCAGCTGAGGGGAGATATGATAGAGGTCTATAAAATAATGAGTGGAGTTGAATGGGTAGATGTGAAGCGTCTGTTTACGCTTTGCAAAAATACTAGGACTAGGGGGCATGAGATGAAGCTACAAAGTAGTAAATTTAAAACGAATCTGAGAAAATGTTTATTCACTCAACGTGTAATTTAATTCTGGAATTCTTTGCCAGAAAATGTGGTAAAGGTGGCTAGCTTAGCAGAGTTTTAAAAAGGTTTGGACGTCTTCCTAAAGGGAAAGTCCATAGACCATTATTAAATTGGACTTGGAGAAAATCCACTATTTCTGGGATAAGCAGTATAAAATGTTTTGTACTTTTTTGGGATCTTGCCAGGTATCTGTGACCTGGATTGGCCACTGTTGCAAACAGAATGCTGGGCTTGATGGACCTTTGGTCTGTCCCAGTATGGAAATACTTATGTACTTATCTCTCGTGCCCCTCCCCCCATACCTTAAAATCACCTTTGCTCCAGTCTTCACCTGGGCAGTGGCAGCAGCACTCATAGGCAGCTGCGGCTTGCATCGGGACTTTCTGTCTGAATTGTTGAAACTTTCACAAAACAGGAAGTTGCATCAGAAGGGGCGAGACAATTCATAGTAAAACATAGTAACATAGTAGATGATGGCAGAAAAAGACCTGCACAGTCCATCCAGTCTGCCCAACAAGATAAACTCATATGTGCTACTTTTTGTGTATACCCTACCTTGATTTGTACCTGTCCTCTTCAGGGCACAGACCGTATACGTCTGCCCAGCACTATCCCCGCCTCCTAACCACCAGCCCCGCTCCCACCACCAGCTTTTGGGGAGAAAGTCCTGCTGTAGGCTACAGGCAGCCTATGAGTGTCGCTGCCTCTGCCTTGGCGAAAACTACAGCGGAGATGATTTTAAGGCATGGGTGAGGGGCTGTGTCTTATAGGGGGTGTGTACGCAACACACATACCTTGAATACATATGCCACTGGCCTCAGAGGTGAAAATACTCTGTCAGCTGCAGTTTGAGATGGAAAGATGATACAAAAGCAATATACAAATCCAGCGACATCACAGCTAGGTACTGTAAAGGAGCAAGGGGGTGTGTGGAGCAAGCGCATGGCTGTTAGCTCTGCTGATCCATACACTCCCTTGCTAGGAAGAAAGGTGGTGGGGTAATGTGTTTGGGAAGTGTGATGTGCCATGGGGGAGGGGAGGCGCAGCAGCGATCTGCCCCAGGTGGCAAACAAGCTAGGTATGCCACTGTGCAGCTGACAGAACATTTTGACTCCTGAGGCAGGTGGTCCTCTGTCAGGTATTTCATTGGGGGTGCTTTGTCAATAAAATATTGGTTGTTTTATACATGGCTGCTGGAAATTCTTTGGCCCACCCCTACTCTCTTTTCTAGCTGTTTTTCAAGTATCATATTGCATTCAGTTATGAAATTTACATTTTGCAAATATGGTAACATAGTAAATGTCGGCAGATTAAGACCTGCACAGTCCATCCAGCCTGCCCAATAAAGTGGACAGAGTTGAATCTGGCATTTTGCACAGGTTCCACATCTTCATGGTTAAACACTGGTATACTTATCTCTGTCTCTCCCTACCAATTTTGGGGCACAGACCGTAGAAGTCTGCCCCTATCTCCCAACTACTGGAGTTGCCATCAAAGCCCACTTAGCCTTGATCCTGATCTGTTTTTGACATTTATGGGACCCAGAAAGTAGAAGTCTGCCCGCAGTGGCATTCCTAGGGGGGACGGTGGGTGCGGTCCGCCCCGGGTGCACGCCGCTGGGGGGGTGCCATGCGCCTGTCGGCTCCGCTCATTCCATGCTCCCTCTGCCCCGGAACAGGTTACTTCCTGTTCCGGGGCAGAGGGAGCATGGAACAAGTGAAGCCGACAGGCGCGCAGCACCCCCCCCCCCCCCAAGCAGGTAAAAATGCACCCGGGGGGGGGGGTGTCCTTTTGCTGGGAGGAGGTGTCGTTTCGCTGGGGGGCGCTGCACCTGGGGGAGGGGCGCATCAACGATCCGCCCCGGGTATCAGCCGCCCTAGGAACGCCACTGTCTGCCCGACATTGGTTTTACCTCCCAACCTCTGAAGCTGCTATCAAAGCTCACTCCAGTTATGAGGTCATTATTAGATTCCATCCTTTTTGTATATAGTGTTCCTCCGTGTTTATCCCATGCATTCTTGAATTCTGTCACACCGTTTTTGCCTTCACATTCCAGCACTGGCAATCCTAGGTTGGCTGCCACCCGGGGCGGATCGGCGTCCGTCCCCCCAGGGTGCAGCACTACACCCCCCCCCCCCAGCGCTACATCCCCCTCCCCGGCGCATCAAGCCCCCCCCCCCCCCCCCCCGGGTGCATTCTTGGCTGCTGGAGGATGCAGAGAGTAGCCGCGTGCTTGTCGGCTCCACTGGCTCCCTGCTCCCTCTGCTCCGGAACATGAAGTAGCCTGTTGCGGGGCAGAGGGAGCAGGGAACCAGCAGAGCTGGCAGGTGTGCGGCTGCTCTCTGCACCCTCCAGCAGCGTGCACCCGGGGCGGACTGCCCCCACCGTTCCACCCTTCCTACGCCACTGCATTCCAGGCAAGTACTGGATGAGCTTCAGCATTTATGTACTCTTCACAGGGCCGGTGCTAGGGTTTCTGGCGCCCCCCCCCCCTGCAGCCTATTAGTCAGCGTCTTCTACCTGTACATCATTTCCTCTCTCTCTTTTCCTTCAAACCCCTCCCCTTTCGTCCTGTTTAGCATCTTCTCTCTCTCTCCTCCCCTCCCAGGGGCAGCAGAATGCTTTTTTTGTTTGGGGAGATCCAAGCTTCGCCAGCAGGTTCACCTTCAGTTTCCAAATTCCCACAGCAATTTACATTTTTTTGTAAATCATATACACGCTAATTATATAACAGGGTGCTAAAGTTAGACACCATTTTTGCACATATGTTATAGAATACTAGCACTTACATACATATAACCTGGGTTTCTATATATCGTGCCTCAATTTCCACATGGAAATCGCATATTCCATAACAATGTGCATAACTTAATTAGTTAACACAGTGGTTCCCAAACCTGGTCCTAGAGGCACCCCAGGCCAGTCAGGTTTTCAGGATATCCACAATGAATATTCATGAGAGAGATTTGCATGCAGTGGAGGACCAGGTTTGGAAACCACCAAGTTAACAAACAAATCAGCACTGATAATTGGATGTTAACAAGCAATTATCAGCACTAATTGGTCATATCAAGGTACTAAAATTTGGAATTCTCTACCAAAAGCAATTAAATACACAGATGATTTACCTGTCCTTCAGAAACCTAATGTAAACTCATTTTTTCAATTTAGCCTTTTAGAAAACAAAGAATTCTATTTGAATACTATTCATTCATACAATTAATTTCACTTCTTCTTTCTTCCCTAATCATGTGGGGTTCCTGTGGAAGTGTATGCTGCACTTGCGCCAGCCTCTCACCTACCAAGTACCAAGTTCTTTGAGTGCTCTCTCCTCCTCCTCCTCCTTGCTTTAACAGCACAGATACAGAAAGTCTCCATTAAGGAAGTAGTAGAGACACAAATGGTGACGGAATTCAAAAAGACACAGAGGGTCTCTAATTCGAAAATGGAAGTTATGAAAAATCTAATCTTAAATGGCTGCATATGTGTGGATGTGTCGAGTGAGCTTTGATAGAGACTCTGACTATGATGAACTAGGGCTGATACCAGGCAGGCTTGTACGGTCTGTGTCTTATATATGGCAATCTGGTTTAGGATGGGCTGGAAAGGGCTTAGACAGCAAATTCAGTGGCTGAAACATGAGGACACTGCTAGACAGACTTTTACGGTCTGTGTCCTGCAAATGAGAAGCCAAATAGGCTGGAGTGGGCTTTGATGGCAACTCCAGCAGTTGGAACATAAGGATAAGGCCGGGTGGACTTCTGTGGTCTATGTCCCAGAAACGCCAAAGACCATAATCAAGTATATAATATCACTTTCATTGTTGATTTAATAATGAATTTATAATGAGTGTGACTATTGGGAAGACTGGATGGACCGTTCAGGTTTTTATCTGCTGTCACTTACTATGTTACTAGTAATCCTCTCTGCTCCCGGGCTGATGCGCAGACCTCAGCTCTGACACAGGCACGAGCATCAAATGTCACCTGACCTACTGGTGTATGTATGGGGCGACCTCTTAGCACACAATGCCAGTGAATCAGAGACATGTCTTATATGTGCGCACCAGAGTGTTCCAAGTTCTAACTTCTGTTCCTTCCTTGCCTACAGTACTGCGGCTCAAACCCAGAGAGAGACAGAGAGCTTACCAAAACTGTTTTTAATGTACCATTAAATTCTTGCAGGACTGGGTGGGGACAGGTTAAATTCTTGCGGGGATGGGTAAGATTCCAGTAGGGATGGGTAAGATTCCAGCGGGGATGGGTGGGGACGGGTAAGTTTTCTGTCCCTGTGCAACTCTCTACCCCAGTCTAGTATTAGCAGTATTCTGGTAATATAAGCAGGTACCTTAACACTTGTCTAGCAGTTCTAGCTCCCCGGTTCAGTGTCTTCCTGTTGGCCATGTGAACAGTAGTGTTCAACAGCACTTTAACAGAAATCCTGTGGTTACCAGCAACCATAAAGTGATTTGCCTAATAGGTTACCAAATGGCTACCAAGTTCAGATCTGCCAGCCTTGAATTTATTGTTGGGTTACCAAACATGTTTGGAATTGGCATCATATTTATTAGCTGTACCTAATGGTTAGAGCAGCAGGATGCCAACCAGGGAAGCCAGGGTTCAAATAAGTACATAAGTACCGCCATACTGGGAAAAGACCAAGGGTCCATCAAGCCCAGCATCCTGTCTCTGACAGTGGCCAATCCAGGCTTCAAGAACCTGGCAACCCCCCCCACAAAAAAAAAAAATTAATAATGTTCAATGGACGTTTCCCTCAGGAATCTGTCCAAACCCCCTTTAAATTCCGTAAGGCCAGCTGCTGTCACTACATTCTCCGGCAACGAGTTCCATAGTCTAACTACACGCTGAGTAGTTAGACTATGGCAGTCAATTTGACTGCCCCAAATTGACTGCCCCCATCGTATCGTCTACTCACTTGTCCTTTAGATTGTAAGCTCTTTGAGCAGGGCCTGTCCTTTTATGTTAAATTGTACAGCGCTGCGTAACCCTAGTAGCACTTTAGAAATGTTAAGTAGTAGTAAAGAAAAACTTTCTCCTGTTTTAAATCTACCATATTCTAACTTCATTTTATGTCCCCTGGTTTTGTTGTTGTTTGAAAGTGTAAACAAATACCTGGCAAGATCCCAAAAAAGTACAAAACATTTTATACTGCTTATCCCAGAAATAGTGAATAGTGAATCCCATTGCTGTTCCTTGATTTCTTGGACAAGTCATATTGCCCTAGGTACATACTTAGGGGCCCTTTTACTAAGGTGCATAGGCACCTTCATGAATCCAGTGCGCTTCAATTTGGAACTACTGTCCATCTACCGTGTGCCCCGGGTGGTAATTCCATTTTTTACGCATGTCTGATACGCACGGCAGAAAATATTTTTTATTTTCTACTGCGTGGCACTAACCGGGCGGTAATCAGCAGTGTACGCACGCTGACAATTACCACCTGGTTAACGCATGAGACCTTAGCACTAAGTCAATGGGTGGCGGTAAGGTCTCAGGCTCAAAATGGACACGCGCTGATTTTTATTTTGCTGCACATCCATTTTTGGCAAAAAAAGGCCTTTTTTTGCAGGTGCACTGAAAAATGGATCTGTGCGTGTCAAATACATGCATTTACACCAGCACAGGTCATTTTCAGCGCATCTTAGTAAAAGGACCCCTCGGACTGCAAGCCCTCCAGGAAAAGGAAATATCTACTGTACCTGAATGTAACTTGCCTTGAGCTACTACTGAGAAAGGCATTATCTAAATTCAAATTCAAAATCCAGTATCAGGCATATATTAAAGTAATACAAAAACCCTACAAATGACACTCAGGAACTACAGAGCAATTCTACCACACCATAAAAGCACTAATTTCCAGGAGTCACACAAGAAGGGCCTACCTAAGAAAAGACTGCACTGTAAACATTGTGGAGGGCTCTAGAACATCAATATACCCAGTGGCGTTCCGACCCTAGCTGACACCCGGGGCGGATCGCCGATGTGCCCCCCCCTGGGTGCAGCGCGACCCCCCCGGCGAAATGACACCGGGGGGGGGGGGGGGTGCCGCGGCGCGCGCCTGTTGTCCTGTTTCAGTCCGATTTCACAATTCGCATGTGTTCATTGCTCCCTCTGAGTCTGCCCCGGAACAGGAAGTAACCTGTTCCGGGGCAGACTCAGAGGGAGCAGTGAACACATGCGAATTGCGAAATTGGACTGAAACAGGGCAACAGGCACGCGCCGCAGCACCCCCCCAGCGGTATGCACCCGGGGCGGACCGCCCCCACCGCACCCCCCTTGGTACGCCACTGAATATACCTATTGGAAAACTAAACCAGCCAGATTAGTACAGATTGATCCTGCACAGACATTCAGTGCTAGCAGAATACCTGGTCTCTTCAGCGCATGCAGAATGCAGATAGACCCTCACCAAATATAGAATAAGTAAGTACAAACTAAAAATAGAAATACATAGACAAAAATTAAACTGAACTCCTAAGATGCCAGATGTTGCACACAATGCAACACCAGAGAAACAGTGATATATTTATACTATGCAAAATATAAAGATAGCAGATGTAAATTTCAAAACCTGACATATTCCATACTTATAACATAGTAAATGATGGCAGATAAAGACCTGTACGGTCCATCCAGTCTGCCCAACAAGTCAAACTCATTTTATATGGTATGTGATACTTTATATGTATACCCGAGTTTGATTTGTCCTTGCCTTTCTCAGGGCACATTACAAATTAAGGGGTCATTTTACTAAGGTGTGCTAATGGATTTAGTGCGTACTAATGATTAGCTTGTGCTAAATGCTAAGAAGCTCATGGATATAAAATCCATTAGCACACCTTAGTAAAATGACCCCCATGGCCAACATACCACACATAAAAACAACCCCTAGATATGGTATACTGTCCTAACCAGAAGAAGGCAGTTTGGCCTCTGAAAGCAAACTGAAAAATGTATTAACTTAGTCCAATAGAAAACCTGTCATCTTATTTGCCATTTAATTTGTAATGTACTGTTTGTAATATGCCAGTTTTTGAAATTTTTATATTTTTCACAGTACAGGGGGACAGACAACTCTGTTTCTCTTTCTGTTGTGTTGCATTGTGTGCAGAGTCTGGCTTCTTAAGGGTTCATTTTAATCTGCACATTTGTTTTATTTTTATTTAGCAATCTTTAGAGTAGGCTACACGGCTACGACACTACTTTATCCAAAGTTAAAAATAAAATTATTTTTTCTACCTGTGTGGTCTGGTCATTTAATTTTTCTAATCATGTTGAATCCAGTCTCTGATGTCTGCTTTCTGCTTTCCTCTGTTTTCACTTAACTCTTTTGCCAGGGTTTCCTTTTCCATTTGTCCTCCTGTCTTCTTTCCTCATTATATCCATATCCAGCATAGATCTTTTTATTCCAGTTTCTTCCACTTATTTTTCTGCCTCTCTAACCAGTCTTCAAATATCTCTTTTAACTGCATCAATTTACAAGTTTCCATCTCTTTCCCTCACTCCGGCCCTCCCATTCCCCAGACTTCCATTAACTCTTTCCTCTCCTCCTTCCATCCTCTCTCCCCCTATTCCATCTCGTCTCTTTCTATCCCCTCTCTCTCCCCTTATTCCATCCAGCATATCCTCCCTCTCTCTGTCTCTTCCATCTAGCATCTCCTCCCTCGCTCTCCTCCTTTCATCCAGCATCTCCTCCCTCTCTCTCCCTTTCAGCCAGCATCTCTGCTCTCTCTCCCAACCCCTTCAATCCTGTCTCTCGCTTCCACCTTCCATCCAGCATCTCCCATCTCTCTCTTATCCTCTTCCATCCAGTTTCCCCTTCCCCCTTCCATCCAGCATCTTCCCCTCTCTCCCCCTTCCATCCATTGTCTCCCCTCTGTCTTCTTCCATTCAATGTCCGTCCTTCCCCCTTTCATCTAGTTTCTCCCCCTTCCATCCAGAGTCTCCTTTCCCCACTACAGCCAACCAGGATCTGCTCCCCCATAGCCTGCTCTGCTCTGTCATAGGCATCCAGGATCTCTTCTGTCTTCTCTCCTACCCTGCTCTGCCATAGGCTTCCAGGATCTCCTTTCTCTTATGCCACCCAGTGGCGTAGCCAAGGGTGGGCTTGGGTGGGCCCAGGCCCACCCACTTTGGGTTCAGGCCCACCTAGTAGCAGCATACCTATGATGTGGCTGGCAGGGATCCCCAAGCCCCACCAGCCGAAAACTCCCAACAAGTGTCCCTCCTGCACACCTTGTAAATAGCAGATCTTTGCCTGCAGTGAGCAGTGACATACATACTGCTCGCACCGGCCCCACAGCCTTCCTTCTCATGTATTTCTGCCTAGGCGGAAACAGGAAGCTGCATCAGAGGGAAGGGTGTGGGGCCAACATGAGTACATAAGTACATAAGTAGTGCCATACTGGGAAAGACCAAAGGTCCATCTAGCCCAGCATCCTGTCACTGACAGTGGCCAATCCAGGTCAAGGGCACCTGGCACGCTCCCCAAACGTAAAAACATTCCAGACAAGTTATACCTAAAAATGCGGAATTTTTCCAAGTCCATTTAATAGCGGTCTATGGACTTGTCCTTTAGGAATCTATCTAACCCCTTTTTAAACTCCGTCAAGCTAACCGCCCGTACCACGTTCTCCGGCAACGAATTCCAGAGTCTAATTACACGTTGGGTGAAGAAATATTTTCTCCGATTCGTTTTAAATTTACCACACTGTAGCTTCAACTCATGCCCTCTAGTCCTAGTATTTTTGGATAGCGTGAACAGTCGCTTCACATCCACCCGATCCATTCCACTCATTATTTTATACACTTCTATCATATCTCCCCTCAGCCGTCTCTTCTCCAAGCTGAAAAGCCCTAGCCTTCTCAGCCTCTCTTCGTAGGAAAGTCGTCCCATCCCCACTATCATTTTCGTCGCCCTTCGCTGTACCTTTTCCAATTCTACTATATCTTTTTTGAGATACGGAGACCAGTACTGAACACAATACTCCAGGTGCGGTCGCACAATGGAGCGATACAACGGCATTATAACATCCGCACACCTGGACTCCATACCCTTCCTAATAACACCCAACATTCTATTCGCTTTCCTAGCCGCAGCAGCACACTGAGCAGAAGGTTTCAGCGTATCATCGGCGTATCATCTCCCCTGCAGTGTGTATTAGTTGCTGCTCGCTGCTGGTGAAAATCTGCTATTTAAAAGGTATACGGGAGAGGGGGGATGTTTGAGAGACCATATGGCATGCAGGTGAGAGGAGAGACCAAATCACCTGTGGGACGGGGCGAGGTTCTTCTGCCCACCCATCTTGGGCCCAGGTCCACCCAAAATTGAGTGTCTGGCTACGCCCCTGATGCCACCATCCAACATCATCCCTCTGTCTATTATCATCCAGCATTATCCTATCTCTCTCCCCCCCATTCAGTATCACCTGCCTCTCCTCCTGTCTCTCTATTTTTCCTTTCCCCCATCATGCAGCATTGTCCCGTTTCTCTGTTTTCCCCTCACCCCACCATTATTCCATCCAAGGAGGTTAGATTGAGGAGACAGGGTGAGCCTATCTAGTCCTTATATGGGCTGAAGCCAGTAAGCGGAGATTGCCACCATTTTTGCTCACCCAAAACAATAGTAAACACTATTGAAAACAATAGCAAAAGATTATTAGATATAAGGGACTGACTATGCATGGTCCATCTGTAAAAAGTCAAAAGCTATTCCAGTTGGATAGGCAGTTCCTTAAAAGGTGACAAAAGATTTTTTTTTTCTTTTTTTACTTATTTGACAGCTTTTGAATTTATTTGAAAGCTTCCCATATGTAGATATAAATATCATGAAATAAAAATTGAAAATCACTAAAATAGCTCAAAATATTATTGTACCTGGTACAGCAGTTATAAACTCTATTTTGTGCTCATTTTTCTACACAACACAGATTTTGTGCTCATTTTTCTTACAATATAGATTGCCAAATTTCAGTCAGGATATCCTGTTTCCTGATGGGTTCATCTTTATTGATGTTGTAATCTGCCTTGGGAAGCCTGGTGTTATAAAGATGGAATAGACTGAAATTAAATGGAAGTAAAATGAAACACTCCTTTCAGTGGGGCACCCTTTCTCCTGTCATCCAACCTCATTGGTTCCATCAGTCTGTCTGTCTGTCTATCTCTATCTCTCTTTCTCTCTCTACCCCACCCCCTCCTGGTCACCCACAAACCTCTCCAGGCCACTTTCTTCTGCAGTCCACATTGGCCTGGAGGAACCGCTTCCTGGCCCTACCTCTCGCTAATTCTCACTCTCCCCTGCCCCCCCCCCCCCAGTCCCCATGGCTGCATTATGAGAGAGGAGGGAAGACGGCAGCTGGACCAACCTGGGCCACCCACACTGTTTCATTTTTGATGTTTTGCAGGGGATGAGGGGGGAGGGGAGAGTGAAAGTGAGCAAGAAGCAGGGCCAGGAAGTTCAGAGTTCCTTTAGGCTGCCGTTGCTGCAGTTGCAGTCACAGTCAGTCACCGCCAGAAGGGCAGCTTGTTTGTGGGGTGGGGGGGGGGCAATGCTCCCCTTCGCCCCCCCCCCCAAACTACGCTCGTAGAAAAAAGAGCACCTGAACACAGAATCTGCATGTTAAAAGAATCCTCCTTTGTGTTTACAAAAGGAAAACACACACCGTCATTTAGTAAAACGTCACTTATATAAAAAAAAATGAGCGAAAAAGAGAGAGAGAGAGAGAGAGAGAGAGACTACAGATCAGAAACAAATAACTAGAGAAAAAATGAAACTGAAAACCCAAGAAACCAGATTATGAGCAGTGTAAAACTGAGAAAATGCATGTCCCCCTGTACAAAATAAAGTACAAGAAATTCATATTTTCAACGCTGACATCTCATTTCTCAAAATAGTGAAAATCCAAATTTTTTCTACCTTTGCTGTCTGCCTTTTGTAGCATTTTGTTTTTTTCCACTTGAGTTGCTCCTGGTCTCTCTTTACTACATCCTCTTGTTGGTTTCTCCCAAGTCCTTTTCAGGGTTTAATTTCCATTTTCTGCTTTTTAGTGTCCGTCTTCTTCTCTAATTTTATATCTCCCTCTGACTCTGATCCTTCTGTCTCAATTTTTCTCCATTTCTCTCATCATTTTTTTTTACATGTACAGGTAGCTAAATTTTATTTCTCTTTCTCCCACCCCCCATCTTAAGTTTCCATCATTCACCTATTTACCAGCTTTCTATTCCTTGCACTTACCTCTCTAGCTCTCTCATTCCTACCTGTATCTTATTTTTCCCCATCTTCTGTTTCCAGTATTTCACCTACTTTCAAATTGCCCATTTCCACTTTCTGCATTCATTGCCTCCCCAGCTTATCTTCTCTGTCTTCCATTCCTTACCAACCTCCAGTTCCTTCCATGCCACTCATCCCCTTTCCAGCTCCAGTTTTTATATGTCTTATCCCCTTATTCAGGTTCCCATTTCCCCCTTTAACCTTCCTTATTTCCACCCTATCTCTTTCAAAGATCTGTTCCCTTCCTTTGTCCCTCACCCTCTTTACAACTCTCTATCTCTTTTGCCCCTTTTCTTATCATCCTTTGCCCCTGCCTCTTCTCCCTTACTTCCTTCTCCATTCACATACTTCCTTCTCCAATATTTATTTACTCTATCTTTCCTCCACCTTAACCCCACTACCCATCCCTCTGCCCCTCCTTTCCCTGTATATACCCTTGCTTCTCCACATCCATCACACAGTATCAGCCCCTCTCTTCCATCTCCCAGCCCCTGCATCAGCCCCCAACCCCCATGTGCTCCTTGTCATACCCCAGACTCCTTCTCCCACCCCATCCCCAACCTCAGTCTGATAGCTCCGAGTACTTCTTCTTTCTACCCCAGCTGTAGGATTAGTCCATTCTAGCATCTGTCCCCAGCAGAACTCTTCTGTCACCCCTACCATCTGGCAGCATAAGCCCCCATTTCCCATCCCCAAACACCTTCTCCTAGCCTCTAAATCAGGGTCATTGCCAAGCCCCTGCCCCCTTTTTCAGCTCCCAGTTCCAGCCCCATTATCCTACCAGCCCCAGTTCCAGTCCCGGCCTGCTTCTTCCTCCTGCTCCCTCTTTTAGCCCCCAGTTCAAGTCCCAACCCCCTTCTCCCACATATACCCTCCCCCCTTTTCAGTCTAGTCTGGCCAAGAAAGTCCTTCCTCTGCTCCTCTTCTTTGGTTCTTTATGGGCCCTGGGCTGTGTCTACAAGTCAGTCCTATGAAAACACTCTCAAAGGCGCATCTCTCCGAAACACATAACACATCTCCAGAAGCTAGAGCACATTCATGTAGTGAACTCCCAAAATGAAAAATCCCCAAATCACTACTCAGTAAAATTTCTTCCATAGAAAGACATAATAATAGTGAAAAATTTCTCTCCTCTCCAAAAGAAAAATTCAGGAATTCCTTAAAACACCTTCATAAAAATCTCCCATCTCAGTCCTTGGGCTTCATCACAAAAGGAACTAGACTTTCCTGGGCTTGAGATGGGAGGCACCGAGTTGAAGCATCCCTCAGGAAGTTTTACAGCTGGATTCTCCCAGAGACCTATTTTACATGCTCATCTTCCAATGTGGTATATATCATTCAGTGTAAAAAATGTAATGAAGGATGCTATATTGGAGAAACAGGCCAGATTCTTAAGACAAGATTCAATCTGCACAGACATCACATGAAAATAGCCGGTACCAGTCAGGCCCCCACCCCTGTGGGCCAACACTTCACAAGACCAGAACACTGCACCAGTGATTTCACAGTAAGAATACTGAAAGGTAATTTTAAAACAATACAGGAACGTAAGACTTTTGAAATAAGAATGATTGAATATTTTGACACCCAACAAACAGGACTTAATAAGGATCTGGGTTTTCTAACTCATTATAAAACATAAAGCTGTATTTCTCTGTTTATTTCTCTGTTTATTACTCTCCTCTCACCTACCAACACCCATTCTGTTAGAATATCAATGAAATGCTTTGATGTCCCCATGCATACCCCCACCCTCCCACTCTGTCAGACTGTCAAAGCAATGCTTTGATGTTTCTCTCATATATACTATCTGCTACCACATTTGCTTATTTCCAATCTGAGGAAGAAGGGCAACCTTCGAAAGCTAATCAAGAAATGTATTAAGTTATGTCCAATAAAAAAGGTATCATCTTATTTTCTTTTCCATATTTTTTTTGTTTGATTTCTATTGATAACCTCCCAGAGACCTGAATGCTGGGTATGTGCAGGCCTCTCTGCTGTTAAATGAGCCAAATATCTCCTGGAGTTTTCCTCCAGATTCTCCTCAGGTCATCTTCTCTGGTTAGAATAAGCCAGCTCCTTTCCCAGCACACATTCTAGCCAGTTGAAAAGCGACACAACTACTTGCTGCTCTCTAGGCACTCCTTCAACATCGTAAACATCTCCCCCTTGAGCCTTTTATGCATCCCTTCAAGTTTTCAAGTTTACCTCATTTATGTTTATACTTGGTCATTTTACTATTGTTATGCTGTTAACAAAATTGTAAGTTTTATGTTAAACTGTACCTGCTGTACACTGCCTTGGGTGAATCTTTTTATAAAGGCGGTTAATAAATCCCAATAAATAAATTCAGGAGGCTACACTCTGCGTACTGATGGCCATACAGGCCCATCCTCCATTCCATCATTTCAAGATAAACCCTTAGGCATGGACTCCAGAAACATCCTCATTGTAGAAAATAAGGGAGATTTTGATGTCCTCCAACACTTACAGGAATTGTCCTAATATATATATATATATTTTTTTTTTAGCATTTTTGTAATATATTAGAGGCACTAGATTAGTTCACTACAGCCATGGCACAAAAAGAAATAAGGGTCTACAAACAAGTTATAGGTGATACCTTTTTAATTGGACTAGCTCGACATGGCTGCAATTAAATTTTGAGAGCTACAGGTAGGTGAACCTGAAGCATTCTTGGTTCTGCAATATAAATAAGCAAATGGAGTACATAGATCTGCCACCAAATTACTACATCTAAGGCTAATAATAATTTTCTTTGTTCTCCATGTGGTTCATTATTATTATTGGTTTCCCAATTCATCTCTCAAACATTTAGGGTCAACCTAACCATTAAATTAATAACTAATTGCTCACAGCTGTTATTCTGTGGGGCCAGATTTAGTAATAAGCTATTCCTTTTATCTTCTTTTTTAAGATACTAATGTTCCATCATAAACTTGTTGCAAAACAGGGTATGTAGCAAGTAAGAGTTGAAGCAATCTATTCCTACGTAAACATGCTGAAAATGAAATGTCATTTTGCATAGCAAATGAAGGCCTGTATTGACTAAAATAGACACAGACATAGTCAGTTGATAATAGGTTGCCTAGGCTGGGAGTCAAAGGTGGTACCTACTTTGCCTACTTTAGAAAGACACACTGGGGGCTGGTGGTGGGGAAGATTCCCCAGGCCCGGTGCCAGCAAGGTTTCGAGGGAGCAGAAGCTTCGTCCTACCTGCCTGCTTTTGGGTCTGTTTCTCTCCTGCTCCTGTGTGCCAGGAGCCAGAAGATTGCATTAACACGATAACCCGGGTCCTGGTGGCACACAGGAGCAGGAGACGACAGACCAAAGGAGGAGGAGACATAGGAAGGTAAGGGAGTGGGGTGGTGGCCTGAGTAAGGAGGTGTGGCACAGCCGCAGCCCAGGTGGGGGGGGGGGGGGGGCTGTTCTGCCTCGGATTCGGCTGTGTCTCTCGGCAGCCCTGAGTCAGGGAGCACAGTTGGTAGTCCCTACCATACATTGCATTAGGAGCAAAGTCTGGGGGGCTCATGCTTTTTCCATTATTGCCCTTATAGTCTATAAAATAGTCATCTATGCATGTACTTCACACACACACACACACACACACACACACACACACACACACACACACACACATTCACACACGGACAGCTGCTCCCAAGCAGGTATAAAAGTAAATGGGGCATTTTAGCTGTAGTTTCTTATGTATTTGTGAGGCTATTTAATAAAGATACATAGGGGTCTTTGTTGTCTTTATAGAACAGCCCCAAAACAGGGGACCTACTTTACCTTTCAACCTAGGCGAGCTGTTATAAATTACTCTCTATGGAAATAATTTGATAAAGGCTTTTTTGTGTACATATGCCTTTATATTGATTTATTTATTTATTTACAGATTTATAGCCCGCTCTATCCACAGTTCTGGGTGGATTACATAACAAAACATACATAATTAGTAACAAACCATTTACATACAATAAAAACAAAAAATCCTTAAAATCTAGGATAAAAAACTAAGAACAATTAATAACTGACTTAATCATAAGCCTCAAGGAATAACCATGTTTTTAATTCTTTTTTTAAATTGACCAAAAGAGGTAATAGTATGAAGAGAGACAGGTAAATCATTCCATAATTTTGGTCCATCACTCAAAACATCATTTTCCTACTCCTTTCTGGTCTTATCTTATATGTACATAAAAGGCCTCTTCATTAAGTTGATGATACCATGTTGCTGGCTGAAAGTGAAGATAATCTAAAGTATCTGATTATCAAGGTCAAGGAACATAGAGGGGCATAATCGAAAGTCGCTGGCCAAATAGATCGCTGGCGATCTATGTTGGCGGCGGCGCTACAGCTGGCCGGAACCGTATTATTGAAAAAGATGGCCGGCCATCTTTTTTTTCAATAATACGGTTTAGCCCGGCCAAATGCCGTGGAGTTTGCCGGGTTTGAAATGGCCGGGTTTGTTTTTCAGCGATAATGGAAAGTTATGTCGGCCATCTCAAACCCCAGCCAAATTCAAGGCATTTGGCCGTGGGAGGAGCCAGCATTTTTAGTGCACTGGCCCCCCCTGACATGCCAGGACACCAACCAGCCACCCTAGGGGTCACTGCGGTGGACTTCAGAAATGCTCCCACGTGCATAGCTCCCTTACTTTGGGAGCTGAGCCCCACAAACTCAATACCCACAAATGTACTGCACCCACTAAAATTGCTCCAGGGACCTGCATACAGCCTCTAGGACTTATTGCTGCTGTATAACTTTGGCACACCAGTTCACACCTGAAGACTAATCTCTCTGAAAAAGTCCTTTCTTGAAATAACCACGTTTACTCACAGTTAACTGCAGATCAGAGGTTGTGCCCCACTGGCAAAAAGTCCCCAGGTACTAAGATTAGCAGTAGGTCAGAGCTGGCACAATGGTGTACAATGCCCTCTTTCAGCACCATTCAAGGGAAGAACTACGTTCTCTAACGTGGGTAACACAGGAAAGGGAACTAAAACTGGCTTACAAAAATGGCCACTACCGCATGGACTACAACAGGAAACAAAACAGGGCACACTCTGACCCAGTTAGCAGGGGGGGGGGAAAAGCACTATGGGAGTAGAGCCCAGTACCCTACACCCACCACAATGCATTGCTAATGTGACTCTGCAGGGCACCTAACAGAAAAGGTGTCACACTCACCCGAGAGTCACATCGTAACCAGGGAAAGGCTGTCAGAGGATACAACACATACTGCTGTCATGGAGGTGGGTACGGCATTTGAGGCTGGCATACAGGCTGGCAAAAAAGGTTTTTAGTTTTATTTTTTTAGTTTGGAAGGGGGTTGGTGACCACTGGGGGAGTATGGGGAGGTCATCCCCGATTCCCTCCAGTGGTCATTTGGTCAGTTGGGGCACCTTTTTGAGGCTTGGTCATGAAAATAAAAGGACCAAGTAAAGCCGGCAAAATACTGCTTAACGCCGCTTTTTTTTTTCCATTATCGGCGAAAGCCGGCCATCTGGTAGCCACGCCCATGCCCGCCCATGTCTCGCCTTCGCTAATCTACCAACACGCCCCCTTGAACTTTCGCCGGCGAAGCAACGGGAAAGCGGCGATGCAGTCAAAAATGTCACTTTCCATTATACCGATTTCGCCGCTTTTCCGAAATCGCCGGGCATCTCCCGATTTATGTCGGGAAATGGCCAGCGATCACTTTCAAAAATAAGCTGGATAGTCTCAAAATAGGCCACCATCCACAGGGTCGCCATGAGTTGACATTGACTCAACAGCACTTAACAACAATAATTAAAAAAAAAACCTCTTATAAAATTAATCCCCTGTGTACAAGTATGCACTATGTCAAACAGTTGTGTACTTGCATGTGGTATGTTCAGGGGTATAGTTTGGGGGTACAGAGCGCAGCTGGAGTCCCTAAGTACACAGTAGGTTATAAAATATGTCTATGTGTATATTTCACCTGCATACATACATCAGCTGCCGTGCACATGTTAAGCAGCAGACATTGTGACTGAAATGCTACTGTGAGGCAATTTTATAAAACATTTCAGACAAGAGAGGGGAGGGTAATGATAGCCTTGCCCCTGCCACCGGTCATCCACAAGCTCTCAAAGTTGGAGACTTGGTTCACCGGAAGTACTACACCCACAAAACATGGAAAGACCCTATTTATGTAGGACCCTTTCAAGTGGAAGCCCTGTCTGCCATTGCAGCCAAGTTGCGAGATCACCTTTCCTGGGTCCACCTGAAAGATATCTGCGTTTACAAAGATCCTGATCCTGACCTTTTCAAGCCTGTTGATGATTCCAGATCCCCCACCGCAACTACACCACCAGCCACCCCCACCTGTCCAATGGTTGCCACTCTTCCTGAACCCTCAACCACCTGATACCTGACCTGATACCTATGCCAGAAGGACGTGTCCCAGATTTACAAGCCAGAATTGTAAATTTACAAACTTTAATTGCAGAATTGATTGTTTCTGGTGCCCCTGAACTTGCTCACCTCCAGCATATTTACCATGAGGTTTCCAATCTACTGAGCCTCTGGTACTTTCACTTTGTGGTGATGGACTAAACCCTTCTGTTCCATGTCTGAGCATCTGACAACTCGAGACATCACCCTTCAGGAAAAAATCACCTTAACTGAACAGAACATTGCCCTTCAAAAGGAGCCCACCCTTGTCGATTTGACTTCCATCTGACCTATTACTGAACCTGCACCTACCAATCTTCCAGTGGAACCCTGTGACAAAAATCCAAGTTTTTCGCTTGAAGCTCAGAGCAACATACAAGAGGACACTATACTTTGTACTAAAAAAAATGTGTTAGGAACTGCGGTACTTACAGTGGTCCTAATTTTGATTTTGGGACTAACCTTTTATGTACTTAAAAATTTTCATCTGTTTCTTAAGTATTCCTCATTTAAGCATTAATGGTACATAGCGACAGACCCATCCCTGATAATCACCCGGATCTAGCCTTTTGGGAAACTGCTATTGAATTCCTTGTTACTATACTCTTGCTTACCCTCTTTATTTTCTTTACTGTTACTTGGCTCCTATATACTTTTGTTAGACTATTCTATATCCTTTCATTCTTCTGATTTAGGGAGGTGTTTTGACCCAAGCCAATATCACCCAACCCCTATCTTGGACCTTACCTTGGGATCCTGCCCCACCTGACGACCCTACCTGGGACCCCATAACTAGATACCAGTTACTGTGTGAATCATTACTCGACCCATGGACCAGAGGTCCTGATAGGCACATAGTAGATATTTTTGATATATTTCGAGGGTGTGGCCTTGTAAGGGTAGAACAGCCAGATACACCACTAATTAGGCCTGAAACAGGAGAAATATTTGACTTTTGGCTTGTCACGTATAAAATTGCCCATAGTGCTTGGATACCTTGGCTTTTCTTAAGAGAGATAGGGAATCAACGTTTTGAAATTTACTCTATTTACCTAGCCGGAGCAGGACAAATTGGGGCCACCAGAATCTACCCCGGGTACACCAATAGTTGATGGCTTACTTATGTTTGTTTTTCCTGGAACTCTTAGTTTTCCTAATTTCTGTTTTAGTTGGAACCTTTTATCTAATCATTTTTCTTAGAATCCTTCCCTTTCAGCTGGAACCCCAGGGTTGATTTCAGTAATCCTGCATTGTGTCTCCTTATTTCAGTCCTCTAAACAATAACAATCATGACTGCTACTCTCTTACTAATCTGTTTCCTGTTCACTATTCTTGTACCTACAGTACCCCAGATAATGTCAGGACCTGACCATCTTACTCCCTACACAATCACCTTGTCTCTCACCAACGACATACTAGTAGTTACCCTCAATGTCTGCGCTTATGTTAACCTTGGCGAGTTAAATTGGCAATGATATTACTCTGCATATGATATGTACATGTGCATATGTTTCCTGATTCCACCTGTGACAGCTGGTCTAAGGTGTGGTGGTGATCAGGCCACGGTCAATACCAAGGTAATGATAATCTCCTAAGAAAGAGTATTACAATTCTCAAACTAAAAGCAGATGTCCATCATTGCCAAATGAACCATTGTAACCCTGTTGCCATTACCTTTAGAGGTGTAATGGAATGTACTTACCGAGCCTATTCCTTGGGAATAGATACTGACGGTAGAGACCCTATTGCCACATTCTGTATTCTTCCTCCTGCCACCTATTTTTTTGGATTTGATATTCCTAATAAAGATATAAATGCCACTAACTACCATATTGCATTTCCTACCCCTCAAGCAAAGAAAAGCCCATTGATGCAGACCCTAGCCCCTGCAGTAAAGATTCCTTATCAGGTCCGCAGAATTGAGAATGCAAAAGAGTGGGTTGTCCTGGAAACTGGATTCAGTGAACAGAACCTTTGGCTAGAATGGACCCACTACACCACAGCAAGCTTGAATGTTTCTAACTGCTACTTTGCGCTCAAGCCCTTGCAGAGCCCTTAGCAATCCCCTTCCCCTTTGATCTTTCCAACCATCCAGAGGGTTACTTGTGTATGTTACAGTTACTCCAGATTTCACAGTCCATTGATGGATCCTGTCAAACCCTAGCCGACAGTTATCCTGAGTTACCCCTACAACAGAGAATATCCCCCACATTTATAAGACCTGATCCCACCACAATGTTCCAGACTTGTCTGGCCAGATCCCCAACGCAAAATTCACGGTTTGTGGGGAATCTGACCTCCTGTAATACTACCCATTTCTGTCTGTACCTGAAGCAAACTCCTCCAAAGTAAAGCAAATTCTGACCTTTTAAATTCCAAACTTCTCAACTTTCTGGCTATAGGTGAGATACCTGATATTCTCTTTAATTTAATGCTTATTGCTTAATTAATTTTGCCCTGTGAAACCTCTTATTTTCTTTCTTTCTCTTCCTGCCAAGCTCTGATAGAGAGGGAGGCTGCATTGCATTGTATTGAGGCCCTAAAGTGCATTTTACTTTGTTGAAACTGATATAATTATTGGGAATATCTGGATTTATATTACAACAAGAAAAGTTTTTTATATTCTAGGGCAATTTTGAAAGTTAAATCATTTGAAAATTCTTTGAACAGACTGTACCAATTCTGGTCCCATCCAGAGAATTGCCTTGATAACAGCATTTAGCTGACCCATTGGGACTTAGGGAGTAGAAACCCACGAGAGACTTATGTGTTAGGTGGTGAGAGTCTGATAGGTACTGAGGAGGAGAGGGATCTTGGGGTGATAGTATCCGAGGATCTGAAGGCGACGAAACAGTGTGACAAGGCGGTGGCCATAGCGAGAAGGTTGCTAGGCTGTATAGAGAGAGGTGTGATCAGCAGAAGAAAGGAAGTGTTGATGCCCCTGTACAAGTCGTTGGTGAGGCCCCACCTGGAGTATTGTGTTCAGTTTTGGAGGCCGTACCTTGCGAAGGATGTTCAAAAAATGGAAGTGGTGCAAAGAAAAGCTACGAGAATGGTATGGGATTTGCGTTCCAAGATGTATGAGCAAAGACTTGCTGACCTGAACATGTATACCCTGGAGGAAAGGAGGAACAGGGGTGATATGATACAGACATTCAAATACTTGAAAGGTATTAATCCGCAAAAAATCTTTTCCGGAGATGGGAAGGCAGTAGAATGAGAGGACATGAAATGAGATTGAAGGGGGACAGACTCAAAAAAGATGTCAGGAAGTATTTTTTCACGGAGAGGGTGGTGGATGCTTGGAATGCCCTCCCGTGGGAGGTGGTGGAGATGAAAACGGTAACGGAATTCAAACATGTGTGGGATATGCATAAAGGAATCCTGTGCAGTAGGAATGGATCCTCAGAAGCTTAGCCGAAATTGGGTGGCGGAGCAGGTGGGGGAAGAGAGGTTGGTGGTTTGGAGGCGAGGATAGTGGAGGGCAGACGTATACGGTCTGTGCCAGAGCCGGTGATGGGAGGCGGGACTGGTGGTTGGGAGGCGGGAAATACTGCTGGGCAGACTTGTACGGTCTGTGCCCTGAAAAAGGCAGGTACAAATCAAGGTAAAGTATACACATATGAGTTTATCTTATTGGGCAGACTGGATGGACCATGCAGGTCTTTTTCTGCCATCATCATCTACTATGATATGATGTTAGCGTCAGATGGCGTGGTATGTGTAAAATTGGGTACTCAATGCTGTATTTTTATCCCCAATAATACCGCTCCAGATGGATCAATCTCCAGAGCTCTGAAAGGCCTCACCTCACTTTCTGAGGAGCTGGCTCACAACTCTGGAGTTGACACTTCCTGGACCGGATGGCTGGATAAAATGTTTGGTAAATGGAAAAATCTTTTTGTTTCAGCCGCCATTGCTGTTATTGTTTGTGTTGTCATTTTCATAGTTGTAGGATGCTGTATCATCCCATGCACTACAGGATTAGTAGAATGTGTAATGGCAACTGCTATAAGCAAGAAAGAACCTACAGGTCACTATGTCCTGTATGAACGCCTTCTAACTGATACTGAGCTTGTTGCCAGAACAGAGGAAGGAGATTATGTTCCTATGTATGTTCCAAAATGCTATAACTCAGTAGGGTCTGCATATACGATTTAGATATATTACACTCAAAAGTTTTGCCATTGCCTGATTCATAATTATGATGCTATCTAGCTTGTATTAAGTTTTTATGTAACCAATATTAACCATTTTATTAATGCTAAAATAAGATATTGCTCCCAAAGTCCAGTTCTGACTAATAATTAGCTCTGTAGTAACGATATATTGTTTGCAATCATATTCAGGCCCCAGAGGGTTAGTTGTAGGATAGTTAGGCTCCTTGGGTTGGATACGGTAAAGGGGAATCCCAATGCTGCATCTCATGTGGCATATACCCACATATTGATTCTTGTTATAGTCTTGCTTTCCTCTATGTCAGACCACCCATGTCACCTCTGATACATCTCCTCACCAGACTCCAGGAGCCCTCTGGAATGGAAGGCCACGTACTAGAAGTCACATGTGCCGGCTCCATCTATGGGCCCGGCAAGAGGGGAATGTAGAAAAATGCCATCAGTTGCCTTCAGTGAAATACAGGTCAAGGCAGGCTTAGAGCTCAGAACTAGGCCTCCAAAAATCAAAGACCATGTCTGACTCAGATAATGTCACTGCAGCAAAATGCTGAATTAAGCAACTGAGAACCTGACAGAGGAAGACGGAATCTGTTCTCAAAACAACAGGTGGACAGACAATAACAAGACAATACCAAGAGCTTGTGAGCAAAGATGTTTTGGGTAAAGGCAGATAACAGTAGGTCAGATGAAAATACAATAAGAACATCCAGGGGGGCTGAAGGGAAACTTGGAAACATGTGAAGTCATGGCAATCAAAGATGTTGATGTCTAAAGAATTACTAGCTGATAATGTGCAAAGATTGCCGGTGAGAAAGTGAATTGCTAATAGGGATCAATGGTAGAAGAAATGTATTTAAAGGCTGGTAGCTAGGGTATTGGTGGGGATTCTATACTAAATGGTGACGGCACCTGATGTGACACAGAGCTCTGCTCTCCCAATCTGAGAAAAGAATGTCTCAAAAATGCTCTGTGATGATATCATGTTAATCTTTTGGTAAGTAACTAATAAACTCTTGGAGAACTACTTTCTCATATTTACAGAGTCCCAGTGTCCTTCTGTTTGTGGAGTGTCTTAGTACTCAGGCTGTGTAAAACGGTCTGAGAGCTAGCGAGGTCTAAGTAAATTAAAATATTTACAGTACCTCCAGGTGCGGAACTATGTTCTGGCCCTTGAGCATCATTGAAGGGTGCCCGTAGCTTTCCAACAAGTGGACATGTTCTTTAAAAACCTGCCACCTAAGCTAAATAGACTTTCCCAGTGGTACCAGGTTATCCTGCTTCCAACAGTCATCAATCCAGATCACAAGTACCTGGCAGAAACCCAATTATTAGCAACATTTCTGGCTACCAATCCCGAGGCAAACAGTGGCTTTCCCCATGTCCATCTCAATAACAGACTATGGATTTTTCCTCCAGGAACTTGTCCAAACCTTTTTTTAAACCCATTTGTGCTAACTTTCATTACCACATCCTCCAGTAACGAGTTCCAGAACTATTCTTTGAGTGAAAAAATATTTTCCCCTGGTCTTGTACTTTTTGAAAGAGTGAAAAATTAATTCACATTTACCCGTTCTACTCCACTCAGGATTTTGTAGACCTCAATCATATCTCCCCTCAACTGTCTCTTTTCTAAGCTGAAGAGGCCTAACCTCTTAGCCTTTCCTTATACGGGGGGAGTTCCATTCCCTTTATCATTTTGGTTGCTCTTCTTTGAACCATTTCTAATTCCACTATATCTTTTTTGAGATAAGGCAACCAGAATTGAACGCAATACACAAGGTGAGTTCGCACCATGGAGCAATACAGAGGCATTATAATATTCTTGGTCTTATTTTGAATCCCTTTCCTAATAATTCCTAGCATCCTGTCTGCTTTTTTGACCGTCGCTACACACTGGGCATAAGATGATACCTAGATCTTTTTCTTGTGTGCTGACCTAAGGTGGACCCCAGCATCAGGTAACTATGATTTGGATTACTTTTCCCAATGTGCATCAGTTTGAATATGTGCACATTAAATTTCATCTGCCATTTGGATGGCCAGTCTTCCAGTTTCCTAAGGTCTTCCTGCAATTTTTAACAATCCGCATGTGTTTTGACATCTTTGAATAATTTTGTGTCATCTGCTTGTCAATCCGATTTCCAGATCATTAATAAGTTCTTGAAGGGCTATCCCCATCTATGAGACAGTGGATGAGGTAGTACCCTAAATTGATCCCAGAGAGTGCTTTAGAAGTGGCTGAAGCCTTCTACTAAGCACAACCAGAGTCTGAACTCTAGAAGGAGAAGAAGCGAGCTGGGAGTCCTGAGAGGAAAAGAGAAAAGGCTGGACTTGACAACCCAAGAGATCATAAACCACCTTCCAGCTCAGGGTCCCCAAGGAAGGGGTCAGAATGATGGAAGCCCTTGTCCTCACAAACATAACACACTCCACTGACCTGGTTGCAGGATCCTTACTCCCCCACCTATTTCAGATGTGGGGGAAGAGGTTGTATAGACAGGGTCTACCAGGATTTAGCTGAAGAAGCCATGTATGTGAATGATATAGCCATACACTGTTGCAATTTTGTGGAGGCTTTTCACCCTAAAACCAGAAACTGTGTGTTACAAGTTGAGTTGGAAGAAAAGCCATATCAGGCACTGGTGAACTCAAGCAGTGTCAAGACCCTAGTTTGGAGAGAAATACTCAACCGACTGTAGTTGAACTATGAATGGACTGTGACATTGGCTTGTGTACATGGTGACCAGAGGCAATCTCCTATACCCGTAGGGCAATCTCAGCTGGAAATAGCAGTCATGCCTTGGCTATTTTACCCAGTAGTTCTGGGCCACAATTTTCCAAATTTTGTAGCCATCTGGGCCCAGCTGGCAACAGAAGGAGGAGGAGTCCTTCCATGAGATAGTCTCGCTGAAGGATCTTGACTTGTATACCGAGATCCCAAAACTGCCTAAACCCACCATCAGCATTGCTCTCTGAATTTAGGAGCTGCAGTGTATGGAGATCCAGAGCCAGGGGAAGACAGTGGTCTGGATGCCCCAGACTCTTTATATAGTCTACTACTACTACTAATCATTTCTATAGTGCTACTAGACATACGCAGCGCTGAACACATTATATGCAGGTACTTTTTCTGTCCCTAGAGGACTCACAATCTAAGTTTTTGTACCTGGGGCAATGGAGGGTCAAGCGACCTGCCCAACGTCACAAGGAGCTGCACTGGGAATTGAACCCAGGTTGCCAGGTTCAAAGACCACTGCACTAACCATTAGGCTACTCCTCCCAAATATCAGGGCTCTGTGACAGCTTGGGGAAACAGACATGTAGGTGACTAAAAAGGCAGCACGAACACATCTACCCGAGTCGAGTAGCGAAGGGACTTCAGGGAACTTTAAAAGTGCCCAGTTGCAGAACGAGTCCCTTAGAGAAGCAAGAGTTAGGATTGTAACTATAGATGGGAATCCTTTGGGCAACCAGGACCCCTCTAAGGTAACATTCCCGTATTTCATAATAAAGAAATGACTTGTTGTATAGGGTGGCCAAGGGGAACCCTTGAGGGGGAAGAGGTAGAGCAACTGTTACTCCCTCATCTCTACCATAGGTACGTCATGCAATTAGCCCAAAGTCACCTATCAGGAGGTCACTTGGGGGAGGAGAAAACCAGGGAATGAATTGATAGAGATTACACTGGTAAATGGAGAACCAGGCCAGAGAGAAATAGAGTGTGTTGTGCCAAGAGAAAGGAATGTATGCTGTGGTCCTGCAGGAACAGGCCACCCGAGGACATTGCCACATTCAAGGATTGTGCTTTAAATTTGCCTTCTTCCTCCTGTGAATTAAACAGGACCCCTTGCCCAACACCTTCAATAAATATTGTATGCCTTTACCTGCAACCGCTGTGTGGTCTGTAGGCCCGCTCTCATTCATGGTACCACAGGCACAAAGCAAAAGTGGCTGCCCATACTTGGAAGAAATTCATGTATATTTAATAATTGGGATTTATTAACCACCTTTATGAAGAAATTCACCCAAGGCAGTGTATGTTTGAGGGGAAGGGGGAAGACCTTAAATTCTGCTTGCAGTTCAGGTGCATTGAGTCACAGTCTATTGCAGGGAAAATTGCTCTCACTGCCTCAGCACACTCCATAAAGGATCACCAATTATATCCCTGCTGTGCATGAAAATAGATTCTTTAAATAAAGCCAGGGTATAGCAGGTACAATCTGAATCACTGAAAACTTTCCAGTGTTGTTGCTTTGTTGTGGTTGCTATTGTGTTTTAAGTGCACTATTCTCTGACTGGTATGCACAATTCAACTATTTAAACTCATGCCACCTGGCTGGTAGCACCTTACTACTTCAAGCTAAGTAGGTGCTAGCAAGCAGAAAATGAGTAAGCTCTCAGCAGTGCAGCTCAGCTGATGGACAGGTATTTACAAAGTGTAAATCATTAGGTTCTTAATGATGCATTAGGCATTCCCTCCTTGTGCAAGACACCATATCCCAAAATACCATAGCTTGCAATAAGCAAAGCTTGTTCGGATCCACCTAGCATAATATCAGCTTTGAACAACTGAGCAACTGCTAATGCCTCTGGCAAAGCCTGTTTTATAGTACTGGTTGCAAGCCAACTTTTGTTTCAATCAATGTCTTTATATGTCCTCTCATTAGAATGCTTATGTGTGTGGATTAAATTTGTATTAATATATCATTTCAATGGAAAAAGGCATCATTTTTTTCATACTTACAGATTTATTCATTTTTAAATTTCTCCCGGAGGCCTCAAACGGGACACACGTTATCTACATACAAATAAAATATGGTGGGATAACACTGTGGCCAGCCAGCAGATGAAGTGCTGCAGGCTGAGTAGTATAAATGGCCGAGCTTCAAATAAGAATCAAAAATTCATTTGAGTACGTGAACCAAAATAAACCAGACAGGGGCCTTAGTACGAAAGTCTGGAGTCACAGTGGGACATAAGAACTGCCCTCCTGAAAGTCCATTGAGCCAACAATTTGGGGTTCTTTTAGCAAGCTGCGATAAGCACTAGTGTGTGCGTACTACAGATTAAAAAGGTTCAGCACGTGGTACGCTCAGGCATTCTGCAGTAAGTTCTGGAGTAACACACATACACCACACAGTAAAAAATTATTTTAATTTTTACCTCAGAGGGGGCGTGTCTAGGGGCGGAGAGTGGGCGTGTCTGTGGTAATCAGCGCAGCTACATTGTCGCTTGCTAACATGGTTTGTGCATGAGCCCTTATCGCCTACAAAATAGGTGGTGGTAAGGGCTCACATGCTAATCCTTTTTTTTAATGACTACTTTTCAGAAGCTATTGGTGTCTTCCAGAGATGTAATATGAAATAATAATAATCATCATCATAGTACTACTACTACTACTGATAATGTACACTTTTCACTTCATCTCCTCCACATCCTCAGTAATAGTTATCCTACCCCCTTCACCCTATGTCTTCTACAACCACAATAATAACCATCAATCTGCTTCCAATCATTCTAATAACCATTCTGTCTTCCAGTGTTGGGTGCTGACTGTCAGCATTCGTAGTCCAGTTACGGTCCTGGGTCCAGTCCTCAGAGGCAGTGGGTTCCCAAGAATAAACAATCTACACGGGTTTATAGATAGATAGATAGATCGATAGATAGATAGATAGATAGATAAGGTATATTGTATTTGAATATATAGGTACAGGTACATATTACAATGCTGTGTGTGTGTGTGTGTGTGTGTGTGTATGGGAATCAAGGAGAGAAAGGTAAGGATAGGGGTGTTCAGAGGAAAAGAGAGAGGGAGAGCCTCGGGATAGGGCTGAAGGAGAAGGGGGGGGGGGGCAGAGCCAGGTGCTCTGGTGGCTAAAGATGTGGGTGTGCAGAGAAAGAGAAAAAAGCAGGGCCATGTGCTCTGACTTATATACCTAACAGGAACCGAGAGGGATCAAATAACTTCTTTCCTTCCCAGCCTTTGTTATCAGCTATTTCCTTTGCAAACTTCAGTTTAATTTCCTGATGTAAGGAAGGTGAGCACTTTCACAGGTTTTAATCTTTGAAGTCCCTAGTTTTGGAGCCTATCTGTCTGGCTTTCATTGTTCTCAGAGAGCCCTGGTCCCAGATGCCCAGACAGGACAAAGGTATGTTAAGTAGGGGTACTTGAGAAACAAAGGGCTAGCAGGCAGCTGGGCCACATTTGGTCCATCTGCCATCCTCAGGGATTCCTGAGGGAGGGGGGAGTTATCAGAGGCTGGTTTCATATTAATCTAAGTATGTCCAGCAATCCTGACACTGACCTTCAATACGGTAGGGCACTCTCAGCCAGTCACTGGCTGAAAAGAAAGACTATAGAGACCAAGATCAATGGCAGAGGCAAACAAAGCTTAACAACCAAACTGCACAATTTGCTAATCTGAAATGTTTTACATACTAGCAGGACAGACTCTGATCCAAGCAAAAAGGAGGGACAGCACAACTTCCACAAGAAGTCAAAGAACAAGTCAAGGGTGGAAGAATGAAAATGTTCAAAAAAGACACAGGCAAACTAGAAGTAAGAGCTCCTCAAAAGTTTACTTGCCAAAAACCAATAAAAATCCACAGTGTAGTGAAAAGGCAGCCCAAGTGACCCTATACGGGTCGTGTTTTGGCAAAACAGCTTTTCTCAGGGGTCGCTTTAGGTCAAACCAATGAACTCCACTACTAGGGAACAATGTGGATTTACCAAAACACAGAGGGAGATGCTTCAAAGTCAGTTTTGCTCCTGTCTAGCTCCACTTGTTGCTTTGAAGCATCTCCATCTATGTTTTGGTAAATCCACATGGTTCCCAAGCACCTGGAGACAGCTTAGAGGTAGACCAGGGAGGGAGAGCGGGGTTTCAGAGAGAGACAGGCAGATGAGGGATGGAGGGGGGAGGGGCAGATGCCAGGCTACAGGCATTAGGGGAGAAAGTTAATGATATGTGAGTAGGGGCAGAGGGGATGGACAAAAAGAAAGAGGGAGAGATGGGGCAGGAGTGGAGGGAAAGGTTAAAAAAACTGTATGTATATATGGGGGTGGGAAGGGCCCACCCAATTAACTCAGAGCCCACCCAAAATGACAGGTCTGTTTATGCTCCTGGTTGGAGGAGGCAGAGTTAGGAGAGAGTTGGGAAAAGCAGATGAAAGTGAGATGGAATAGAAAAGGAAGTGTAAGGGAAGGAGAAGAAAGACAGGGCCAGGTTCTTGTGACCCGGACTGACCATTGTTGGAAATAGGGTACTGGGGTTGATTGACCTTCGGTCTGTCCCAGTATGGTGATGCTTATGTTCTTATATTCATATGGAGCTGGAGAGGGAGAAGGAAAATTGGGGGTTGGGGAGGGGAGGAAAATGGGAAGATAGAAAACTGCATCTGAATAAGGGATGAGGGAAGAGAAAACTCCATGTGGTGGAAAATTGTGGAATGAGAAAGTTGAGGGGGTAAAGAAAAATAGTGTAGGAGAGTGAGTAAAAGAGAGGACTGCAGCTGGGTAGTGTGCATGTGTCTGTGTGTCTGTGTACAAGGAAGGAGGAGGACAGGAGAGGGGGAGAAGAAGAGGACTTCACTGGTCCTCATAGATGAACTAATAAGGATCCTGTAGGAGGCTCCAGTGGGAACAGAACTCTACCAGAAGAGAGGCTGGGACGGGCAGCATAAAAAATCCACTGATATTCAAAGCGATTTAAGTGGACAGGAGAGACTCCTGCCCTCTTAAATTGCTCAGGGCCGGCTAAAGCCCAACATTCAGCGGCACTAAACCGGGCAGTGCCACTGAATATCGGCTCTGACTGGCCCCCCCAAAAGTGAGCAGGTCAAGGGCGATATTGGGGACAGCATTAGGGGAGGAGCTGGCAGGTATGTGGGTGCCGACAATATTTAGTGCCAGCACCTGCATAGCTAAGTGGGTGAATTTAGGACAGCTCAAAAACACTGAATGTTGGCTGGGACCCACCTATATAACGAAAAAATTCATCCCAGGCCCTCCAATCCTCCTTGCGATCCTCCCCCCACCCCATCAGCAGAGCAGGTCCCTCTGATCCCCCCCCCACACACACACAAAATAGCCTCTGTAGCAGCAATCCCCCCAGTCTGGCCCTCCCCGGCCTACCTATATCCCTGGTGGGGAACATTTATGGTCAGTGGTAAAATGTGTCAACCAGTCAACAAGTTCAGAGCTACTAAACATGTTGCAAAGAAAAGTTCATTTTTAGCTTAACTTGCATATATACTGTATATATATTCTTTTTTAAAATAAACTTAATAACCTCACTGGTTTCACTAACATAGTGATCCACTAGCTGAAGAAATGGTTTTAAATATATCAGGAGAAATCTGGCATTGTGTAAAAATGATACTCCCAGAGGATGTCTTTTTGGATCATAGCTCTTCCACTTCCTAACAGTTGATTTATTGGTTCAACCAGAGCTTTAAAGAAAGTGGAACTGTGGGGCTGGGGAAGGGGTGGGAGGTCAGGGCAGGAGAAGAGGGGCTGCGTTAGGGAAAAGAGTAACAGTTCTCTGCTCTGCTCCAGACTTACCCTCCCTTCTTCTTCCTGCAGATTGCCTGAAAGGGAGGCACTGGAGCAGGACACTCCTACTGCTCTAAAAATTGGTGGAACTGCATTTCAGGCCATTCCCCCAGATATTAAGCCCTGAGTTCAATAGAATTCAGGCATTTCAGGGAGAGATAGAAAAGGTTGTGGTATGATCAGTGATATTTTAGTTCGGGAATAAAAATTTTATTCTGGTTCTCTCAACAATGTTAATTATAGTTTCTATTCTTATTTATTTTATTTATTGGGATTTCTTTTTTTTTTTTTTTTAATATATTTATGAATTTTCAATTCCAAATTTATTACAAATTTGAATAGCAAAGTGATGCAAGTAAACTTATAATACATAAAGGAAATACAATCAAACAATATCATCACAATACTCACTAAGAGCTGAAATATAAAAAAAAGGGGATCCAAATAAGAAAAAAGGAGATTTATAAAGGAATTTTACAAATCATAATTACTGAAATCGCCTGGTTCCTTCAATCTAATCTCATAGGCCTTATTTCAATATCCTGCAGCTCCCACGTAAATACATTAAGACAACTCTGAAACTGCAGCTACATTTGTAGACGTGGAGGGGCATTTTCGAACAGCGCCAGCCATCTCCGAGGACGGCGCCGCGGAGGGGCGGAGCCAACCGTATTTTCGAAAAAGATAGCCGGCCATCTTTTTTTTCAATAATACGGTTGGGGCCACCCAAATGTCAGAGATGGCCGGCCTTGGTTTTTGCCCATAATGGAAACCGAAGCTGGCCATCTCAAACCCGGCCAAATCCAAGGAATTTGGTCATGGGAGGGGCCAGGATTCATAGTGCACTGGTCCCCCTCAAATGCCAGGACACCAACCGGTCACCCTAGGGGGCACTTCTAAAAAGTAAAAAAAAAAATTAAAATAGCTCCCAGGTGCATAGCTCCCTTACCTTGGGTGCTGAGCCCCCCAAAACCCCTCACAACCCACTCCCCACAACTGTACACCACTACCATAGCCCTAAGGGGTGAAGGGGGGCACCAACATGTGGGTACAGTGGGTTTCGGGTGGGTTTTGAAGGGCTCCCATTTCCCACCACACGTGTAACAGGTGGGGGGATGGGCCTGGGTCCGCCTGCCTGAAGTCTACTGCACCCACTAAAACTGCTCCAGGGACCTGTATAGTGCTGCGATGGACCTGAGTATGACATTTGATGCTGGCATAGAGGCTGGCAAAAAAAATGTTTTAAGTTGTTTTTTTGAGGGTGGGAGAGGGTTAGTGACCACTGGGGGAGTCAGGGGAGGTGATCCCCGATTCCCTCTGGTGGTCATCTGGTCAGTTGGGGCACTTTTTTGAGACTTGGACCTGAAAAAAATGGGACCAAGTGAAGCCGGCGAAATGCTTGTCAAAGCCGTCTTTCTTTTTTCCATTATCGGGCGAAGCCGGCCATCTCAACTCATGCCCCCGTCCCGCCCCTATCCTGCCTTCGCTATAATGCCGACACGCCCCCTTGAACATTCACTGGCCCTGCGACGGAACGCAGTTGAAGCTGGCCAAAATCGGCTTTCGATTATACCGATTCGGCTGACTTCAGAGATCGCTGGCCATCTCCCGATTTGTGTCGGAAGATGGCCGGCGATCTCTTTCGAAAATAAGCTGGCTAGTCTTACTTTCAATAAAATTCTGAAATTGTGACACATCAAAAAAGATGTATCTATTATTCTCACAGGTAGCAATACATTTGCATGGAAATCAAATAAATACCTGCATACCCAAGTTGTGAGCCTCCTGGGCAGCAGAAAGAAATTTCTTATGCCTTTCCTGCGCAGTTCTACACAAATCAGGAAAAAAACCCACAATTTCTGACCTAGAAACAATGATGTTTGATAACGACAGTACAAAGTAAATATTCTATCTTTATCCTGCTCAAAAACAAATGCTACTAGCAATATAGCTCTAGTAATCTCTTCACCTCCAGATCTCTCCAGGATGGCTTACACATTGAGACTATCCTCTGCAATGTTAACTCTTTCAGGTTCCTCTTGTCCTGATCTCACAGGCAAGAAATATCATCTAGCAACAAGAGGGATTAAGTCTGGAGGAATCTTCAAAATATCCATAAAGTACCTTTCAAGGTGTCCCTAGGTAATTCAAGAGGCACCTTGGGAAAATTCACAAATCTCAAATTCAGATTCCTTAATTTATGATCTATAATCAAATGGTGGCCTTGCAAGACTTCTGCAGAAGTCTTGCAAGGTCACTGCTTGAACTCTCAGCAGCCATTTTGAATCAGCACTGGGAGAAAGACAGTCTGCAGACGAGCCGGGCAGAAAAGAGGGGGCTCTATGAGGCCACTAGACCACCAGAGCACCACATTAAGGTAAAGGAGGGGAGTGGAGGGATAGTGAATGGAGTCATGTGGGTGGAAGGAGGCTGGAAAATTGAGGGGGGGATCTACATGGGGGAGGGGAGGAAATCTGGCTTTCTCTGGGGGGGGTCAAAGTGACAGGGGACAGGGCGGAGTGCGACAGGTGGCGGGGTGGGGGTGCAACAGGAGGCGGGGCATGTGTCCTCATTTTTCTTAGGGCAAATATGGTAACCCTATCTCAATCCTTCAATTAGAAATGAGTCTGTCCTGAACAAAAGAGTTAGTTAAATCCACCTGCTGTTTCAGTGACTGTTCCACCTTCTCCACGCTCACAGTCAGGGCACCAACTCTGTCCTCCTGTTGTGATGTACCCATTTCCAACTTATTTGCAATTGCAGCAAGATTCAAGGAATTTTGTGAAACTGAAGTTTCCAAATGAACTAATGCGGTCCAAATAGTCTCAAGTGAAATCACAGGGGGTTTGACCAGATTAGGTTTAGGGGTAAAACCCTACAAGAGGACCCTCACTTGCTGGTTCTGTAAAACAGGACTTGCTGAAAGAAACTGCTAACCCAACTGCTGATTATACCCTGCAGGTATAGGATCCCCACTCTTACTGCACTCTCCAGAGCCCGAAACTCCTGGTGAAATACCATGTGAGGGATACCCCCTTTCGGATCCCCTTTGAATGATGCTGCAATTCCTCGCACTTTGGCGGTCAGCACTTCACCCCATAGCCTGTCTACTCTGGGAGTTGGTGGTGGGGGAGGGCTCCTTGCATCTGGGCTCAAAGAGCATTCCAGCACAAGCTGTTGAGCTAAGGCCTGCTCTCCCAGTTGCTCATTGGCTAGAGATGACTTATAATCTGAGGGAGCTATGAAAGATATAATCAAAGACTGTGACGCTGCAAGAGAACCAAGAGGTTTTGACGGGTAGCTCTTGAGTTTCCGTTGTCACTTCGGGGCCAGTAGCATTTTTAGTACACGCTAATGGTTAGCATACAGTAAACACTAGAAGCATCCATAGGAATATATGGGCATATCTAGCTTTTAGCACACGCTTATTTTTAGTGTGCACAAAAAACGCTAATGCACCTTTGTAAAAGGACCCCTTAGTTCTTATTCAGTTCACAAATTCATAACAAATAATTTTAGATTTTGTCATAAAATATAGTTATGACTGAGTTTAAAATATGTCTGGCAGGTTTCTAGAGAGCAGGTCTATAAATAATTATTAGATAGGTCGTCTTAGCTAGCTTTTCAGTATATTTTGGAAAGAACATGCTGTTGTAATCCAGGAGTAGCCATGCATGGGCCTGAATGGGCTGGGGGTCTCAAGTCGCACCAGTTTGACCTTACCTGAAGGTGTTGAAAATGCTGCTTTTCTGTTTGGCAAATTGCAGAGGCTTAGCCATGGGTGAGCTCAACCTCTGAGGTAAGTCCGAGGAGGATAAAAAGGATGCTTTATTGTAAAAGATAAAAACGACCCGACATGGCTGTGTTTCGGGCCGAAGGCCTGTCTCAGGGGTCTTGATCAATCTACATAAAAAATGGATATAAACAAATATGAACACATATAGTAAATGTATAAAATTACATATGTAAAATTAAATTAATAAATAGTGAACAATATGTGAAATAAATGTGTGATATGACACATAGATAATAAGAACCATTATAATTATTGTGTGAGAGTAATGTGAAGATAGTTGAATACTACAATGGGTTGTACAGTGGATCATGCTGATTAAAAAACATATATACATACATGATGTAAAATGAAACAAAAATATATAGCATATAGAACATTGAATATAGTAACATTGGTGAGAATTTACAGCGCTGCATAACCCTAGCAACGCTTTAGAAATGTCAAGTAGTAGTAGTAGTAGTAGAATTTAACAAAATATTTTGATTTTTTAATACTAACAATTTGAATTTATAAAATAGCATCGAGTGAGCCATGTCATGTACAATTATGGATTAATGATGAAATTAAAAAAAAACTTTTAATAATGAAAGTGCAATCAAAAAATGAAAAAAATAAAATAAAATGAAATGTGTTGTGTGATAACCAAAAAAGATAAACGGACTGCGAGTGTTTGAAAAAAGATAAATGATTAATACCTCTGATGTTGTAAAGCAGGGCTTGATAACTGGATAAATTGTTGTGGGGATCTAGTACTGAAGTTCTTCAGAAATCTAAATTAACATAGATGAATAAATACATACATGTGTCTTTTTGCTATATAGACAAATAACCAGGCTAAGAGACAGTGAGTGTTTCATAAGAGAATATGGTATATCTAAGTAATGATTCATGCAGGGATAGAAGGTCAAAATATGTGGCTGGTAAAAACTTAAGTATATGTAATCTGAAGGTCTAACCAAAATTTGATACAAAAAATAAAAAATTAAAAACATTAAAAAGGTTGAACAATTTTGAATGCATAATGATATCATATAAGAAGTTAAAAAAAGTTTACATTTATAAAGTCGGTGGTACTAAGATATCGTATTATGAAAGATTGGAAAAAATGACATCATTAATTAAAAAAGGCACCAAAAAACGTTATAAATCAAAGTATCAGAACAGTCAAAACTAAAGTAAAAATTTTTTTTTAACCACTGAGTAAATAAAATAATTTTTTTAAAACCACTGAGTAATTAAAAGGTGGTGAGTGCATTGAAAAATATAAAAGAAAAAAAGGAATAAATAAAAGATTAATAATGAAAACCGTATGGCACAATGAGCACCAATCATAAAAAATGAAATCATAAATTTAAAACCACAGCAGGAACTGTTAAGAGTATATGTTTGGTGATGGTGAGTGAGTTAAAAGGTATCTAAAAAAAAAAAACGATGCATGAAGCTAGAGAAATGACAATAGTACTATGGCATAACATACTAAATGGTCGAAGGGATGCTTACGTCATCTATTTAAAAAAAGGCGCCAAAAAACGTTGTGAAATGATGTAAAACCTACGGTAAAAAATATATAAACTTACTGAGTAAAACAGGCACAAAAAAAGGAGTAATAAGTGGATGTGGCACAAAAAAAGGAAAATGCATAATATGTATATAACAGACACTGTTAGAAAAAAAGATACTGCCAGAAAAAAAGATGATCAGATGATATCTAAATAGCAGCGGTGCCTAAAACTTTAAAAAGCCGTAGTAGAGAAGCAAAATATAGAGTAAATGCTGAAATGAGAACGCTGATTAATAAATCAGTTGAATAAAGGGGACTTATGGAAAGTAAAATGAAAGAAATGAATGAAAAGACTTACCTTCTATGTGTCGATTGCGCTGCAAAAAATAGCCGTGTAGTCGGCCAAAGCGAATAATGCAACTATGGCAAAATGGTGGTGTGTGGAAACATCCAGTTTAAATAGAGTAGTTTAGCGGATGTGACATATAACAAAATGAATGATTATGAAAGAGATGATGTGTGATCGCTGTTCCACGAATGGCTTCTTCAATGAATAAAATACTTAAAGTAATGTTTACAAATTCAATAAAATTTATATATACTTAGATTCTGTGATGTATAAATGATACTAATGAAATGTCACTGGTAAACAACTTTATCCACCTGTTAATGAATTGTACAAAACTTTATGTAAGAATCCTATATAATAAAAAGCACCTCCAACATTCTGAAGCTGACTCTGTGGCACTGTGGCAGTGTAGGGCTCGTAAGTCTATAGTTCAGTGTTTCATTGGCTCTCACTGTCCCCGCCTTCATGTCGAGGAAATGGAATGCTGCATAGTTGCCAAGCAAACAAACACGACGTCACAGGAATGAAGAACCAATCAGACAGAACGGAACTTGGAGGAGGGAAGTGGACTGAATCTCTAACAAACAATCATATACAGGGAGCAGTGTTGCCAGGTGGGCGGTTTTACTGCCCAATTGGGCGGTTTTCCGCGACCCGCCGTGGGAAATTTTTGCCCACGGCGGGTTGCGTTTTTTTGGGCTGCTTTTTGGTCTTTTGGGCTGTTTTTTGGGCGTTTTTTTCGGCCGTGGGGGGCGGGGTTAGTGACATTTTGGGCGGGGCCGATGATGGGGGAGGCGGGGCTGATGATGGGGAGGCGGGGCCGATGACGGGGGAGGTGGGGCTGATAACGGCGGGGGCGGGGTTGATGACGGCGGGGGCGGGGTGGGGGTGTCAGGGGCGGGGTTTGAGTTTGGGCGGGTTTTGGGCTGGATTTAGGCTGGTTTGGGTGGGAAAAAAATTTTCCACCTGGCAACCCTGACAGGGAGGTACAAACATCAGTGGAGGCAAGTGACAGAACGGAAGGGAAGACAAACATTTAATCACTTTGTCACTCACACACATCACACACACACACACACACACACACTCAATCACTCTGTGCATCTCTCTCTTACACTGTCTGTAAAACACACTGTCACTCTCAATCTCTCACATGGGCAACTGTATGTTGCATTCTCACGAGTAAGGAGCTCTTCTGATGTGATTGTTAAACTGATTGAAGGGCCTGAACAAAGAAAGCATTTACCACATTGTAACACAGTTTACACAAAAAATATTGTACAGTATATAAAGAAATCTTACACATGTAAACAACAATTACATTCAGAATACAACCATGGAAACATTAATGGCAGGAACACATTACATTGCTAGCGCCCGTTTCATTGAGTTAAGAAACGGGCCTTTTTTACTAGTATGTAATGAAATACAATGAAATGAATAAGAGTATGATTGTGAATGTTCACAATAAAGTATTTGGTGCTTATTTATTTGGAGCCAACCATATTTTCAAAAAAGATGGCAAGCCATCTTTTGTTTCGATAATACGGTTGGGGCCACCCAAATGTCAGAGATGGCCGGCATCATTTTTTGCCCATAATGGAAACCGATGGCGCCCATTTCAAAAATGAACAAATCCAAGGCATTTGGTTGTGGAAGGGGCCAGGATTCGTAGTGCACTTGTCCCCCTCACATGCCAGGACACCAACCGGGCACCCTAGGGGGCACTTCTAAAAAGTAAAAAAAAAAAATTAAAATAGCTCTCAGGTGTATAGCTCCCTTACCTTGGGTGCTAAGCCCCCCAACCCCCCCCCCAAAACCCACTACCCACAACTATACACCACTACCATAGTCCTAAGGGGTGAAGGGGGGCACCTACATGTGGGTACAGTGGGTTTGTGGTGGGTTTTGAAGGGCTCACATTTTCCACCATAAGTGTAACAGGTAGGGGGGGATGGGCCTGAGTCCGCCTGCCTGAAGTCCACTGCATCCACTAAAACTGCTCCAGGGACCTGTATACTGCTGCGATGGATCTGAGTATGACATTTGATGCTGGCAAAAAAAGTTTTTTTGAGGGTAGGAGGGGGTTAGTGACCACTGGGGGAGTCAGGGGAGGTGACCCCTGATTCCCTCTGGTGGTCATCTGATCAGTTCGGGTACTTTTTTGGGACTTGGACCTGAAAAAAAAGGGACCAAATAAAGTGGACCAAATTCTCGTCAAGGCAGGCTTTCTTTTTTCCATTGTCGGGCGAAGCCGGCCATCTCAACGCACGCCCCCGTCCCACCCATGTCCTGCCTTCGCTACTGTGCCAACACGCCCCCTTGAAGTTTCGCCGGCCCTGTGAGGGAATGCAGTTGAAGCTGGCCAAAATCGGCTTTCAATTTTACCGATTTGGCCGGATTCAGGAGATCGCCGGCCATTTCCCGATTTGTGTCGGAAGATGGCGATCTCTTTTGAAAATAAGCTGGAAAGACATTTATATAAAATGAAATGAATGTGTTTAGCTAAAATACAATATGGTCATGATTATAGCAAATCCAACCTTATGAACATATCCCTTGTATTTAAACATAGACATTGATAAAAATGGTCACAGTGTAAAAAATAAAAAAAAATGAATGAATTTTCTTTTCATAAAAGCACATATAATACATTGATAATTGAACAAATAATCAATACCCAAATTGACCAAACCCCAAAAAATGATGAAACAAAAATGATAATGCAAAGTATAATCCTATATAATAATTCTCACCTCCAACGTTCTGTGCTTGGGACCGTGGCTCCTTGGCTGGAGGTGGTCTGTGAGGCAGACACGCACTGACGTCACTGACATCAAAACAGCTGATTGCAAGGCAAGGGGAGGAGTAGGGAAACACGCGCAGCGTGTTTCCCTACTCCTCCTACTGCCTCGGAATCAGCTGTCACCCCCCCCCCCCGCGCTATGGCCCCCTCGAAACCCACCCCCTCCCGCGAACCTGTCGATCCCCCCCCGCCGGAACGCCGAAAACTGCCGCCGCCGTTGTTATACTACCTTCCCTTCCCGTAGGTTGTTGAATCATCTTAGAAAGTTTAACTCCGTGCGTCTCAGACGCACGGAGTTAAACTTTCTAAGATGATTCAACAACCTACGGGAAGGGAAGGTAGTATAACAACGGCGGCGGCAGTTTTCGGCGTTCCGGCGGGGGGGGGGGGGGATCGACAGGTTCGCGGGAGGGGGTGGAAGAAAAAAAAACGCATGTTGGGGGGAGAGAAGAGGGTGGCCAAGCACAGCATGGATGCGAGCGGGGGGGGGGGGGGGAAGAGGCCGGCCCAGGCTGGCACATGGGAGAGAGAGGAGCATGGATGCGAGGGGGGGGGGGGGTCATGGAAGGGAGAGAGGGGAAATGCTGGATAGGGAAAAATGGAGGGGCCAGGTGACAGATGAGCATGGATGGGCATGGATTGGAAGGGCAGGACTCAGGGAGAGGGGAATTGCTGGATAGGGATGAATGGAGGGGACAGATGGGCATGGATGGATATGGATTGCAGAGCAGGCCTCAGGCAGAGAGGGGAAATGCTGGATAGGGAAAAATGGAGGGGCCAGGTGACAGATGAGCATGGATGGGCATGGATTGGAAGGGCAGGACTCAGGGAGAGGGGAATTGCTGGATAGGGATGAATGGAGGGGACAGATGGGCATGGATGGATATGGATTGCAGAGCAGGCCTCAGGCAGAGAGGGGAAATGCTGGATAGGGAAAAATGGAGGGGCCAGGTGACAGAGGAGCATGGATGGGCATGGATTGGAAGGGCAGGACTCAGGGAGAGGGGAATTGCTGGATAGGGATGAATGGAGGGGACAGATGGGCATGGATGGATATGGATTGCAGAGCAGGCCTCAGGCAGAGAGGGGAAATGCTGGATAGGGAAAAATGGAGGGGCCAGGTGACAGAGGAGCATGGATGGGCATGGATTGGAAGGGCAGGACTCAGGGAGAGGGGAATTGCTGGATAGGGATGAATGGAGGGGACAGATGGGCATGGATGGATATGGATTGCAGGACAGGCCTCAGGCAGAGAGGGGAATTGCTGGATAGGGATGAATGGAGGGGCCAGGTGACAGAGGAGCATGGATTGGACTCACACTTTCACTCTGACTCTCAAACAGTCACTCTCACATACACTCTCCCAAACATACACACTCCGAGGAAAACCTTGCTAGCGCCTGTTTCATTTGTGTCAGAAACGGGCCTTTTTTACTAGTAATATATAACATATATAAAGAATATATAGAATTGTAGGGTACAGAGCATGAATATTAGATTAATGAAGTACCACGTGGGAGACGGTTTATCTTATGTAAGTAGAGTAACGTGAAGATTGGTAAAAATGATGGCTAATTGGTGTCATTAGAGAAAGACATGATAGTCTATCTCTGCATTAAGGCCATTAGGTTTTAAACTGTTGAAAAAGAATATAAGTCTTTGTTCTTCCCTGAGTAAAATTGTGTCAATGTCTCCTTTTCGCCATTTCTGAATGAAATGTTTAAGAACAAAAAATTGAAGAGCGGTAGAGTGATTGTGAGAAGACCAATGTTCAGTGAGTGATGCAGTCAAAGTTCCTCGTTTGATGCTGCTTCTGTGCTCTATTATTCTTGTTTTGACAGAACGTATAGTTTTGCCAATGTACATTTTTTTGCATGGACAAATGATGGCATAGATGACATGATTAGTGTTGCAGTCTGATCGGTGGCGTAGAGTGTACTTCTTTCTGGTTTATGGATCTTTAAATTCTATGATGTCCATAGAATGTTTACAGACTGAACATTTTCCACACGGATGATGGCCTGCAGGGCCTTCATTATTTTTGTTGTTTTGTTTTTTTTGTGAGCTCAACCTCTAAAACAGTTCTCATCTGTGAGCAGCATGTTTTATATTCATCATTCTAAGGGCCTTGCTTACTAACAAGCCTACAATTAGTGCGTGCGTTAACCGTGTAGGCGCCTATAGAGATATTGTAGGTGCATACACAGTTAAAGCGTACATGGTTAATGTGCTTTAAAAATGTTAGTGCGCCTATAACGCAACTTAGTAAACAAGGCCCTAAGGATGTTATCTGAAGCTTGCCTCTGCATTACAAACCCCTACCTGGTCAGGATGAACCACACAGGGCAGGTAGTGATGAGTAGTGCTTGGGAGGTGCCATAGAAAAATAGAACACAAAAAATGAAACATTTAAAAATATTTTTTCAAAATAAGTTTTCTAGCAGGTTTTTGATCTATGATTACTTGTTGCACTGTGGGCAGAAGAACCGCTAAAAAAGAGCGGTGGTTTCTTTTGATTGACGCAGCTTTATGAGATCTTTTTTCCTCCTTGGAACATTAGTTCTTCACTGGTTTTGTTTTAAGTACTTTTAGATACACTGACTTCTGAAGCAGGCAATTTGTTGTCGAAACACGGTTCCGTGTTGAGTCTGTATGTGCCTTGATATCTGCTCAATAAATTTGTTGCAACCCACCTCTGGATTAAATCATTGATTTGGTTGGCCTACGGCCCTTTCCTACTCTCTGTTTTTCTGCACCTAAATCTATGCATGCCAGTTCGGGTTATGCTAGTATTCCATAACAGCATCTTGGTGCACAGCAGGGGCGTCGCCAGACCTGACATTTGTTATGAGGGGGCACTAGGTATATAGGTGTGAGTAGTGCTTGGTATACTCCTAAATAATGCCTTACTAGTGCACTTGCTAACGGATTTCCAAGTAAACAGTCTGTCCTGCACCAACATAAACCACATGCACACTTATGGAAACCTTAAAAACACTGACATTTTTAAATGAAGTTGCATTATCCCATCTTAAATTTTGCCATTATAGTATACTTGAGTCTGGTCAACCTCTCAACACACATCACAGCATCAGAAAATAATTGCTGCAGCGGCACATATCCCTCAACTCTGCTTTATAACAAATATAAAATACCTTATTAAGCTGTATTAATAAAATAAGTCTTCTTGACCCTTCCTCTGGTTCTACTGCTTTCTTTCCTTTCTGAAGCTGACATTAACCAGTTCAAATTCCTGGAGTTCCTGACATTGTTCCTTCCACCCCATTGTCTTTATAAAGGAACAGACAAATAAAGGATTGTATACCAAATTACTTTGGGGCCCTTTTATAAAGGCGCATAAGGGCCTATGCACATGCAGTATGCGTCAAATCGGCACTACCGCCCAGCTAACACGTGCGTCTGGCGGTAATACAGAGTTTGGCACATGCCAAAAACAGGCGGTAGAAAATAATTTTCTATTTTCTACCACAGGGGCATTCCTGGTGGTAATCAGCGGTTGGTGCGTGCTGGACAATTACTGCACGGGTAATGTGTGAGCTCTTGCCGCTAAGTCAATGGGTGGCATTAAGGGCTCAGATTGTAAAGAGACATGTGCTGGTTTTCATTTTGCAGCACGTCCATTTCCTGGCCCCAACCCCTCCCCCCTTTATTCCATACACCCTGGAGAAATGGTCCAACACATGTCCAATATACATACCCACACTACCGCAGGCCACTTTTTGGTGCACCTTTGTAAAAGGGCCCCTTTGTGAAATAACATTAAATCCTGCAAAAAAGCTTGTCAGAGCCTATGTAGCAAACTTAACAGTACCATTTCTGACACACAAATATTAAGGCAGCAGTGAATATACAGAACTGCAATTTGCTTCCTACTAGAAAAGCCAAACAAGTCAGACTCATATGGATCCACACATTTTCAATATGGAAATACTAGAGCCCAGCTAAGGAACAGGTTATTTTGAGTTAGTCTTCACTGGAAGTACAAAAGCACACAGGCAGAAAGACTAGAAGTACACAGAGCACACACATTTTACTAAGACACAAACCAGGATTGGACTAAGCAGGGAACACAGGGACAGAACTAAGTAAAGCCAGAGGAGAAAACACTCAAACAGGCCACAAGACCAACCTAGAACTGATGCACACAGAGCCCTCTCATGCGGGCTGCAAGGCCAAACGGGAACCCAAACAAAATAGCAGAAGGAAGAAGAAACTGGGCAGAGCTTTAGGCGAGGCAGACTAAGCAGAGTTCAAGGTGAGGCAGACTAGGCAAAGCTCAAGGCTGGGCAGACTAGGCAGAGTTCAAGGTGAGGAGGACTAGGTAGAGCTCAAGGCTGGGCCACATGACCAGACAATCACACAACAGAACAAATAGGCAAAACCAAGATACCACACAGACAAGCAGAAGAAATAAGGCAGAAGTGCTAACCTTTGCACAAAGACAAACAAAAGAACTCAGGCAGAAGTGCTAACCCTAGCACACAAACAGAAGACCTAAAGCTTAAGTGCTAACCCTAACACACCAACAGACAGATAAGAACCAAGGCAGAGGTGCCACACAGGCACACTAAATAGGAAACAAGACAGAAGTGCTATAAAAGCACACCGACAAACCTGGGGACCGTTGGCTTTCCAAAGGCCCTGAATGAATGTCCTCACCTTCCTTATGAGGGTCTTCACTGATGATGTCACGACTACAGGAAAGAGACTTGAAACACACTGAACACCAAAGTGAGGCTTGGAACACACAGGACGTGGATGCACTACAGGAAAAAGGCTTGAAACACAATGAACACCAGAGTGAGGCTTGGAACGCACAGGAAGTGACAGCAGAGGCAACAATGCAAAGAAAAGAACAGACTGGAAACACCTCTGAAGCTGACCACCTGAAGACAAGGTGAGACTGAAAAATGGAGTCACGACCACAGTCATGACATTTTTGACATTTATATCCCACATTATCCTAAGCAAACTCGGGTTCAGTGTGGCTTACATTTGAAAATACGAGACAGAATAATAGAATTATGTCTGAAACATTTAACAAAGTTGAGATTAGCATATATACCCAACTGGGCATTTAAAAGTCCATCCTTTAATGATGCCACATGTTCAGAAATCATAGCCATATGTAGAGACATGCACACACCAGAACAGGCGTCCATACACACATTGCAAAAGTAAACAACAACTTCTACAGAATACATCTCAAACTTAAATTTCTCATTTCCATCTTCCAAAATTCTAGACAGCAGATGTACAGATCAGTAGAACCCAAAGTAGTGAGGTAATTAAATTCGCCGATGACACAAAATTATTCAGGGTCGTCAAGTCGCAGGAGGAATGTGAACGATTACAGGAGGACCTTGCGAGACTGGGAGAATGGGCGTGCAAGTGGCAGATGAAGTTCAATGTTGACAAGTGCAAAGTGATGCATGTGGGTAAGAGGAACCCGAATTATAGCTACGTCTTGCAAGGTTCCGCGTTAGGAGTTACGGATCAAGAAAGGGATCTGGGTGTCGTCGTCGATGATACGCTGAAACCTTCTGCTCAGTGTGCTGCTGCGGCTAGGAAAGCGAATAGAATGTTGGGTGTTATTAGGAAGGGTATGGAGTCCAGGTGTGCGGATGTTATAATGCCGTTGTATCGCTCCATGGTGCGACCGCACCTGGAGTATTGTGTTCAGTACTGGTCTCCGTATCTCAAAAAGATATAGTAGAATTGGAAAAGGTACAGCGAAGGGCGACGAAAATGATAGTGGGGATGGGACGACTTTCCTATGAAGAGAGGCTGAGAAGGCTAGGGCTTTTCAGCTTGGAGAAGAGACGGCTGAGGGGAGATATGATAGAAGTGTATAAAATAATGAGTGGAATGGATCGGGTGGATGTGAAGCGGCTGTTCACGCTATCCAAAAATACTAGGACTAGAGGGCATGAGTTGAAGCTACAGTGTGGTAAATTTAAAACTAATCGGAGAAAATTTTTCTTCACCCAACGTGTAATTAGACTCTGGAATTCATTGCCGGAGAACGTGGTACGGGCGGTTAGCTTGACGGAGTTTAAAAAGGGGTTAGATAGATTCCTAAAGGACAAGTCCATAGACCGCTATTAAATGGACTGGAAAAATTCCTCATTTTTAGGTATAACTTGTCTGGAATGTTTTTACGTTTGGGGAGCGTGCCAGGTGCCCTTGACCTGGATTGGCCACTGTCGGTGACAGGATGCTGGGCTAGATGGACCTTTGGTCTTTCCCAGTATGGCACTACTTATGTACTTATGTACTTAGTCCAAAAAAGTAAAGTCAGCAACAACACACTTTATACTAATTGTTCAACCACCCTTAGGATTTACCTCTTGGTTTAAAAAGCAAAAACGTGTGCATGTAAGGACAGGACAAATGAATTAAAACAAAGTTTAAAGCTAATGCCCTTAATATGTATAGCAAGCAGCCTGAGCCAACAGATTTATTTTCCATTGAACATAATTAACTTTGTACGAACTTGGCGGCTAATTGTATGCTGAACTAGACAATGTTGTCACATTTAGACTGACTGTGGACAGAACTTCTGAATGAAGGACGTCCTTCCTTTATTATTCATACCTCTCTGTGAAATAGTAGTAATAAAAAAAAGGCAAGTGCATTTTTATAATATACCACTGCATTCCACAAAACAAAAAAAGCAAGTTCCCACATGCCATCTTTTTCTTATGATGTAGGCATAGGAAACAAAGATGTTACATGCTCCCAGATATCAACCTAATTAATGATTTTTTATTGTACTTATAAATAGTAAGTCTGATTGTTTACTCATAACATGATGTCTGTTTTGGTGAAAACATCTCTGTACGAATACAGGGAGTCCCTGTAACCAGCTGCTCCAAATGACACAATGATTTAGAACTAATTACTACTCTAACAGATGAAACCAATATTTCCTCTGTGTACATTCATATGCTGCACAAACCGGCATGTTTGAAAATATAAGTGAGATCAAATAAAAATGCTACCAACAATAAAGAATGACAACATACATAGAGCAATTCATAAGTTTGTTTGCTTTGTTTACAGTGAGTAGTGATGACAGATGCGCAGAGAAGAGGGAAAGGGAGATTAAACTCATGGGCTTCAGCCATCATGCTGTCTCTTGTTCTCAATCTAACCTCCTTGGTCAGCTCTCTCCTACTTGCTTCCTTCTGGCTCCCTGCACCACTGCTCTTCTTCAATTTTCCAGGCTGCTGGGAGCATCAATGAGGTAAGCACACTGCCTTTGGCAGCCCAAGAAGTTATCCCTCTGTTGCAATGTCCCGCCAATGCGGGACAGGAAATTGTAGCAAAAGGAAAGCTTCTGTGCTGCTGAAGGCAGTGTGCTTACCTCACCGACGCTGTTGGCGGACCAAAAATGTGAAGGACAGCAGTGCAGGGAGTGGGAGGGAAGCCAGTGGTGCCCAAAACACAGGCACTTGACTGGCCATCAGGGTTGGGGGTGCTGAAACTGGAATAGGGGGGGTATGAGCCCCCAAGGCCCCCCATAGCTATACCACTGGCGCACAGATATCATTATAGAATTGGTGCTCAGTGTGCAACAATGGTGTGTCTCAATAGAGGCACGCCATGTTATAAAATTGTCCCCTTAGCCTGATACTGAGTGTGTTCTATTCAGTAAGGCCAGTCCTGAGAAGGGGGCTATATTACAGTCATAGAAGTTCCCCAGTTGCTTGATTACACATTTGCAAGGAAATGTAATTAAAAATTGTGCACTGAGGGGCCCTATTACTAAACAGGCATGGCAGCCCTTACCGCCACATCAATAGGGCCCTTTTACTAAGCCACGTAAGCATCTACGCATGCCAAAATAGAGTTACCGCCCAGCTACCACGTGGCTCTTGCAGTAATTTCATTTTTGGTGCGCGTCCGAAAAATAATTTTTATTTTTGGATTCGTGTATTGGATGCGCATCAAGTGCCACTTGAGGTGCATAAATTACCACCCGGTTACTGTGTGAGACTTTACCGCTAGGTCAATGGCTGGTGGTAAGGTCTCTGACCCAAAATGGATGCATGGCAATTTTCATTTTGCTGCATGTCCATTTTTGCAAAAATAAAAAAAAGACATTTTTTGCAGGTGCACTGAAAAATGATACTGCGTGTGCCCAAAACATGCGCCTACACTACCACAGACCATTTTTCAGCACACTTTAGAAAAAGGACCCCTAAGTTATAAAGGAAAACTGTTCACTAGGAGGCCCTTTCACTAAAGAGTGTTCAGCCTTTAGGGCTAGATTCTATATACAGCAAATGAAAATTCCACGTGGAAAAAAGAAATACACCTAGGTATATCCTATAAATTACCCCTATATTTTAGAGAATACACCTAAAGTTCCGCATGGTTTATAGAATAACGTGAGCACCCATCCGTGCTACTAAAATTAGTTGTGGGCAGTTACATTTGGTAAAACAGTGTAAATGCTGACCCCTAAATTAGGCATGGACCGGGTGTATTCTAGATTTTAGAAATGCCAATGACCTGCCCATTCCATGCCCATGGCCACATCCCTTTTTCACCCCAGCACTTTATAGAATATGCTTAGACAGTTTGCATAAATTCTAATTAATTCTAATTAGTGTCAATAATTGCTTGTTAAGTGGCAATTGTCGGCACCGATTGGCTTGTTAAGTAATTAAGTTGCGTGCACAAATCCAGACTACAACTGGATTTGCATGCACAATTTAGTTGCACTATATAGAATATAGGGGTTAATGCACAATTAGTGCTTGATAACAGACTACTGCACAAATATGTTAAGGGGTTATGGGGTACCGCACTTTAAACCATGCATTAGTGAATTTTTGGAATTTTTCTATCTGGGGACCTGCCCCGGGTGGAGAGTGGGCATGGAAGAACTAGCCAGTTAGCACATTATATTTAGGGGCCCTTTCACTAAGATGTGGTGCACAAGCACAAGCTAAATGTTAAAACGCCCATTACATTACTGCCTGAAAAACGAGATGAGTAATGCATTAATAAAAAAGCCGCAAAACGTTGACAACTGGTTATGAAATAAAACCAGTTAAGACATTAAGTGGCCCTTTTACAGAGCGGCAGTAAGCCCAATGCAGGCTTACCGCTCGTTCTTTCGGGACTACCATCAGCCCAACGCGGCCATTGGCGGTAGTCTTGCCCCGAATGCTCGCCATTTCCGGGGGAAAAAGAAAACCCCCATAAATGGCTTGCACGGCGGTAACTTGGCAGTAACTGGATATTGCCATGCGCTGCCCAGTTACCGCCAGGTTAGCGCGGGAGCCCTTATCACCACCTCAATGGGTGGCGGTAAGGGTCCTGGCATGCAGGAAAAACAAAACTAAATAACCTGGGGATAAATGATTTGCATTCACGTACCCAGTTCTGAGCACTTTTCATTTTATTTATAATATAATTTTCTAAATTTAATTTTAATCTTTATTCAGCTATTTAGCTTTGCAATATACTATAGAGTAAGCATAGTTATTTCCAATATAATAGGTTTCTATTTTCAATATGCAGGAAAAACAACCAGCGCAGGGCCCTTTTTCCTGCAGCTTGGAAAAGGGCCCCTAAAACTGCTAGGTAGAATGGCGTGAGCTGACCTATGCCTTCTAAACAAAAATTATATTAAAAGATAAAAGCTGTATCTGTCTGTACTCTACACAAAATGTATTTTTTTGGATAAAAACTGTTTGCCTGTTTATTGAGGTAAAAAGGACCTCCAATAAAAAGGCAACACCAATGAAGGAGCTATCTCTTTGAAAGTAAACTGCTGCGACAGTGAAAAAAACAGTCAAAATAAACAAAACAGACAGAAAAACACAAGTGGCATAAAAACAGACGGCTGAAGGGAACAGAAGCAGAGGCGTGAAATCTTCTGTGATAAAAAGAAACTCACTTACCAAAGTGGCAGTGAAAATTCACAAGCAATAGTGCAGAAAGGGGAAAACGTCATAGCACAGCCATATTTAAATGTGTGGTAATGAATAATGCATCTCAAGGAAGATGCAATGTTACCTAGTTGCCATGAAAAAACCCCAGCTAAAATAACCGTAACCGGCTAAAGAATATACGTAAACGGCTAAAAATACAGTTAAAATGATGGATGTCTTATTAAACAAACAATAAAAGCAATCACCTAAAAGTTAAGCTAAAAGTAAGCCCATTAAAAATGTATGAACTGATATCTGCTAGAGGCCATGGCTGCAAATAATAATGCTGAGGGAGGGAAAAGAACATGGTAAATAGAAAGATGAATAAATAAAATGTAAACAAAACAGATGAGCTAAAAACTGAAATGAAAACCAGCTATAAAAAAGGCTTTAGATCCAACTCAGAATTTAAACCATGTGGTGTCAGACTTTTGATAAAGTAGATAGTCCGCTGTTCTTCTCTCAATAGCTATCTATGTCCCCACCTCTCCATGAATTAATGAACACTTCATTAATTCATGGAGAGGTGGGGACATAGATACCTTAAAGAGAGGTGGGGGACATAACTTAAAAAAAAATTAAATCATCAATACAATGGCTCATGGTATTCCGGTGTTCAACTAGAGGTGCAGAGACAATCTTCTGACTTATGCAGCTTCCATGTTCAATTATACATGTCTTTCACAAGGTGTCTGGTTTTGCCTATATAAAGTAATTGACATGGGCATATGATAATGTACAAGAGCACCGTTAGTACGCGGTGTTCGGGAGGCATGAAAGGCTCAACACAAGACTATCTCTACTTCAGGAAGCAGGTGAAAGCTTGGCTCTTCAACCAGGTCTTTAATGGAAGAAGTAACTAACTTGTTAGTCTCACACACACAAGGAGTGACTTGGGCTGCACATACTGCAGCAAGACATGTTTACCCACCCCTACCCTAGCTGAGATAATATTTACCATCTCTCTGACCTCATGTGCAACTTTCTTCAAATTAATCACCTTACTTTCTAACTCTTCCTACTTTCTTACCCATCTGTATGTTACAACTTTGCCTTACCCTTCACTATCAATTATAATGTTCCATTACGTATTGTGTTGACATTTTACATCCATTTCAAAAATGTAATAGATACAGAAAATATATTTTAACATACTATAACATAGGAAATATAATCATTCTTATATTGACCACAATCAACACCACATTATGAGGCAAGAAACTAGGAATAACTAAAATGAAAGAAAAATTAACCGAGTTTAATTTACTCTGCAAGAGGAAGAAAACCCTAACTACTCGCTAGCCGATATAACAGCATATTTAAAGTGGGACCTCAGGTCTGATCACCAATCTTACTATGTTCTTTCGAATCTATATATATTTGCATTTTTCTGGGGTCAAGAGACATATAGTTTTTTTTTTTTTTTAATTATATTTTTATTAAAGGTTTTGTCATACAGAGAATGCAAAAATAAACACAAAATCAAACAAAACCCCCCCGGAAATTAACCCCCCCCCCCCCAAAAAAAAAAAATCATAAGCATAATCAACGTCAAAGTTCCATGGCAATACCCGGAGACAAATTGCAGGGTTACACAAGTTCAAGGAGTGCTATGTGACTCCTGACAAAAAAGGTCAAAACGAGCCCAGGTCCTCAAAACAGAAACATATAGTTAACACCATCAATAGACACAAAGAATCTACATGGATATTTTAGGACAAATGTTCCAGATAATGCGAGAATTCGTGGCTTTAACACCAGGAATTCTCGTCTGCGCTTTTGTGTCTCTTTATTAAGGTCGGGAAATATCTGGATCTAAGCTCCAAAAAAAGGTGCATTCATATGCATGAAATACAGTTTAAAGATGTTGTTTTTGTCAAGCTCAAGAGTGAATGATACCAGGAGAGTTGTACGCTCAGTAACCATCTCCAGCGAACTCTTGAGGAACTCTGTCAAGTTCAGATCAGGTTGAGGCTGAGAAATCAGGGGTTGAGATCGAATTCCAGATATATAGCGAGCCCCGGTGATGGGCGGAAAGCCTTCCACAGGAATTCCTAGGATTTTCCAAAATATTTTTTTAGCATACCTTTAGCAGGAATTAAAGGAGACTTCGGAAAATTAAGGAATCTTAAATTATTTCTCCTCCCCTGATTATCTAAGTATTCCATCTTCTTAACTATAGTGTCTCTGTCGTTTACCAAAGTTCCTGTCAAATCCTGTAATTTTTTAAGCTCTCCTCCCAGTATTTCAGTTTTCTCTTGATTTTCTTGTACTTTCCCACAAAGCTGCTCTTGAGTTTGTTTTAGACCTACAATTTCTTCTTTTATAGAAGTTGTTACCTTGGTAAGGTTGGTGTTCATCCCCTGTATGGCGTCCCACAACAACTCAAGCGTTATTACAGCTGGTTTTATTCTTTCACCGCTATCCACGGAAGGTGCCACCAGGACAAGAGTGAGTGCAGGGCTCACTGCACCCAAATCTGTAGCCGCTAACTTCTCTGGGGTCGACGCTTCCACGGGGCCTCCTCCGGTTGCTAGTGCAGGAAACACTTCGGTTTGCAATAGCTGCCCCTCCGATAGAGAGCGAATACTTCCGGGTCACGGTGGTGCTGTAGTTGGAGGCGGGCTAAGTGACGCTGCCTCTATGCTGCGGTCTGATAGACCAGCTAAAGACCCATCGTTGCGGGTACTGGCGTTTTGCTCGTCTGGACGCCGTACATCTCCAACGTTTGTTGCCAGAGCGCCGGTCTTCCAGGGCAGGAGGAGGACTGAATCCCTGTTTTCCCTTTCCTTTTCCCCATGAATCCTCGTGGGGAAAGTGCCGCTCTCTCAGGCAACTACGTCGGGTTTCGGGAGCTCAGATGCGACTTCCTCTCAAATCGCCATCTTGCCTCTCCGATATATACAATTTCTTGTACCTCTTGATGCTACTTCTGTCAAGTTAAGATCCTATTTGCAATCCATTCAGATTTGGATGAAGAATAATCTTTTAAAATTAAATGTAGCAAAAACTCAGATTCATTTGTTATCTAGCAAAGGCAGTGGTCATATGCCATTAGAATTTGTATATGATTCTATTACACTTAAGATTTTGCGGAAGATTCAAAACTTGGGAGAAATAATAGATTCTGCTTTGAGCTTGAAATGGAATGTACAAAAAGTGATTAAAGATGTGTTCTGGAAATTGCGAGTACTGAGAAGATTAAAAACTTTTCTCAAACAAGATAACTTTAGAAAAGTTAATCAGAGTATTGTTATCCCACATTTCGATTATTGTAATGGATTACTGCTTGGTCTGAAAAGACTCAGTTACAAGCCTTACAGGTGACACAAAATGCAGTTGCAAGGGTGTTGATGAGAAAATCTAGATTTGAACATATTACCCCCGTTCTACAAGAGCTACACTAGTTGCCAATTGCACAAAGAATTAAATGTAAAGCTTTATGTCTGATGTTCAAGGCTATGCATAAACTTGTGCCTCTCATACTGTCATCGAAAATGTATTTGTATCAGCCAAAATGGCCATTACGATCTGGCGTACAATGCTTGTTTTAAGTAACACCTTATCACATGATTAAGTTGGAGGAGCATAGAAGAAGGATCTTCCATTTTGTGGGTCCAATGGTGTGGAATAAAATCTCACAACAAATTAGAGAAATTAATGTTTTAAGAGATTTTAAGAGAGAACTTAAGACTCTGCTATTTGTTGAAGCATTTGGGTGATTTCAGCTTGTTCATATGAGAAAGTACTATCTGTAGTGATGTCTGAATAGCAGGTGAAAGATATATTATGTAGTGGATTGTTTGTTTATAATGTATGTGTACTGAACAATTTGTAATGTGATTTTTATGAACGTAAACTTGTGATCCACCTAGAACAGTGGATAGTGTGGAATAAACATTTTTATTGTATGTTTTATCTTAAACTGTACCTGCTTATTGTAAATAATTGTCACAAATTGAATGCAGTGAAAAACAGGTTCAGGCTTTCTAAAGCAAACTAGGCCTGTAAAATCATAGCATCTCTCAGTCCTGATATTTCACTGAAGAAATGTGACAGTACTACTACTACTACTACTTAACATTTCTAAAGCGCTGCCCAGGCCCGTGCCAAGGGTCTATGCCGCCCCCCCGCAGATGAAATGTTGGCGCCCCCCCGCAGAAGAACAGTTGGCGCGCGCGCGCCCCTCTCCCCCCTCCCCCCGTGAAGATGATCGCTGCGCGCCCTGGGGGCCTTTAAATCTTTTACTTGCAGTCGCAGCAGCGTCTGTGAAAACGGAGCGCTGCCGACATCTCCCTTCCCTTGCACTCGTTGGTTCCCTCAGTGTCCCGCCTTCTTCTGACGTCAGAAGAAGGCAGGACACTGAGGGAACCAAGAGCGCGAAGGGAAGGGAGACGTCGGCAGCGCTCCGTTTTCACAGACGCTGCTGCGACTGCAAGTAAAAGATTTAAAGGCCTCGGCGTCGCGGGGCAAGGGTAAGCACTGCGGCGGCGCCCTCCAGAGGTGGGCGCCCTCCTGCGGTACTTACCCCGCTTACCGCATCGGCACGGGCCTGGCGCTGCCAGGGTTATGCAGCACTGTACAATTTTAACACAGAAGGACAATCCCTGCTCAAAGAGCTTACAATCTGCCTGCTTAACCTTGGCAGAGTTACAAGGTTGGCAAAGGTTGTGTATAGCTGGACATAGGCATGCTGAGAAACTATAAGAAATAATTAGGCTAGGTGAAGAAAAGTTAAATTTAAGGATGAGCGAAGTTTGTAGATAGGAGAGTTGAAACTTGGTCCTAATTGGATAAGAGATAAGCAAACTTGCTAAGGTTGAAACTCGGTCCTAATTGGATGAAAGATAAGAAAAGTTGGAATTTGGGCATAATTGGATATATGTGCCAATTATGACGAAAGTGCAGGTGTGAAAGTGAAATGCTCATAGGGATCTATGGGATCAAAAAAGTATAAAAGGTCTGCTACCTAAGCAGTGCTTTGGAGAGAAGAAGAGAGAAGCCAGCAACCTTTGAAGGCACGTCATCTGTCATGAAGTGCTGTACTACCATGTGAATGCCTGAACTACTTGTACTGTCTTTGGGTAAAAATGCTAATAAACTATATTTCTTTATCTACTAAATACTGGGTTCCTTTCTAATTACAGAGGTTTATACTGCCTTGACTGTGTACCCCTGTCATGAGCAGATACCATGTTGGGGTGATTAAGTAACTAGAGGGGGTGTACAGTTCTATCCAGGATAGTAAGGAGAGCCCCTGGCTTCCGCTGCCCAAACGGGTGAGGCAGACCTAATAAAATAAACACTATACACCACCTTGGGTGAATCTCTTCATAAAGGTGGTTAATAAATCCCAATAAAATATAAATAAATAAATAAATAACTTATAGAATATTAAAGGGACCATTTTCAAAAGAGAAAAATGTCTCGCAAATGGCATAAAATGGCATTTGGACGTTTTTCCATGAAAAACATCCAAATCACGATTTTTGAAACTTGGATTTGAGATGTTTTCCTCTGTAGTGTGTCCAAGTCACAAGGGAGGGTGTTGGGGGTGTGGTGGGGGGTGGGATCTCAGTGTTTTCAAAACTTGGACGATTTTCTGCCACAATAGATCAAAGCAAAAACGTCCAAGGCTAAAAGTTACACGTTTTAGTTTAGACCTGTTTCAACCACACCTGAGTCACAAAAGGTGCTTAAATGATGAGATGACCACTGGAGGGATTAAGGCATGACCCCTCCTTACTCCCCCAGTGGTCACTGACCCCATCCCACCCCCCAAAAATGTGAAACAGTCCATACCAGTCTCTATAACAGCTTCAGATGTTTCAGTGGTCAGTCCTATTAGAGCAGCAAGCAAATACCTTGAGTAGCCTAGTGGTCAGTGCAGTGCACTGTGGAGAAGGGGATCCAGGCCCATATCCTACGCTACCTGTTACACTTGTGAAGGAAAGTATGGGCCCTCCAAAACCCACCAAAAACCTACTGTACCTATATAAAGATGACACCTGCAGACATAAGGGCTATTGTAGTGGTGTGCAGTTGGATACAGTAGGTTTTTGGTGGGTTTGGATGGTTCACCATACAATATAAGGAGGTAATGGTGAGATGAGTACCTGGGACCTTTTATGTGAAGTCCACTGCAGTGCCCCCTAGGGTGCCCACTGCTCTGCTGGGTTGTCTGTGTGGGCCAGTCTACTAAGAATGCTGAGCCCCTCCCCCATACATCCCAGCTGGCAACCCTGTAGTCTGGATCCAGTTGGCACTCCTAATGCCAGTATACATGCATAAGATACCTCTTCTAAAATTACCCCATATGTAAAAGTACACAGGAAGATAAGAATACGCAAACATTTATTGAGAGGAGGAGTGACTTAGGGAATACAGCACCAGTCTTGACAGTCCAGAGGTGACCTGTTCAAATCCTGCTACTATTCCTTGTGATCTTGGGCAAGTCACTTAACCCTCCATTGCCTCAAGTACAAAATTAGATTGTGGACCTCACAGACAAATACCCGGTGTACCTGAATGTAACTCTCCTTGAGCTACTAATGAAAAAGGTGTGAACACAATCCAAATAAAATAAATAAAACTCTAGTGTAGGTACAGTATGTTAGTGGCAGATTTTGGACAGACTGCAAGCAAAGTCATGATTTATGTGAGTAGCAGACATACCAAGTCACACACATTTAGCACAATTGGGCCCCTTTTCCAGATCTCACACATTGGCGTCCTCACCTGCAATCTGGTATCAACCTCTTGTTGTTGTAAAACTTCTTTTTACCACGGTGTAGTGGTGGGTGCAGGCACTCTTAGCAAAATAGCAGGTTGCTTCAGTCAATCCCCCAGGCCCTTCCTGAAGTTCTGTCCCACCCTTGCTGAAGGAAGGTTAGGGAATTACTACTACTACTATTACTACTATTTAACATTTCTAAAGCGCTACTAGGCTTACGCAGCGCTGTACAGTTAACAAAGAAGGACAGCCCCTGCTCAAAGGAGCTTACAATCTAATGGATAACATGTGAAGTCAGCTTACAATCTAATGGACAGTATAAGCGGACAGACAAATTGGGGCAGTCTAGATTCCTGGGTAGAGGTGAAATGGTTAGGTGCCGAAGGTGACATTGAAGAGATGGGCTTTGAGCAAGGATTTGAAGATGGGCAGGGAGGGGGCTTGGCATATGGGCTGAGGAAGTTTATTCCAAGCATAGGGAGAGGCAAGGCAGAAGGGGCGGAGCCTGGAGTTGGCGATGGTGGAGAAGGGAACAGAGAGGAGGGATTTGTCCTGTGAGCGGAGGTTTCGGGTAGGAGCGTATGAGGAGATAAGGGTAGAGAGGTAGTGAGGGGCTGCAGATTGAGTGCATTTGTAGATTAGTAGGAGAAGCTTGAACTGAATGCGGTACCTGATTGGAAGCCAGTGAAGTGACTTGAGGAGAGGGGTGATATGAGTATATTGGTCTATGCGGAAGATAAGACGCGCAGCAGAGTTCTGAACGGATTGAAGGGGGGATAAATGGCTAAGTGGGAGGCCAGTGAGGAGTAGGTTGCAGTAGTCAAGGCGAGAGGTAACAAGAGCATGGACAAGAGTTCAGGTGGTGTGCTCAGAGAGGAAAGGGCGAATTTTGCTGATGTTATAGAGAAAGAAGCCACAGGTCTTGGCTATCTGCTGGATATGCGCGGAGAAGGAGAGGGAGGAGTCGAAGATGACTCCGAGGTTGCGGGCAGATGAGACTGGGAGGATGAGGGTGCCATCTACTGAGATAGAGAGTGGAGGTAGAGGGGAGAGGTGGGTTTGGGTGGAAAGACAATAAGCTCTGTCTTGGACATGTTCAGTTTCAGGTGGCGGTTGGACATCCATGCAGCAATGTCGGATAAGCAGGCCGATACTTTGGCCTGGGTTTCCGCAGTGATGTCTGGTGTGGAGAGATAAAGCTGGGTGTCATCGGCGTAGAGATGATATTGGAAGCCATGGGATAAAATCAGCGAGCCCAGGGAAGAGGTATAGATCGAAAAGAGAAGAGGTCCAAGGACAGATCCCTGAGGAACTCCAACAGAGAGCAAGATGGGGGTGGAGGAAGATCCATGAGAGTGTACTCTGAAGGTACGGTGGGAGAGATAAGAGGAGAACCAGGAGAGGACAGAGCCCTGGAACCCAAATGAAGACAGTGTGGCAAGAAGTAAGTCATGATTGACAGTGTCAAAAGTGGCGAATAGGTCGAGGAGGATGGCTGAAGTAGCCTGCTACTCAGCAGTAGCTGTTTCTATCAATTCCAGGAGCCTTCCTTCAGCTGCATCCCACCCTTTGCTTAAGGAAGGCCCTGGGATTGGCTGAAGTTGCCTGCTATTCAGCAATAACTTCTTTAGTCAATGCCAGCATCAGGGGCTTTCCTTCAGCTGCATCCCTTTGGGATTGGCTGAAGCAGGCTGCTCTCACTGAGAGTGGCAGCACTGTATAGATTGTGGCAAGAAGAACTTTTAAAAAAGGAAAGGTACTGGATTGTGGGTGGGGGAGGGGGAGAAGGACAAAGGGAAAGACAAGTGCCACATGGTAGGGAGCAAGGAAAGAGACAGGTTCAGCATGGGTGGGGGGTCAAGGAAGGAGACAGGTGCAGCATGGAAAGGGGACAAACGCTGTACTGGAATAGGGTGGAAGGAGAAAGGGGGACAGACACTGGAAGGGTGGGGGGAGAAAGGGGAGGGATGCTGGAACTGGGAAGGAAAAGATGCAGGAACCGGGAGGGAGCGGAAAGGGCACAGACACTGGACCTGCAAGGGTAGAGAGGGAAAGAGAGGTACTGGACCTAGGCATAGAAAGATGAAGGAGGTGTTGGATCTAGGGATAGAAAGTTGAAGGAGGTGCTGCTTTACCAGAGGAGGAGGGAGGGAGGGACTGACAAGAAGTGCTGGACCAAGGAGCTGCAGGGAGAGGGATAGGTGCTAAACCAGCTGGGGGGGGGGGGGAGTAGAAGGGAGGAAGAGAATGAGACTGGAGGAGAGGCAGGTGGGGAAAAGACATTGGACCCAAGAGGGAGATATAATGGGGTGGAGGGGGGAGATAGAGAGACAGTGAAGGAGAGAGATATTGGCCCCAGGGTAGAGAGTAGGGGGTAGGGAGTGTGAGGTATGAAAGGAGAGGAGAAATTAGGGTCAGAAAGAGAAGAGATACTGGGCATGGAGGGAGCATAGGGACAGGGACACAAGAGCAAAGCAGGATAGAGAGGAAATAGGGAAACACGGAAAATATTGCACACGGGGGGGGGGGGGGGGATACTGATCAAAGAGGAAGAGATATAGACTGCAGGACAGGTCAAGATATTCTGAGAAACCCTCAATTTATGTAAACATGTATGTATTTATACAGATTCTACATCTGTATAAATACATACATGTATTTATACAGATGTATTTATACAGAAGGAAGAGTCTTTGAGGATCCCTAGGGTTCTGAACAATCCAGTTTGGCAATTTTTGGAATAAGGTATGGTACTCTGCTACCATGTAGTGCTGTGTAGAGATCTTGTTGCAGTTGTGTTTGTTTTGTGTTTTTTTTTCAATAGATAGGGTATTGGTGTTTTAGGGCATTGTATAATATTCACAGTGCTGCCTTTTCAAGCGTAAGGTTGTCGCTTTTTGAGTCTTGGGATCTAGTGCTGTTAAGGTATGGTAAGGTTCTGAATGTTTTTACACAAGTTTCTGCATAGTGTTTTGTAGTGGAGGGATTATGTTTGGCCTTACTGAGGTGACACCAAAACTTTAATTTTAGTTTGTCATAACATCAGATGGGGTTTTAGAAAATTTTGCATTATCCTGTTGTGTGTTGAGGTAGTTGTCTTTATAGCAGACATGTATGTGATCAAGTTTAAATCATGAGATACTGACAGATGTTTAAATACAGTTTAATTGTTTTCATAGGTTTGTATGTGGTTTTGTGTTAAGTGTTTGAAATAATTGTGTTTAAAATATGTAACATGTCATCCATTAAGACACATGGAGGCATTATTTTTCAATAAGTGTAGCCAGCAGCCCTTCATTGGACTTCGGTCCCTTCACCACTATTTCAGATTTATAGATTGAATGCACTGCAAGAAAAACCTCACTTACTGACCTTCAATTTCACTTATTGGGGTGGTACATAGTCACTCTTCTGGATGACATCTCTGAATGCAGCAAAAAATCATTTTATTTTCTATTTACTGATTGAAATATGTCAGTTTTTGGAATATGCATCTGCCAGAACAGACATGTCTGAGGCTCGTGAGAAAAATATCACTTATTTGGCCTTCAATCTCCTAAACATTGGTGGTAAATCTCCAGCATTGGGATGGGCCACTCTTGGCATCTCTGGAGAAGTTTAGTAAGCATATGTGTACGCTTATACTCTATACATGAACACATATAGCAGCTGCTGAGCAGGTGTAAATGCACGTGTCTTCATTTTAGCCACAATTCTGCAGGGTTTGTGCCGGTGTTTTATGAAGACACATAAGCCAGGGCTTAATTTCTGGAGAAGGACATGGAATGCAGTTCAACAACATCTTGTCAGTCTCCAGAGACAGAGCAATAGAGGTGTTTTGCTCCAGTCCCTCCCTTCCAGACTGCTTGCAGGGAAGAGAAGGGAGGCAGTAAGCCTGAAGCAGACCTCTGCTCCCAAATCCAGCCCCTCTTCATTTGATGCTCCTGTCCCTGCCCGCCCCCCCCCCCCTTTCTCTAGTGCCACAGTTCTACTGCCTTTTCTACAAATTAAGCCATAAGTGCATATATGTCTAAAACATAGGTCCATAATGGCACCCTCTTGGCCTCCTCACCTATGTGACTTGCTAGAAAATTACCCTGCACATGGGAAACACCTTTTACCCATCTATCCCTTAGTGTGTTTAAAGGTTTAAGCTGAACAAACAGAAGCTGGCAATTATGGCTCATACAGAGGCCAAAATGAGCAGTGCTAAAGCCTTTCTGGTAAACTTAAAAAAAATTAGAACAAAAAACCTCTCATAAAAACTGTATTCTCTCAACCTTGGAGACAAGCCTGAGGAGTGCAAGCTATTCTCCAAATTACTACTACTACTACTTATCATTTCTATAGCGCCACAAGGTATAAATTAGTGCAGAAACTGGCCACAGAGCATTTTCTCATTTCAGTGACACTTCAGTTCGAAAAGCAAGAGTGAAAAGGAACAGGCTGAGCTCACCTGTCCCTCATTACTCAGGCTTCTGGCAAATCAAAAGACATTTTGCATTTTTAATTAGTTTTTGCTAAATAAGGAGCATTGAAACGGTTTTTGCTTCTGTACACATACATCCTGGTTAGAAAGGAAAACACAGCAATCAAGCATCTGCACAGAAATGCATGATCAGCCAGGTGATCTTAAAGAAACAAGACCTCAGCTGCATATCAAAGAAAGCTGCAGGCTTGTTTTCATGTCTGTGGGAAAGAACATTTCTGCATTTCTTAAGTAAAGTGGTGTGGTAGCTGTATTAGTCCATTTTTAAAGGTGATAAATAAACGCAATAACACGTGGCAAAGCTAGGCAAGGTCATGTCAATGATACCTTTTTTATTGGACTAACTTAATACATTTTTTGATTTGCTTTCGAAGGAGCAACTGACCCACCCCTTTCTGCTCATTTGTCCCCTACCTACTATATCGCTGCAAACTCTATCTAATTTCTAGTCACCCCCTTCCCTCTTGCTTGCATTTACCACCACCATCAATGCCAAGTATGCTGAATTCCATCGCTAATTTGGTTGCTACAACCTCTGTTTGTAGATAATTCCTGACATCCACAGCTTTGTCAATAAATCTTGGCTGCAAGACTTAAATGTTTTCCTTGCCATCTCTTTGCCACACTGAACTCCCTCCTCAAATTACCTCCACCTCCATTCGCCCCTCCCCTGCTTCACTTTCTGCCCATAATATGGCTGAGTACTTCTATGGCAAGGCTCACTAGGTTAATCTATAATTCTCCATCAGGTCATCTCCATCTCCCTTCCCTTCCCCTATTTCATTCTTATTTCAACCCCTGCCATTTTTTCTTCCTTTCCTAAAATCACTAAGGACAATACAGCACATCTTCTGTCCATATCCAAACTTACTACTTGTTCTTCTGATCTCATTCATACCCATCTATGCAGTTGTATCTCCTCTATTGTCATCCTTTCTGTGTCACATCCTCAATCTATTACTTTTCACTACAAACTGTTCCTGATGCCTTCAAACATGTGGTTACATCACATCTTAAAAAAACCTTCACTGGAAGAGGAAATTACATCAATGCTATTGATGACAGCCTAAGTGAGGAGCTCCAGGGCTGCCACTCTTAATTATTGCTCTTACCTCGTTTTGTTCCAGTGTCTGTGGTGCCTTTTGGTGGTGAATTGTCTCCTGTAGCTGTCTTGGTGGTGATGGCCACTCGCAGATGCCAAATGGACATCAAGTCCTACTCTAGCATGCTCTTGTTCTCTCTTTTTTCACATCCTGCCTAGACTACTGTAACATCGTTTATCTCACAAGGCATTAAAGAAATTACAAACTCTTCAAAATACTGCCATCCATTTACTTTGTCGTGCCCATCGTTATGACCATACTACACCTCTGTTAAAGCAGTATCATTGGCTACCAGCTCAACAATGGATCATATACAAAATAGCAACACTGACTTTCAAGGCCTTCCATGTAGGCTTACCTGATTATCTCTTCTGTCATACAATTCCTTATTCTCCTACAAGGGTTCTCTGTTCTGTTAATGATCACCGTCTAATCCTTCCATGTCCCAAATTTGCATATTTAGAATCAATTAGGCAGTGCACTTTTTCCTTTCTTTCACTTCATGTTTGGAACAATCTTCCTCTTTCTCTCCTCAGCAACCCCTCCTTCAAACGTTTTAAATTTGAACTCAAGACGTGGCTTTTTTTTGCAAGTTTTTGGAGTACCAGAATGATAGTTTACCAGCCACCCCTTCCTTCTATATGATGTTTTTATTTCCCCATCCTCGGTCTTTTTCTCATTTGTTTTCCCTCTATTTTTCTTAGTGTAATTAACTTTACTTTAGTATTGAAAAATGAAGTTCTTTCCTTTTTCTTGAATGTTTTGTAGCATGTACACCACTCTGCTCTGCATAGTCAGTTAGAGTGGTATATCAAGCACTAATAAACTATAAACTAGCTACTGGAGGGATTAAGAGTGACCTGGGAGACATTGAGCACCAGGTGGCAGAGATGGAGGACCTCAAGGCTGAGCAAGGGGAAGACCTGGGGCATGGAGAACCTGGGGCGGCAGCAGGAGGACCTCTCCTTGAAGCTGGAGGACCTCAAAAACCGGTCCTGCTGCTGCAACCTCCATTTTTGGGGTGTCCTGGAGACCTGTGGTTGATATGCGCTGCAAGGAGGTGCCTCTGTACTGCACGAGCAGGGTTCAGCTTCCTCGCCCCCACTGATATTGTCCTTGATCGTGTCCACTGGGTGACAGGTCCCTGGACCAATAACAGTCCCTGGGACATTGTTGCTTGCTTTCATTGCTATCAGGACAAAGAGCACATCCTGCGTGCAGCGCACTGAAATGGGAAGATCAAGATGTGGAGTTGTGTATGGATATAGTGCATGTGACTCTTTGGTGTTGCCAAGATTTTGATTCATGGACTGCAGTGCTTTGTGAGAAGGGGGCCTGCTATCGCTGGTTGTTCTTGATTGGACTCTCCTTCATCTTTAATGGCCACATCTATTCTGGCATCTCCACTCTGGATATCAAGCAGTATCTGGAAGTGGCTGGCCTGATCGCTCCTTCTTGTGAGACTGCGGAGGGTTGTCCTTCACTACCTGCTCGGTTCCCCCGGAGTGGGACTTGTCAAAATGTTGTCCACTCTGGAGGTAAGGTGGGATCCTTTTCTACCTGACCTGTTCTTCTTTAGACTGTCTGCTTTTATTTCTGCTATGTTTCTGATGTGTAGTCATTATTCCCCTGTACACTGTTTGTTTGTTTGTTTGGCTTGTTTGGTGTGTTTATTTGAGGTAACAATGCTTTGCTTTGCCAGCAGGCTAGCCCTGTGGCATTGTTTTAGTCACTTTCTCACTGTTATGGCTCTGCATTGTGATGAGGGGGTGGGAAGGGTAGGGGGCCATTTGAATGGGTGTGAAGGGTGGGCTAGTGTGGAAGTGTGGTTGGGTGACTGTGTGATTTAGAGTATGCTTGGTTCTTTGCGTATGCAGTGGGTGTCCGTTTGGTGCTTTGGTTGGAGACATTTTGGTCTTTTGCGTGAACCTCCTTCAATCTTTTTGACGGCTGACCTTCGCTTCTTGACTTTTAATGTTCAAGGTCTGAATTCGCCTCAGAAGCAGAAGTTGTTTTTAAGGAAGTCCTCCACACCACTACCTCTGTGGAGTTTATTCAGGAGACTCGTTTACTTCCCAGGCATGAAACGTTTCTTGTGCATAAGTCCTACCCTTCCATTTATCAGCCCTCAATAGGATGGGGAAAAGACCAATGGGATGCCCATTTTGATTCATAGAGCAGTGTGCTGTGTTGTGCAAGATGCGTTTGCTGACTCAGAGGGCCGTTACTTGTTAGTAAAGGCTGAATTACAGGGGCATCTTTATACCATGGTAAACGTATGCTCGCAAAAGGCAGTTTTTTTGAGAGTTTGGAGCAGAGAATCTTGGAGTTCCACATGGGGATATTGGTGATGGGAGGTGATTTTCATCTTACTTGTGACCCCCGCTGGGATAACTCTAGTGCACGGATCCATTTTGCTCAGTGGGATCGGTTGCTTCTCCATGGGCTTCTGGGATGTGCCATTTTATTTGGCTCTTCATAGCTCCTACTCCCAAATAGACCTGTGGCTGCTTATGCAGGTACATGTGCTCTAGTTTTGGGTGTCCACATTGAGCTCTTCCTTTGGTCGGATCATGCGCCTGTTGCCTTGCATGTGACTTCAAATGACTAGCTGTTGGGCTGCCGTTTTTGTCACTTCAATGACCAACTGCTACTTGATCCCCAGATGTAGTAGGCTCTGGAGGCTGACATCCAGGAGTTTTTTTTTTTTTTTTTCTTTACTCTTAATGATACTGGGAATGTGGGCCCGGTGATGGTCTGGGAGAGTTTTAAATCTTACTGTGGGGGGGGGGGGGGGGGGGGCCAAGAGAGAGCTTCTTATCTTTCCCCTTAAACCCACCTATCCCCTTCCCCCATTCTCTATCTCTGTGGATAACACTGTCACCTTCCCTGTCTTCTCAGCTCATAACCTTAAGGTTATCTTTGACTCCTCTGTCTTTTTCTCCGCATGTATTCCAACAGTCTGCTAAAGCTTGTTGTTTCTATCTCTGTAACATCACCAAAATTCATCCTTTGCTTTATGAACAAACTACCAAAACTCTTATTCACACTCTCATTTCCTCTTGCTTAGACTACTGCAACCTGCTCCTGGCAGGTCTCCCACTGAAACCCCTCATTCTCCTTCACTCTGTTCAAAATACTGCTGCTTGACTTATCTTCCACCAATGTGACTACACTCACAACCAATATGGCTACACTCACACAACTCTTTTTCTCAATTTATTTTCTTAACTGCTTCTGAGTACAGTTCAAACTTCTCTTACTGACCTACAAGTGCAATTCATTCTGCAGCTCCTCTGTATCTCTCCTCGCTTATCTCTCTCTACACCCCTCTGTTCATTAAATAAATCACTCATCTTTGCCCTTCTGCTCCACCGCCGACTCCAAACTTTATTCCTTTCTCCTTGCTGCACCATATTCCTGCAATAGACTTTCTGAGTTTGTGCTTCATGCTCCATCTTGAGCCTTATTCAAATCCAGGTGAAATGAGGAGTGGCCTAATGGTTAGTGCAGCAGCCTTTGATCCTGGGAACCTGAGCTCAATTCCCACTGCACTTGCAAGTTGCTTAACCCTCCATTGCCCCAGATACAGAAACTTAGATTGTGAGCCCTCTAGGGACTGCATATAGTCTATGGTTGTTCTCCATCTTGATTGTTAAACAGATTATAAAATGCCTAAATTAAAACCCCACTTTTTTAAAGCTACTTTTAACTTTTAATCCCGTATTCACCTGTTCTTTACCCATGTTGTTTTAATCATTCCCATAATGAAGGAAATTCCCTAACCTCTTATTTGTCCTTTTTGTCTTTCTTGAATAGATTGTAAATTCTGTTGAGTAGGGATTGTTTCTTATGTGTTTGTGAACCGTGATGAGTTCATCTATTAGAGCTATAACAATGTTAGTAGAAGTAGTAGTATGAGTTTCATTTTGATCCAGCATTACCAGATTTCATCCTATGTTGCTACCTGGGACACCTGCAAAATCGTTAGTCATGACTATCTCTGCCTCTTCACAGATAATTTAAGAGGTAGATTATTTATTTATTTATTTGTACACTTTATATGCCAAAAAATTGATCCTTGACAGGTGACTAAGCAGTTTATAACATCAAATAAGATTTATGACAGTGCTGATGAAAGGGAAAGAAAAGGGAAGGTGAGGGAAGGGGGTAGAGAGGAAGGAAAGGCAGGAAGGGAAGAGGGAAATTATATGGCATTTCAAAATTGAAAGGGTCGGAGATACATAATAGCAGCAGCAGTCAGATACAGACTACCTCAAATTACTTTTCTATGTCTGAGCCATGGATATGAAAGAGTCACTTGGGTAATGTAGCCATATACATACAAGGTCCTGATCAGACTTGACCACATTCAACCAAAGTTTGAGCATGGAGAGGCATAAGAGGCTGGCTCATCATCGCAGTGGAATTAGGGTTCTCCTAAATCCTATATTCTGTAATTCTGTTTACTAAGTGGGACCCAATTCTGCCTGGGTTACTGGATTAAAGAAGTAGTCTCAGTCAATATAGTGGACCTCCCAAGCTGAAGAATATACTGCTGAGGACTGACTAGCCCCTCTGAGGAATTGGCGGTACTCCACGGTAAGGCTTAGGAACTAGGGTTTACCAAGCAGATGGCTGTTAGTCTCTTACACTTCTGGTGGGATAGATTTGCAGGAACTAGAATATGAACAAAATCCAATCCAAAGGCAGTTCACTGGCAATGAACATTATATCTTCTTGCATAAGTTGGTAACAGCATAGTACACACAGTTTTGGCAGCATTTGTTTCTGTCTAAGGCTGGCACATATACATCCTCAAACTCTGTAAAGCCAGTATGAGAGGAAAATTGTAATGGGGTATCACCTCGACTCCTCAGCTAATGTGTGGCCAGCTTTTCTCAGTGCAGACACTACATAGGTCTTATTCACAGTTTTCTCAGTAATTATCAGAAGTTGCTTACATGCAGGGGAAAGATGTCTTCTGGGTTGTGCTGCATTTTCCTCATAGGAAGAAACTGTGTGATGAAGAATAGGAACTTGGTAGAAATCTCAATATCTCCACAAATATGGGTGTTCATCAAGTAATGTGTTGATTATTCAGCTTCCCAGGAAGTTACAGTTTTCCAAAAATGTCCTCTAGGAGCACCTAGTCACACTGCATAATGGAGCAACTTTGTAATCATTCTGCTACAGAACAAGTCAAATTGTTGCATGAATTGTCCTCCAACCAGCAGCCCACAACATTTTCACACCAAATGCAAAGCTTTCACATGGTGAAGTGTTTACCCCTTGTGAATTATTTGTGAAAATATGCCTCTTTTCCCTTTAGATATATACTTCATACTTCATAGCATTTTAGAAATGATGGATTGATTGAATCTTATTTTGCCCAATAATCTGCCATAAATTGCAGTCTCATTTTTTTTAAATACCATTCTTCTGGATGTTTGCCTGTTAATAAAGGAGTCAATATTGAGGGCCTGTTAATAAAGGAGTCAATATTGAGGGGTCAGTTTTTAAACAGAATTATACATCCACTCAAAACTCAAAGTCCTGGATTTCAAGCATGCTGACTTTAGTAAAATAGGGGAATACCTGAGGAAGGAGCTGATGGGCTGGGAGGACGTACAAGAAGTGGAAGGACAGTGGTCCAGGCTGAAAGAAGCTATAAATAGGGCCACAAACCTTTATGTAAGGAGAGTAAATAAAAGCAAGAGAAAAAGGAAACCGATATGGTTCTCCAAGCAAGTGGCTGAGAAAATAAAGGCTAAAGAGTTGGTGTTCCTGAAATATAGAAAAACTCAAGAAGAGGAACAAGGGGAGGAATACTGGATGAAACTGAAAGAAGCCAAGAGAGAGGTATGTCTGACAAAGGCGCAAGCAGAAGAACAAATGGCTAGAAATGTAAGGAGGGGCGACAAAAATTTCTTCAGGTATATTAGTGAAAGGAGAATGACTAAAAAGGGAATTGTGATGAGGCAGCCTGGGCAGAGAAATCATATTTGTTAATTCTGTTTAAGTTTGGTTCAGTCCTGGAAAGTGATAGAATGCTATCTGGGTTTAATTACTCAGATGTCTAGCTTTTGCTAGACTAGAGGTTAGAAAGGTCAGAGAGAAATGAAACTTTCTTTGTCCCTTTTTTGAGTGATGGATTGTTCATAGGTATTATTTACCACATCTGGATGCCATTCTGAGTAAGGCATACTGGACAGTTTCGCAGGCAGTTTAAAAGATTAGACTGAACGCTGTTTAGAAGGAGATAGAGTAGATTTAAATAATTCTAGATAAGTTAAATTTTGTCTTATAAGGAATTCTGATTTCTGCTTATTTTAAAATATGTTTTATTCTGTTTAATTAATAAGTTCTATTTCTATGTAGAATATCTTTTCAATTCAGTGTCTGACTTTCAAGTGAGATTTGTCTGCAGTTTAAGAGGTCATCATCTGGTTTGAATTATCCACAGTCCTAGCTAGTTCTGTGTATGAAGCTAGAAGGTGAAAAAGGTCAGGGAAAGTCAAGTCTTCTCCTTGATTGATTATAGCTAAGTGTAGGACTGGCCTTCTGAAAGTAATAACAAACCATGTCTGTGTGCCATTAAGCAAGATTGGCCCCTTAATGAATGCCAGAGTCCGGTTAGTATTTTAAGCTATAACTGGGAATCTGATTATGTGAATAATAATAAAATGCAGGAGATAGGTGCCACATTGTCTGGTTTGAGAGGCCCCAGGTCATAGGTCAGTTTAGGAAATATCTCAAACCTATGTAACTGATATTTTTAAGTAAATGTGTAGAGATAATTAGTTCAAGACAGGGTAATCAATCTATTCCTTACCATCTGGTGAGAAAGGGGGGCTAGAAGGGTTTAGGACCCTATATAAAGGAGAGCAGAAGCAGCTTACATTAGAGAAGGAGCTGAGACGAGAGAGACAACAGACAGGAGAAGACAGGAGACACAGAGAGAGCTCAGAAGAAGAGACACAGAAGGACAGGACACAGAGAGAGCTAGAGCTGATGTCCTACTTTGTTTGCTGGCAAATAAAGAAGATTTCTCTCTCATTCTGGTGTGTGGTGTTTGACTCCTGAAGTACCACAGATTCTGCTAACAATAGTGGTAATTCCTGCAACAGTGAGACTAAAAGATACAGCAAACCGCTATGTAGATAATGATGAAGAAAAAGCCAATTTGCTAAATAGATACTTTTGTTCTGTTTTCACTGAAGAAAATCCTGGAGAAGGACCACGAGGGACTGGCAGAAGTACATTTGAGAATGGAGTGGATATAGCACCGTTCACGGAAGAGAGTGTGTATGAACAACTTGGAAAGCTAAAGGTGGACAAAGCCATGGGACCGGACGGGATCCACCCCAGAATATTGAGGGAGCTCAGAGAGGTTCTGGCGGGTCCTTTTAAAGATTTGTTTAATAAATCCTTGGAGACGGGAGAGGTTCCGAGGGACTGGAGAATGGCGGATTTGGTCCCTCTTCACAAAAGTGGTGATAGGGAAGAAGCTGGAACCTACAGGCCAGTAAGCCTCACTTCGGTTATTGGAAAAGTAATGGAAGCAATGCTGAAGGAAAGGATAGTGAATTTCCTGGAAGCCAATAAGTTGCAAGATCCGAGACAACATGGTTTTACCAGAGGGAAATCGTGCCAAATGAATGTCATTGAATTCTTTGATTGGGTAACTGGAGAATTGAATCATCGACATGCTATAGACGTAATCTACTTAGATTTTAGCAAAGCTTTTGACACGGTTCCCCACAGGAGGCTTTTAAATAAACTCGATGGGCTGAAGATAGGTCCCGAAGTGGTGAACTGGATTAGGAACTGGTTGACGGACAGACGACAGAGGGTGGTGGTAAATGGAGTTCACGCGGAGGAGGGAAAGGTGAGTATTGGAGTGCCTCAGGGATCGGTGCTGGGGCCGATTCTGTTTAATATATTTGTGAGTGACATTGTGGAAGGGTTAGAAGGTAAAGTTTGCCTATTTGCGGATGATACTAAGATTTGTAACAGAGTGGACACCCGGGAGGGAGTGGAAAACATGAAAAAGGATCTGCAGAAGCTAGAAGAATGGTCTAAGGTTTGGCAATTAAAATTCAATGCGAAGGAATGCAAAGTGATGCACTTAGGGAGTAGAAACCCACGAGAGACTTATGTGTTAGGCGGTGACAGTCTGATATGTACTGAGGGGGAGAGGGATCTTGGGGTGATAGTATCCGAGGATCTGAAGGCGACAAAACAGTGTGACAAGGCGGTGGCCGTAGCGAGAAGGTTGCTAGGCTGTATAGAGAGAGGTGTGACCAGCAGAAGAAAGGAAGTGTTGATGCCCCTGTACAAGTCGTTGGTGAGGCCCCACATGGAGTATTGTGTTCAGTTTTGGAGGCCGTATCTTGCTAAGGATGTAAAAAGAATTGAAGCGGTGCAAAGAAAAGCTATGAGATTGGTATGGATTTGCTTTCCAAGACGTATGAGGAGAGACTTGCTGACCTGAACATGTATACCCTGGAGGAAAGGAGGAACAGGGGTGATATGATACAGACGTTCAAATATTTGAAAGGTATTAATCCACAAACAAATCTTTTCCGGAGATGGGAAGGTGGTAGAACGAGAGGACATGAAATGAGATTGAAGGGGGGCAGACTCAAAAAAGATGTCAGGAAGTATTTTTTCACAGAGAGTGGTGGATGCTTGGAGAATTCCTTTATTAAATAAAACGGAAAAAACCAATATTCAAGACATTACATCATGCCGTTGTAAAACCAGCCCCACTACACTTTTATACAAAAAATACAAACCCGATAAAACCCGTCCCCCCCCAAATCCCCCCCACACCACACATTCAAATCAACTTCAAGCGTACATGCTTCCACCAAACCCCAAAATTATGTACCCCCCCCCCCCTCCACCTTTTCCCAGCGTGCCAATTCCTGGACGGCTCGGACAACGTCCCAGGAAACCTGCTCAGCCGACCTGCACTCCTGGCGCATAGACACCCCGCATCGGGCCACCCACAGGCAGTACCTGATAATAACTGATATGAGGAAGGCGGTACCTGGCTCCAGCCGCCCCGTCCCCTGCTGCCTCCCGTACACCCAGTCTGCATAGGTGTAGGACGTGAAGCTGGGGATGGCCAACAAGGTGGCCACTCTTCCACAAACTGCTCTGGAGAATGGACACTCCATAAGGAAGTGGTCCATCGTCTCCAGCTGACCAGCACACTCCCCCCTCGGGCAGTTTCGGTCCTGCATGCTTCGGTGCATATTTGCCCTAACATATAATTTACCGTGGACAGCCAGGCAATGTCCCTGTACTTGTTCGGGAGTCGTCTAGATGAAATAAAGCCCAGGCCCTGCCTCAGCACGGGCCCTGGAGCATCCCTAAGAGTCAGGGGAGATGAGAAATGCTGGGAGCGAACCCGCTCCACCCAGCTCTCCCTCTGCCCCGCCCTTATTTCCTCCCATGTAATGTCCCACAACCGGACCAGCTTTACTAAGGATTTGTAGTAGCCTACCCCCTCTGGGAAACCCTTCCGCAACCTCCCCACCTTCCCCCCTCCCCACCAAGGGCCCCAAAATCCCTCCCACCACTGCACAACACTTTGTGCCCACCCTGGGGCCTCCGGCCCTCCCCCCCCGCCCAAGGTTAAACTGGATGAACAGGGAGGAGAATAGCAAGACAGGGTTTACCATCCCCACCCCCCCTTCCTCCCGCGACCGGTAAGTAATATTGCGTTTTACCGGGTTCATCCTGTTGCCCCACAAAAGTTGAAAAAACACGCTGTACAATGAAGTGAAACAGCATTCCGGCAAAAGGCAGATGTAACTCAAGAAGAGAAACATGGGGACTATCTGGGTCTTCAACAACCGGACCCTGTCTGCCATGGACATCCGCCACCCCTTCCAACGATCCACCTTTTCCCTTGCCTCCGATATCTTTTGCTCCCAACTCTCCCGCCCGTACTCCCCCCCCCAAAATACACTCCCAACACCCGCATTCTTTCAATCCCTGCAGGAAATCCGCCCCTAGGTTAAATCGCCGTTCCTCTGGACCCACCCACAAGCTAGTACACTTACCCAGGTTTACCCGTGACCCCGATGCCTTGGAATATTCTTCAAGGGTCTCCCGCAGCATCCTCCCCTCCCTCTGGTCTGCCACCCAAACGGTGACATCGTCTGCATAAGCGATGACTCTCAATACGTTCCCTTTGCCAACCTCTACCCCTCTGAGCCCTCCCTCCCCCCCTCCTCCTAGCCTCCGCACCAGGGGATCTATGGCAAAAGCGTACAGCAGGGGGCTCAATGGGCACCCCTGCCGTACCCCTGCCGTGACCCCCACCTTCACACCCCTCCATCCATTCACCAGGGGAAAAAATCGCGCCCCAGCATACAACAGTTGCAGTTGTGCGATCCACTCCCCCGGGAAGCCATAGTGATCCAGGACCTTCCACAAGAACTCCCACTGCACTCGGTCGAAAGCCTTGTCCTGGTCCAAGGCCACGACCAACCTACCATCTCCCACCCGGCTATGTTCCAAGCCCTCCCTCACCCAGGCTACTGCCTCCAGCACCCCCCTTCCTGGGACCCCACACCTCTGCGAGACTGCTAGCACTTCACCGGAGACCTTCCTCATGCGAGCATGAAGCATGTGGGCGAAGATCTTCCGGTCGCTGTTCAATAGTGCTATTGGTCGCCAGTTCGCCACGTCTTGAGGATCCTTGCCTTTGCTAAGGAGGACCAATGCTGATCCTCCCATAGACTCCGGCAAGGATCCTCCTGTTCGCGCCTCCTCCCAGAGTTCCAGCAAGAGCGGCGCCAGCTGGTCCCTGAACCGTTGGTAAAACTCCGCCGGAAGTCCATCCGGCCCCGGCGCTGTTCTGCGCCGCAAGGCCCCAATGGCCTCCTCCACCTCACCCAGCGTCCACGGCTGCGTTAAGACCTGAAGATGGGGCCCCCAGTTACCCACCCCCGGGGTCCCCTCAATATATCTTCCCATGGCCTCTGTCCCCAACTGTAGGTCCAAGAAAACCCGCCCAAAATGCGTTCCCACCACCCGCAAAATACCTTCCCTGGACTCTTGGAGCACCCCCCCCTCATCCCTAAACCCCACCACCACCCTCCTCTCCCTTCGTTCCTTGCAGCAGTCATACGGGTCCGGACCAAGCAGCTTCCCGAAGTCCCGCTCGTAGACGAGGGAAGAGTAGCGGTTGTACTGTACTCTTTCAACCTCCTGCTGTAGTACCTCAATATCCTCCCTCCTCCCCCCCCCCGGGAAATTAGATTATCCCGTCGCTTCCTCAGGGCGATCCCCAACCGGGTGGCCTCCCTTCCCTCCCGCCTTGCCTGACGGAGAAAAAACCCTCTGGTGCGGTGTTTCAGTACTTCCCACCAGTCCCTGAGGGAAGGGAAGACACCCTGAATGGACACCTGGTCTGCTAGGAATTCCAGGTACTCCTGGTGCAACACCCCCTCCTTCAACCATTTGAGATTCAATCTCCACAACCCTTTCCCTAGCTTGCACGCCCCCCCTCCCCCCAACTCTATCATCACCATCCTGTGGTCAGAGAAATCTACTTCCACCACCCTAGGTGCCTGCCTCCATGCCCCTTCCCGAACTATAAACCGGTCAATTCTGCTCCTACAGGTGCCCCGTGAAAAGGTGAAACCCTGATTCCCACCACCAAGTGCAATATGTACATCCACCAGCCCTGCTCCTTTCATAATCCCCGCTAGTCGAACCCCATCATAACGTACTTGTGTTGCCCGCCCCCCACTATCCTCTTTCCGTAAGATAGTGTTGAAGTCTCCTCCCCACACCAACTGCCTTGAAGTGTATAGGTAAGGCTTAATTTTGTTGAACAATGCAGACCTTCCCTGTTTGCTTTGCGGTCCATACACATTAATCACCCGCAAGGCCACCCCCCGCAATATTACGTCCAACACCAAACACCTACCAATACCCAGCTCCACCACCCTCTGAATCTCTACTTTATTGGTTTTAAAGAGGATGCCTATCCCCCCATACCTCTCCCCGGCCAGACCCCAGATAGAGGGTCCCCATCTCCAGGCCCTCTTTGCCCGCCGGATGTCCTCCAGCGTCTGCAACCGGGTCTCCTGGAGGAGGAAACAATTCGCCTCCACAGCAGAGAGGCCATCAAATGCCAAGCTTCTTGCCCTCTGGGAGGCGACACTAGCCACATTAAGTGTGGCGAACACCAATAGCAGTCCCGCCATCAGTCCTCGCTACCACACCCCCCGCCTTCCTGGCTGCCTTCCCTTCTCTCCACACCATCATCCATGGTCCCTTCCCCTCCACCCTCTTCTTCCTCCTCCGCCCAATCCCGGACCCCTAGCTTAAACATCCCTTCCCCCACCCTTGCTTTCTTCCTCCCTATCTTCTTTTTGTCTTCACCCACCTCCTCCCTCCCTGGGGATCATCAACCGACCTGCCCCCCTCCTCTCCCCCCTCTTCCACCCCTACTACCTCCTCTTCTTCCACCCTTCCCATCAATCCCGCCTCCGACCCTTCCTCCCTCCCCTCACGGGCCTGCATTACTACATCCTTTCTTACCTTCCTTTCCTCTCCCGCCCTCCCTGCATCAGCCATCACCTCCCCCAATCCACCCACCTCCCCCCCTACCCTTCCCCCTTCTTTGTCCCTCAAAACCCTCCCCCCCCGTTTCTCTTTCCTCTTACCCGCTGTTCCCCTCACTCCTTCTCCCCTACCTCCCAACCCGTCCTGCCGGCTACCCCCATCCTCTACCTCCTCACCAGCCAGTTCCTCAACCCCTCCCTCCTCTTCCAAACCCCTGAATCTATTCCCTACTTCTATCCCCATTCCCACCCCCCTTCCCCCCTTTCCTCTCCGCTGTTTCTTGGACACCCGCGTCCAGCCCTCATCCTCCCCTTCCTGCCGCTTCCGACCCTCCCCCAAGCCCCCCCCCCTCTACCTGTCCTTCCCTGGACCCTTTCCCCCCCCGCCCCGGGAACCTGATCATGGTCTGCTTCCCCCCCCCTCCCCCTGACCTGAACCATCCCTATCTATCTCCTCCTCACCCCCATTATGGGAGGCCCAAGGGCAGGCTCGAAATGCATGCCCCAGACCCCCACACAAGTTGCACCGAATAGACATCCAGGACTCCGTGGGATGCTCCTTAGACCCGCACTTTCCACACTGCACAACCGGGCATGACATACTAAAATGTCTAAACGACCCGCACTTGTGACACTGCCGTGGCTGCCCCTTATAAAAGCAGAGAATCCGATCCCTGCCGATGAACGCCGAGGAGGGAATGTGCTGGGTGACATGCCCTGCCTGCCTCAGCCTAACCTGCGCACCCCAACCTCCAGCCCACACCCTACTGGGGTCCGGGAGTTTGGACAAGGGGGTACGCAATTCTGCGTACCGTTGTAGCCAGAAGGCCAGGTCCGCCCCTGATAGAGACTCATTTCGAACCAGAAGGGTTACCTGCACCAGGTCGGGTCTGCTGATCGGTACGGCCCGGTAGTTCTTCCAGTCCCCTCTCCCCCGTACCCCTTCGTATCTCTCCCAGAAGACCTCCATGCCTCTCTGGGTTAGAAAGCTGATATCGTATTCTGGTATATTCACCAGAAGAATACAGGCATAGAGGTCCTCTGGGAGGAATCCTAGACCAAGGACCAATCTCAGGACCACATCCCTGCTTGGCATCCCCCCTCCCCCACCCATCTCAATTGTACCACATTCCTCCTTTTGGGAACCTGGCCTCCCCCCCACCCCCCTCCCCATCCTTCCCCACTGCCCCCTACCCCCCTAGTTCCCCTGCGCCCGCCTCCTCCACCCACCACCGCCGCAAAGGACGGACCGCCCCCCCACCGTCCCCCCCCTTCTCCAGCGCGGGGACCCCCCCGCTCCTGATGCACCATATCCTCTTTCTATTGCCTTCCCCGTTTCTCAGCCTCCCTCCCTATCCCTCCCCCCCAACATGCCTTGTACCCCTTCAACCAGCAAACCTTGGTCCCCTGCACCCCTCACCCCCTGAGCACTCGTATCCCCTGCAGTCACAGTGTCCATCAGTTCAATGCCTCCTGCAACAGAAACCCTGCCTGTCTCCCCATCGATTTGGTCCGTAGGAACTTTGAGAGCAGGTTCCCCTATATAACCGGTCCCCTCCCGGTGCCCCTGCCCCCCTCCCCCTCCCATCGAATCAACCCCTCCCCCCAGAACCAACCACCCCGCTGCCTGGCCAGAATCAGAATCCCTAGTACCACCAGTTAAGTTTACTTCTGGTGCGCATGGCAAGGCAAGCACCCCTCCCTCCTGCCCAAAACCTGCTCTCTGGACCGGGTCCCTTTTTCCCCCAACGTTCTGCTCCGTCGGATCCTCCAGCCCCGCTGTTTCACCAAGCAGACGAGGCTTCCCACACTCCAGAAGTGCCTGCCCTCTCACACATGGGGAATCTTCTGGCGCTGCAGCTATTTCTCCTGCCACCCTTTGTAGCTGTTCTGCAGTCTTTCCTGCTCCCACAGCCCGATTGGCTGGAGCCTCTTGCTCTGCTGCCAGGCCGGTTTGTTGCAAACACTCCTGATCCTCCTGTGCCTTCTTCATCGAGAACCCCTCCTTTTCACCTGCTGTTTGTCCAGCTGCAGCATTCTCTGTCACCAGGTTTTCCTCTGCTAAAACCTCAGCATTCTCAGTCTTTGGCAGTGCTGCAGCCTGCCTGGCCGTGACCTCCAGCCCCTCAGTACTGCGTGGGCGGGGCCTCCCCAGCTGCAATGGAGTCAGTGTTTGTTTGCTGCTCTCAACTCCTGCTGCAGGCAATGGGCACAAAACCTGTGGCTGCAACTGCCTCTGCCTACCTCTTGCTTCTTGTTCAAGTAAGTTTTCTACTTCTGCTTCCACCATCACTGGTGTAGAAAAGAGTCTCTCTCCTGAACTTCCAGCCCCTGTTTCTACAAGAGGAAAAGTCTGGGTTTTAAAACTTTTTTCCTGTTCAGTTTTTCCAACCTCAGGTTCCCTTAACGAGGATGCCTCTCCAGTCCTGCTTGCTCCAGAAGCTGCCAGAAGGGACCCAGACTGACTAGCAAGGTACTGCATATACTGTAATGTCTTTTGGGTACTGGGCCCAGGAAGCTCCTCTGGCCCCTGGGTGTTCTGGGGTCCAAGGTCTGAGCTCCTACTCTCCTTCTCTGTTTGCTGTTGTGACTGTTTGAAGGTTGTCAGGGCCTTTCCCCCCAAGGCCATTCTTTCTCGGTTAATGTAAACTTCTCTCAGAGGGTTCCCAGGGCCCTTTCTCAATGCCCCCAGCAAATGTTCTTTCTTTTGAAGAAGCTTGAGCAAACGGGTTACCTCCTTTGTATAAGTCTTGCAGTGCTCCACTGGGGCTAGTTTGCACAGGGCTTTTGCCATTTTAACCCGTTTCCCCAACTCCACCACCTCTTTTTCTGTGCTTTTTATCTTTCTCACCATTTGAATCAGGCCACTGGTCGGGTCCTCTGGATCCTGACTATAGTCTGTGAAATCTTCCTCCTCTGAGGAGTCACTGTCCTCCTCCTCTGAAACCGGTAGGGCCTCCCGGCAGATCTCCATTACCTCTGCTCTCTCCTCCCTCTCCTTCTCCAATCTGCTGTTCTCTGGGGCCTCCCCCAGCTCTCTCCCCCCCTCACCTGCTAGATGGCGTGCCACTGTGAGGGGGGTACCGGTCTGGGTTCCTCCCATGGAAGCCTGCACTCTTCGATCCACAGGGCTCCTTTCCCTCCTCTCTGGAACCCTGCCAGAGAGGGAACTACTTCTCCTGGCCTTCTGGTCCCTGGCCCCAGGAGACCCCCTGGCCTGGGGCTTTCCTGAGGACCGCTCCCCAGGGATCTTCCTCATTTCTGGGGAAGGAGCTAGGCCTCACTCCCTTCCCCCTGGAAGCCTGCAGAGCCTCTGGCAGCACTTCCTCCTCCTTCCAAGTCTCAACAGCAACTAACTTGGATTGCCCTCCCGCGGGAGGTGGTGGAGATGAAAACAGTAACAGAATTCAAACATGCGTGGGATACACATAAAGGAATCCTGTGCAGAAGGAATGGATCCTCAGGAGCTTAGCCGAAATTGGGTGGCGGAGCTGGTGGGGGGAAGAGGAGTTGGTGGTTGGGAGGCGAGGATAGTGGTGGGCAGACTTATACGGTCTGTTCCAGAGCCAGTAGTGGGAGGCGGGACTGGTGGTGGGGAGGCGGGGAATAGTGCTGAGCAGACTTATACGGTCTGTGCCAGAGTTGGTGGTGGGAGGCGGGGCTGGTGGTTGGGAGGAGGGGATAGTGCTGGGCAGACTTATACGGTCTGTGCCCTGAAAAAGACAGGTACAAATCAAGGTAAGGTATACACATATGAGTTTATCTTGTTGGGCAGACTGGATGGACCGTGCAGGTCTTTTTCTGGCGTCATCATCATCATCACTGGCAGCCAGTTAATGTATAATTCTGCTAGCCGTGTATTTTCAGCCAGAATACAGATGGGACTAAAAATACGTCTAACTTCCCCTATGCTATCAGTATATAATGGGTTGAAGGGAGGCAGAGTGAGGACGGCAACTAAAATTATCCCAATAACAGCAGCTATCCAGATAATCTATGGCGGCAATTCTATAAATTGGTGTCTTCATTTTGATGCCACAAGGGGAGGGGGGCGCAATTAACACCAATTCTATTAAGGTTCAAAGACGCATAATAGAAATACTAGTGCAAAACTGCACCGGTGCATTAAAAGTTAGGTGCACCTACTTACAACAGATCAGAGGCTAATGGACTTGAAGGAAGGAGCAAAAGAACAATCCTCCACAGATCTCAAATCGAAATAGCAAAAAAAAAAACAGTGAAGGTGACACAAAACATAAATCAACAATCTAGGTTAGTGGTTCCCAAACCTGGTCCTGGAGGCACCCCAGGCAGTCACATTTTTGGGATACCCACAATGAATATTCATGAGAGAGATTTGCATGCACTGCCCCTGCTACATGCAAATCTCTCTCATGAATATTCATTGTGGATATCCTGAAAAACAGACTGGCTGGGGTACCTCAAGGATCAGGTTTGGGAACCACTGCTCTAGGTGTTGAAAAGTCCTTTATTGTGAATCGAACTACACTTGACAGGGGCCATGTTTTGGTCCATGGGCCTGCATCAGGAGTCCAAAGAACAAATAAAAAATACTCATATCAAAATCATGCAGGCTCATAGGCCGAAACAGAGCCCGTGTTGAGTTTAGTTCGATTCACAATAAAGGACTTTTCAGCACCTACAGCGTGTTTTGTGTCACTTCCCCTGTTTTTAGTTTGTGGGCATGCTTAAGTGTGTCATGCAGTGCTTGCCACTGATAATATTCTATCAGCTGCACACATCACTTGCTGACACGCCCATGAAATACCCATACGTACACTCCTCTGACAGCTGTGCACTAAGAAGTCCTATTACTAAGCTGTGGTAAAGCATGCGCTGCGGTAAGAACTAGCACATGCTTACCATAGCTTAAAAGGGCTTACCACAAGGCGTGCTCAGCGTCCCGCAGTAAGTTCCAAATGTGCGTGCAAACCATATGCTAGAAAAAGGTTTGAATTTTTCTGGGAGAAGGTGCTTCTGTGGCAAGGAGATTGAGCCATTTCTGTGCTAATCAGTTAGTGCATCTATATTGCCATGCACTGATTAGCGCGGGATTAGCTCGTGAGCCCTTATCGCCTACAAAATAGGTGGTGGTAAGAACTCACGCGTTATTTTTTGGTAATGGCCGCATGATAATGGCAACATTAGCATGTGGCCATTAATTTGAAAATTGAAAAATTGACCATTTTCTGGCTGCGGTAAAAATAGCCTTTGCACACTTTGTAAAAGGAACCCTAAATGATCTAGATATACTGTTTATAGAATAACACCTAGGGCCCAATGTTCAGAGAGATTTAAGCAGGCAGGAGAAGCTCCTGCCCACTTAAATTCCCTGGGGCTGCTTAACTCCCAATATTCAGCAGCACTAAACTGGGCAGTGCTGCTGAATATCTCTTCTGACCACTCACAAAAAATGTGGGCAGGTCAGGGGCAGTGTTAGGGAGGAACCCAGGGTTATGCGGGTGCTGGCAATATTCAGTGCCAGTACCCGCATCGCTAAGCGGCCTAATTTAAGACAACTTAAAAAAGCTGTCCTAAATTACTACTACTACTACTACTACTTAACATTTCTAGAGCGCTACTAGGGTTACGCAGCGCTGTACAATTTAACAAAGAGAGACAGTCCCTGCTCAAAGAGCTTACAATCTAATAGACCACTTAGTGTTGTGAATGCCAGCACCAAATATTGGGCCGGCATCTGCATAACTTTAAAAATCTCCTAAAAGGCCATCCACTTTGGGCTCAGGCCCACCCACTAGCAGCACACCTATGATGTGGTTGGCAAGGATTTCAAAGCCCCACCAGCTGAAAACTCCCAACAACTGTCCCACCTGCATACCTTGTAAATAGCAGATCTTCACCTGCAGCAAGCAGCGACTGATACATACTATTTGCACCGGCCCCACAGCCTTCCTTCTGACGTTTTCCTGCCTATGTGGAAACAGGAAGCTGCATCAGGGGGAAGGCTGTGGGGCCAACATGAGCAGTGTGTATTAGCTGCTGTTTGCTGCCAGTGAAAATCTGCTATTTTAAAGGTATGAGGGAGAGGGGGGATTTTGAGAGACCATATGGCATGCAGGTGAGAGAAGGAGAGACCATCTGTGGGATGGGGAGGGGTTCTTATGCCCACCCATCTTGGGCCCGGACCCACCCAAAATTGGGTGTCTGGCTACGCCCCTGCCTCCTAACCCCCCTCTTTCCTTCCCACCCTCTCCCCAGCCCACATCAAGTTTTAAAATAATATAATGAGTAGAGTGTGATGTGAAGCGTCTGTTCACGCTTTCCAAAAATACTAGGACTATGGGGCATGCGATGAAACTACAGCGTAGTAAATTTAAAACAAATCGGAGAAAATGTTTCTTCACCCAACGCGTAATTAAACTCTGGAATTCGTTGCCGGAGAACGTGGTGAAGGCGGTTAGCTTGGCAGAGTTTAAAAGGGGGTTAGACGGTTTCTTAAAGGACAAGTCCATAAACCCCTACCAAATGGACGGGAAAAATCCACAATTCCGGGAATAGCATGTATAGAATGTTTGTACGTTTGGGAAGCTTGCCAGGTACCCTTGGCCTGGATTGGCCGCTGTCGTGGTCAGGATGCTGGGCTCGATGGACCCTTGGTCTTTTCCCAGTGTGGCATTACTTATGTACTTATGTACTTAAAACCCCCTGCAACCTCATCCCCCCAACCCCAGCCCCAACACTATAGGTAGGCCCCTTTTGTCCAGGCCTGCCTTCTCCTCTTTGGTAGTGCAGAGGGTTGTTGGAGGCAGGAGTGCAGCCCTCTTGCTCCTGCTCCTACGAGCCGGCCTCACAAATTGGCTGCCATGACCTTGCATGGCAGCTTCGCAGTACTACACACAGTGGGTCTACCTACAGCGCTGGAGCTGGGGTTGGGGGTGACATTGCAGGGGGGGGGGGGTAAATTTGGTGCAGGCTAGGAAGAGGGTGGGAAAGAATGGGTCGGGAGGGGGATCATGGCAGTTTAGGAGATTTTTAAAGTTATGCAGGTCCTGCTGATATTCAATCAGGACCTACATAACTGTTGTATGTGGGCCCCAGCTGAATATTGGCTGATCCCGCATAATCTCAGGCAGCCTGCCTGCCACATGTAGCCCCCAATATTCAGTGCTGGTGCTCAGACATAGCCTGGCACTGATATCAGGGGCTAATTTAGCCGGTGACAATCAGCCTTTAAAAAAACGCTGACTGCTGCCAGCTGAATATCGAGGGGCTAGCAGTTACGCACATAACAGCCAATTTTTGGTGCCAATCATAAGCATAAGTGCAGCTGTTCTATAAACTAGGTGCACTATTGGTGGCTAAATTTAGGTGCCAGCTTGTAGCATTACCCTTCACATGGTTAGTTTAGGCCTGCTGAATAGCTCATATATTCTGTACTATTGACTATACATGTAGCAGTGCTGAATACACATATGAAATACTAGCACCAGCTTTTAAGTTAACATGATGCTAATCTCCCCCCCCCCCCCCCCCCCCGATTTATCTGGTTAACTTCAGGAAGCAGCCAGTTAAATCTTTTTTTATTATGTTTCAACAATTTTATTGATGATTCAATATCAGCAACAACCAACATCCCCAATATTCCACAAAGCAGATCATCAAACTTTAACATTTCATTTCCCCAAATCCCGCTCTTCCCCCCCCCCCCCACCCCAAATTCTAACCAACCGGAAAGTAATGGGAGCTGAAAACTTTGCTCCACCATAAGATTACAACAGGGTAATCGATCTGCAAACTCCAAGATGGAAAACAGACGAAGCAGATACGTACGTGGAAAACAATATTTAATAAATATAGATCAATAAAAAATTAGCAAGCCCAGGCTTGCTAATTTTTTATTGATCTATATTTATATTGATCTATATTTATTAAATATTGTTTTCCACGTACGTATCTGCTTCGTCTGTTTTCCACCATATGATTAGACAAACATAACCCCCCCACCCACCCACCAATCCAATCCTAGTGAATTCCCCCCCATCCCTCCCAAATCTTTTTGTTTAAAAACTGAGGATCAGCTACATGGATAAACTAGCATGAGAGTTTCCAGGAGCGTGCGCAAAAGTAACTGGAATAGTCTCAATATTCAACACCATCCAGTCAACTTTAGAACACTGTATTCAGCGATCTGACTTAAACACATAAGTTGGCTGGCCACCTATTTAGCTAACTGTAAGTAGACATTTTAGCTATGATTATATGCTAAATTTGGATATCTCACATGGCGCTTTCTTTGCCATGCATTTTCCATCGAAAATGATTCCAGTTCATGATGGGACCATTCTCTATGTATTCACACACTCCAGACTGTTCTTGTCTGCAGCATAAGACAGACTCAAGGAACCAACATTGCAGAGGTGCCATCTCTGTGGGTGACCCCCTAATAATGAACAAACATCTTCAATGTCTGTCTTCAGAGTTGGGTAGTTTGAGTTCAGCTCCCCCAATCACTTTGAAAAGTTGACTTCTATCAGGCTTATTTTCAAAAGTGATCGCCGGCGATCTTCTGACATAAATTGGGAGATGGCTGGTGATCTCGCAAAAGCGGCGAAATCGGTATAATAGAAAACTGCTTTTTTGACACCATCACCGCTTTCCTGTCGCCAAGCAGGTGAAAGTTCAAGGGGGCATGTTGGCAGCAAAGCGAAGGCGGGACGTGGGCGGGCATGGGCGTGGCTACCAGATGGCCGGTTTTTGCGGATAATGGAAAAAAAAGCGGAGTTAATCAGTATTTCGCCGCTTTTTACTTGGTCCTTTTATTTTCACAACCAAGCCTCAAAAAGGTGCCCGAACTGACCAGATGACCACCGGAGGGATTGGGGGATGACCTCCCCGTACTCCCTCAGAGGTCACCAATCCCCTCCCACACTAAAACAATAAAACTAAAAACCTTTTTTCCCAGCCTTTATGCTAGCCTCAAATGTCATACCCAGCTCCCTGACAGCAGTATGCAGGTCCCTGGAACAGTATATGTTGGTTGCAGTGGACTTCAGGCAGGTGGACCCACGCCCATCCCCCCTCTACCTGTTACACTTGTGGTGGTAAGTGTTGAGCCCTCCAACCCCCCCCTAAAACCCACTGTACCCACATGTACTGTAGGTGCCCCCCTTCACCCATAAGCACTATGGTAGTGGTGTAGAGTTGTGGGGAGTGGGTTTTGGGGGGGGGATTTGGGGGGCTCAGCACCCAAGGTAAGGGAGCTATGCACCTGGGAGGTATTTGTATATTAAAAAAAAAATTTTAGAAGTGCCCCCTAGGGTGCCCGGTTGGTGTCCTGGCATGTCAGAGGGACCAGTGCACTACAAACGCTGGCTCCTCCCACAACCAAATGCCTTGGATGTCGCCAGGTTGGAGATCGCCGGCATTTTTTCCCATTATCGCTGAAAAATAAAACTGGCCATCTCAAACCCGGCGAACTCTGGCATTTGGCCAGGCTAAACCGTATTATCGAAAAAAAAAGATGGCCGTCCATCTTTTTCGATAATACGGTTCCGGCCAGCTGTAGCGCCACTGCCAAAATAGATCGCCGGTGATCTATTTTGCTGGCGACGTTTGATTATGCCCCTCTCTGTGACATGGAGGGGCATAATCGAACGGCGCCAGCCATCTCTATGGGCGGTCATCTCCGGTGCCGGTGCCGTAAGTGGGCGGAGCCAACCGTATTTCTTCGCTATCTTTTTCTTCACTAATACGGTTGGGCCCGGCCAAATGTCAGAGCTTGCCGGGTTTGAGATGGCCGGCATCGGTTTTCGGCCATATTGGAAAATAATGCTGGCGATCTCAAACCCGGCCAAATCCAAGGCATTTGGTCATGGGAGGAGCTAGCATTTGAAGTGCACTGGCCCCCCTCATGTGCCAGGACACCAACCGGGCACCCTAGGGGAACTTCTAAAAATTAAAAAAAAATAGCTCCCAGGTGCATAGCTCCCTTCCCTTGGTTGTTTAGCCCCCTAAATCCCTCCCAAAACCCACTCCCCACAACTCTACACCATTACCATAGCCCTAAGGGGTGAAGGGGGGCACCTACATGTGGGTACAGTGGGGTTTGGGTGGGTTTTGGAGGGCTCCCATTTACCACAAGTGTAACAGGTAGGGGGGGGGGATGGGCCTGAGTCCACCTGTCTGAAGTGCACTGCACCCACTAAAAACTGCTCCAGGGACTTGCATACTGCTATCAGGGAGCTGAGTATGACATTTGAGGCTGGCATAGAGGCTGGCAAAAAAGTTTTTTTGTTTGTTTTTTTTTTTTTTGGGTGGGAGGGGAGTTGATGACCACTGGGGGAGTAAGGGGAGGTCATCCCCAATTCCCTCTGGTGGTCATTTGGTCAGTTGGATCTCATTTTTGAAGCTTGATCGTGAAAAAAAAGGGACCAAGAAAAGCTGGCGAAATGCTAGTCAAGCCTGGCTTTTTTTTCCCATTATCGGGCGAAGCCGGCCATCTCATGAGCACGCCCCCGTCTTGCCTTCACTACCCTACCGACATGCCCCCTTGATGTTTCGCCGGCTCCGCGACGGACAGCAGTTGGCGCCGGCCAAAATCGGCTTTCGATTATACCGATTTGGCCAGTTTCAGAAGGTCGCTGGCCATCTCCCGATTTGTGTCGGAAGATGGCCGGCGATCACTTTCGAAAATGAGCTGGATGGTCTCTGATGTAGGAAGTTTGTTGTGGTCTATAGTGAAATCAGACATTGGTGCTGGTTCTTCTGAAGAGCAGGAAAGAGAAAAAAAACATACATTTCATTAAACACAAGATGAAAGGACCCAAGGATCTCTGCATTGCAGCTATGTAAGGAGCTCACTGGATATCATTATTATTTAACTGTATGTACATGTTCCCTATTACACCACACTCAGTACAATCACAGGAGCCAGCCCTTGGAAATTTATTTCAACAACAGATCAACATAGAGACATCCCTGGAACACAATAGCCTGGTTCATGTGAACAAATACTTCTATATGAATGGCTTTGCGTCAAAACTCTTCATAGATCTTTAAGGCTAACAGAATACAATAGTAAATGAACCACAGTGAGTGCAGGGAAGTGTGTTTGCCAACATTTTAAGACCAAAGGATTGAAGAGGACAGAAAGGGTGAACCCAAAAATCACAGAAGCAGAATATAGCACTTTTCTTTACATACTCTCAGCTTGGAAGCACAGTGAGTGAAACTATAGCTAAAAAGGGATATTTTGAATGATGTTTTACAAGAACTGTTAGCACCCCTGTTTTTGTAGGACAATAGGTTTTCCACAGCTATTTGTCCCCCCCCCCCCAAAAAAAAAAAAGCAAGAAAAGGCAAAAGGGCACAGAAAATGACATTGACCCAATCTACACCTCCCACCTTAATCCATTCTCCACTACCTATCTCTACCAACTTATCTATTCTACTACTCGGCTATGCTTAATCTATACTCTCTTTACAATGCATTCCCTATTACTGTGTAAGCCGCATTGAACCTGGTTTGAGTGGGAAAGTGCGGGATACAAATGTAATAAATAAATAATAAATAAAACAAGAGAGAGAGAGAGAGAGAGAGAGAGAAAACTCCCTCTAGTAAAGAACAGTAAATAAAAGGCAAATAGGGCAAGAAGCAGATAATTAAATGCATTGACTAAGTGCTGGCGGTATTTCCATCACATCACACTGCTGATTGATCTTCTAAGCCTCTGCCAACAGGAGCTATGTTGAAACAGTGTCCCAACAGTGAATATGTGTTTTCTTCAGGCTTTAATAACCATACCGGTGCTAAAGAAAACTGGTTCTTTGCACATTTTTAATACCATTTTTATAAAAGAACATATGGATCCTTTTATTAAAGTCTATGCTTTTCCCAATGGAGGGTATATTATGGTTGTCAAAATACTGAGAGGACTGAATCACTTGGAACTCTTCTCTAGGAATGACCACAATGGCACAGTCCAGGGTGTTGATTAGAGAAATTCTAGAATATTCTAGTCAGAGAGTTTAGAGGTGGAAGAAGGGGAAGGACAGAAGAGGGAGCTGGAGAAAGATTATGCTTGCCTTTGTCTCTGATTTCCTCAATAGGCGCGAAGAGTCTTTGAGTCCCTTTCGTGGTGCTTCCAGCATTTTGGTATAAGTAGCTCTTTCCTGAGGGATCCACCAGTGGAGTGGATAATGCGTCCTTTCTGAAGGTGTAAATCTTTTTATTCTGGGTCTGTGAGTGAAAGGGACAGAGATCCTTGGAGTAGTGAGAAATATGTCTCAGGTGGAGGGGCATCATTACTTATGGGCTCATGGAGTCCATACTCTTAATCTGCTGAAAAATGCTCCAAGTGTCTGAAAAACTGAGCCTGAGCCATCAGAGTTCACCCTGGTACCCCCCCCCCCCCCGCCATAGGAGCCCGCTCTGTAGGTGCCAGTAGGTGTTGAACATCCCCAATATTTAGCAAGCTCCTTCGTTGTGTCCAGGGAGGGATGTTTATATTCATATTTATTTGCAGATTTTATGTATCACTAAATTTGGACATACTAGGTCTAGGCAATTTACAAAAATGTTAAAATACAAAAGGAGAAAAGAACTACATAACTATATAGGATAGAACTAAACACATACAAAATTATCCACTCATTCAAGTGAATTCTAAAATTTCAAATTGTCCTGTCCATCATGCTGGCCATCCAGTGCTAGCAAGCTTCAAAGGCAATGGCAAATAAATGTGTCTTCACTGTAGATTAAAAATCCTTAATCAATGTTTCTGAGTGTAACATCAAGGGCAAACTGTTCCACAGGAATGGTGCTAGGAAGAAAAAGTGCTATTCCTTGTTGGGTTGTGGAAGGACTAATCTGAGATCATTCAATGAGTGCAATATATGAGCTGGGCCATAGGGAATGGTGAGACTCGTGAAGTAGTTGGGATTCCATCATGACGAGCCTTTAAAGGTCTACACAGTGATCTTGTAATGGACCCTAGACCTAACCGGAAGCCAATGTAAGCAGCGGAAAAGTGGAATAACATGATTCTGGCGTTTGGCCTTACAAAGAAAGCGAGCAGCAGTGTTCTGCAAAGATTGGATTCTCTTTAAATTGACCTATGAAATACCATCATAGACCATGTTATAGCAGTCTAAACATGAGCAAACATAAGTGTGAAATAGAGTAAGGAAAACCTCATCCTTCAGATAATTACAAATAGAATGTAACAGGTGGAAAGCATAGAAACCAGAATGGAGAACTGAAGATATTTGTAGAGAGAAGGTCAAATGTGAATCACTATACAAGTTATCCCTTACCCTCAAGTAATGTAAATAATCAATTGGGGGTAAAGGATAACGTGTATAGTGTTTTCCACCTGCACCTAATCATTTTGAAGTGTTGGCACCTACGCTTGCTGCTCCATGCTTTTACAGTCAACGTCTTTAAAATGTGCCGGAGACACTTCCTTTGTGCTGAGCTTGTGGTATGCAAGATCAGCATATAGGTACATAACCCTCTTCCTCAACCCTTTGTAATTCCTCATAATGCTTTCTCTTCATTCACTTTATACCTGGACAAATCTCCCATACTCCTCAAGCATTTCCAACGGGCGGGGATCCACTTCTCAAGCTTTGTAAGGCATAACACGTTGTCCACATACAACATGATTTTTTGTTCAACCCCTCCTATCCATATCCTCTTTATCATTTTAGTCCCTCCTGATCTACTCTGCCATACCCTCTATCGCAAGAGCAGACGAGGGGGGACAGGAGACACCCTTGTTGCACCCCACAACTCAAGTGAAAGGGCTTTGATAGATATCCATTCACTCCCACCACAGCAGCTGGTTAAGAATATAATGCCATAACCCAACTACTAAACTTCTTCCTTAACTCATAGGCTACCAAAATGCTTTTCATAAATCCCCACTCTTTTGGAAATGTTTGAGGAGCATGGGGATTTGTCCAGGTATAAGGTGAATATGGAGAAAAATCATAGATGATGCCTAATTTTGTTGGATTAAGTATTTGGGAGTTAAGGTTGGTATCGGTAGATGAATTATTCCTTTTTAACTTTGCTCCCCTCTTGAAAGAATATAAGGAAGAGTAATGTAAGTGAGGTAGGGTTCTGTAGAGTTGAGTTGGTTAAGTTCACATGAATAAAATGATCTGGCTTCCTAAAGAGCTGTTTTTGTTTGTTATGGTTCCCATTAAGATACCTTCTCATTTTTAAGGCCTTAAATAAAATAATGGCAGATTTGTTTTCGGGGGGGGGGGGGGGGGGGGGGGGGCAGGAGACCCAAGATAGATCTCTGCAATTGAGGAAGAAATATAGAGGGATGAACCTTCCCAAAGCTCCATTATTATACTGTAGCTCTCTTTGGACTGCTGGCTCAATAGCAGTTACTGGTGCTATGAGTCAAGCTTTTTGCCCTTTAGACAGTAGCTCAACCCCTAGTGGGGTCTCCTGCGCTACACCCACTTTACACCAGAGAACCCTTAAGGTAGGCCCAGGGGGCACTAGGGAGGTGTGGGTGGGTGGGGAGGAGTTCAGGGAGGGGCATCTACTTGGGATGGGAGAAGGTCTTTGGGGATAACTGTTCAGTGGACAGGCTCTTTGGGAGGGAGGGGGAACCAAACAGTGGGCCACAGCTTCGTGGCCTGATGCTCCCTGGATGGTGTAATAATGCTGCTTGTGAGGTTGATTGTAGTTAGTATTACTAACCTATTGTACTGAGCTACTCCAGGGTTAGTTACTCCATGGAGGCACTGCATGCAAATCTATTTCATGCATAGATTCATTGTGGAAAACCTGACTGACTGGGAGTGCTCCAAGGACTAGGTTAAGGTTAAGGACTAGGTTAAGGTAATAAGGTTCAGTAAAACTTGACTTAGTGATATCTCTCCTTGATTATTGCAATGCACCTAGACTTTCCCATGGCTACCTTAAATGTTTTAGAAATAGAATACAGCCACATATATATTGAACAGGATCTAAAATAGACATATTAATATTTTCATGGATTTAGATTATCAACCCAGTCCTCGGGGCACACTCAGCCAGTCAGGTTTTCAGAATATCTGTGATGAATATAAAAAGGCATGGGATAAGCATGTGAGATCGCTTAGAAAAAGGAAGAGTTAAGGGTTACAGAGGATGGGCAGACTGGATGGGTCATATGACCTTTATCTGCCATCATGTTTCTTTGTTTCTAATATGCATAAGATAGATTTGCATGCACTGCTTCCTTGGTATGTAGACATATCTCATGCATATGCATTGTGAATATCTTGAAAACCTGACTGGATGGAAGTGCCCCGAGGACTGGGTTGAGAAGCACCTGATTTAGATAGTACTGCTCCTTTAATATGCAGAGATAATTTTATAATAGATCACCTATTTGTGAGAAACAAATAGATGCCTATTTCAAAAGGCATAGAGGTACCTCTCTGGCTTATTTTCGAAAGAAAAGGGCGCCCAAAAAGCGACACAAAAGGCACATGGACGTCCCCTTGAAAGAAGGTCGCCCAAATCCAATAATCAAAACTGGGCCGTAAGGGCATCCTTAACGCGAGGACGCCCACCTATGGTCATCCCCACAGGGGGCATTAGGAGCGTGTTATGGGTGGCATTACATGATGTGCGCCCCCAACGTATAAAGGCTTGCAAAATGGTTTTGCATGGGTCGGAACATGAACGTTCTTAATTAGAACTGAAATAAAAGCGACTGGAGTAAGGGGGAAGTCGTCTAGACCCATTAGCGATTTTGTGCAGTTGGAGAGTGGCTAGAGTGTTGTTGGGGGAGAAAGCTGACAGTTTGTTGAGTACCTGATACCTTTGTCTGTGTGCCGTAGTTGGAATGTTTTCACCCTCACCTGCCTCATTTGTGTTTTACCTTTTCAGCTTTCCCTACCCCTTTTAGCCCCCAAACCCAGACACCACTACTCCTTCCTCTATCTCCCCCATCCCCTCCCCCTATCTCTCTCCATTCACTCTCCCCAAGTTAATATTTCATTCCCTTACCTGTTTGTCCTGTGTACTGCTGCAGCGTGTTTGTGAAGACTGTCCTTTGCTGCTTGGAGAGTGAGTGGCTAGAGGGTGTGGCAGGAGTGCTTGCAGTGTGGCTCTGCTGTGTGTGACCTCATTGTTTGTCGGTGGTGGGAGAGTGAGTGTCAGCTTCTGTTTGTTGCTGCTGTGTTTCACCAAGTTGGTAGGGAGAGGTGAGCACTGGTGGCACTGCATTGCACCTGTAGTGTGGGCAAATGGAGGCACAAAATGCACAGGTGGTTTACATGTTGGAGGAAGAGGGGAGGCACCGCAGGAGGTACGCATGCCCCAGAGTTTTCAGGCCCCGTAGCAGTTTCCTAGACTTCACTGACCTGCAGTGTCTCACTAGGTACCACTTTGATAGGGCTGCCATTCAGCACCTTTGTGACCAGCTCCAACCCCTCCTGCAGCCCAGGACCCGTAGGAACAACCCCATCCCTGTGCACCTAAAGATCACTGCTTTTCTCTCTTTTCTGGCCACTAGGAGTTTCCAGTCTGTCCTAGCTGTGAACACGGGTCTCACCCAGCCTTCCATTTCTAACTGCTTTACCCAGTTCCTTGATGCCTTCCTTACCCACACCTCTGAGTACATCATCTTCCCCACCACCTCCCAGGTCCTGCAGAACAACATGGCTGACTTCTACGCTGTAGCTCGCTTCCCCTCGGTAATAGGTGCCACTTTGGTCTTAAGTCCGTATGGCAGTCTGGTTCTTTGCTGGAAACCTGTGAGCCTAACAGGGCTGCCAGCCCCAACCCAGAGTGGAGGAGGTGGACCCCTTTACAGCGCCCCACGCTCGCCAAAATGGAGTTACCTCCCTGCTACCTCGTGGCTCTTGTAGTAATTTCATTTATGGCACACATCCAATACTCATGTCCGAAAAATAATTTTATTTTTGGACGAGCGTATTGGATGCACGCAAAGCAGCATTTGACGCATGTAGGTCATTACTGCCCAGTTACCATGCGAGACTTTACCACTAGGTCAATGGCTAGCGGTAAGGTCTCAGACCCAAAATGGACATGCACCAATTTTGATTTTGCCTCATGTCCATTTTTGGCAAAAAGAAAAGAAAAGGAGTTTTTTGCAGGTGTGCTGAAAAATGGGTCTGTGTGCGCCCAAAACACGCGCCTACACTACTGCAGGCCATTTTTAGTGCACCTTAGTAAAAGGACCCCTTAATCTGTGTACCTGATAAGATCTAACTTTCAAGAAACAATGAGAACCACAAAACCAATAGAATCCAGAATATAGAGCAGTGTGTGTGTTTTGAGATACCAGATCAAATGCTGATATAAAATCCAATTGTATCACTATAACCATTTTGCCTCTATCAATAATATTTCTAAGCTCAGTAGTTAGGGCCAGTAAACAACTTTTGGTACTATGATTTTTTCTAAATCCTGATTGCATAGGATCCAAGATGTTAAAATGCCATAAATAATCTTGTACCAGAATAGAAACAACAATCTCCAATAACTTAGCCAAGAGCAGAATATTGGCTACTGGTGTGTAATTTGAACATAAATTTGAATCCTTTTTTACATCTTTCAAAATTGGAGATAACGGTATCAGTCCCAGGGAAGCTGGAAAAATATCCTGGTCTAATGCCGAATTGATAAATGATAACAACCACAAAAAACTTTAAACTGGTAAATCTTTCATTAAGGGGCCTTTCTACTAAGCTGAGGTAAAAAGTGGCCTGCAGTAGTGTGGACGTGTGAAATTGGCACGTGCTGGGCCATTTTTTACTGTGGCCGGGGAAAAAAGACTTTTTCCCAAGGGGACAGTAAATCTCCATGTGGTAAAATTAAAAGTAGCACGTAGCTATCTACTGCCTGAGCCCTTACCGCCACCCATTGGTGTGACTGAGTAGCTTTGTGGTTAGTGCAGCGGACTTTGATCCTGGGGAACTGGATTCAATTCCCACTGCAGCTCCTTGTGACTCTGGGCAAGTCACTTAACCCTCCATTGCCCCAATGTAGTTGCAAAAACCACAGAAAGGCAGTATATCAAGTCCCATCCCCTTACCATTAACCTAGCAGTAAGGGCTCAAGCAGTACTCATGCAGTAATCAGGCAGCACAGGCCAATGTGGCAGTACTGCTGATTACCACCAGGAACACCCCCATGGTAGAATAAAGAACATTATTTTCTACTGTGGGAAACAGTGTGCGCCAACTTCAGAATTACTGCCCGGTGCCCGTGCTATCCTGGTGGTAGTGCTGATTTGGTGTGTGATACCCATGCGTCAGCCCTATCGCTGCTTAGTAAAAGGGCCCTTAAGTAAGTAGGACATAGATCAGGTTAACAATTTCCACAACCAAATATAAGGGACCTTTTACCAGACAGCAGTAAAAAGTGGCCTTATAATGTCCTTATCTGGGTCTTTCCCGTGTGCTAAGGCCATTTTTTATCACTGGGGTAAAATGGCTAAATTTTCTAATTTTTTAAATTAATGGCCATGTGCTAATTTTGCCATTAACACATGAACCCCTACAGTCACTCATTATGTAGACAGTAAGGGCTCATGTGCTAAGCATGCACTAATTGATTAGCACACAGAAATGTAGCTGTGCTAATTGACTAGCACAGAATACACTCACTCTCTGCCCTCAGACACTTCCCCTGTGCCAAAAAATAAATGTAAACCCCGCCCCCCTGAGACTCCCAGCTTAAAGAAGTGGGTCCCAGAATACCTGGTGTTAAATCTGTTGTCAAACCGAGTGCTTAGGACCACACTGTCGAGAGAAGAGGGAAGGTGCACATTTAAACTCAATTTCCACCCTCACACATGACGTACGAGGGGAAAAACTGAATCAATTTCACCTAGATTATTGCAACCTGCTTCTCACCGGCCTCCCACTTAGCCATCTCTCTCCTCTTCAATCAGTCTAAAACTCTGCTGTTTGACTCATTTTCCGCCAGAGTCGCTATGCTCACATTAGCCCTCTCCTCAAGTCACTTCACTGGCTCCCTATCTGTTTCCGCATTCAATTCAAACTTCTCTTACTGACCTATAAGTGCATTCACTCTACTGCTCCGCAGTACCTCTCCACTCTTGTCTCTCCCTACGCCCCCCCCTCGAGTACTCCGTTCTGTGGATAAATCTCTCTTGTCTGTCCCCTTCTCCTCTACTGCTAATTCCAGACTCCATTCCTTTTATCTCGCTGTACCTCACGCGTGAAATAGACTTCCTGAGCCTGTACGTCTAGCCCCGTCTTTGGTTGTTTTCAAATCCAGGCTAAAGGCCCAACTCTTTGGCGCTGCTTTTGACTCCTAACCACTACTCACTTGCCCTGTACCCTTTTATCCCCACCTCTTTAATTCCCTTACCTCTTAATTGTTCTGTCTGTTTGCCTGTCCTATTTAGGTTGTGAGCTCTTTGAGCAGGGACTGTCTTTTTTGTATATGGTGTACAGCGTTGCGTATGCCTTGTAGCGCTATAGAATTGATAAGTAGCAGTAGTAGTTTTCTTCTTTTTCTTTACCTTGTAAAATCAGATACCAGTGTTCATAAATTATTTTTATTTTCCCTGAACACAAGTAGGTAAGTATCTTTTTCTATAAATTCAACCTTTGATAGTTTTTTTTTACAATATTTTCTTCAACATTGAACCCTAAGTTTTCTATATGCGTACACAGTTATTTACTGAAATGTGAATTTGCTTTCTTAACAGAATTACTTTTATACCATTTTTCTCTATACAGAATAATCCCCAATAACAGATAACTGACTGGCATCAGATAAGTATATTTCTCCTTAACAACAATATCTCTCTATATATAAAAGGCACCTCCAACGTTCTAAATTTGTAGTTGCAAGATCCCATGAGTGTCTGCCCCGCCCCCGCGTCACAACGTGATGACGTTGAGGGCGGAGCAATGTCACTCAACAAATCGGATTGACATTGGGTAATCTCTGTTTCCACTCCACAATGCAGCTGTCATTCCCATACACTGAAAACCAACCAACATTGGCGCTGGACCCCGTCCCCCTGCCCACAGTCCCCCTCACCTACCCTCCCACAGCCGCTCGCTCACTGTTCCACCGCCCTCCCTCTCCTCTCCGACTCTGGCCATGGTGCACGACGATTACTACACATGAGCAAGGAAGCCCATTGGTTAATCTCTGTTTCCACTCCCCAAAACAGCCGACATTCCCATACACTCAAAACCAAGCACACAGACGTTTTTTTTTCTTCCGAGGAGCACACACACACACACACATTCACTCTCTCACTCACACACACTCACTCTCACATACACTCTCTCAAACATACACACTCCAAGGAAAACCTTGCTAGCGCCCGTTTCACTTCTGTCTGAAACGGGCCTTTTTTACTAGTATTACTATATTCTTTTTGAACTTTTACCCTTTGTCATATATAAAGAATCTGATTCTTTGTGAATCAATTATGTTTTACAGGATCTTCACTGAACAGGATCTTGGACTCCAATGAATCATCAGGTAAGTGTTTCTTTCCTGTTAGTAGTTATCCAAAAATCACTTAGCTGTGGAAGACTTTATTCCGTCACTGAGACAGCGGAAGAATGAAGCCTTTCTTGCGTGGGGGCCCAGGAAACTTCTCAGAAGCCTGTTCTTCAGGATTTTCTTCTTCACCCTACACCTCACTTAACACAATAAAACAGGAGGCAACACCCTATCTCCCTATTTCTATAGAATCAATTATTCTATATGACATTTAAATTAATCAATAGAAACACTGTGGCCAAGTCAACTATTTAAAAAAAAAATTAATTAGAATTTTATTATCTTTCAGGCCTGTACTTTAGTTTCCCTATCTTCACAGGAGTTGACAGGACATCACACTGCTGCACTGTTTCTAATTCAGCCTTTCACAGACAGCACTTCACCCAACATTCTGTCTCAGTGTCTCACAGAACTCCATATGATTTATGCTCCATCCCCTTTAATATTATCAGGCATACTGTTTTCCCTCTAACCTTGAAATTATAGTAACTGTTGTTTCACAATTCTGCCAGTAACAAGTCTGGCACTGTGTTTGTTACTGTTTTCCTTTCAATTAAGTTCAACCAGGACACACTGTAACTTCCTCACACCATGAAATAAGTTACTCTCCCTTTTCAGAACGCTACTTTTAGATTACAGCCACACATTTCTTTCAACACCCAAAACTTTCATTCAATAAATTTTAATCTTACTTCTCCCTATTTGATCACTGCCATTCAGCCCTGCACACCCTCCCACACTAGCAGCTTCAACTCCTCTCTGCAACTGCCCTTCCAGCCGTTGCCAAACCAACCGTCCCTTCACTTGGGCACCTGACCCTCTCTTAATCAATGAAAATGCTTCTTTAGATCCCTATTTTTTTCACTGCAACATGGAATTCTACCTTAACCAACTGAAACTCCATTTTATTTATTCCTTTCCCATAGGAATTAATGAAACAAACTATTTACTGAATTTTTAAAGCCAAACTTACACCAAAACATACCAAATTCACTGAATCAAATCTGTTCTAGCATGCCCGTCATACTATGGCTTTACTTTTTAAATGTAATTATTTTTAATGACCGCCCCACAATTATCTTCCAGAAAACCCCTTTTAAAATCCTGAATTAAATTAAAACAGATATAAAAAATTAAATTAACCCATCCTGAACCTGTACCGTCAAATTTATAATTTTAAACCCCAAAAAGACCCCTTTGTGGCCCCTCCATGTGAAACCACTATTTAAAATTTTATTTTACAATTTTAAACCCCTCAGAAAATATTATTAAATCCCCAGAACCCAAAACTACAAAAAAACTAAAATCCAATTAACCCCTCAATTCCTATCTCCCAAAATCCCAACATATATATATATATATATATATATATATATATATATATATATATATATATATATATATATATATATTAACCCTAAGGGTTACATACATTTTAGTTTTTAGTATGTGGGTAGCACACGCACATCCTAAAATTACTACAGGATGCCTCAGTAAGGAAAAAAAAACATATTTAGTTAACCTGGAGTTATTGATATGAATTTCTCCCACGTAAGATCCACCACAGTGCCTCCTGAATTTTGATGGAGAGGAATTAATTTGACATCTCCATCGACCTGAAACTGATGCTTAATTAAAATCACTTTTTGCTCAAAATATTCTGCAATATCAGATACTGAGGGACCCTTATCTAGCGCAATTAGGGATTTGATTTTTATAAATGTGAATACTCTCTCACCACATTTGTTTATCTGAGGATAAACCGTCTTAAGCCAAAATCTTTCTAGTTTCCTGCATTCCAGTGGCGTAGCCACAGGTGGGCCTGGGTGGGCCGGAGCCCACCCACCTAGGGCTCAGGCCCATCCAACAGTAGCACATAGTAATGAAAATGCTGCTCTCCACAATACTGGCACCTTCGCATGCTCAGTTTTCAGCGCATGCCTGCTGCAGACTACCAAGGTGGAGACTGGAGAGAAGCATTTTCCCACCAGCTGAGATATGTTTTTGGTGTGGGGGTGGGGGAGAAAACATTTGGTGCCCACCCACTTCTTGCCTAGGCCCACCCAATATCTGCTGTCTGGCTACGCCCCTGCTGCATTCACTTTTCAGATCCTCAAGTTCTTTGTTAACCAGGGAGAAAAATGAATTTGAAGCATTTTAAAGGGCCAATTTAATCTATAAAGTTAGTTAGCCAATGATTTTTATTTAATACCATTGAATCAACATCTGGTTCATAAAATTATTTACAGAGATGCCCCAGCCTACATGTCAAACCTCATAGACTTACCACCCAGGAATACTAAAAGATCAGCATGCACATTCCTGAATCTCCACTTCCTCAGCTGCAGAGGTTTAAAGTACAAATTAATACATGCGTCCAGTTTCTCCTACATGAGTTCGCAGTTGTGGAATGCACTACCATTTGATGTGAAAACAATACGCGATCTAATCATCTTTCAGAAATCACTGAAGACTTATCTCTTCAACAAAGCATACTCCAACGATCCATCATAAGAACTGTATCGCATTTATGCTTTATCTATTATTTCGAATACGACCTCTGCATACTGATTGTTTAAACCACTACTAAATGGACTTGGGAAAAATCCACAATTCCAGGAATAACATTTATAGAATGTTTGTACGTTTGGGAAGCTTGCCAGGTGCCCTTGGCCTGGATTGGCCGCTGTCGTGGACAGGATGCTGGGCTCGATGGACCCTTGGTCTTTCCCAGTGTGGCATTACTTATGTACTTAATTCTATTATGTAACCCATGTTCTTTATGTAATATTAATTGTATCTTTTACTCTGTAATGGTGACTGCCATGACAGAACAATGTTAGCCACATCGAGCCTGCAAATTGGTGGGAAAATGTGGGATACAAATGCAACAAACAAACAAACAAACAAATAAATTATTATTACTTCGAAAAGAGGATCTGACTTGTTTCCTGGTGTTTCTTTGATCAGGTTTGTTGCACATTAAGCCACAAGTTGTACCCGCGGTATATTTTGGCGCCTTTGGCGTTTTTTTTTCTTTTGGAAATTTTGATCTTTGCAAGACCCCTGAAGCAGGCAGCTTTCGAAAACACGGACCGTGTTGGGTCTGTCCAATAAACTTTGAGTTGACGCCCCATTCCTGAAGGATCCTTTTGTTTTTTGCTCCTGTGTGAGTGTACTTTGGCTTCCCTCTCCTGCGTTGCCTGCACTTTTTTGCCTAGGCCATCTACCACTAAGTTTAGCAGGTCTCATTTATTATCTGTTCTGAGAGTGCTAGAATAAAATCCCCCTTATAATGATCTGACCAATCAATCTTGAAATTTACACACACAAGGGACGTGTAAATGAAAGCACCTAGATTATAGGATTGCCCTTATAGAGGACAATTTTATTACTGTGCATGTGCATTTAGGTGCCCCAAGGGTGTGTGGTAGGCGCCTATTCTATAAATAAACCTAGGCGCCTAGGTTTCAGTATAGATTACTAGCATGAGTTGTAAAGCATACAAGTAAGTGCAAAACAGCTCATTAAAATTGCCTATGTTTACTAAGCGGCGCTATGGGTGCATTAGTGTTTTTAATGCACGTAAATAGTTTATGCGCATTAAACGCTAATGCGCCCATAGAAATGTATAGGTGTGTTAGCGTTTAACACGCCTTAAATTTACAGGCACGTTAAAAATGTAAATAGACCTTAGTAAACATACCCCCAAGTGTATGTAAATGCAATAACATGGCATGTAATGAACACCGCTAGCCACAATATTCCTGAAAAATTGGAGGGGCGTTTTCAAAAGGATGTTCAAGTAAAAAAAAACACATCTAGCTCGGTTCGTAAAAAAAAATACCCTAAACCATCCATCTCAAAGGCATTTTTGAACAGAAAAGATGTCGATATTTCCTGTTTGAAAATACATGAGAAGGACGTTTTTGCACTGAAAATGTCCAAAGTGAACAGCCATTTTCCCAAATTACTTGCTTCAAGAAAGAAATCTACATGTCACTCCTATGCCTCAAAGTGGCATCGTTTCACAGATTGGTGTAGTAGGGCATCATTATGATCCAATTTCATGTTCCATTTCTGTAGTTTTAGAATATTTATTATATTTATTAGATATGGGGTTGGCCTCATCATCAGTAAAGGATCATCAGGCAGCACTTTCTTCCTTTTTTCATATATATATATTTATAACATTTGAAACATCTTACAAGTTAACACTTGCTTAAAGAAATACAGAAAGCAAAAAGAAAAGGAAAAACAGTTCGTATAGAAGAAAAGAAAAAGAAACGTCATACTCTCTTCCTTAGACATCAATTAAGATGGGGAGTGGGATAAAGATAAGGAGATCAATATTAGGAAACAGACATTAGGAAAAGCTTAACCGGTTAATTTCACATATACTTCACAGCTTAATCTGTTGTTTCCCTCAATTCACTGGAAAGTTTCTTCATATCCAAAAATGTTTTCAATTATTCCAGTGTGAAAAAAACATAGTACCTAAATATCAAACTAAAAGAAGAAAAGATGCACCCAGAGCCCTAGTCTCTTCCCTAAGTGCCAAAAATAACTTCCTCCTGTTCTGTGTAACCTTCGCTGCATCTGGATATATCCAGATTCTATGACTGCAAAAGGGTACTTGTATATTCCTGAAATACAATCTCATCACTGCATTAAGATCTTGCTCAAAAACAAATAAAACAAGCAACGTCCCTTGATCAGAAACCTCAGTCAGTGAATCTTCCAACAATGCAGATAAATCTTGAATTTCAGTCCCAATATCTTGTGTCTGAACTGAATCACCCAGACCCACAGGTTCTGCCCCAACTTGAGGAGAAGTGGTAGGAAGTTAATACATCTTCTTAAAAGGAGGAATTGCAGAAGAAGAGAATTTCAAAATCTCAAAAAGATACTTCTTGAAGAAATCTATAGGGGTTATTCCTATAGTTCTGGGAAAGTTCAGTACTCAGAGATTCAAGCGTCTATTATAGTTCTCAGTTTGCTCTATTTTCTGATGAATCGAAAGCTCATCTTTCACCAAAGTGTCCACTGTACTTTTCAAATTATTAACTTTAGACTGTGTCTGTGATGATTGTAGAGCAAATTCCTATTTAACATTTTCCAAAGATAGAGTTAAATTATGCACTTTACTTACAAGAAGGGAGGTATCCTGTGCAGATTTAGTTACCGTCTGTGCCAATCTTGAATTGCCTTCCAAAAGGATTCCAATGTAGCCACCATATGGGAGCTCCAGACTCCTGGTTCATATTCTCTGCAAGTTCAGGTGTGACACCACCACCTCTGGCAACACTTGATGCAGTGGATGATAATTCTGTTTTTCATCACCCCATTTCAAGATGCTTTATGAATGACCTTCTATTCAGACATCACCAGTTGCCTGAGATCTTAATTTGGTCCTTTCAGAATTGATGAGTCCACCCTTTGAGCCATTACAACAGACTGATTTGAAATATCTGACATGGAAAACAGTATTTCTTGTTGCAATAGCCTCAGCCAGATGGATTGGAGAAATACAATCATTAGTTTATTATCCTCCATATATGCAACTTTTACATGACAAGACCATCCTAAGACCTCATCCAAAGTTTTTACTAAAAGTAGTTTCACCTTTCCATCTCAATCAATCTATGTTATTACCAGTATTTTACTCACCACCTCATCAATCTTCACAAGTCTCTTCACACGTTTGATTGTGTCAGAGCACTTTCCATTTATATTCAACGTACTCATATAGCGTTCAACCTTCTCATATAGCGAACTGTCCTTCTCAGTTGTTTCTCTCTTTAAATGCGAAGAATCTTCGACCAGTCACCAAGGAACACTTTCACAGTGGATTGCTAAATGTGTTCATTTTTTATTTGAACAGTCTCCTCCATGAGTTACAGCCTATAGGCTTCGGGCTATGGCTGCTACAACAGCTCATCTGCAGAAAGCCTCTTTTATAGTTATTTGCCGAGCGGTGACTTGAATGTCTATACATACGTTCACAAAACACTATTGTCTGGATACTGCATCTCATGCTAATACCAGTTTTGGGAATGCAGTCCTGGATTCTAATAATTAGACCAACAACTGTCTGCCTCCTCCTCCAGACACATTTCAGGCACTATTTACATTTATATCTATTTCTATATCTATATCTGTATCTATATCTATATAGATATAGATATATAGATGTACATATATAGGCATATATTACTATTATTGCTGTTTGTTACCTGTATTTATTCAGCTTGGGAGTCTTCGATCTTCTAATCCACGGAGAAATAAAAGTTGCTTACCTGTAATGATAGTTCTCCATAGATAGAAGATTGGCTAGCCACACAGACCCTCCCACCCTACCCTCAGATGCTGTTATTTTTATTTTGTTTGTGTTTTCATTTAACTAACAAGGGGACATGGTGTTACAGTATATAATGCATTCTTATAGAGCGGGAAAGAAGGGACACGCGTACAAGGCATTCTAGAAATTTCCATAGCTTTATAGAAGACCGTGTCGGTCACATCACCATGACGTCATTCAACTGTGTGGCTAGAAGATCTTCTATCCACGGAGAACTACCATTACAGGTAAGCAACTTTTATTTCTGGGCAGCAGGAAAGGAAGGAGGTGTCATAGAGATGCGGCGTGATGGCTGCAGTAAGGGTTACACTGTTGATTCCCAGGGGAACACAGACAAATGGCTATGTGATGTCACAATGCCTTTGAAAGTCATCCCCTGCCTACTACTATACTGAAATAGCACCATGCAATAGGCACATTACAGTTAATCAGTTATTCTGATATTTATTTAAAAACTAGTAAAAAAGGCCCGTTTCTGACACAAATGAAACGGGCGCTAGCAAGGTTTTCCTCGGAGTGTGTATGTTTGGGAGAGTGTATGTGAGAGTGACTGTGAGAGTCAGAGTGAAAGTGTGAGTGTGTGAGAGAGAGAGTGTGTTTGTGAGAGAGTGTGTGTGTGAGAATGAAAGTGTGTGCAAGTGTGTATGTGAGACACAGTGTGATAGAGTGTGTGTGTGTGTGCCCATCCATGCTCCTCTGTCCCCTGCCCCCTCCATTCATCCCTATCCAGCATTTTCCCTCTCTGCCTGAGGCCTGCCCTGCAATCCATATCCATCCATGCCCATCTGTCCCCTCCATTCATCCCTATCCAGCAATTCCCCTCTCCCTGAGTCCTGCCCTTCCAATCCATGCCCATCCATGCTCATCTGTCACCTGGCCCCTCCATTTTTCCCTATCCAGCATTTCCCCTCTCTGCCTGAGGCCTGCTCTGCAATTCATATCCATCCATGCCCATCTGTCCCCTCCATTCATCCCTATCCAGCAATTCCCCTCTCCCTGAGTCCTGCCCTTCCAATCCATGCCCATCCATGCTCCTCTGTCACCTGGCCCCTCCATTTTTTCCCTATCCAGCATTTCCCCTCTCTGCCTGAGGCCTGCTCTGCAATCCATATCCATCCATGCCCATCTGTCCCCTCCATTCATCCCTATCCAGCAATTCCCTTCTCCCTGAGTCCTGCCCTTCCAATCCATGCCCATCCATGCTCATCTGTCACCTGGCCCCTCCATTTTCCCTATCCAGCAATTGCCCTCTCTCCCTGAGGCCTGCCCTGCAATCCATTTCCATCCATGCCCATCTGTCCCCTCTATTCATCCCTATCCAGCAATTTCCCTCTCTCCCTGAGTCCTGCCCTCCCAATCCATGCCCATCCATGCTCCTCTGTCCCCTGCCCCCTCCATTCATCCCTTTCCAGCAATTGCCCTCTCTTCCTGAGCCCTGCCATCCCAATCCATGCCCATCCATGCTCCTCTGTCCCCTGCCGCCTCCATTCATCCTTTTGCAGCAAGTCCCCTGTCTCCCTTTCATGACCTCCCCTTGCATCCATGCTCCTCTCTCTCCCATGTCCCAGCCTGGGCCACCCTCTTCTTCCCCCCCCCCCCTTCGCATCCATGCTGTCCTTTCTCCCCTGCCCTCCCGCTCCCATTGTTGTTCTTTAGTGGCCACCCTCTTCTCTCCCCCCAACATGGTTGTTTTGTTTTTTTTTTTCTTGTTTTTAAATTTACCTCCGTGCCGGTTCCGGCAGCGAAGCGTCAGGGAAGGAGGCGGCGCTCCCGACGTCTAGGTTTCCCTTCGCTGTGTTCCGCCTTCTTTTGACGTCATCCTTGACGTCAGAAGAAGGCGGAACACAGCGAAGGGAAGGCTAGACGTCGGGAGCGCCGCCTCCTTCCCTGATGCTTCGCTGCCGAGCGTTGCGATTGGTTGAGTGTCATTGCTCCGCCCTCGACGTCATCACGTTTGACGCGTGGGCGGGGCAGACACAATGCGATCTCACCCCCTTCACTTTAGAATGTTGGCTAACAGAGGCTTCATTAGAACGTTGGAGGTGCGTTTTATATAGAGAGATCTAATATATATAGAGAGGCATTTTCGATATGATGTCTAAGTCCAACTTTGGGCTATATTCCCCACTTGAATTTGGGTGTTTTGCTAAAACATGCAAAATTCAAGTGGGAAAATATAGCCATTTTCAAAACAGAAAAACATCTTTCTTTTTTTCAAAAATGGCTATTTGCTAGATATTTTTGTGCTCTGTACATTTATCTTTTTGGTCCATTGTTGAAAAAGAAATGTCCAAAGGAAAAACGCACAAAATCAAGCCATTGGGATGTAGGAGGAGTCATCATTCTTAGTAGACTGGCCACATAGACATCCCAGGAAAGCAAATGGGGCATTCTAGGGGGCAGTGCAGTGGACTTCAAATAAATGCTCCCAGACACACATCTCACTGCTGCTCCCTTATCTTGTCACCTAGTCCCCCCAAAATCCACCCAAACCCACTACTCCCAACTGTACACCACTACAATAGCCCTTATGGATGAAGAGGGCATCTATATGTGGGTATAGTGGGTTTCTAGTGAGTTTCGGAGGGCTCACCATTTCCACCACAAGTGTAACAGGTAGGGGAAGGTATGGGCCTGGGTCCACCTGTCTGCAGTGCACTGCACCCACCAGTAGACTACTCCAGTGACATGCATGCTGCTCTAATAGACCTGAGTATTACTGAGGTTGACAGAAGCTGGTAAGTGTGAGCAATGTGTAAATATATTGCTTTTTCATTTAACATAATTGCAAAGATAGAATATATAGCTTATGCCCTTGTAGAAAGGAACTCTTTGGGGATAAAAGTATAACTATATTCTGTAGGCCCTTTCTAACAGAGATCATCACATTATAGCTTTCTAAAATCACTAACAAAAGGAACTGTGTTAGTCTAAGGAGATGTGTGCAAATTGATAAAAGTGCTGAGACAGGAAGAAAGAAAAGAAACGGGGGGTAAGAAGTCCAAACTGCTGAGACCCAGAGATGCATGAAAGCTTCAAGGACAGGTCTTAGAGCTGAAATAAAAATGTAGCTAGGCATGAGACCATGACACTGTAAAACTATGGACAAAGGGAGTAGAAGGAAGGGGGGTTGGGGGAAGGTGAATCATACCATGTATGAAACTGTTAATGCAGAGCTTTCACATGGGGGGTGGGGGTTGAAGATAAGAAAATGCAAACCGAGCAGAACTAACAATGGATAGAGGTTCAGGCTCAGTCGGTGGAAAATTTTCAGAGGACTGTCATATGATAATTAGCAATGATGTAGGGGGGGGGGGGGTTAAATATGATCAGTATCCAATGAGAAATTTAGGTGCAGATACTTAATATAACCAAAAAGAAAGGATATATAACCTGTAAACATTAAGGAAGGGTGTGCCTGCTTGCTTTCAGAGACACCCATTCTTGCAAGAGTGTATTTTTGAAATAATAATAAACTAATTAAGACTTGTTTCACCAATCTGATTTTGTAAGTTCTTTTTGTATAAGTTCTCAGGTTATCTGGGGGCTGTTTATAACAGTAAGTAATGTTTGTAATCAAATGTTTGGGGGTGGGAGGTGGTCAGTGACCACTGAGGAAGCAAGGGGAGGTCATCCCTGATTCCCTCCAGTGATCATCTGGTTATTTAGGGCACTTTTTTGGTAGCTTTTTTGTTACTAGGTCTAGACCAAAACATTCAGCTTATAGCCCTGGATGTTTTTGTTTTGTTCCATTATGGCAGAAAAATGTCCAAGTGTTAGGAACGCCCAGATCCCACCCTTAACACACCCCTGACACATCCCCTTTTGATTTGAATGCACTTCTGATAGACTTCATAGAAAAAAAAAAGTGGTTTTGAAAATACCAATTTGGACATTTTTGTGAGAAAAAACCATCCAAATACAGATTTATGCCACTTTTTGGATGTTTTTCTCTTTTGGAAATGAGTCCCACAGTGACAGGTCTTTTCAAAGCAATGTACAATTCATAAACACAACTGGGTCAATATTTAAACTCTATGGTCAATGTATTTTTAAATGCCAGCAGTAGCATTTAAATATTTTACATATATTCAGCGCTGTTATCCATAGGTGCTTAATGTATGAATGTAGTGGCTACTAATTCCTCTATATGGATAGTTGGTTATATTCAGCTACTATCCAAATAGGTAAGCGGTTTAATATAGGACAGTCTTTTTTTCTGTCCTAAACTAAACTGCTTAGTTCAATGGATAGTGCTGGCACATCAGTAGAGATCTGTAGAGTTATGCTCAGTGCACTATCTGGATAGAGTCAGGGCAGTCTGTTTGAATTTTTTGCAGCACTATCCACATAGTGACGCTGAAAATTCATGGATAGGGCATATCACTATTCAGCAGTCACGATTAAATATGTAAATATGTAAGTGCTTTAAAAACTTGGTCCAATGACATCAATATTCAGCTTCATGGAGAGCATGTTATTTGAAATTCCTAACTTTGACATTTCAAATCATGATTGTGTAATAACTATCTATTTGGGTAACACTGCTGAACATCCACATACCTGTAAGTTGAAAAGTCTAAACTAGACAGTTCAGGTTATACCTGCTTTTTGTGTGACCTATCTAGACATTTACTTGGACATTTCTTCCTATTCCATTATCTCTGAAAGACATCCTAATTTTGGGCCCGCCCTAGTCCCGCCCACTCAGAGGTATAGATTATGGTCCTTATTTTAGAAGTGCTATTCGGGTTTTTAGATGTGCATAAACTGGCCTTTAGATATTTACCGGTCACTATTTATCCTGCAGCGATCAGCGTTTATACTTGACTGCTGCAGGCGTAATTAGCCCCAGATATTCAATGCTGAGCCATGTCTGGACACTGGCATTGAATACCAGGAGCTAATTTGGGTCCCAGCTGATATTCAGCTGGGCACTCACTTAAGACACTTATGTGGATCCCAGCTGAATATTAGTTGGGACCTGCATAAAGGTATCTGGACAGGTGCCGACTCTCCTAACCCCTCCGAATTCTGATCCACCCCCCATAGCAGCAAGACAGCCCTTTTCTGATCCCCCTCCCATCCTCTGTAACAATAGCAGATAACCCTTTTCTGATCCTCCCTCATACCCCTCATAGCAGTACCCTATGCTTGGAACAACCTTCCTGAACCCTTACGCCAAGCCCCCTCCCTGCCCGTCTTCAAGTCTTTGCTTAAAGCCCACCTCTTCAATGCTGCATTCGGCACCTAACCCTTACTGTTCAGTGAATCCAGACTACCCCAATTTGACTGCCCCAATTTGACTGCCCCTATCGGACTGACCGTTCACTTGTCTATTAGATTGTAAGCTCTTTGAGCAGGGACTGTCTCTCTTTGTTAAATTGTACAGTGCTGCGTAACCCTAGTAGCGCTCTAGAAATGTTAAGTAGTAGTAGTAGTGTAGGCCTCTCCCTGAGCCTACCTTCTCAATGCCTGGTGGTCTAGGGGTAGATAGGGGAAGAGCAATGCCCACTTGCTCCTGCCCATCATGGCCTCCCCTTCAAAATGCTACTGCAACCTCCAGTGGCAGTCTCGTGGTACTTCATTAGAATACAGCTCTATATGCCCCCTTTTTGGATGGTTAACTTTGGTCATGTAACAATTTATAAATTATCTGTCATATACTCAGCGGCTGGAAACAAGGGAAAATCCGACAGAGCTATGTTTCGGCATGACATGTTGCTGCTTCAGGGGTAAAAACTCTTGTGTAGAAATACCAGTTGTTAAGAAATGGAATCAGCAAACTGATTCTATATTCAGTGATTCTCAATGTGCACCTTAAGCAAAGCTGAGTGAGTAAAAAATAATCAGAGTGATAAAGCGCAGAGCGTCTCACTGAAAAAAATGCTGGTTTGCTCCATCCGTGGAGGTTTTCTCCTTCTCTTCTTTTTTTGCTGAAACTATCTGTTCCATCCCAGGGATTTTTTTCTATTTTTTTAAAGCACTTCTATGCTAGTGACATTATCGACCTACATAAGTAATATTGACCTCATTACATATCATAAAACACAGTCCAGCCGATATTCAGCCAGTGATGGTCAGCGTTTTTTTAATACTGACTGTCGCCAGCTAAAATAACCCTCAATATTTAGTGCCGCAAGGCTGCTGTGAGAGATCAGAAGCCATTTCCTCAGGTCAGTGGCAAGGAGGCTGTGTTCCTGCCTCCAACACCCCACTGGAACACCAAGGAGTAGAGGTAGGCCCAGGGGGCCTACCTAGACCACCAGGGCAGGGGGGGATTGGGGTGATAGAACAATGTGCCGGGAGGGGTGGGGGACTATTCATGGCACTGGCGGGAGGGGGATGGGACTTTCAGGGGGGGACCAGGAGAAGAATTGTGGCACTAAAACAAAAAAAAAAGTTATACGGTTGCTGGCCGATATTCAGTGCCGATACCCGCATAGCTAAGCACTGAATATTTCCAGCACCCACTGAAACCTTGGCTCCTTCCTAATGCCACCCCCCTGTACCATCCTTGACCTGCCCACTTTTTCTGAGGCCGGTCAGAGGCAATATTCAGCAACACTGCCTGCTTTTGTGCTGCTGAATATCGGAGGCTAGGCAAGAGCAGGTGACTTAAGCAGGCAGGGGACTCTGCCAAGGCTCAAGGACCTCCAATGGAGAGTCTTTCTGTCAAGCCTTGGCAGTATTTTTCAACATTTTAAAAGAACAGACTCCATTGACCCATGACAAAGGCATTCTGCTGAAACACAGCCTAGGTCGTGTCCCTCATTAAAGTCTGGCTACAAACCACTCTTGGAGGCCCATTGTGCTTTGTTGTGTGGTTTCATTTTCTGTGCCTTGGAGTCCCTCTCCTTTGTTGCTTTCACCTTCATATTGTCCCCAAACATGGCACGGGCGGCTCCTTGCTCCAGTTATGCAACAGTGGTGCTGAGGACATGCAGACATTATTGCTCTACACCCTTCCTATACCTGTAGCTTAGATAACGAGGGTTTAGTTTATTTAACACCCAGCAATGGAATTCTCTCTGCCCATGAAAAAGTACATGGAGTACTGTAGGGTTTAGTTAATATGGAGAGAGGGTGATTGGTTAACCATGCTCCAGGAGGAGCTGAACCCTGACGCAGTCCTTCTTCTTTCTAAATTAAGGTGGCAGGTGAAATTGCAATGCAGCCTGTCCCTTTGTAGACAATCAGCCTCCTAGTTGTAACGGATAGCTTAGGGGTGTTTCTTTTTCTACTACATATTGCACAATTCATTGAGGACAAAGAGGGATCAGCTTTAGCAACATCTTGCTCCTTCAGATGTTGCCCCTGTGAGTTTCCTACTGATATTATTGTATTTTCATTGATACTTCTGGAGCAAATTTGACATTGGAGTGAAAAGTTGGCAAATGAATCTGCCCCATATGGTGTAAATCTGCCCCATGACTGCTGCTCTACTGATAATTTCCTTGTAGTGTTCATCATCCATGTGTATCATAAAGTTATTTAGTAGAAGGCTTCAACAAACTAATTCTCTCTCAAATGCAGTTCACTCTTTCTACAGAGTGTTGTAGCTCTCTCTGTGTAAAGTTCACATTAAGTATAAGGCTATCTTTCTCTCCTTGTATAGAGAACTCAAACTATATGTTCTCAGAGCTCACAATAAATATCCTTCAGCCTGTTTTTTAAGAGGAAGCGCTGCAGACCAGGATCCCACAAAAACTTTTCACAAACAGGCACTGGGTTATTGACTACCTCTGGGAATTAACCCTTTCAGATCTGTGCATCTCTGTATAAACAAACTGTCTCAATCCTGGCCATGAAATGAAAAAAGTTATAAATAGAGCTGAATGAGCACTTGCTTGAACCCTGAAATTTCAGAGATACCCTAAAAATGTGTTCACTTTCACAAGTTGGACCCATCAAATGTATTTACAATTTTGTTGTAATGGTATTGAGAATATTTGGAGAAAGGTGTCAAGGATATTGGAAATAGATATTAGAAATAATGAGCAGCATTTTAGGACATACAAACCAGATCAGGATGTCTACAATTCTGCAAGTATTTTAAAAAAGGTTCCTGCCAAACAAAGGCCTCTTTTATCAAGCCGCACTAGTGGTTTGATAAAAGAAGCCTGTAGATACTTTTCTAAGATACATGCAGGACTGAGCATCCATGCAGTGGCTCTGATGGGAGAACCCATTTCAGAAATGCAGATGTTGATAACATCAACAGCAACCACCCTGCCACATAGACTTAGCACTTCAACATCTACGTGGGGATTTCAGACTTTATTTTATTTTGATGACAGGCTTCACCAAAAGAGTTTGAGAAGAGTCAGAAAATAAACATTAAAACACAAAATACAAATGTTACAGAATAAAAAGAGAGCAAATCCACATGTCAAAGTGCTGAAACCTACACATCAGTGGCAATGATTCCTAATTCTCCTCCCTGAGCAGATCACTCCCGATCAGACCACCTCCCCCAATCTGAGATCCCCCCAATCCCCTCACCATCTTGAACAGACCACCTTCTCCCCCGATCTGAGATCCCCCTATCTGACCAACCCCAGAACTGAGATCCCCAAATACTCTCAAGCTCCCCTAACAGATCCCCCAATCCCTTTGATTGTTTGTTTATTTAAAACTTAATATACTGCTTAACTTGAGCAGACCAAAGCGGTTCACAATACTATAATATAAACTAAATTATAAATATACTAAAATACTAAACACAATGCTAAAACACAGGAATCATTCACTCTGAAACATCAGGTGCATAAAATTTAAGTTATCAGAGAAGTCAATATACCCGCTAATTAGTATCACAGTCTGTATCAAAAGCCTATTTAAAGAAAAATGTTTTCAATACAATTTTTAACTTATTAAAATTTTTTTCTTGACGAATATAAAGTGAAATAATAAAAAAAAAGCTTTAGTCCTAGTAGAGTCTAGCCTAGTTCTGCGTACAGATGACACTACTAATCTATGATCTTGGAAAGATCTCAAAGCCTGCACAGGAGTGTATGCAATAGTTAATGAATTTAGATATCCCAGCTGCAATGTATAGTATGTCTTATGAGTTAAGGCTAGTATTTAAAATTTTATTTGAAACCTAATTGGTAACCAATGATATTTCAGTTAAGAGTAGCGTTACATGATCAAACTTCTTAATATTACCCAGAAGTCTAAGGGGTACTTTTACTAAGGTGCGCTGAAAAATGGCCTGCGGTAGTGTAGATGCGTGTTTTGGGTGGGCGCAGAATTATTTTTCAGCGCACCTACAAAAAATGGCTTTTCTATTGCCGAAAATGGAGGTGTGGCAAAATCAAAATAGCCCCGCATCCATTTTGGGTCTGAGACCTTACCGCCAGCCATTGACCTAGCGGTAAAGAATCCAGGCAGTAATGACCTATGCACACCAAATGCCACTTGGCACGCGTCCATTACACGTGCCCAAAAAGAAAAAATATTTTTCAGACACGCATATCAGACGTGCGCAAAAAATGAAATTACCGCAAAAGCCACGCGGTAGTTAGGTGGTAACTCCATTTTGGCACGCATTGGGCACGTGTACACGCTTACGCGGCTTAGTAAAAGGGCCCCTAAGCACGGTATTCTGCAACATTTGAAGACCTCTTATATTAGCACTGGAAATCACTGCATATATTACATTACAATAATCTAACTTTGAAACAAATAATGCATGAAACATAGAAGGGCATAATCGAACGCGAACGCCTATCTCTATGGGCGTCTATGTCCGAAAACGGGTACGTGAAGAGGCGGGACAGACCGTATTTTCAAAAAAATGGACGTTTTTCAGCTGGGCGTTTGTTTTTTTTTAGCGATAATGGAAACTAAAAACACCCGGCTCAAAAACGTCCTAATCCGAGCCATTTGGTCGTGGGAGGGGCCACGATTCGTAGTACACTCGCCCCCCGACATGCCAGGACACCAACTGGGCACCCTAGAGGTCAGTGCGGTGGACTTCAGACAATGCTCCCACATGCATAGCTCCCTTACCACGGGTGCTGAGCACCCAACCCCCCTCTCCCAAAACCCACTACCCACAAATGTACAACACTACCATAGCTCTTAGGGGTGAAGGGGGCACCTACATGTGGGTACAGTGGGTTTTGGAGACCTCCCATTTACCATCACAAGTGTTACAGGTAGGGGGGATGGGCCTGGATCCACCTGGCTGAAGTGCACTGCGGAACCCACTAAAAGTGCTCCAGGGACCTGCATACATGCAGGCCTCTAGGACTTGTTGCTGCTATATAACATTGGCACACCAGTTGACACCTGAAGACTAATCTCTCCGAAAACGTCCTTTATTGGAATAAGCACGCTTACTCACAGTTAACTGCAGATCAGAGGTTGTGCCCCACTGGCAACGAGTCTCGCTGGTACTGAGATTAGCAGTAGGTCAGAGCTGGCAGAATGGTGTACAATGCCCTCTTTCAGCCACATTCAAGGTAAGAACTAAGTTCTGTAATGTGGCTAACACGTGAAAGGGATCTAAAACTGGCTTACAAAAATGGCCACTACCTCATGGACTACCGGAAACAAAACAGGGCACACTCTGACCCAGTAAGCAGGGGGAAAAGCACCATGGGAGTAGAGCGTACCAACTACCAACATCATGAGCATGTGGCACAAACTAGTGGAATCACGGAGCCCAATACCCTACACCCACCACAATACATTGCTGATGTGACCCTCCAGTGCGCATAACAGAAAAGGTGTCACACTCACCTGAGAGCCACATCAGAACCAGGGAAAGGCTGTCACAGGATAGAACACATTCTGCTGTCATGGAGGTGGGTACGGCATTTGAGGCTGGCATACAGGCTGGGAAAAAAGTTTGTAAAGTGGGGTTTTTTGGGTGGGAGGGGGTTAGTGACCACTGGGGGAGTCCGGGGAGGTCATCCCCGATTCCCTCCAGTGGTCATCTGGTCAGTTGGGGCACTTTTTTGGGACCTGTTCGTGAAAAAAAGGGTTCAAAAAAGTGACCCAAAATCACGGTAAAAATGCCTTTTTTTTCGATTATCAGCTAAAGACGCCCATCTCTCCTCGGCCAATAACCATGCCCCAGTTCCGCCTTCACCACGCCTCCGACATGCCCCCGTCAACTTTACCCGTTTCCGCGACGGATTCCATTTGGAAACGCCCAAAATCGGCTTTCGATTATACCGATTTGGGCGCCCACGGGAGAAAGACGCCTATCTTCCGATTTGGGTCGCAATATAGGTGTTTTTCTCTTTCGATTATAAGCAGGATAGTATGTTATCAGGGGAATTTTCGAAAGAGAAGGGCGCACATCTTCCAACACAAATCGGGAGATGGGCGTCCTTCTCTCAGGATCGCCCAAATCAGCATAATTGAAAGCCGATTTTGGGCGCCCTCAACTGCTTTCCATCATGGGGACGACCAAAGTTCACGGGGGCGTGTTGGCACCGTACCAAACGCGGGACTGGGGCGTGATTAAGAGATGGGCGTCCTTGGCCAATAATGGAAAAAAGAAGGGCGTCCCTGACGAGCATTTGGCCAACTTTACTTGGTCCATTTTTTTCACGACCAAGCCTCGAAAAGGTGCCCGAACTGACCAGATGACCACCAGAGGGAATTGGGGATGACCTCCCCTTACTCCCCCAGTGGTCACCAACCCCCTCCCACCCCCCAAAAAAATTTTAAAACATTTTTTGCCAGCCTCTATGCCAGCCTCAAATGTCATACGCAGCTCCATCAAAGCAGTATGCAGGTCCCTGGAGCAGTTTTTAGTGGGTGCAGTGCACTTCAGGCAGGCGGACCCAGGCCCATCCCCCCTACTGTTACACTTGTGGTGGTAAATGTGAGCCCTTCAAAACCCACCCGAAACCCACTGTACCCACATGAGGGTGCCCCCCTTCACCCCTTAGTGAAGTGGAGGAGTAGCCTAGTGGTTAGTCCAGTGGACTTTGAACTTGGGGAACTGAGTTCAATTCCCACTGCAGCTCCTTGTGACTCTGGGCAAGTCACTTAACCCTCCATTGCCTCTGGTACAAAATAAGTACCTGAATATATGTAAACCGCTTTGAATGTAGTTGCAAAAAAACCTCAGAAAGGTGGTATATCAAGTCCCATTTTCCTTCCCCTTAGGGCTGTGGTAGTGGTGTACAGTTGTGGGGAGTGTTTTTTTTTTTTGGGGGGGGGGGGTTGGGGGGCTCAGCACCCAAGGTAAGGGAGCTATGTACCTGGGAGCAATTTGTGAAGTCCATTGCAGTGCCCCCTAGGGTGCCCGGTTGGTGTCCTGGCATGTCAGGTGGACCAGTGCACTACGAATGCTGGCTCCTCCCACGACCAAAGGGCTTGGATTTGGTCGTTTTTGAGATGGGCGTCCTCGGTTTCCATTATCGCCGAAAACCGGGGACGACCATCTCTAAGGTCGACCTAAATGTTGAGATTTGGGCGTCCCCGACCGTATTATCGAAACGAAAGATGGACGCCCATCTTGTTTCGATAATACGAGTTTCCCCGCCCCTTTGCCGGGACGTCCTTAGAGATGGGTGCCCTTAGAGATGGGCGTCCCCGTTCGATTATGCCCCTCCACGTCTTTTCCTCAAAAAAATGTTTTATAGATCTCAACAGTCTCAGAGTAAAAAAACCTTTTTTATTGAGTGCAGAGACTTGTTTGTCAAAAGACAATTGAGAATCAACAAGGATCCCCAAATATCTAAAGGAATTCACTGCTGGAAATGGTAAAAACCCCAGAGAACTGGGGTAACAGTAGGAACCTCATTATTAGCAATGATCCAGCAAGTGCAAATTTTGTTAATACTCAAAACTAATTGATGTTCTTCTAGCCATTTGAAAACTACTGATAAACAATTTTGAATATTTCTTAGATCAGGATTCATGAGAGTCAGTTTTGCCACTATTAATATGTCATCGCATAACAATAAACTTTGACACCAAATTCTTGTATAATGGTAAATAAAGGGGCAATAAAGATGTTAAAATTGGTGATAATGAGGAGCCTTGTGGGACTCCACAAGTTAAATGAAATAACTTAGAATACGATTGCTCTGTCAACACAATAAGTGCTGTAAAAACTAAGCAAACCAATCTAATGCTATTGAAGAAATCCCAACTACCTGCAACCTTTGTATCAATAAACCACGATCAACAAGATCAAATGCAGAGGATAGATGTAACAAAATTGCCAATGCAATATATCCCTGATCCAAACAGCTAACTATTGTTTCTGTGCTATATGCCTTCCTAAACCCTGCTTGTCTAGGGTGTAAAACATTAGTATTTTCCAAAAATGCAAGTAATTGCTTAAGAACCACCAGATTCTCCACCAAGTCCTTGCCCCTGACACACAGGGCTGCTGAGAGACAGAGCTGGGCCCGGGGCAAGGCCGTCAGCCCCCCCCCCCCCCCCAGGATCATCCCCACTGAGCCTCCCCAGGATCGCCACCGCCCCCCCCCCCCCGATCGCTGCTGCTGCCCGCCTGTTGCAACTGTTAAGTACCTTGGCTGGCGGGGATCCCAAGGCCCCGCAGCAGAAGAGATTGTCCTCCAGCACTGCTGCTCTTTGTTCTGCCGCGTGGCCTCCCCTGTGGCTGCTTTTCCCCTCAGGCTGTCTGCTCTCTCTCTCCCTTCCATCCACCATCTGCCCTCTGTCTTCCTCTGCCCCTTCCAACCACTATCTGCCCTCTCTCTCCCTTCCATCTAGCATCTGCTATTTCTGCCCCTTTCTTCCACCATCTGCCCCTGTCTGCCTCTCTCTCTCCCCCTTCCAACCACTGTCTGCTCTCTCTCTCCCTTCCATCCAGAGTTTACCCCCTCTCTCTGCCCCTTCCATCCACCATTGCCCTCCTCCTCCTCCTCTCCCTTCCATCCAGGGTCTGCCCTCCCTCTCTTTCCCTTCCATCCAGGATCTGTCCCCTCTCTTTCTCTCTCTCTCTCTCTCTCTCTCTGCCCCCTCTTTTCAGCCCCCAGTTCCAGCCCCATTATCACATCAGTCCCCAGTTTCAGGCCCTAGCCCCAGCCCTATTCGCCCACCACCAGTCCCGAGATTCATCCCCAGCTACTTTCTCCCTGTCCCCTTTTCAGCCCCTAGTTCCAGTACTAGCCCCCTTATCCCACCTACCCTCCTTTTCAGCCCCAGTTCCAGTCCCCTTCATCCACCTGTCTTGCATTATGACCCCCCTTTTCAGCCACAGACCCATTCTCTCATCTTCCCCCCTTTTCAGCCCCAGACCCATTCTCCCACCTGCCCCAGGCATGGCCCCATTCTTCTTCCTGCCCCTACTCAGACCCCAGTTCCTGCTCCAGCCCCCTTCTCCCATCCAAGCCCCTCACACCATCCCCTCCTGCCTACCCTCAGCTCCATCGACAGCCCCCTTCTGTCTGCCACCCGGCCCACTGCATTTTTTAAAAATCTCTGAATCGGCAGCACAGTGCCAGTGTGCAGCGCCTCGTGTCTGGGTGAAAGAAGCAGATTGACTCCTGGAGCCTACCCTCAATGTGTCCCGACCTCCTCTGATGTAACTTCCTATTTCCGCAAGGGTGAGACACAGTGAGGGAAGGCCCCAGGAGGCAATCTGCTTCTTTCATCCAAACGCGAGGCACTGCATGCTAGCGCTGCACTGCCGATTCAGAGGTTTTTTTTAAAATGCAGGGGTGGACCGCCCACACCACTGGTATGCCACTGGTAGCAGGAGAGGAAGAGAGATCCCTGCGACATGCCTTCCTTGGATGCCTAGGCCTGGGGAATTTTGTCCCCTCTCTCGGCAGCACTGCCGACACAAAGCCCTCCTGTGTACCCAAACCCACCATCCCCTACCCCCCAGCCACCCTGAAAGCTCACCCAGGAGTCATCTTTGCTTGTGTAGTAGAACACTCCCACCATGTCTGGCTTCTAGTGTCAGAATGGTGCTGATGACACCAAGAGGTAGTCTCATGGTACTACTGCTAAGGGTCATTGGTGCCATTTTGACACCTAGAGTCAGATGGGGCAGGAATAGAGAGGACCGTTCCCACCCCTTTCCACTACATCACCATGGATGACCCCTGGTGAGTCCCAAGGGTGGCTGGAGGGTCCAGGGAGATGGGAGGGAGGGTGGGATCGGGAAGGACTTTGTGGGTGAATCAGGGGATGTGCAGGAGGGGAAATCGGGGGTGATCTGATCAGGGGTGAGGAGAGGGGGGTCCAAGATCAGAAGTAATCTCAACACAGGATTGGGCGTGATCTGATTGGGGTAGGGGATATCAGATCGGGGAGTAGGGTTGATTGGGAGAGTTAGTGGTCCTGTTTGTATGGCCATTCCCATGCTAGAGGTCTGCCAATAGTCTGGCCGCACTTACCAACATCTCAGGTGGGCAGCGGCACTATTTGAAGTCATTTTCATTTCATTTTTCATTTATTTATTTTTATATCCCGCATTATCCCAAAGCATGTTTGGTTCAGTGTTGCTAACATAGAACAGGAATAAATAATGGCTTACATATAACCAAGTAAAATAGAACGGTGTGTGTAATATACATTATAACATTAGGCTAACATTTCGCAAGTACCATCCTAGAAAAACATAACAGTCTAAACCATGTAACATTGTGCGTACTTGTAACGTTATTCAACATTTAACAGACAGTGATTTGAGTAACAGTTGAAAAACTTTAAAGGGGGGTGGAAATGGAGGGAATAAGAGAGACATTCTGTGAAACTAGGTTGAGGTTTAACATGTATGATCCTGGTAAGAGGATCAGTGCGTGGAAGGGACTGGCCTTACTCAAAAGCAGTATGGGAATCTGTTTCTGGTAGGGTGGGAAGGAGGTTGTGAATGTCAGTATTATTATCCTGAGTTAATGATGAAATTGTCTGAACAGATATGCTTTTAGCATTTTCCAAAAGTATAGGCAGTCGGTGATATTTCTGACATTAGGCAGTAGGGTGTTCTGGATCTTGGATGAGAAATACAAAAAACAGGAGTATATAGATTTGTACCGTATTCCTTTGTGGTGGGGGTGGTGGAGAGTCAAAAGGTTGCGAGTACCTACTGTGGCATTCCTCAGGGGAAGATCAATTAGTGTTGTAAGGTCATGACAGCTAGTGCACAGTACTGACCCCACATGCTAGCTGTCGCAGCTGGCTTAAATGCTTTTATGCACCCTACAAGTCCCCGGGAGTGGGACTGAATCCCAGTGTTGATCTCAGGGTTTATCTCACCCTTGTCCCATCTTAGTCCCACCTAAAACATGCACCTTTGTCATATTCACATATTGACAATTTAGACATTTAAATCCTGGCTTCCTAAAATCGGATTTTGAATGTTTTTGTTTTTTTTTACCATACATAGACATTTTTGTGCCAGGATTTAAATGTTTTAAATCATAATTAGAGCTTCTAAATAAGAGCTAAAGTCTAATAAATTCTTCCCAGGGAGGCATTCCAGTTCAGACTTTTTGTGCCAATACACGTGACAGTATCTGGGACATTGTGAGGTGCTGCCCAGGGATACCTCAAGATCCACCTCAGAAATAGTACATGGAGAAAATACTATAAGTAACTGCAATCCCCTCCCTCCGTCAGACATGACAGAAATCTCCATTTGATATTGCAGACAAAGCATACACCTCGTTTTCTGCTGTAGTGTGAATTGTGTTTGCTCCGTGTGTGCAACATGTCCACAGTCCCATAAGGAAAGAAAGACCTTACTTTTGTGAAATCGTCCAGTGCTGTGACAGTTTTTAAAAAAAATTTTATTTCCATTTTGCTCACACCTTTTTCAGCAGTAGCTCAAGGTGAGTTACATTCAGGTACACTGCATATTTCTCTGTCCCAGGAGGGCTCACAATCTAAGTTTGTACCTGAGGCAATGGAGGGTTAAGTGACTTGCCCAAGATCACAAAGAGCAGCAGTGGGATTTGAACCGGCCACCTCTGGATTGCAAGACCGGTGCTCTAGGTTATACTGAGAACAGAAAAAGCGAGATAGCTACAAAGAATGAAAGAGTGATTTTTAAGCTGCAAAGTGCCTTATGCATACAAAGATGCAGAAACACACAGAGCCTGCAACACTCACCTACAGCAAAAGACACACAAGTTTGTCATTGAGCTGTGGTATGGAACAAGTTGTCACATTACATAATGTGTGTCACTTTTGCAAATATGAACTTTCTGCTTTGTTCATGTGGAAGGCTTGAATTCCTCCAAGTTGGAAAATTTCCTGTTGGCATAAGAGAAGTTGTCAAGCCTCCTACTTCTGGGCTCCACCCCTTTCTGGAATGGTTCCCTGGATTTACTTTACATATATAAATACAAATATATATATATATGTATATCCCTGTTGTCCTTTTGGACAGAACAGCAGCAGAAGGGCAGAGAGAGAGTTTCTTTGTGTATTTTTCTTGGACTACCACAATGAAGAGGGAGATTTGCTCACTGGCATTTGCCCGGGCAGTGTGTGCTGAGTTTGTGGCTATGCTGATATTCGTCTTTATTGGACTGGGCTCTGCCCTCCATTGGAAGGCTTCTGTTCCAGCCATCTTGCAGATCTCACTGGCCTTCGGCCTCGCCATTGCCACCCTGGTCCAGTCACTGGGGCATGTGAGTGGCGCACACATCAATCCAGCTGTGACTGTGGCTTTCCTGATCAGCTCTCACATTTCCATCTTGCGGGCTTTCTTCTACATCATTGCCCAGGTTTTGGGAGCAATAGTTGGCGCAGGCATCCTGTATGCCGTGGCTCCTACAGACGTACGAGGGAAGCTGGCTGTTAACACTGTAAGTACTCAGTCAATGTCCTGAATCACAGTAATTGCAGAGGAAGTGGTTAATCCTAATTGAGATGAATCTGTCAGTTTAACATCTGGCTTATAGAAAACAGTCATTGTGTACAACACAGTATGGTGTAATTCTCTGAGTCTGGGAAAGCTTTAGTGATTTGATCAAGGGCAAGCGAAAATAAATGCAGAAAAGGGGCCTGAACTTGACTTGTAACTTTGCTGCTTTGCAATCTGGGCAATCCTTTTAAAGGTGCAAGATGCCAGATTCACTACTGTAGAGTTTTCCGAATTGTGGGTTATAACCCAAACCACTTGTGGTCACAGCTTGGTGGGCGTTCCATAGTCTGTCAAGGGTAAAGGGTCATACATTTGATATTCTTCCTTTCTGTGGTACAAACAAAGCAGTTTACATTTATTATATGCAGGCACTTTCTCTGTCTCTAGTGGGTTCACACTCTAAGTGTACAGTAACGTAAGCTTATATTATATCACGTTTAGACTACTGTAATATAGTGTATGCAGGTCTTTCAAAACTTAATTTAAAATGATTACAGATGATTCAAAATACAGCAGCTCACATTATCTGTAGAGCTTCAAAATATGACAGGATCACTCCATTGCTATACCAACTGCACTGGCTTCCAATAGAAGCTAGGATAAAATTCAAGGTTCTGATACTGACACATAAAGCTTTTTATTCATCTAGTCCTTCATATCTGTCTAATCTTACTATTCCGTGTACACCGACTTGGACACTCCGGTCATTGACAGATAATAGACTGGTAATTCCACCTCCATCTAAAGCTAGATGGGAATCAATGCGAACATCTGCATTCTTCTTCTTAGCCCCTACACTTTGGAATTGTCTTCCTAAAGAACTTAGGCTTGAAGATTCTTATACTCACTTTCGCAAAACTTTAAAAACACATTTTTTTCGAGATTCATTTGAAAATAATGTTTAAAATAAAAACAAAGGAGAGAGAAGGAAAAAGGAGGGAGAAAGAAAGGAGGAAAAAATAAAAGAGAAAAGAGAAAAAAGAATTTTTTTTTTAGATTTTTAGATTTTATTAAATGTTTTTATGATTATAGCCTGAGAAATTTTATGAATGTTATTAATAGAGTGACTTTTTGCTGTGCTTTCCTATCATAAATGGATTTCAGAGTATGTTTATCTACTGTTTTTTAATGTTATTTTAATGTTATATTATATTGTAAACCATTCTGATTTACTTTTTGTAATAAGGGATGGTGTAGTAAATGAATAAACGATAAACGATAAGTGTTCGTACCTGGGGCAATGGAGGGTTAAGTGCCTTGCCCAAGGTCACAAGGCACTGCAATGGGAATCAAATCCAGTTTCCCAGCACTAATCATTAGTTTACTCCTCCTCTCCAATATGGCATTGTCCTGCACCGCCAGGGGGTTATACACTTTCTGCAGCCATATGAATTGGGCCACAGAAAGACTGGTGAGTGCAGCACTACTGAAGCCGGCTATGGACCAGGGCTTGTCATTAGACTTTGCTATATCTTTTGCTCCCAGGATACGATTAGCATAGTAAGGAAGGTTAAGCAGAAATGGGAGAGGAAATTCAGCTTTTGGTCACATTGTTTAGAGCGGTTTCCCTGCAAGTTAAAAGACATCAGAAAGTGGATGCTGGTAGAAGTGCCCTACAGCAGTGTTTCCCAAGTCCAGTCCTGAAGTACTCCTTGCCAGTCAGATTTTCAGGATATCCACAATGAACATGCATGAAAGAGATTTGCATAAAATGGAGGCACTGTATGCAAATCAAGTTCATGCATATTAATTGTGGATATCATAAAAACATGACTGGCAAGGGGTACTCCAGGACTGGACTTGTAGCTGGTCCTTGACTTTCAAAAATGCTAGTTATGAAGTGGGCCCAACTTGTCAACCAACAAGTTCTCTACATTTTATTTTTCAGCTCAGTAACAATACAACCAGTGGGCAAGGGGTCACTGTGGAATTGCTGCTCACCTTCCAGCTGGTCCTCTGTATCTTTGCTTCAACTGATGGCCGTCGAAATGACAGCATTGGATCCCCTTCCTTATCCATTGGCCTGTCTGTGGCAGTGGGGCATCTTCTAGGGGTGAGTGTTATATTTCACTCACATGGATAAAAAGAGAGGTTTGCTTATCCAAATTTGAATTGGACACAAAATGTAACTCCTTCAAACCCGTGCTCTTCCAATGGGAGGCTTGGTAGGGAATGGTGCAAGACAGAGCATGGGCTGTTGGGGAGATCACAACTCCTGCAGTCTCAGCTTCTGTCAGCAGGAGTGCTGTGGGGAATGGTGCAGGGGCACCAGCTATGGGGAAGCTCCCAGTTCCTACTCCTAGCCTTTCCCAGCAGGAGATATTGTAGGGAATGGTGTGGGGGAGCTGACTATGGGAAAATTCACAGCTGCTACAATCCTAGCCTCTCCCAGTAGGTGGACACTGCTTGGACAAGGAGATTAAACTGACGAAACCGAACTGAGTGGCGACAAGATTTTAATTACTTTATTAGAGGAGGGGTTTGCCACCATGGTTCTTGGAATCCTCAGAAAGACCTGATTTTCACAATAAAAAAATATGCAAATTGTTCATGATTATTTACTATGAATAACCTGAAAACTAGCATGGGGCATGGGGCCTGAGGAACAAGCTTGGGAGGTTTTAGAAAATAAAATAGCGAGGTACTAATATATTTTTTCAACCTTGTTCCCTAGATTTATTTCACTGGCTGTTCCATGAATCCCGCTCGATCTTTTGGCCCTTCAGTGATAATAAGAGACTTTAAAGATCACTGGGTAAGATCCTAAGAGCCTCTCACAGGCAGCTGAGTACTTGAGTATAGGCACTGTCAGGGCAGGCAGTTACACAAAGGTTTTGGGGGAAGGTATTCCGTTACAGTATTTGGGAAGGGGTTGCTTCTCTCCCTGAATGATCCTCTCCTTGCTCCTTTCCAAGCTCTCATAATCCATTCTCTCTCTTGTGCACTGTCCTCTCCTTATCTTCTCACCTTGTACCTTGCCTGATCCTCTCTTTTGCAACCCTAACCTGCGCTATTCTCTGTTTTTCAACCATATCTCTATCATCCCTCTCTCACCTCATAACCTATGCAGTCTTCTCCCTTCACTCCAGCTGGCAGAATAAGAGTGACACTTCATGCCACATCTGCCTCTTCTGCCAGCCTGCTTCATGCTGCACTTTGAGAGCATGGCATTGAAATGTCTTAGGAGAGTATGACTCCCCACATGTTGCACCTAAAAGCATGAACAATGGAGAAAACAGTGAGGTGAATCCAGGGAGGATAACAAATAAGTATTTATTGAGAATGACTAAAATACAACCCAGGGGTCTTGATGAATCTCTGATGTTAAATCTGTAGTATTTTAACAACAGGAAACTGTGAAACAAGGTCCTGGCTGTAAAGTCCTTTGATTATCCTCTATTTCGCAAGAGCGCTGGATAGCATTAGAGAAGACAGATGTGACAAAGAATGCTGCTTTCCTCCTGCTAACCAGAGGGAGGGGGAGAGGAACTCATGGGAAGGAGAGGGCATAGGCTCAAAACTGGGAAACAGTTCTCCCCAATGCACCTCCATGATTCTGGGTCTGGGCACCATTTAACTCAACTGAGTCGTAATAGGCTATTTTGGTTCTGTTTTTCTTAAATACCACTGTTGCCTTTTCTAGTGCTTCCTAAGTACTCTATACCATCTAGAACAGGATGGGCTAGTTCTAGTTTTGCCCCTTTTTAAGCCTAGGCTTGTAATTCTGATTTCAGTAAGAAAAACTGAACTAGATCTCCAAGTATGTATTGGACATAGAAAGATATGAAGCCATCCAATAATCCTATATAGAGATATTAATGCACAGTGACTTTTATTTCTGTGTATTTAAGTGAACTAACATGATAACCACATGCCTAGATTACAGAAGAAAGTTAGACAAATTGTTAAACCATATGTTGAAGCACTGGCTAGGGCGGTCTACTGTCCTGAATTTGGAGAAACAGTCCCTTGTTTCATTTTCAAAGCAGGGGATTCTTTAATTCTGCACATCTGTCAAAAATCACCATTAGTCCAAAGCATTTTAGTAGGGGTTCATGACAAATCTCACCATTGCCACGGTACATCTTAAAATGAGCATCAGAGAGGACCATTTGAAAGTTGGCTGCTCCCTCTCTCTGGAAGACTAAGAGTGGGCATCCACTAGTGGCCAATCATGTGGCAAATGAAAATGTTTGCAAAAAAATGGGCTTGCAAGGTTAGTTCCTGTAAAACAATCCCACCACGAACCCTTCAGATCTTGGCAAGTCAATTAACCTTCTATTGCCTCAGGTACAAACTTAGGGGTCATTTTACTAAGCTGTGGTAAGCACTCATGCGTGCTTACTGCAGCTTAAAATGCCTTACCATGGGGCTACAAAATAGATTTTATTTTTTAGCACTGGGGTGGGTTTGGGGCGGAGAGTAGGCTTGTTGTATGCTAATCGGTTAGTGCAGCTACATCGTTGCACGTTAACCAATTAGCATATGGTTAGCGTATCAGCTCATTCAACCTACAAAATAGGTGACGGTAGAGGCTCATGTGCTAATGGCCACATGCTAAAGGGAAGATTAACACATGGCCGTTCATTCAAAAAATAGAAATATCGGCTATTTTACCCATGTGGAAAAAATGGCCTTAGCATGCGGGAATGACCCCTGTAAGCACATGCTAAGGCCAGTTTTTACTGTAGTTTGGTAAAAGGGACCCTTAGATTGTAATCTGATGGGTGATAGAAAACTAGCTCCTCTACCTGAATGTAACTCACCCTGAGCTACAACTGAAAAAAAGGTGTGAGCTAAATCCAAAACTGAAAGAGATCTGGATAAGTAATTTGACACATGTCTGTAATCAAAGAGGGAGAGAAAGGAGCGGTCCATGGAAGAAGGTCCATGCTTGCCCAGCACAACCTGGAGATCAGATCAACAATCTAGCTCTAATTCTCAAACCCCCTGTCCCAGTGAGCCCCGATCTCCATAATCGTGCTTCTCTTTAGGAGATGAGAACTACAAGGACAGAATGCATAGGATAGATGTTAAGATGAAAGGGGGAACAATTAAGGAGTTGTCAGCCATATGATCTCCAGTAAGGTGTCAATCTTATCTTGCAAAAAGAAATAAATAGATAAAATGTTTAAAAAGCATCCGGTGTCCAATATAGTTCAGTAGAGCATAAACTATATTTGTTATTCTCACCACAAGTTTCAGAATGTACCTTAAGAGGTGCTTTGTGTCTAGTGGAAGTAGGCTTTTACAAACAAGTATGAAGGTGCATGTGCTACAACAGAGTAGAGGGGCAACACACACAGAAAGAGAAATCTGTTAATAGAATTATTAATTGGTTTTGTGTCTCCAGAGCTAGCTGACACAGGAAATAAAACACAAAGAAGGGTTTGCATCCTATATATACACACGTTTTTCTTAGGGAAACTAGAACTTAAATCTATGCTTACAAAAGGATAAAACCAGGATAAGCTCAGTCTGCCCTGACAAATGGGTCTAGTTGTTAGCTCTAGTGAGAAAGGTCGGAGAGAGAGGAATAGGAGGCATCTGGGGTACAGGAAATAAGGAATGCATTGTTTCTCTCTGCAGGTCTTCTGGGTAGGGCCTTTGGTTGGTGCCATCCTGGCCTCTCTGTTCTACAACTATGTGCTTTTCCCGTACCAGTGGAGTCTGAAGGAAAGGCTGGCTATTCTGAAAGGAACTTACGAACCTGAGGAGGAGATGTGGGAACGCAAGTCAGAAAACAAACAATCTGTCGAGCTCTATTCTGCCCAAGCACTGCCCAAAAATGCAGAGAAATTAGAGAAATTTTAAGTCTACAGCATGAACTGCAACATAAATGTCTTTATTTCAGCTTCTGTGGTTTGAACAACCTGGAAGCAAAGACGTAAGTGTAAGTTGCAGAAGGACACTTTGTGTTTCTTCTTTTCTTGAAGGACAACACTATTAGAAGCATGCCCCTGGTAAAAGCCCTGTGATGAGCTCTCTGTGGACAAGTGCAGTTCTATGGGCTCTTGGCCATGCTAGGCTGGGCATTGTTGGATTGTAGTGTATCCGACTAAATTTCTTCTCTCACTGAGTCTGTTATAATTTTGTCTGCAGACAAATGCAATACCTCCCTCTAGAAAAGCTTGTCATGAAATTCAGTATGTCCCTTTCAGAAACACACAAGCAACAAGTTGTATTGAAAATGTTACTGAAAAATGAAAAAAATGAATTATATTATCTTGTGTACTTTGTTGCCAAAGTTTTCTTGCTGCCAAGTAGGTTGGGGGGGGGGGGGGGGAGGAGGTGGAGAGAGAGGGAGACCATGGGCATGACCTGTAAATAAACCCAGTCATGTTATGATTCAGTGCTTTCCCCTTCAACCAATCTGGTGACCTAAGGACAGGCATATGGTACAACTGATTACTCAGATTCAGCATATGCACACCAGGAAGGCAAACCATGCTTTTCATTCAGTGGTTCTTAGCCTTGTTCTTGGAACCTGCCTAGCCAAACTGGTTTTCAAGATAGCCATAATAAATATTCATACGATGGATTTGCATGCATGCATATTCATTGTGAAATTCCTGCAAACCAAAAAAAACTGGCCATTCGATAACCACTACTTTAGATGCATCTCAGCCCGTGGACAGATATTAGCACCATCCGAGATGTCACAGGGCCACCACTTTGCATCACCCTTATGCCATTAGAAGGATCGAGTCCGAAGTTCTTTTCTCAAATGGTTCCTCTTAATGTTGCTGCCAAGAGACTTTCCTGTGGTTAGGAAGCAGCTGTTTGTTTGCTACTTCAAATTCCAGGATATCCTTGTTCCTTCACTGATCCGCTTCAGGCAGCTAAGTTCTTGCATGTAGTAGACGCTTTTCTAGTTTAAGTGCCTCCGGTGCTTTGCATGCCATGCTGTAATACATTGACCATTGATTGAATGCTGTTGAAGACAGGCTGGCAACAAAAAGTTGAAGAACCTTTCCCTTAAATAACTCCGTCAATGAAGAATGTATTATTGTTCTTTTTAAGTGCGTTGGATAGTTCATTTTTTTATGTGAAACAACATTGTGCTCTATTGATTTTTTTTTATATAGTTTTGTCCCCCAAGGTCCACCTGTACAAGTTTAAAGTGTGTGTGTATTTGGTATTTAATGCTACTGTATTGTATTTATGATTCTGTATCACGTGGCTCAGCACTTTGATGTGTGCTGTTTTTGCCATTACAGAGAAAAATAAAATTGGAGAAAAAAAGTGAATTAGATTGGTTGTGACAACGTTTATTGAACCAGTGTAAGAATTATTAGAGACAATGTAGTACATGAGCTTTCCAGACAATATCAGTCTCTTTTTCAGATGTCTCTGCTGTACTGACATTGAGTAAAATTGTGCTTGAAGGCATTCTTCTCTCAGATTTCTTTCTGAGGAGAGGAGAGTTAAGAGGTAAAATAAGTGAAAAGTAATGTGTAAATCATTGAAACATGTATCCCCCCCCCCCCATGAGTTTTCAGTGGGACATTGCCAGCCATGATCTGCTGAAAATTCATGGTTAGCAGCTAGCAGATAGCCAGTTATATCACGAGATATAACCAGCTATCTGCCAATTTTCAGCTCGTTGCTGGCTACATTTGGTGGCCGTATTTGGCTGTGTGAATACCAGGCCTAACTGGGGGTGGTTCAAACGTAACCAGCCAGTGCTGAATATCAGCTTGGCTGGTTTAAGTTTGAGCCTGCCAAAAATAAAACGAATATTCAATGCTGGTCACCTCAGTGCCGACCACAAGAGTTAGCCGGGCTACCTCCCGCAGTCTAAATATTGGGCACCTAGTGTTAAAATGATAGTGGGCTAGGACTCCAGACTATCCAACTCTGCCCCCTCCCTTTCTTTGCCAGTACAGTGGATCCCACTTCACCTCCTGTTTATCCTGTACTAGCCTTTACCAAAGATCTTTTGTGATTATCCTTCGCCCCACCAGAGGTTATCCTATGCCCATATCACCACCCCTTCTCTGAAGCAATGTTTTATTCCAGAGTCTATCCCCTTTCCAGCGTATTATCATTTTGGGTGCTACTAAACCATTACATCATTAAAGAATAAATAGGCACCATTATGACAACCTTCACCAAAATGATATCATTACATCACCTTTAATTTTACTTGTCCAAGTCAGTGACCAATATATGGCTCATCAAAGTGAACAAGGTTTAAAAATATTTAGCTGTACTAGCAAAAGAATTTCAAAGACATGGGTGCCCTAATGATGCTAATTTTACTCTACCAGGAGTGATGTAACTTGTCTAGCATAGTGTTCTTTTACTTATTCAGCTCAGTTTATAATAGAATAACTTTTCGGGATTTGATTCTATTATTCCCTAATTATTTTTGGATGGTGAAAACATGATCCCCTCACCGTTCCCTCCCAGAGTCCCACAAGCATTCCTCACAACCCCAAACAGCTGTTCCTCCACCATGGCCTCACCTCAACTGTGACAGCAGGATTTCCCACCCCTCCTTCCTGCTGGCTTGACGTCTGCCGCTGCTCTAACTACAACACTAGTGGCACATACTGCTATTATCAGAGCGATACTGGAAGCCAATCTAGGCAATGGAAAATGGAATTCTTCTGCCCACGTAGCTGGAGCCACTGGCAAGAATGTTTTAAAGTCTTAAGGGTACAGATGGAGATAAGAGGGGAGCAATGGAAGTGTTATATTTTGCTGATTGGAGCAGGTAAGGGGGTGGGTCATGAGGGAGTTGATGGCCTCCTCCGTTAATATTTTTAAGCTGCCTGGAAAGGAGGGGAATTGCATGGGCTGAAAGCACCAAGATTACTATTTTATTGAGCAGTGGGATTTGACTTAGCCAGTTAGTGCTCATTTTTGAAAAGTGCACACTGTGTGGCATATTTGTGCGGTGCATTTCCCCTCCTTCATTTGCAAACTTAGCCATTTCTGGGTGAGGTATGCAATGGGAATAAAAATACTAAAGTGTGACTTGACAAGGCTGTCCGGGGTCTGTGTGGGTGGATACAAGGGGGGGGGGGGGGTGCTGTATGAGAGGTATGTGTGAGTGATATTCAGTGTATATTTGTGTCTAATTTGAGTGTACAGGTGTGGTTGTGTGAGGGGGTGTGGTCCCTTGCGGTATATTAAACAAATAAATGATGATGATGTTTGAGAGAGAAAGGTATGGGGATGAGAAGTTCATTAGTGTGTGAGAAAGGCAGGAGTGGGGTTAGGAGTATGTGTGTACGGGATGGGGCGAGCGGGTGTGTGAGAGAGCGGTGGAGAAGTGCATGTGTGTGTGAAGTAGAGATGAGGGTATGAGAATGTGAGGAGTGGGTAGTGATGGGCATGTGTGAAGGGAGAAGTAGCACTTGAGGTGGGGAATGTATGTGTATTAGAGGTAGGATTGGGGTGGGAGACTGTGAGTGTGTGTGTGTCTGTGTGAGGAGTGTGGGTGAGGGAAGTGTGTGGGGGATGGGGTGAGGTGTGTATGTTTGGGGTTGTAGGTGGGAGTGGTGTGTGTGTAAAGCAGGGGTTCTCAACCCAGTCCTTGAGACACACCCAGCCAGGCAGGTTTTCAGGATGTCCACAATGAATATGCATGCGACAGATTTGCATTCTCTCCCTCCATTGTATGCAGATTTGTCTCATGCATATTCATTTTGAATATCCTGAAAACCTGACTGGCTGGGTGTGTCCTGAGGACAGGGTTGAGAACCACTGGTGTAAAGGATGGGGGGAGTAGTATATGTGTTGAGAGGGTAGGGAAGTGCGTATGTGTGAGGGGTGGGTGTGGGGGGAGGAATGGGGTGGTGTTCAATGTGTATGAATGTATTGGGGGTGAGGTGAAAATGAGGGTGAGGAGAGGAGCAGGAGGGGGCAAAGCAGGTAAGCGGAAGTAGAGATCCATCCCCTGCCCCTTCCCTCCACCCTTCTACCTCACAACCCTGTCTTCTTTCTCTTGCCCTTCTCTTCTCTTTCATTCTCCTTCTCCTTTCCCTTTCCTCCCATCCCACACCAGTTTTTAACTTCATTTTTTTAATCCTGAATGGCCTCCCTCATTATTTGGGCAGATAAATGATAACGTTGCCTGCAGCCCACCCTCTCCTGGCAGACATTGCTGCTCCTTCCCACTGTGGCAGCTCCTCAGGTCTTCTTCTGCTAATAAGGGTTGAGCCCCCACCAGCAGATTCTGCAGGAGATCTTCCCATCCTTATGGAATGCATAAGTATATTTGTGCATGAAAAACCAACCTAGACAGACGTCTGACCCTCCTCAATAGAAGCTATCCTTTGAGGGAAATGTGCCTAATAGGACTGTAACAGAAACAGAAAGTTAGACATGTGTAGACAAAAATTAAAATGGAAACTTTTAATGCTCAATTATTTTTCATGCAATGCAACACTGGCAAAAGAGAAACAAATCCCTTTAACTTGCTTAAATATGCTCTGAATATACATATTAAAATTTTTCTTTTTTTTCTCTTTTATTTTCTATAGTAAGCAGTCAACTAATACACTGTTACAGACTTCTCCTTCCTGTTTCTTTCTTAGTTTCTCTCTTCCTTTTTGTCATTCCTTTAATCAGTGCTGATACAGTTAGCTCAATGTTTTCTCCCACTTAAGAGTTGATTCCCCTCTTTTCTTTTTTGCCCCCTCTTGTTTATCAATAATGGAACATGTATAACTTGTTTATTGTTCTGCTTCATGTTTATTAAAAAAACAATAAAGTTTTAGAAAAAAATGCTTCCTGTGCAAAATACAAAGGCATATTCTGAAAATTGACACATTCCAATCACTAACCCCCAGATTTTATATATGGCACCAGTGACGTAACCAGACCTTGACATGGGGTGTCCAGAGCACAAGGGGGGGGGGGGCACATTTTGGCCTGCCCCTTCACCGCTCCCCCTGGATCGCCACTGAGGCCTCATATACCTTGGCTGGCGGGGGTCCCCATCCCCTGCCAGCTGAAGCATTTGTCCAGTGCTGGTCTCTGCCACTTTGCCTGCCCTGCTCTTCCCCTCATGTTGCGTGCATGCTCGTTTTATTTCATATTTTGTACTGTCTTCTTGTAGCTTGTTACCCACTTTGAACTTGAATTTGTGCGGGAAAATGTGGGCTATACATGTTATAAATAAATAAATAATCACAGAAAGAACAGCTTACTCACAGCTTGTTCACTATCAAATAAGCAGCAGCATGTATATGTGTGTTTGTGTGTGTGTAGGTCTGGCAGATTTTTCACATGCCTACAAACTTCAAAATGTCATATTATAAACAATATAGAAAAATCAATAGAATTAATGTGAATATAAAATTTTTTAATAGGCAATGGGTTGCCTTAATTTTTATGTTTATATCTGGTAAGTGAACGCTACTTTGCTTTGTGCTTTGGGAACTTAAAGATTGAGGTTTAAAGGAGGAATTGTAGATTAGTGTTAGGCAAAATAAAAATATAAAAAGCAAATTTTAACAACTAATCTCCATAGTTTTAAAAGCTTGGTACAACAGCATTAACAGATAGAATCTAACAGGCACTGCAGGATCTAGTTTAGTCTTCCCACCCACCCACCCCTAGGACAACTCTTCAATTATAGTCAGTTATTGTAATTAGGGTAACAAGCAAGGAGTGCTCTTAGAGTTTTAAATACATTTCATTACCATCTAAGAAGGAAACACTAAATAAATCATACAATATACCACATAAACTAAAAGACACTTTTATACTAGGCTAATATTCTTAATACTGTAGCAAGTTTTAAATTATTGAAAAACTCAAAAACACTAAGATGGAGTCAGCAGTCCAGCAGGGAGAGGGGTGCTATCCAGTCTTTTGCATTCACACATATGATTATCTCCCAGTTGGTGAGATGTCATTGTGCCCGATGCAAAGAGCTCTTAGCTCTTTGAGGACGTGTCCGTTCTCTTGAGGCTAGAGTAGAAGACTTGGTGGAGCTGAGGGAGACAGAGAGGTACATAGAGGAGACCTACAGGGATGTTGTAGAGAAGTCCCACCTCCAGTCTGGTAGCCCTTGTGCTATCTTAGAGGAGGGAGGTCTCCTAGAAGGAGAGCATCACCCTGGTGAAGTAGGAAGTACTCCTGTAGCCAGGACCTGCCCACCAGGGGATGTACTATCCTCTCGTGCCGAGGATATGTCTCCAAGTGCTGCCCAGGAGGGAAAGGTTAGGACAGCCGTTGTAGTTGGTGATTCGATCATTAGGCATATAGATACTGGGTGGCTGGTGGACGTGAGGATCGCCTGGTGACTTGCCTGCTTGGTGCGAAGGTGGCGGACCTCACGCATCACCTAGATAGGATTTTAGATAGTGCTGGGGAGGAGTCGGCTGTCTTGGTACATGTGAGTACCAATGACATAGGAAAATGTGGGAGAGAGGTTCTGGAAGCCAAATTTAGGCTCTTAGGTAGAAAGCTCAAATCCAGATCCTCTAGGGTAGCATTTTCTGAAATGCTACCTGTTCCACACACAGGGCCAAAGATACAGGCAGAGCTCCGGAGTCTCAATGTGTGGATGAGACGATGGTGCAAGGAGGAGGGTTTTAGATTTGTTAGGAACTGGGCAACATTCTGGGGAAGGGGGAGCCTATTCCGAAAGGATGGGCTCCACCTTAACCAGGGTGGGACCAGGCTGCTGGCATCGGCATTTAAAAAGGAGATAGAGCAGCTTTTAAACTAGAAATGGGGGGAAGGCCGACAGTCGCTCAAAAGTGCATGGCTCGGGATAACGTATCTTGCAAGGATACCTCACAAACAGGGAAGATAGGGTTTCTGGATAGTGAGGTTGCACAACAGACCGTGGTAGGCCAGGTGCCCTTAAATACAACTAAAGATCAGACAAAAGATGGCAAATCAATAGTGTCAAGTACTAAGCATCATACAAATAGGAACAACAAACATACTCTGAAATGTCTATATGCAAATGCTAGGAGTCTAAGAAATAAGATGGGAGAGTTGGAATATATTGCACTAAATGAAAAATTGGATATAATAGGCATTACTGAGACCTGGTGGAAGGAGGATAACCAGTGGGACACTGTCATACTGGGGTACATAAGTAAATAAGTAATGCCACACTGGGAAAAGATCAAGGGTCCATCGAGCCCAGCATCCTGTCCACGACAGCGGCCAATCCAGGCCAAGGGCACCTGGCAAGCTTCCCAAACGTACAAACATTCTATACATGTTATTCCTGGAATTGTGGATTTTTCCCAAGTCCATTTAGTAGCGGTTTATGGACTTGTCCTTTAGGAAATCATCTAACCCCTTTTTAAACTCTGCCAAGCTAACCTCCTTCACCACGTTCTCCGGCAACGAATTCCAGAGTTTAATTACACATTGGTTGAAGAAACATTTTCTCCGATTTGTTTTCAATTTACTACACTGTAGTTTCATCGCATGCCCCATAGTCCTAGTATTTTTGGAAAGCATGAACAGACGCTTCACATCCACCTGTTCCACTCCACTCATTATTTTATATACCTCTATCATGTCTCCCCTCAGCCATCTCTTCTCCAAGCTGAAAAGCCCTAGCCTCTTTAGTCTTTCTTCATAGGGAAGTCGTCCCATCCCCGCTATCATTTTAGTCGCCCTTCGCTGCACCTTTTCCAATTCCACTATATCTTTCTTGAGATGCGGCGACCAGAATTGAACACAATACTCAAGGTGCGGTCGAACCATGGAGCAATACAATGGCATTATAACATCCTCACTCCTGTTCTCCATACCTTTCCTAATAATACCCAACATTCTATTTGCTTTCCGAGCCGCAGCAGCACACTGAGCAGAAGGTTTCAGTGTATTATCTACGACGACACCCAGATCCCTTTCTTGGTCCGTAACTCCTAACGTGGAACCTTGCATGATGTAGTGTGAAGGGGAGGATAAGGGTTTTGCACAGATGGAAGTAGAGGAGGGAGAAGGAAGGAGGCTCAAGAGCCGAGGGAGACAGAGCAGAGCCCTACCTTTAATCATTCCTCAGAGAGAGAGAGAGAGAGAGAGAGAGAGAGAGAGAAGGAAAAAGGTAGTGCCCCCTAGAAAATGGAGGTGGGAGAAGGACTACATTTCCCAGCATCCCCGGGGAAAACCCTGGTATAGGGATTATTGGCCCCAGCATTCCCCGGGAGAAGGAACTGACAAGGCAAGGGAGGGGCACCTGGAACATAATCAAGTAAGAGAGGAACAGCAGACCAGGGTAGAGGAGAAGGAGTCCATGGACTGGCAAGCTGCTGGAGAGCAGGAGCAGGAGGCAGGCTCTGAGGAACCTATGGACCTTTCCGCCTGGGCTCATGCCTTGAAAACTAAACTGAAAAACCAGGTGAACTCTTGGTGTCAGAGCTGGGCTGAAAGTGGAAAGGGGAAGGGTCATGCGGGAGGAGGGTCAGTGAAGTACTAGAGTGACCCTGAATGGGGGGGATCTTTTCCTCTTTCCCAAAAGAGTTCAGGCTGTGTTCTTTGAAGAGACATTGTGTGTCTGAACTGAGTGCTAAGGCATTAAGCACTGTGAATTTTGAACTGTTGGGAAAACAAACCTTCTTTTGTGTGGGGGAGGGGAAAGTAAGTTACATTGTTTTATTTTTCCTTTTTGTGGGCTGAGGCCCACAGAACTGTGTGTTTTGGACTTTTTGCAGAAACCCTGTGGGGGTGGACAAGATACAGGGATTCTTTTTGGGGTGTGAAGTTGGGCTACAGAGGAACCTATCTGTGGGGACTGTTAACTGGGCTCCAACTGATTTGTGCAGCCCTTGGAAGGGAACTTGTTTTGTGTTTCTGCGGTACCTGGGCCCTGAGAGGAAAACAGGAGCAATTGTTTTGAAGGGCTGCAGGATTCCTTTTGAAAGTTACTGAACGGTGAATCCCTGACAATAAAGGAGCTTGGTGACTTTTACATTTTTGAAGTTTATTTTCTTTGAGCCCTGCCCTGTGGACTGCAGTGGGCCGGGAGGCTGAGTGGCCAAGGTGGAGGCAAGATCCCGAAGACCCCCCGGCAGAGGGAAGGATCTTCACAGTAGCTATAATTCGGGTTCTTTTTTCCCACATGCATCACCTTGCACTTGCTCACATTAAACGTTATCTGCCATCTAGCTGCCCAGTCTCCCAGTCTTGTAAGGTCTTTCTGTAATTTTTTACAATCCTGTTGCGAGTTAACGACTTTGAATAACTTTGTGTCATCAGCAAATTTAATTACCTCGCTAGTTACTCCCATCTCTAAATCATTTATAAATCTATTAAAAAGCAGCGGTCCTAGCACAGACCCCTGAGGAACCCCACTAACTACCCTTCTTCATTGTGAATACTGCCCATTTAACCCCACTCTCTGTTTCCTATCCTTCAACCAGTTTTTAATCCACAATAGGACTTTTCCTCCTATCCCAAGACCCTCCAATTTCCTCTGTAACCTTTCATGAGGTACCTTGTCAAACGCCTTTTGAAAATCCAGATACACAATATCAACCGGCTCCCCTTTGTCCACATGTTTGTTTACTCCTTCAAAGAACTGAAGTAAATTAGTCAGGCCTGACCAATTTGCTTCAATTAAACTCTGGAATTCATTGCCGTGGTGAAGGCGGTAGCTTGTCAGAGTTTAAAAAGGGGTTAGATGGTTTCCTAAAGGACAAGTCCATAAACCGCTACTAAATGAACTTAGGAAAAATCCACAATTCCAGGAATAACATGTATAGAATGTTTGTACATTTGGGAAACTTGCCAGGTGCCCTTGGCCTGGATTGGGTGCTGTCGTGGACAGGATGCTGGGCTCGATGGACCTTTGGTCTTTTCCCAGTGTAGCATTACTTATGTACTTATGAAGAGATGTACCCAAGGTGGTGTACAGCAGGGTATAGCTTGACATAAAACTTGCAATGTTGTGAACTACTGTGATGCTGTTCACAAAATTGCAAGTTTTATGTCAAGCTATATCCTGTGGGGGTGTAGCCAGAAATTCGTTTTTGGGGTACTCAAAAGTGGACTGAAGAGTCCTGATATTTTCTCTCTCCCTTCCCCCTGCTCTGGCCTTCTGCTGCAATAAAATATTACATTTAAATGAGCGTGTGAAAGAGAGCCATCATTAGTGGTTGAAGTGTGCCTGCTGAATTAAGTGCTGCTGCAGGCATGACTTGGGCAGCAGACATCTTCGACTGGCAGGGCTTAGAATTCCTACCAGCTGTGAAAGTAGAGGGATTCCGAGTCGAAGGCCCCCGAGGCTTCCTCCCCCCCATGGCTACACCACTGGTAGTGAAATGATCAAACATAACCACAAATTCAATGAATAAGATAAATTAGGAGTGGCAAATTGCATCCTAGAAATAGGAGTAGCATGATATAGAGGAGTATTTTAGAAAGGACGTCCAGCTCAGAATGTGGACATCCTAGTTAGTACAGCACACATGGATATCCATCTCACGTGTAATTTAGAAAAGGATACAGCCTTGCATGAACATGCATTTTAAAAACTGAAAGGTCCAAATTATGAACAGGCAAAACAAGGGACTTGGATGTCTGTGTGGCAGTAGAGAAGCATCCGTATTATAAAATGACTACCCAGATGTCCATGTGGAAGAATAGCCTAGTGGTTAAAGCAGCTAGCTGCAAGCCAGAACAGAGATCCAGAGCTTGCCAGTTCAAGTTCCACTGCAGCTGCAGAATGCTTGGATGCACATTGAATCCCTCATGTGAGAAGTAAAAGAACTAAGAGAGGAGATGGGAAGATTAAGAAACATCTGTGACAACCAGAAATTTATCACAGAGATGCATGTTGAAACATTGGGGACTTTCAGCAAAGAGAGAGAAATCTTGAGCAGAGAGAACACAGCTGGACACAGGCCACTAGATCCTGCAAGATCAACCCTCCAACTCCATCTTCTGTTGAACTGAAGACTCAGTTTGGAGCCCTAGAGGCAGAAGATCTAGAAACATCTCAAACAGGAGAAAACAATAATAAAAAATCCCAACACCGCTGGACAAGTGACCAATAAGAAGCAACAGGTAGTGTTAGTGGTGTCAGGATTTGTGATGTCATGGAACAATTGCCTAGACTCATCAAGTCTACTGACCACTCTCCTATGCTGTTCATCTATTTGGGCACAAATGATACTGCTAAGTATCCTACTGAACATATCAACAAGACTTCATGGCTTTAGGTTAGAGGTGAAGCACCTAGGTACACAGGCGGTGTTCTCATCTATCCTGTCTGTTGAAGGTAAAGGCCAAATGAGAGAAGCTCGCATCCTGAAGCTAAATGTGTGGCTGAGTGGATGGTGCCGGTGTGAGCTCTTTGGTTTCCTAGACCATGGGATGATCTTCCAAGAGCTACTGAGTGGTGATGGTGTCTATCTATCAAGGAAGGAACGGAGTGTCTTCAGCAACAGATTAGCTAAAGTACTTGCTGGGGATGGGTAATAAAGGCCCACAAGCCATAAATAACCATCAGGAAGGTAGGACATCGAATGCCCCTATAGAAGCGGAAAAAAAGAGTAACACCTTGAGACCCTTGTATATCAACGCCTGCAGTATGGGAAACAAACTTCTAGATCTAGAGTCTACAATGATTGAAGCAGGTTTGGATTTAGTGGTGATCACTGAGACATGGTTCACGGAGAGCCATGACTGGGATATAGCTATACTTGGCTATAATTTATTCAGGAAAGACAGGGTAGAAAAAAAGGGTGGAGGAGGGGCATATGCTATGAATAATATTAAAGTGACAGAACTGCAGGACACATGGGTACAGAAGAAGCACTGTGTGTCAAACTGGAAAGTGTGTAAGTATTGCCATACTGGGACAGACCGAAGGTCCATCAAGCGCAGCATCCTGTCTCCAACAGTGGCCAATTCAGGTCACAAATACCTGGCAAGATCCCAAAAACGTTCAATACATTTTATGCTGCTTATTCCAGAAATAAGCAGTGGATTTTCCCCAAGTCCATTTTAATAATGGTTTATGGATTTTTCCTTTAGGAAGTTGTCCAAACCTTTTTTAAAACCCGCTAAGCTGCTTTTACTACATTCTCTGGCAACGAATTCCAGAGTTTAATTACACGTTGAGTGAAGCAAAATTTTCTCTAATTCATTTTAAATTTATTGCTTTGTAGCTTTATTGCATGCCCCCTAGTCCTAGTATTTTTAGATAGAGTAAACAAGAGATTGATGTCTATCCATTCCACTCCACTCATTATTTTATAGACCTCAATCATATCTCCCCTTCAACCATCTTTTCTCCAAGCTGAAGAGCCTTAGCCACTGTAGCCTTTCCTCATAGGGAAGTCATCCCATCCCCTTTATCATTTTCGTCACCCTTCTCTGCACCTTTTCTAATTCCACTATATCTTTTTTGAGATGCGGTGACCAGAATTGAACACAATAAAATAAGCATTTGAAATGTATTATTAAGGAGTAAGCACTTGGAATTCTTTTCTTTTTTCAATGAATGTTTTATAGTACTAATGGCTGGCAATAGAGGTAACACATTTAGACCTCTAGTTTGCTCCACCCCAGTTTGCAAATTATAATTACAATGTACCTTATATTTAAATATTCTCATGTGAACTGGAGCTGAACCAATTATTTCACATGTGCCAAACCAGTTACTAAATCACTGTTAGCCTGAACTGGAATCAAACCAGAGCAATCTCAGTTGCAGCTGAACCCAAACTGGAAGTGAACTAAAAAATTTAAAGGTCAGTTTTCAAAGTGCTTTCCAGGCTAGACCTTCAAACATTGAAAAAAATATTCCAAAATATGAGTCCAAAAGCAAACAAGGTGACAGTGGAGCAGAGTGGAGGAGCGGCCTAATGGTTAGTGCAGCAGGCCTTGATTCTGGCAACCTGGGTTTAATTCTCACTGTAGGACCTTGGGCAAGTCACTGAGGGGCCCTTGTACTAAGGCACATAGGTGCCTATGCAGGTCCAACACACGTCAAATTGGAACTACTGCCCGGCTACTGCATGCCCTGGGTGGTAATTCCATTTTTGATGCAAGTCCAAAACACGCGGTAGAATATATTTTCTATTTTCTACTGCATGGTGTTTATATCAGCAGTTTACACATGCTGATGCTTACTGCCTGGTTAGCACATGAGACCTTACCGCTGTCAATGGGTGGTGGTAAGGTTTCAAGCCGAAAATGGACACGCACTGGTTTAAATTTTGCCGCACGCCCATTTTCCGCCACAAAAAAGGCCAGGTGCACTGAAAAATGGTCCTGCGCACATCCAAAACACGCGCCTATACCAGTGCAGGCCACTTTTTGGCGCACCTTAGTAAAAGGGTCCGTAAACCTTCTTTTGCCCCAGGTACAAAAACTTAACCGGTTAGTGCCACTGAAAATGTCCGGTTGGTGCCTAACTCAAAAACAGTTATTTTGGGGGCATTGTGTGGGTGGAGTCAGCACTTCGCCAGTTAAGTGTCGATCTCCAGCACTCAAACGGCCAAGGTAACTGCATAAATAGGACCACATAAAAGTCAGTCCTATCTTTATGTGGCCCAGAAGCACAAAAAACAAGCCAGCAATTTGCTTTTTACACTGGTTCTAGCCACTTTAGTGAGTACGGAGTTCAGTGAGACATGCATAAAAGGGTTCTCTGACCTCTTTTTCTGTCATGGTAGCAGCTAATGAAAACAGAATACAAAGTTATTATAATGAGCTCATTACTATACAAATGTGTTTTCTGAACAATGCACAAAAGCAGCCTCTATCTTTACCTTGGAAAATTTAAGGGGAGGTCTGGAGCTGTCAGTAATGCCTGGCTGGGGCTGTTGAGCCCTGCGGACCATCTCTTGTGCTGGTGCTCAGATTAGGAAGAGGAACGGCTTCTGACATGTGCTATTGATAGTTCAAACAAGAAGTCCCAACTGCTTCTGCTTGAACTGTCCTTAAAAAGCTTTTTTTTAAATTTTGTTAAAAAAAAAGGAAGCTCTGTGATCTGCCAGTTTAAAAAACCTGGTAGTTTGCAACATGCATTAAAATCACAGGACCTCTGGTGCAATTGTGCAGGTTAAAACTATAGGATAGGAGCCATGAAGGACAGGGCTTACATAGAGACTTTGTTTGTTCTGTTAACTGGTATTTTCAGTTTCACCGGCAGCTCTGTTTGTTAAATTGTCATGAGTTAAAAAAAATTGTGCAGCTGACAGCTCCAGCAAACGTTAGTAGGGAAGATTTGCATTGTAATCAACAGCTTGGTGACAGCCCGGAGAGATGTTGTGCAGTTCAACCACAATAGTTTTAGGCAATAAAAACATCAGCGGCATGGCACGCAATTAAGCAATGGCGGGAAATTGCTGTCATGTGTGCACTCTAGCTTCACACTACTGCTCCTGGTGGTGAGGGCAGGGACATCATGGAGCTCCCGAGATCACCGGTTTAAAGAGCAGGAAGACAAGAATCAGCAAAAAAAAAAAAAAAGGCTAACTCTATTGCTTTCATACACGCAGCTTATCTATCGTATGCAACCAACTCATTTGCATGCAACTCGCTTTGAGAATCCCTCTGCATTTCCAAATCAGTAATTTTTACTGAGGTGGCGATACAGAGCGATTCTTTACCAGGACCTTTGTGCAACTGGACCTTTGTCATCTGTTTTGGGAATAGCCCAGGTGAACTGTGCAGAGAGGAATTCTTATTATATATAGTGGAATTAAAAAAGGTATAGAGAAGGGTGACAAAAATGATAAAGGGGATGGGACGACTTCCCTATGAGGAAAGGCTTAAGTGGCTAGGGTTCTTCAGCTTGAAGAAAAGATAGCTGAGGGGAGATATGATAGGGGTCTATAAAATAATGAGTGGCGTGGAACGGGTAACGTGAATCACTTGTTTCCTCTTTCCAAAAATAATGGGACTAGAGGGCATGCATACAATGAAGCTACAAACTAATAAATTTAAAACAAATCAAATAAAATATTTATTCACTTAACGTGTAATTAAACTCTGGAATTCGTTGCCAGAGGATGTAGTAAAAGCAGTTAGCTTAGTGGGGTTTAAAAAAGGTTTGGATAGCTTCCTAAAAGAAAAGTCCATATGCCATTTTTAAAATGGACTTTAGGAAAATTCACTGCTTATTTCTAGGATAAACAAACACAACCACACTTAGTAGTAGAGATTAAGTCCCTTAATCACTTACAGGATGTACTATAGGGAAGTCTCATACAGTCACTTAAGGCAACACACTTGTGTGTAAAACTTTATGCCTGTTTTGGTGACACATTTAATCATAGACAACCCCCTACCATCCAAATCAATTTTTATAAATATTTTTTCTTTCAATTGCTGGTGAATACATAACAATGTATCTAGTTGTGCTGTGATTAAAAGAATCCAGTGGAAGTATTCAGTTTTTCTTATATAAAGTTTTATACTGAATTCAAACACTTATCTGTATATATGTCTCAGAGCGATCCCAGGAATTTTAGTTGTCCCGACAGGGCCTGTTTCGCTCAATCGCTTTGTCAAGGGACAATCCTGGAAAAGCAAACACATAAATATCAGAATTTCAATTATTACTATTCTATTCTTCCTCTGTTTCAAGACTCAAGGCTTATGGTTCAGTCTCTCTGGGGTGCTTATCGCTCATCTGGTCTTGGTAACAAGGCGGCAGTGTTTTTTATGCTCTACCGGAAGTGTTGTGTATTTCCTTTGAACAGCTGATTGCATTTACATATAGCATCCCCAATTAACGTATGCATTTAAACCATCAGGTTCAACCGTCCCTAGATGGAAGATCCAATATGTTTCATGCTGTAGTAGTCTACGATTCCGGTCTTCCCCTCTTGAATGCAGAATAACATGTTTGATGACTTGGCATCTTAGCTATTCTACTGTATGTCCCTTACTGATGCAATGTTGCACCAACGGGGCTCCAATGTTCCGTGCTGTAATTCTTGACCTATGCTCAATCATACGGGCATTAAGGGATCTACTAGATTTCACTATGTATATTTTATCACATGGGCATCTGATCAAATAGACAATATATATAGTTTGACAGGTGGTATGACTGTGCAACTTGTAATTTTTGTCTTTATAGCAGAAAACGTCTGTTTCTATTGTTAAATCACATGTCCTGCAACTCTTTTTATTGCACTTGAAATGGCCACATTGAATTTGTTCTTCATCTTTATGTATAGGTGGTAACATAGCTGGACTATAGGTGGTAACATAGCTGGACTATAGAAATGTTTAATAGTAGTAGTAGTAGACTTAATATTTCTTTGAGATTTCTAGCTCGTGAAAAAGTGGTTCTTACTTGCAATTCCTTAAACAATGGATGTGCCCGCATGACGTCCCAGTGTTGATTTATAATCTTTGCTACTGTTTCACCACCCGGGACAAAGCGCATGACGCATGTCATGGTTTGCTCATCTGCGTCTTTACATTCTCTGGTTTGCAACAGCAAGTCTCTGTTATTATATTTTGCACGTCGGAACGCCCGCTTAAGGACGTGTTTAGGATACCCTCTTTGTTGCAAATCTTTACTAAAGTTGTTCACTTGTACAAAGTCAATATCTGTTTTATATATTCTCCTAAATCGGAGAAACTGGGAGAAAGGTAAACTTTCTTTAAGATGTCTAGGATGACAACTCCTATATTCTAAAAGTGTGTTCTTGTCTGTGGGTTTGGTATATACCCTTGAAGTAAATCCTCTCTCAGTTCTGATAACTTCTAAATCTAAAAAATGGATGAGTTGTTCTGAAGATGTTATAGTGAACTGGATTTTAGGATGACAATAATTCAACCATTCATGAAAATCCCTCAGACTTGAATTGTTGCCTTGCCATAATAGGAAGATGTCGTCAATATATCTACGCCATAGGTGAATGTGGGACTGGAAAGGGGATGTCTGTAACCATTTATTTTCAAACGCGGCCATGAACAAGTTGGCCAATGTGGGAGCGAAAGTCGCTCCCATTGCCACTCCTGAGATCTGTACAAAAAATTGATCTTGGAATTAAAAGAAATTCTTGCATAATGCTAACTTAGTAAGAGTAGCAAAACTTCCGACGGGACTTCATGTGGTCTAGGTCTTCTATCTAAAGTTTCTGCTACCACTTCAAGCATCTCTTCTTGTGGTATCATCGTGTAGAGAGACTTGATGTCCAAAGTTACCATTACGATATCGGTCTCGGGTAATTCAATTTCAGGAATGTGTCTACATATACGGACAATGGCTCCAGAAGAGACCCTAGTGAAGACATAATTGGTCTGCCTGGAGGGTTAACCAAATCCTTGTGCACTTTAGGTAATAAGGCATGTGTCACTGGCACCATAGGGGTTTTGTTGTTTAAATATTGATGTTCTTTTTGTGTTTTCAATAGAAATCAAGCAAAATAAAACATGGAACAGGAAATAAGATGATACCTTTTTTATTGGACATAACTTAATACATTTCTTGATTAGCTTTCGAAGGTTGCCCTTCTTCGTCAGATCGGAAATAAGCAAATGTGTTAGATAGTGCTGGGGAGGAGTCGGCTGTCTTGGTACATGTGGGTACCAATGACATAGGAAAATGTGGGAGAGAGGTTCTGGAAGCCAAATTTAGGCTCTTAGGTAGAAAGCTCAAATCCAGATCCTCTAGGGTAGCATTTTCTGAAATGCTACCTGTTCCACACAGGGGCAAAGATACAGGCAGAGCTCCGGAGTCTCAATGTGTGGATGAGATGATGGTGCAGGGAGGAGGGTTTTAGATTTGTTAGGAACTGGGCAACATTCTGGGGAAGGAGGAGCCTATTCCGAAAGGATGGGCTCCACCTTAACCAGGGTGGGACCAGGCTGCTGGCATCGGCATTTAAAAAGGAGATAGAGCAGCTTTTAAACTAGAAATGGGGGGAAGGCCGACAGTCGCTCAAAAGTGCATGGCTCGGGATAACGTATCTTGCAAGGATACCTCACAAACAGGGAAGATAGGGTTTCTGGATAGTGAGGTTGCACAACAGACCGTGGTAGGCCAGGTGCCCTTAAATACAACTAAAGATCAGACAAAAGATGGCAAATCAATAGTGTCAAGTACTAAGCATCATACAAATAGGAACAACAAACATACTCTGAAATGTCTATATGCAAATGCTAGGAGTCTAAGAAATAAGATGGGAGAGTTGGAATATATTGCACTAAGTGAAAAATTGGATATAATAGGCATTATTGAGACCTGGTGGAAGGAGGATAACCAGTGGGACACTGTCTTACTGGGGTACATAAGTACATAAGTAATACCACACTGGGAAAAGACCAAGGGTCCATCGAGCCCAGCATCCTGTCCACGACAGCGGCTAATCCAGGCCAAGGGCACCTGGCAAGCTTCCCAAACATACAAACATTCTATACATGTTATTCCTGGAATTGTGGATTTTTCCCAAGTCCATTTAGTAGCGATTTATGGACTTGTCCTTTAGGAAATCGTCTAACCCATTTTTAAACTCTGCCAAGCTAACCGCCTTCACCACGTTCTCCGGCAACAAATTCCAGAGTTTAATTACACGTTGGGTGAAGAAACATTTTCTCTGATTTGTTTTCAATTTACTACACTGTAGTTTCATCGCATGCCCCCTAGTCCTAGTATTTTTGGAAAGCTTGAACAGACGCTTCACATCCACCTGTTCCACTCCACTCATTATTTTATATACCTCTATCATGTCTCCCCTCAGCCATCTCTTCTCCAAGCTGAAAAGCCCTAGCCTCCTTAGTCTTTCTTCATAGGGAAGTCGTCCCATCCCCGCTATCATTTTAGTCGCCCTTCGCTGCACCTTTTCCAATTCCACTATATCTTTCTTGAGATGCGGCGACCAGAATTGAACACAATACTCAAGGTGTGGTCGAACCATGGAGCAATACAACGGCATTATATCATCCTCACACCTGTTCTCCATACCTTTCCTAATAATACCCAACATTCTATTTGCTTTCCGAGCCGCAGCAGCACACTGAGCAGAAGGTTTCAGTGTATTATCTACGACGACACCCAGATCCCTTTCTTGGTCCGTAACTCCTAACGTGGAACCTTGCATGATGTAGCTATAATTTGGGTTCTTTTTTCTCACATGCATCAACTTGCACTTGCTCACATTAAACGTCATCTGCCATCTAGCCGCCCAGTCTCCCAGTCTCGTAAGGTCCTTCTGTAATTTTTCACAATCCTGTTGCGAGTTAACGACTTTGAATAACTTTGTGTCATCAGCAAATTTAATTACCTCGCTAGTTACTCCCATCTCTAAATCATTTATAAATCTATTAAAAAGCAGCGGTCCTAGCACAGACCCCTGAGGAACCCCACTAACTACCCTTCTTCATTGTGAATACTGCCCATTTAACCCCACTCTCTGTTTCCTATCCTTCAACCAGTTTTTAATCCACAATAGGACTTTTCCTCCTATCTCAAGACCCTCCAATTTCCTCTGTAGCCTTTCATTTAAATCAGTAAAATATGTATTCTTTGAGGCAAAACAATTGAATACCTTCATAGAGGCTAGGCTGAGAGATTCCTTGCCTCCAGCTCCAATAACTGTAACAACTTCAACTCCATGAGGATTTAAAATACCCGACTGCTATCATCAAGCGTTTAACTTCTAATTAGGAATCGGATTTCTGATTTATTAAGTTTTCCTTAAGTTTAGTATGGGCTCCCCATGCATTGTGGACTAAAGATGAAAGTTTAGTTTTAAAGAATATGCCTATTTTTTTTCTTGTAATTGTAGAAACTATTATAATCATCTTTTCTGTATTCAAGATTTATGCTTGATGTAATAATTAAAAATGTTTAATAAAAAAAAGAAAAAAAAGAAAAATAAAATCATCAGACAACAAAGGTAGAAAAAAAATCATTTTATTTTCATTTTAGGGTTTGGAATATGTCCAGTTTGAGAATTTACATCTGCTGTGTTATTTTGCACTGTACAGAAGGAAATGTATTTCTTTCCGTTCTCCTGGTATTGTGCTGCATGCAGAGTCTGGCTTCTTAAGATTTCAGGTTAATTTTTGCTTGTATTTCAAGAGGGGCTATCTCTGTTTTGCATGTGTGACTGCAAGGCCAAGGGATCTTTTTGTTTGATTCTGAGATTTGATAACACAGTGGGTTCCTTTTACTAAGCCACGCTAGTGGTTGCTGCACAGCAAATGTGACAAAGCCCATTCAATTCCTATGGGCTTTGTCACATTTTTGGCAGGGGAGATCACTAGCGCAGCTTAGTGAAAGGAGCCCATTGTGTTTCAGATTTGGTCAGACTGTTCTCCTAACTTCTGGTCTGTGTGCTAATTTGGTTTGTGTCATTTTGGGTGTACTGGAGTTGTAACAGCTTACTAAGAAACACCTGGGACAACCAGAAATTTGTCCCGGAGACGCAGGTCTAAACATTGAGGACTTCCAGCAAAGGGAGAGAAGACCTTGGGCAGACGGAGCACAGCTGGAAGCAGGTCACCAAGACCCACAAGATCAATCCTCCAACTCCACCTTCTATTCAACTAAAGAATCGGTTCACAGCCCTGGAGGTAGAAGAGCTAGAAACATCTAAAAAACAGGAGGAAACAATGACCAAAAATGCCATCACAGCCAGACAATTGGCCCAGAAAAAGTGAAAGTTAGTGGTGGTTGGAGATTCACTTCTCAGGAGTACCGAAGCACCCATCTGCCAGCCAGATATGTTGTCCAAAGAGGTGTGCTGTCTGCCTGGTGCCAAGATTCACGATATTGTGGAAAGATTGCCTAGACTCATCAAGCCTACGGACCACACTCCTATGCTATTCATCCATGTTGGCACAAATGATACAGCTAAATATCCTACTGAACATATCATATGAGACTTCGTGGCTTTGGGTCAGAGGGTGAAGCATCTAGGTGTGCAGGCGGTGTTCTCATCGATCCTCCCTGTCGAAGGTAAAGGTCAAATGCAAGAAGCTCGCATCTTGGAGATAAATGCGTGGCTGTGTGGTTGGTGCCGACGAGAGTGCTTTGGTTTCGTAGACCATGGGATAATTTTCCAAGAGGTACTGAGCGGTGATGGTGTCCATCTGTCAAGGAAGGGAAGGAGTGTCTTCAGCAACAGGCTGGCTAAAGTACTAAAGAGGGCTTTAAGCCATAATTAACCCCAAGGAAGATAGGACATCTAATTATAGAAGAGAATAAAAAGAGTAAAATATGGAGAGCCTTGTATACCAATGCCCATAGTATGGGAAACAAACTTCTAGATCTTGAGGCTACACGATGGAAGCGGACTTAGATTTAGTGCCAGTCACAGAGACGTGGTTCACGAAGAACCATGACTGGGATGTTGCCATACCTTGCTATAATCTATTCAGGAAGGACAGAGTAGGAAAAAAGGGTGGAGGTGTGGCATTCTATGCTAAGAATGATATCCAAGTGACAGAACTGCAGGACATGTGGGGTATGGAAGAAGCGCTGTGGGTTAAACTGGAAAGAGGGAAAGGAAAATGTATCTATATCGGAGTGAAATACAGACTACCCTCATAGTCGGAGGAAATGGACAGGGACTTAATTGAAGACATCCGCAAGATAGCTAGGAAAGGGGAAGTACTACTGATAGGTGACTTCAATATGCCGGATGTTGATTAGGGTGCGGGGTCATCTAGAAGCAAAGAGATCTTAGATTCCCTACAGAAAGAATTGTTCCAGCAGTGGGTAATGGAATCGACGTGGGATCGAGCTGTTCTGGACCTGGTGCTTAAGAATGGAGAGTATGTTTCTGACGTCAAGGTGGCAGACCATTTGGTATCTAGTGATCATCGTATGGTATGGTTCAATATTAAAAGAGAAGAAAGGGCTCATTCGAGATTGAAGGTCCTGGATTTCAAAGGAACTAACTTTGCCGAGATGGGGGAATTTCTCAAGGAACAGTTAGTGAGATGGGAAGAGCTGAAGGATGTAGAACAGCAATGGACAAGACTGAAAGGAGCTATATTAAAGACAGCTAACCTTTATGTTAGAAAATTACATAAATAAGAGGAAAAGAAGGCCTCTCTGGTACTCGAATGTAGTAGCTGAAAAGATAAGGGTAAGGAGGCTAGCCTTTGCATGTTATAAGACGACTCAGAAAGATGAAGACAGGAGAGAATACCTAAATAAGCGAAGAGAAGCTGGAAAAGCTATCAGGAAAGCGAAGTGGTAAATGGAAGAAAAAATAGCTAATATGGTAAAATTGGGGGATAAGACCTTTTTCAGATATGTAAGTGACAAGAAGAAGTGCCATAATAGCATTGTGAGGCTCAAAGCTGAGGGAGAGAAATATCTGGAAGATGATAAGGATAAAGCTGAACTGCTTACCAATTATTTTAGCTCTGTGTTCACGAATGAAAGACTGGGGGTAGGGCTGCAGAAAATAAAGGCTAAAGGGGATGGATGTATGGTAGACCAAGACCCGTTTACGGAGGACTGTGTCTGTGAGGAGCTTGCCAAACTAAAAGTAGACAGAGCGATGGGGCCTGATGGGATACACCCGAGGGTGCTTAAGGAACTCGGAGAAGTTCTGTTGGCTCTGCTGACGGACATCTTCAATGCTTCCTTAGAAACTGGAGTGGTCCCGGTGGACTGGAGAAATGCGGATGTGGTTCTTTTGCACAAGAGTGGAAGTAAGGAGGAGGTTGGGAATTACAGACCTGTCAGTCTGACCTCGGTGGTGAGTAAGCTAATAGAAATGCTTCTAAAGAGGAGGATTGTGAGATTTCTTGAACTAAATGGAATGTGGGACCCGAGGCAGCATGGCTTCACTAGTGGCAGGTTGTGTCAGATGAATCTGACTGTCTTCTTCGACTGGGTGACCAAACAGTTGGATGTGGGAGGGGCACTTGATGTGGTATACTTGGATTTCAGCAAAGCCTTTGACACGGTTCCGCACAGGCAACTGATAAATAAATTGAGTGCCCTTGGTATGGGAGCTAGAGTAACTGATTGGGTTAAAAATTGGTTGAATGGTAGGAGAGAGAGGGTAGTGGTAAATGGAGCTTACTCTGAAGAAAAGGATGTCGTCAGTGGAGTACCGCAGGGATCGGTCCTAGGGCTGCCTCTTTTTAATGTCTTTGTGAGCAATATTGCGGAAGGACTGTCTAGTAAGGTTTGTCTCTTTGCAGATGATACTAAACTCTGCAACAGGGTGGACACCCTGGAGGGTGTGAATGACATGAGGAAGGACCTAGCGAAGCTGGAGGAATGGACTGATATTTGGCAATTAAGGTTTAATCCCAAAAAATGCAGGGTCATGCACTTGGGTCGCAAAAATTTGAGAGAATGGTACAGTATAGGGGGTGAACTGCTTCAGTGTATGAAGGAAGAGTGGGACTTGGGGGTGATTGTGTCTGATGACCTTAAAGCTTCCAAACAGGTAGAAAAACGACAGTCAAAGCCAGAAGGATGCTTGGGTGCATAAAGAGAGGCATGACCAGCAGGAAAAAAGAGGTGATAGTGCCGTTGTATAAGTCTCTGGTGAGGCCCCATTTGTACTGCATGCAGTTCTGGACACCACACCTAGGGAAAGATATAAACAGGATGGAGTCGGTCCAGAGGGCGGCTACAAAATTAGTAAGCGGTCTTGAATGCAAAAATTATATGGACAGGCTTATGAACCTCAACATGTATACGCTGGAAGAGAGGAGGGAGAGAGGAGACATGATAGAGCCTATTTCAAATGAAGGAGAGCTTTGGAATAAGGGGGCATATGATAAAGTTAAGATGGAATAGGCTTAGGAGTAACCTAAGGAAGTACTATTTCACAGAAAGGGTGGTGGAGGCGTGGAATGGCCTCCTGGTGGAGGTGGTGGAGTCTAGGACTGTTCCAGAATTTAAAAAGGCATGGGATAAGCATGTGGGATCACTTAGGAACAGGAAGAATTAGGGGTTATAGAGGATGGGCAGACTGGATGGGTCATATGGCCTTTATCTGCTGTCATGTTTGTATGTTTCTATGTATAATGAAAAAAAATCACAAGTTATTTTTTGTCTTCTATACTGGTGTAATATTTTCAGTGATGCCTTTTTATATGCTCCATGGCTGGTAAAAGGGTTGTGGCTACTGTGGGTGTGGTTGATGTAGGGGCAGCGTCATAATGACCCCGTCCCTAAGGTTGCCCCGTTTGAGTACCGGTACATTTTTTCCTACAAAAAAAAGCACTGATAAAAAGTAGGTGGCACTGTGGTGACAGGAGCAGATTGGGGGGGGGGGGGGGGGGGTGGAGAAAAGTTAGAAGTGTATTATTGATTTTTGGCACTCATAAATTAGGCTCATAAATGTAGGCAAATTAATGGCAGGCCTAATAACTTTTTATCTCCTATATTAAGATGGATTTTCAGCTGAAACTACAATAGGCTCCTAAAAATAGGGTACAAATTTAGAAGCCTTACTTAGCAGCATAAATTAGGGAACTCAGCTTTTTAAAAAAATATCAGGCCCATTGAGTTGTATACGAATATTAGGGCCCTGTTTACTGACGTGTGTTAGTGTTTTTAGCACACCTATACTTAGCGCGTGTGTTAACCATGTAGGCGCCTATAGGGATATTGTAGGCATGTACATGGTTAATGCGCGTTAAAAACGTTAATGCACCTATAATGCTGCTTAGTAAACAGGGCACTTACCTGCTTATTTTCAAAGGAGAAGGCTGGCCATCTTCTGACACAAATCAAGAGATGGCCGGCCATCTCCTAAACCCAATAATTGAAAGCCGATTTTGGCCAGCTTCAACTGCTTTCTGTCGCGGGGCCGGCCAAAGTTCAAGGGGGCGTGTTGGCACTGTACTGAAGGCGGGAAGGGGGCATGGTTAAGAGATGGATGGCTTCGGCCGATAATGGAAAAAAGAAAGCCAGCCCTGACGAGCATTTGGCCGACTTCACTTGATCCCTTTTTGTTCACAACCAAGCCTCAAAAAGTTGCCCCAACTGACCAGATGATCACTGGAGGGAATTGGGGATCACCTCCCTTACTCCCCCAGTGGTCACTAACCACCTCCCACCCAAAAAAAAAATAAAAAACACTTTTTTGCCAGCCTCTATTGTAACCCGAGGGGGTTAATAAAATAAATAAAATTACCCAAGTTGTCCCAGAGTTCCACTGTGGCCAGCAGCGCAGGTCTTTAGAATTAGCTGAGAGCTGAGCTTCTGTTGGCTTAGCAACAGCTTTGCTGACTGTTACAGGAGGCTCTCTGGCTGGCAGTTGGAAGAGGAAGCTTGGCGCTGGAAGAGAAAGGTTGTGTTTTTCAAGCTCTGTGCATGAGAGTGTAGGTATGGTGTTAAAGTTACTTTGAAAGGTGTTGGGGTAAAAGAGAATAAATGAGAACCAATTCAGGGGTGTTTTGAAAGTGAGTTTGAGCGGGAGATGTCGTTGTGAGTGAAGGGTATGAGAAATAAGGGAGGGTACTTGGGATGAGAGAGAGATAGAGCTGTGAATGATTTAGGGAAAGAGGTGAAAGTGGGGTTTAAGGGAAAAACAGATACAAATCCTGTTTGTAAGCAGAAAGTGGGGTTTATAGTAACTGGATGAGTAACTGAGGGATAGAATGTTGAGGGAGAGACTGAATCTGACAGGTTTGATTGTGAGTTCAGTGCAGAAGCTCCCTCTAGCTCATTTAGAATAGGGACTGCTCAGTGAGAAGTAGGTGGGAAAGATAGAAGCATTCTAATTAATTTTGTTTAAGTTAGCTATCTGGCCCCAGTCTAATGTAATGTCTCTAAAGTCCCTCAATCAGGAATCCTGGAAAAAGGTGAAAGGAAGTCAGGGATTTGTTTCCCATTTGGTTCAATTATTAGCGAGGTTTAGGAAGAAGAGAAGTACTGCTAAAAGAGGAACCAGTGAAGATTCTGGATCAGCAACAAAGGGCCCCCACGCAAGAAAGACAAAATCTAAAACTTGCTTCCAACGGGAATGTGGGACTCAGCTAAGTGATTCTTTTTGCGTAGCATCACAAATTGATAGACACCTGCTGAGAGCAAGTACCTACTGAAAATCAAAGTGGATAGAGGAAAAGGGGAAAGAAGAGAAAGAGATATACTTACCTGAAAATTTGGTCCGAGTTTTGTGACTCCTGGAACAGGGTTAATCTGTAAGACAAGAATAAAACACAAAGAATCAAATTCTTAATACAGATAAGAAAAACTACTAATGAATTCTAGTGCAAGTAAATGATACCGATATCAAAATAATACACAAATATATTGAAAGAAAATACTTATCTGATGGAGAGGGATTGGATGAGGTGTGCAAGGGAATCTGTTAAAACACAAAGGGAGAATTAAGTGGGAACTGTTACAATTTTTAACTGGTCTATATTTATTTAGTATATGCAAAGAAATGTTAACAAAGAAAGAACATTGTGTTATTCTTAATATCTGTTATGGTACCAAAGTCAGTGTCATTATTAAAAGTTTTATAGATTAGAAATCAAATTTTGTGTGACTCCTTTTTATATCCTCAAAGAAAGGAAAAATCCTGAACTTAGTTTAAATTCCTCTCTGGCTTTTAGAAAGCCAGAGACGTGGTTAGTTTGATGTCGCCCTTTCCCCTCACCGGAAAACTGAGTTTCTGGGAGCGCTGCCACGACTACTGAGATCTGGCGAACCAGAGCTTAGTAAGTATTATCCATCCTACTCCGGTGTGAGGGGAAGGTACTGCTACACTATGCCAGCCTGAAATGTCATACCCAGCTCCATCACAGCACTATGCAGGTCCCTGGAGCAGTTTTCAGTGGGTGCAGTGCACTTCAGGCAGGCGGACCCAGGCCCATCCCCCCCTACCTGTTACACTTGTGGTGGTAAATGTGAGCCCTCCAAAAAGAAAACCCAAAAACCCACTGTACCCACATGTAGGTGCCCCCCTTCATCCCTAAGGGCTATGGTAGTGTTGTACAGTTGTGGGCAGTGGGTTTTGGGAGGGGTTTGGGGGGCTCAGCACCCAAGGTAAGGGAGCTATGCACCTGGAATCAATTTGTGAAGTCCACTGCAGTGCCCTCTAGGGTACCCGGTTGGTGTCCTGGCATGTGAGGTGGACCAGTGCACTACAAATGCTGGCTCCTCCCACGACCAAGTGCCTTGGATTTGGCCGGGTTTGAGATGGCTGCCATGAGTTTCCATTATCGGGGAAAACCAATGGCGGCCATCTCTAACGCCGGCGAACTCTAAGGCCGGCCCAAATGTTGAGATTTGGCCAGCCCGAACCGTATTATCGAAACGAAAGATGGCCGGCCATCTTTTTCAATAATACGGTCAGGTATGCCACTTTGCGGGGCCATCCCCAGAGATGGCCGCCCTTAGAGATGACCGGCCCCGTTCGATTATGTCCCTCCAAGTAATCAAAATCATAATGTTTCTTGTGTACAAACAAAACTGGCATTTTAAAAGACTGTCTTAGGGAGCTTTAGCATGGAAATAAAGATGCAGAAGAAGCAGACCAGTCCTGATTATCATAAACAAGTTCAAAACTAGTCATCTATGAAAATCTGGAGACTGAGAAGCTTAACACAGCTGGAGGGAAAATAGGATTTAAAAAATGGGCCCAATATTCAAAGAATTTAGGTTCATATTTTTAAGAGTTATGATCATTTGGTCTCTTAGGGCCTGATATTCAGCCAGCGGCTATCAGCGTTTTCTGACCGCTGCCAGCGTTAAATCTGGAAATTCAGTGCTGGGCTATGTGCAGGTACTGGCAATGAATTTCCATGTTTGCAGAGCCAGCTATACCATACTTGGTTAAGGTGCCCTTTTACTAAGTTGCAGTAAAAAGTGGCCTTCTGTATTTTTTTGCATGTGTTGGGTCATTTTTTACCGTGGCTGGGAAAACAGGCTTTTTTAAAAATTGGGGCAGTAAATGGCTGTGTGCTAAAATGAAAAGTAGCGTGTGGCTATTTACTGCCTGAGCCCTTACCGCCACCCATTGACCTAGCGGTAAGGGCTCACGCGCTATTCACGCGGTAATCATGCAACGCGTTCTAGTGTGACCACGCTGCCAATTACCACCGTGAATACCCCCAATGGTAGAAATTCATTTTCTACCGCGCAAAACAGCATATGCCAACTTCAAAATTACCACCGTGCTACCTGGGCGGTAGTGTCGATTTGGTGTGTGCTACCCATGCTTTAGGGATTGGTATCGCAGCTTAGTAAAAGGGCTCTTAAGTGCTATATTCAACACTGGCTATGGGTTACTGCATAAAGATAGGACTGACTTTTATGTGGTCCTATCTATATCGTTAACCTGGATGGTTAAGTGCTGAATACACACATGGCAAGTCACATGCATTTGGCGTATAACACACACACACACACACACACACACACACACACACATTTGTGCCCCTTTTCATGCTTTTACGCAGAAGTGCCCTCCTCACATGCACTGTGACTCCCAACTCTATGGTTGGCAACTGGCCAACTTTTGTATGGCCAGGCCAGCTGCCGGCAAACCCTTAAAACCAGCCATAGAAAAGCAGTTTTATTTGACTGATCCCGCAGCAGCCCAGCCTAGCAGCCTAGATGACTGACACCACAGCCAGCCAGCCTTGCTTGGTCAGTCAGTTCCTCCCCCAAGCAGATCCAGCATCTTTCCCTCTATTCCATCATTCCCCCTCCCTCAACTGTCCTCTACTTGCATTGGAGTCATTGGCTAGCAGACAGCAGCGAAAGAGATATCCTGCATCCAGCTGACCACAGGTCCTTCTCTCTGCCACATCCCTCCTATGTGGAAACAAGTAGTTGCTTCACATGAGGCAAGAGTGGCAGAGAGAAGGACCCTTGGCCAGTGGAGGCAGTCTCTCTCTCTATTGCTGCCGGCTACCACACCGACTGGCATCACCAGCAAAAGGACTGGGAGAGAATGCTGCCTAGCCTTGGGGTGGGGTGCAACACAGTGCAGTCTGGTGCAGTAGGAATGGAAGAGACAGAGATGTTGACAGGAGAGATAAGGACAGAGGAGCAATGCTGGCAAAGGAGGAGTGAGAGAGAGGGGCACAGAGGGCAATGATGGCAAAGGGGGGAAGAGAGGGGCACAAAGGGGCAATGCTGGCAAAGGGGAGGGAGAGAGAGGCATAGAGGAGCAATACTGGCAAAGTTGATGGGTACAGGGGGGCAATGCTGGCAAAGGAGGGGGAGAGAATAGGGGAGACGGACCTTGGCAAGAGAATTAGTGGAAAAACATATAGTAACATAGTAACATAGAGGGGCATAATCGAACGGGGCCGGCCATCTCCAAGGCCGGCCCCGGAAAGCGGCATACTAGACCGTATTATCAAAACAAGATGGCCGGCCATCTTTCTTTTCGATAATACGGTCGGGGCCGGCCAAATCTCAACATTTGAGCCATTGATTTCCCGCCGATAATGAAAACTAATGGCAGCCATCTCAAACCCGGCATTTGGTTGTGAGAGGAGCCAGCATTTGTAGTGCACTGGTCCCCCTCACATGCCAGGACACAAACCGGGCACCCTAGGGGGCACTGCAGTGGACTTCAAAAAATTGGTCCCATGTGCATGTACCTCCCTTTCCTTGTGTGCTGAGCCCCTCAAATCCCCCCCAAAACCCACTACCCCCAACTGTACACCACTACCATAGCCCTTAGGAATGAAGGAGGGCACCTACATGTGGGTACAGTGAGTTTGGGGGGGGGAGGGGTTGGAGGGCTCACATTTACCACCACAAGTATAACAGGTAGGGGGGGATGGGCCTGGGTCCGCCTGCCTGAAGTGCACTGCACCCACTGAAAACTGCTCCAGGGACCTGCATACTGCTGTCATGGAGCTGTGTAATGACATTTGAGGCTGAAATAGAGGTTGGCAAAAAATGTTAAAAAATTTTTTTTTTGGGTGGGAGGGGGTTGGTGACCACTGGGGGAGTAAGTGGAATACAATATGTACTGGAAGGAGGGGAAGTAGGGAAAAACAATAAAGTGGGGAGTTCTGTTTGCCAGGTAGCAGCTATTTCATCAGCAGAGTTGAAATCCACCCAAGCTTGTCCCTCCGGTGGTCATCTGGTCAGTTGGGGGCACTTTTTTGAGACTTGGTCCTAAAAATAAATGGACCAAGTGAAGCCGGCGAAGTGCTCGTCAGAGCCGGCCTTTTTTTTCCATTATCGCCGGCAATCTCAAAACCACGCCCCCGTCCCGCCTTCCATACCCCGCCAAAACGCCTCCTTTAACTTTGGCTGGCCCTGCGACGGAAAGCAGTTGAAGCTGGCCAAAATTGGCCTTCGATTATACCGATTTGGCCGGGTTTAGGAGATGGCCGGCCATCTCCCGATTTGTGTCGGAAGATGGCCGGCCTTCTCGTTTGAAAATAAGCAGGATAGTAACATAGTAGATGACAGCAGAAAAAGACTTGCACGGTCCATCCAGTCTGCCCAACAAGATAAACTCATATGTGCCACTTTATGTGTATACCTGACCTTGATTTATGTCTGCCATTTTCAGGGCACAGACCGTAGAAGTCTGCCCAGCACTAGTCCTGCCTCCCAACCACTAGCCCCACCTCCCACCATTGGCTCTGCCACCCAATCTCCACTAAGCTTCTGAGGATCCATTCCTTCTGAACAGGATTCCTTTATGTTTATACCAGTCATGTTTGAATTCCGTTACCGTTTTCATCTCCACCACCTCCCGCGGGAGGGCATTCCAAGCATCCACCACTCTCTCTGTGAAAAAATACTTCCTGACATTTTTCTTGAGTCTGCCCCCCTTCACTCATTTCATGTCCTCTTGTTCTACCGCCTTCCCATCTCCGGAAAAGGTTTGTTTGCGGATTCATACCTTTCAAATATTTGAACATCTGTATCATATCACCCCTGTTTCTCCTTTCCTCCAGGATATACATGTCTCCCATTAGTATTATAGATATGTTATTTGAATGATCTAATGTGTACTTGTTAGATATTTCATTAGTATTATGCTGACATCGTATTATATCTCTGTTATTTGAATTTCAGTGCTGTTAAATGTGTATATTTTTGATCCTGTTTCATGATAATCCTATTATTTGGTTTCAATTTGCTGTTTTCAAGTTTACATCATAGAAAAGTAGAAGAGACACTGTGACCAAAGCAAATGGAAGACTAAAATGCTCAGACAACAAAGGTAGGAACAAATATTTTATTCTGAATTTATTGACAAATGTATTTTTTTAAACTTTATTTAAACATTCAGCAGGAATAATCACAAGCACATATCAGAGGAATATTATAAAAACCACAACAAGGGGCAGTGTTACACAAAATCCCAGTACAAACAGATGCATGGCCCCTAAGCCACAGAGAATTTGAGTAGTCCCTGTAGTGGGTTCTTGTCCAAGGAGACCATTTGCAATACAGCGAACAGCGTTCATTCCACTGAAACGTTTATAGAACCCTCAAAAAAACATCATACACACATCACTCAGAGTTCCTAGCACACAGACATCCACACCCCCCCACCACCACCCATCATAGACACATTACTCAATGTTCCTAGCACACAGACATCTATATCTCCCCATCCACCCCAACCCATCAGGAACAGTGAGAAAATGGGAACCAGATAATAGGTGCTAAACTGCAAAGCTTTACAAAATACAGCAACAATATCAAGCTGTCTCTGGAAAGCCATAAAGGTGTAAAAATGTTTTCCAGAGGAGAATATATGCTTTCACCCAGGGCTTAGTACCATGGGCATAAGAGCGGAGTTTAAGTTTCAAGTTTATTAAAGACTTACTATCCCACCCAACAGACAGACCATCTGGGTGGCATACAATCTAATAAAAAAGAAGAAAGTGACATAAAATACTAACATGAGACAAGAGGAATTATGGTAGAACTACAATATGTACTGGAAGGAGGGGAAGTAGGGAAAAACAATAAAGTGGGGAGTTCTGTTTGCCAGGTAGCAGCTATTTCATCAGCAGAGTTGAAATCCACCCAAGCTTGTCATCCACTGTGTCCAGGTCAAAGACAATGGGGAAGTATCCTTGATCCAGTCCTTCAGTATCAGCTTCTTAGCCAACGTAATCGTAAAAAGAATAAACTTTTTCTGTGCAATAGACACAATACGTTCTTGATCCCGGTCTTCATCAGGCTCTCAATCTCTCAACAACAACAGCGTTTAAGTATATGGTAGCGCTCTTCCAAAACCTCCAGCTACGGCCTGGAAAACATGACTCCACAAATTCCCCAAACAGGACATTCCAGGAATAAATGAAGCCACGTCCCCCTGCCCCACTTGCATCTCAAGCAACTATCAGTGTCCCATAATTTCATTTGATAGCTCTGAACCCGGGTAATATATACCCTATGAGAAAGCTTAAAGTTAATTTCTTGCAGTGGTGCAGAAGGTATTAACTTAAGATTGTCTTCCCAATATTTGCATAAATTACCCACATTAACATCCACACCCAACTCCTCAGTCCATTGTTGTGCTAGGTGTGCCACATGTTTAAGCTCCCAAGCCTCAATACTATTCTTATACCAAATGGATAAGGTATTTAACTTAAAAAGGCAAGGCATGAGAATCCTCATCACATTCATTCCAATGAAAACTAGATGGAATTCTCTTTCTCAGCACCTCCCAATACTGACGAACTTGCAGATACTGAATAAAATGATTATTAGGGAGTTGCCACTTGGCTAATAAGTTCAAAAGAAGGGAAAGTGTTCTCTGAAAGCAACAAAAGATCTCCCAAAGCAACACAACCCTTTTTCACCAGAATTGTAACAGTGAGGATCCCTGCCCTGCTGGGAAATCAGGATTACCAGTACGTGCAAGAAGAGGGATACACACGGAGATAACCTCCCCAGGGTCTGCCACCAACTCCAGGCTTTATGAAAGGAGCACAAGAAACCCCGTGTAATATCCCGACCACCCTTGCGGGGCATGTGGAGTAGGGTCACAAAGTCCTAGGGCCCCACAACCATAGACCCGAGTTCTGCAGGCGCATAACGTGAAGGACCACCATAAAGCTAGCGAATCCAATGCATTACATAGTAACATAGTAACATAGTAAGTGATGGCAGATAAAGAGCTGTACGGTCCATCCAGTCTGTCCAACAAGATAAACTCATTTTACTTGATATGTGATACTATATACATATATATATATATATATATATATATATATATATATATATACACACTCTTCTTGTACTAAAAGTTCTGAATCTAACGTCGATGCCCCTTAAAATTTACACTCAAACCATCCCTATCTATTCATTCATGATCAGGGTGCAGACCGTAGAAGTCTGCCCAGCACCGGTTTCGCTTCCCAGTTACAGGCGTTGCCACCCAACCTCCACTAAGATTCCGTGGATCCATTCCTTTGTGTTTATACCACGCATGTTTGAATTCTATTACCATATTCATCACCACCTCCCGCGGGAGGGCATTCCACGCATCCACCACCCTCTCTGTGAAAAAAATACTTCCTGACATTACTCGTGAGTCTGCCCCCCTTCAACCTCAATTCATGATGTCCTCTAGTTTTACCACCTTCCCGTCTTCAGAAAAGGTTTGTTTGTGGATTAATACCTTTCAAATATTTGAACGTCTGTATCATGTCACACCTGTTTCTCCTTTCCTCCAAAGTATACATGTTCATGTCGGCAAGTCTCTCCTCATACGGTTTGCAACATAAATCCCATACCATTTTCATAGCTTTTCTTTGAACCATTTCCAGTCTTTTTACATCCTTAGCTAGATATGGCCTCCAAAACTGAACACAATACTCCAAGTGTGGCCTCACCAACGACTTATAGAGGGGCATCAACACCTCCGTTCTTCTGCTAGTTATACCCCTTTCTATGCAGCTTAGCATCCTTCTGGCCACGGCTGTCGCCTTGTCACATTATTTCTTCACCTTCAGATCCTCGGACACCAACACCCTAAGGTCTCTCTCCCAAGTCAAGCTTACTAATCTCTCCCCTCCTAGCTGGTATCTCTCTTTTGGTTTCTGCACCCCAAGTGCATCACTCTGCACTTCTTGGCATTAAATTTTAACTATGCTAACTCTGGAGTAACGTGTTGTCCTGGTTTCAATTTTATGTTTCCATATAAAATTATCAGAAACCGTTTAGTTCACTTTCTTATTTTTTTATATTTTTTTAAATTGCTGTGATTTAAATAACACAAAATCATCTAGTGTTAACAATATTTAAAGTGCTCAGTAAAACACATATCGCTCCAGCTGGTCAACTGATAAGATATATGTGGTGGTCAACATCATTGCACTTCAGCCCTCCCTCTCACCTTAAATCTGTACAGTGTGTCTCTAGGATATAACACACACTGACATTAGACATAGCAATTTGCTTCTAAATAAGTACTTAGCTTGGGGCTGGTGTCATACGATCTTGTAGTCACTGTTAAGTACTCATCAATGGACCTCCGGAGCTCTATGGGTGAATAAACGTGAATGTGAAAAAAGTGAAATCTGCTGACTCGATAGTCCACTGTGTTCAGCTCTCGCCTCTTATTTTCTCATATTCTCTGGTTGTCTTCTCTGGTTCTCAACACAAATTGTGTTTCGCTACTTATCGCTTCTTCAGGAGAACTTAATGGATCAGGGCATTGCTCCCGCCATGTGGTGTCAATCTGCAACATTTTTAAAGAGATGATGTTATGTTTTTTCACCTTATAAATTTAGATATAGTGGAATTAGAAAAAGTGCAGAGAAGGGCGATGAAAATGATAAAAATAAAACATGGAAAAAAAGAAAAGATAAACATACACTCAATGCATGAAAACAAGTACACAGAAAATACAAATATGCAATAAGACAAACCAAAAGGTCCTATTACAAAACTAAAATAGGACCGGATTACAAAGATATGAAGAAACTATTTCAACTCGTAAATAAGTTATTAGACACCACCCCTATCACCACAACCAACACAGACATCCCACCCGCAGACAAACTTGCTAACTACTTTAGCGAAAAAATAATAAAATTACGCAGCATACTTCCTCAGCACAACAATGACATCGAAAACTTCTTCAATGACCTGGACCTAATCCCGCCTTTACGGTATTATGTAAGCCACATTGAGCCTGCAAATAGGTGGGAAAATGTGGGGTACAAATGTAACAAATAAATAAATATACTCTACAAAACAATGAAACATTGCTCTTGATAACCCAAATCTCCATCCAAATCTCCATCTTATCTATCTTAAATTTCTATTCATCTGCAGTACTATCAATATTTCTATGGTGTACCTGAGAGGTGGCACGCCATTCTCTCCCGCGGCTAACTGTTAAACCAACACTAGCGCATGTACAGATTTAAGGTGGATATCCCTTCTCATCGTTTCTACTCCCTCCAGGGTATTCACTCTATTGGCTATTTTCGTGTCATCCGCAAAATGGCAAACCTTTCCTTCCAACCCTTCAGCAATATCATCCACAAATTTATTAAACAGAATAGGCCCCAGCACCGACACCTGAGGAACTCCACTGCTCACCTTCCTTTCCTCCAAGTGGATTCCATTTACCACCACCCTCTGCCATCTATTGGTCAACCAGTTTCCTATCCAGTTCACCACTTTCGGTCCTAAGTTCAGCCCTTTCAGCTTATTCATGAGTCTTCTGTGGGGGACCATATCAAAGGCTTTGCTGAAATCCAAGTAGATTACATCTAGCGCACGTCCTTCATCCTGTTCTTTGATCACCCAGTCAAAGAAGTCAATAAGAAAAGTTTCGCAGTATTTTCCTTTGGTAAAGCCACGTTGTCTCGGGTTCTGTAACCCATTGGTTTCTAGAAAATTAACTATCCTTTCTTTCAGCAGCGATTCCATTATTTTTCCTACCACCAACATGAGACTTACCAGTCTGTAGTTTCCCACTTCTTCCCTGCCTCCACTTTTGTGAAGAGGGACCACATCCGCTCATCTCCAATCCCATGGAACCTCTCCCGTCTCTAAAGATCTATTAAATAAATCTTTAAGAAGTCCCTCCAGTACCTCTCTGAGTTCCTTCAGTATCCTGGGATGTATCCCATCTGGCCCCATAGCCTTGTTCACTTTCAGATTCTCCAGCTGTTTATAAACTCTTTCTTCCATAAATGGCGCAGTATCCACTCCATTCCCAGATGTTTCCTCAGCAGCCGACCATGGTCCTTCACCAGAATTTTCCTCAGTGAACACCAAAGTCATTCTCATCATCTTTGAGTCTTGCAATTCCATTCCTATCTTTTCTTCTTTCTCCAATATATCTGAAAAAGGTCTTGTCACCTCTCTTTACATCTTTAGCCATTTTTTCTTTCGCTAGCTGTATTTCCCTCTTCACTTCTTTGAGTTTAATCCGATAATCTTTTCTGTGATCCTCTCATTGTGTTCTTTTGTATTTATTTGTTTATTTATTTGTTGCATTTGTACCCCACATTTTCCCACCTATTTGCAGGCTCAATGTGGCTTACATAGTACCGGTGGCATTCCCAAGACCGGTTGAGAAGCAGGTACAATGTGATTTATTTATTTATTACATTTGTATCCCGCGCTTTCCCACCCAAGGCAGGCTCAATGCGGCTTACACTGTAAAAGGAGTACAGAATATTGTGAGAGAGGGTAAAGTTGAGGGTGATGTTGTGGTCGAGTATGGTTCGTGTGTTTCAGGCACAATTGGGATAGAAGAGAGGAGGGGTTAGGTAATGTCCATAACGAGCTTTGGTTTTGCTGTGTTGCAGAGTTCAGGCATTTATGTTGGATCAATAGGGTATGCCTTTTTGAACAAGGTAGTTTTTAGTAATTTCCTGGTCGTAGGTTGTTTTCACAGCTTTTGGGAGTGTGTTCCACAGTTATGTGCTTATATAGGAGAAGCTGGATGCATAAGTTGATTAATATTTGAGACCTTTGCAATTTGGGTAGTGGAGGTTTAGATAGGTTCATGATGATCCAGATGTGTTTCTAGTTGATAGGTCTATGAGGTCTGTCATATATCCTGGGGCTTCACCGTAGATAATTTTATGGACCAAGGTGCAAATTTTGAAGGCTATACGTTCTTTGATTGGAAGCCAATGCAGTTTTTCTCAGAGGGGTTTAGCGCTTTCGAACTGAGTCTTACCAAATATCAGCCTAGTTGCAGACTTGTTTTGAGCGGTCTGGAGTTTCTTTGTGAGTTGTTCTTTGCATCCCGCATAAATTCCATTGCAATAGTCTGCATGGCTTAATACCATTGATTGTATTAAGTTGCGGAATAATTCCCTCGGGAAGAATGGTTTCACGCGTTTAAGCCTCTTTTGCTCTTATTTTTTCAGCTACTTGTTTGGAGAACCATATATGCTTCCTGCTTCTCTTGTTTTTGTTTACTTTCTTTGCATAAAGATCAATTGCCATATTTATAGCAGCCTTTAGTTTTGACCACTGATTTTCCACATCTCCTATGCCTTCCCACACTAAGACTACTACTACTACTACAACTTATCATTTCTATAGCACTACTAGATGTACGCAGTGCTGTACACTTGAACATGAAGAGACAGTCCCTGCTTGACAGAGCTTACAATCTAATTAGGACGGACAAACAAGAGATAAGGGAATATTAAAGTGAGGATGATAAAATAAGAGTTCTGAACAAGTGAACAAGGGTTAGGAGTTAAAAGCAGCATCAAAAAGGTGGGCTTTTAGCTTAGATTTGAAGACGGTCAGAGATGGAGCTTGACGTACCGGCTCAGGAAGTCTATTCCAGGCATAAGGTGCAGCAAGATAAAAGGAACGGAGTCTGGAGTTAGCGGTGGAGGAGAAGGGTGCAGATAAGAGAGATTTACCCAGTGAATGGAGTTCCCAGGGAGGAATGTAGGGAGAGATGAGAGTGGAGAGGTACTGAGGAGCTGCAGAGTGAATGCACTTATAGGTCAATAAGAGGAGTTTGAACTGTATGCGGAAACGGATAGGAAGTCAGTGAAGTGACTTGAAGAGAGGGCTAATATGAGCATAATGACCCTGGCGGAATATTAGTCGTGCAGCAGAATTTTGAACAGATTGAAGAGGAGAGAGATGGCTAAGTGGGAGACCTGTGAGAAGCAAGTTGCAATAGTCTAAGCGAGAAGTGATAAGAGCGTGGGTGAGGGTTCTGGTAGTGTGCTCAGAAAGGAAAGGGCGAATTTTGCTGATATTATAGAGAAAGAAATGACAGGTTTTAGCAGACTGTTGAATATGTGCAGAGAAGGAGAAGGAGGAGTGGAAGATGACCCCAAGGTTACAAGCTGATGAGACAGGAAGAATGAGAGTGTTATCCACAGAAATAGAGAATGGGGGAGGAGGAGAGGTTAGTTTAGGGGGAAAGATAAGAAGTTCAGTCTTGGTCATGTTTAGTTTCAGATGGCACTGAGACATCCAGGCAGCAATGTCAGACAGGCAGGCTGATACTTTGGCCTGGATTTCGGCTGAGATTTCTGGTGTGGAGAGGTAGATCTGGGAGTCATCAGCGTAAAGATGATACTGAAAACCATGGGATGAGATCAGAGTACCAAGGGAAGAAGTATATATGGAGAAGAGAAGAGGTCCCAGGACAGATCCCTGAGGTACACCAACTGACAGTGGAATGGAAGTAGAAGAGGATCCACTAGAGGTACGCTGGGAGAGATAAGAAGAAAAACAGGAAAGAACAGAGCCCTGAAATCCAAGTGAGGATAGCGTATCAAGGAGTAGGCTGTGATCAACAGTGTCAAAAGCAGCAGATAGATCGAGAAGGATGAGGATAGAATAGAGACCTTTGGATCTGGCTAGGAACAGATCATTGGAAACTTTAGCAAGCGCTGTTTCAGTTGAATGAATGGAGCAAAAGCCAGATTGAAATGGATCAAGAATAGCTTGAGATGAAAGAAAGTCAAGGCAATGGCGGTGAATGGCACGTTCAAGTATCTTGGATAGGAAAGGGAGGAGGGAGATGGGGCGATAGTTGGAAGGACAGGTAGGGTACAATGAAAGTTTTTTAAGGAGTGGTGTGACTATGGCATGTTTGAAGGCATCAGGAACAGTCACAGTGGACAATGAAAGATTGAGGATATGACAATAGCCTGAAGATTCCTAAATGTATTGGTTAAGGTTGGACAGGACTGGGGAGGAGGGTGTTTAAGTGTGAAAGTTATCAGATGATGGTCAGAGAGGGGAAGAGTTGAGGCACAGAAACTGGAGAGTGAGCAGTTTGAGGAGAGGATAAGATCAAGACAGTGGCCGTTCTGGTGAGTGGGGGCAGTGGAGCACAGTTGAAGATTGAAAGAGGATGTTAAAGCAAGAAACTGCGAAGCATGAGTCAGAGGGATCATTAGCATGAATGTTAAAATCCCCAAGAATGAGGGAAGGAGATGAAGGTTCAAGATAGAAGGAAAGCCAAGCATCAAAGTCAGTGAGAAAGGAAGAAAGGGACTTATCAGGGGGTCGATAAATGACTGCTACTTGGAGAGGCAGAGGAGCAAATAGACTGATGGAGTGGACTTCGAAGGAAGTGGAGGAGTGGCCTAGTGGTTAGGGTGGTGGACTTTGGTCCTGGGGAACTGAGGAACTGAGTTCGATTCCCGGCACAGGCAGCTCCTTGTGACTCTGGGCAAGTCACTTAACCCTCCATTGCCTGCCGCATTGAGCCTGCCATGAGTGGGAAAGCGCGGGATACAAATGTAACAAAAAAAAAAAAATAGTGAGACTGAGGTAGAAGAAGAGGTTGAAATCTACAAGAGGGTGAAAGTAATAGCCCGACACCACCTCCGCGGCCAACCGGGTGAGGAGTATGGGAGAAAAGATAACCTCCATGGCATAGGGCCGCAACTGAAACAGAATCTTCAGGGTAAAGCCAAGTTTCAGTTAGGGCAAGCAGATGGAGAGTACGAGAGATAAAGAGGTCATGGATGTAAGAAAGTTTGTTACAGACAGAGCGGGCATTCCACAGAGCGCAAGAGAAAGGCAAGGAAGGAGGGGGGAGGAGAGGAACAGAAATTAGATTGGAGATATCATGGTGTGACCTGCACAAATAGGATGAGAGCTGATGTGGAGGACCAGGATTGGGATTAATGTCCCCAGCGGAGAGCAGGAGAAGGAGTAAGAGAGTACGGAAAAGAGTAGGAGAGGTACGACGACGGCGACAGCTCCTTCTTCAGGTATTCCCCCATTTTATCAAAATCAGTACGTCTGAAATCCAGTACTTTGAGTAAAGGCGGTTAGCTTAGTGGGCTTTAAAAAAGGTTTGGACAGCTTCCTAAAGGAAAAGTCCATAGACCATTATTAAAATGACTTGGGGAAAATCCACTGCTTATTTCTGGGATACCTCAAGGAATGATTGAGACCGTCACTCTGTCTCATGTGTTAAAATAACAAACAAAATACACAGAGTGTGTGTATGGCGATGCGATAGTCTTAAGTACTATTTGGACTAAAGTGAAAGGGAGTCTCATACACAATTTGTCTGTAGATAGTAATATTGTTTTCACTCAATAGGTGAATATATTACATATATTCATGTCATAATCATTGACTCCACCTCCACCAACCCTTTTATAATCACAAAAAGCAACTTGCTCTGTTTTCTTCAGTAAATATGTATTTGTCAAAAAGCAACACACTGCACTTATCTTAGGCGAAAAGGTGCCCTCTTAAATCCCCGACAGGTACCCGTTTCGTACAAACTTTGTCAAGGGGGAGTGGCTATAGTTCTGTCGAAGAAAAAGAGAAAACAGACGTCAAGTCTCATATGTATTTATCTTAACCTACTATTAAACTAAATTATACGATCGCAAGGTCTTTCTAAAAAGCGGTTCAAGGCTTACCCGATTCATGCCCCAGGCTTCAGTATGTGCTGGTTACAATCCTTTGAAATGAACAAAATGGCGATGGCGTTTTATCTAATCTCGTCTAGACAGCTGATAACATTACGTAGAACGTGCATACGTGAGGAACGTCAGAAGTTCTCAAAAGGTATAAATTCAGTGTTCGTAACTTATATAGAAAAATGTATATATGTGTTCCATAGTATATCATGCAATTGGGTCAAAAAATACTCCAAAACAAAACTTCAATCCAACAATAGAACCAATGGGCAGTATCGAGGCTAAATCACTGCATAAACTGTCTCGGAAAAACTCTTTCTGATTTAGATTTAGAAAAAACTCCCCCATTGGATATATGTGTTTAATCCTGCTGGTTCTATTGTATCGAGAGTGAAAATCCAGTAGGTCTCACGCTGAAGAATTCTTCTATTGAGATCACCTCCTCTTCTAGAGGGAAGTACCTGTTCTATTACCATGCATTTTAAGTCTTCTAAAGTGTGTTTGAGAGACACCCAATGCTGAACAAGTGGCGCTCCCAAATTTTGAGCATTGATGCGTGAGCGATGTTCTATCAATCTTTCATGTAGAGATCTGGTTGATTTGCCGATGTAGTATTTGTTACACGGACAAACTATGTAATAAATAATGCCTGTTGAACGGCAAGAAGTATAACTTTTCAATGTAATTGTTCTATCTTTGAATGTGAAATAAGTCCCTTCAATAGTGGCTGGACATGTTTTGCAACGTGATTTCATGCATTTATAATGTCCTGTAGATCGCAACTGTTCTTTGTCCTTTGATAAAATCGGCAAAGCAGCTGGACTTAGGATCTCTTTAAGATTTTTAGATCGTGAGAATGCAGTTCTAATGTTATAATCTGCAAATACTGGATGAGATCTGATAATGTCCCAATGTTTCCTAATTATCCCTGCTGTAGATTCCCCGCAGGGGGTATATCTGGTGACAAATGTCATGACACGGTCGTCTTGCTGGTGTCGTTGTGTGCCCCGTAGTAGTAGGTCTCGGTTGTTGAATTTTGCTCTGGTATATGCACGTTTGATGACTTTACGTGGATAATTTCTTTGTAGCAAATTAGTGCCAAATACCTCAGAGTGTGCTTTATAATCATCCTCCTTAGTGCAGATACGCTTAAATCTCAAGAACTGAGAGAAGGGGAGACTTTGCCTCAATGCTCTAGGATGACAACTACCAAATTCCAAAAATGTATTACGATCAGTACTCTTGGTAAAGACTTTGGTAATAAATTGTTTGTTGGAAAATAGAATTTCTACATCTAAAAAATGGATACTGTCGTTGGACCATGTCACGGTGAATTGAATCCTAGTGTGGCGTTGGTTCAGCCACTGATGGAATTCTAGTAGTTCTTCTACACTGCCATACCATATTATAAAGATGTCATCTATGTATCGTCTCCAGGTACCAATCATTTTTTTATAAGGTGAAATGTGTAACCATTTATTTTCAAATGCTGCCATATATAAATTTGCCAAGGTGGGCGCAAACGTGGCTCCCATCGCCACTCCCGATTTTTGCATAAATAACTCATCCTGGAAGCTGAAAAAATTGTTACACAAAGCCAACTTAGCCAAATCATAAATCAAACTGGTAGGAACCAAGTGTGGATTCGGACGGGCATTCAAAACTTCCAAAATGATATCTAATAGTTCTTCTTGTGGTATCATGGTATATAACGATTTAATATCGAAAGTACCCATTACAATGGGAGTATCGGGTAATGGCAGTTCCTGTAAAATGTTAAGAAAATGTGTTGTATCTTTAATGTATGCTGGCGTGATCTTAACATACTCTTGTAGAAACGAATCAACATATGTGGATAAAGGTTCGAGAAGTGATCCTCGTGAGGATATAATCGGTCTGCCCGGAGGATTCAAAAGATCTTTGTGAACTTTAGGCAGGGTGTATAGAACAGGAGTAATAGGAAATTGATTGTTCAAATATCTGAATTCTTTCTTCGTCAGGACTCCTGCTTCCTCTGCCATTTGTGTTAGATAGATCAAAATATGAGACTGAAATCTATCAGCAACTGACAGATACAACATCTTATGTGAAGTTACATTATGACCCTACAAAAGAGCTACAAGAGAAAATCCTTCTTACAACACAAATGGCAGAGGAAGCAGGAGTCCTGACGAAGAAAGAATTCAGATATTTGAACAATCAATTTCCTATTACTCCTGTTCTATACACCCTGCCTAAAGTTCACAAAGATCTTTTGAATCCTCCGGGCAGACCGATTATATCCTCACGAGGATCACTTCTCGAACCTTTATCCACATATGTTGATTCGTTTCTACAAGAGTATGTTAAGATCACGCCAGCATACATTAAAGATACAACACATTTTCTTAACATTTTACAGGAACTGCCATTACCCGATACTCCCATTGTAATGGGTACTTTCGATATTAAATCGTTATATACCATGATACCACAAGAAGAACTATTAGATATCATTTTGGAAGTTTTGAATGCCCGTCCGAATCCACACTTGGTTCCTACCAGTTTGATTTATGATTTGGCTAAGTTGGCTTTGTGTAACAATTTTTTCAGCTTCCAGGATGAGTTATTTATGCAAAAATCGGGAGTGGCGATGGGAGCCACGTTTGCGCCCACCTTGGCAAATTTATATATGGCAGCATTTGAAAATAAATGGTTACACATTTCACCTTATAAAAAAATGATTGGTACCTGGAGACGATACATAGATGACATCTTTATAATATGGTATGGCAGTGTAGAAGAACTACTAGAATTCCATCAGTGGCTGAACCAACGCCACACTAGGATTCAATTCACCGTGACATGGTCCAACGACAGTATCCATTTTTTAGATGTAGAAATTCTATTTTCCAACAAACAATTTATTACCAAAGTCTTTACCAAGAGTACTGATCGTAATACATTTTTGGAATTTGGTAGTTGTCATCCTAGAGCATTGAGGCAAAGTCTCCCCTTCTCTCAGTTCTTGAGATTTAAGCGTATCTGCACTAAGGAGGATGATTATAAAGCACACTCTGAGGTATTTGGCACTAATTTGCTACAAAGAAATTATCCACGTAAAGTCATCAAACGTGCATATACCAGAGCAAAATTCAACAACCGAGACCTACTACTACGGGGCACACAACGACACCAGCAAGACGACCGTGTCATGACATTTGTCACCAGATATACCCCCTGCGGGGAATCTACAGCAGGGATAATTAGGAAACATTGGGACATTATCAGATCTCATCCAGTATTTGCAGATTATAACATTAGAACTGCATTCTCACGATCTAAAAATCTTAAAGAGATCCTAAGTCCAGCTGCTTTGCCGATTTTATCAAAGGACAAAGAACAGTTGCGATCTACAGGACATTATAAATGCATGAAATCACGTTGCAAAACATGTCCAGCCACTATTGAAGGGACTTATTTCACATTCAAAGATAGAACAATTACATTGACAAGTTATACTTCTTGCCGTTCAACAGGCATTATTTATTACATAGTTTGTCCGTGTAACAAATACTACATCGGCAAATCAACCAGATCTCTACATGAAAGATTGATAGAACATCGCTCACGCATCAATGCTCAAAATTTGGGAGCGCCACTTGTTCAGCATTGGGTGTCTCTCAAACACACTTTAGAAGACTTAAAATGCATGGTAATAGAGCAGGTACTTCCCTCTAGAAGAGGAGGTGATCTCAATAGAAGAATTCTTCAGCGTGAGACCTACTGGATTTTCACTCTCGATACAATAGAACCAGCAGGATTAAACACATATATCCAATGGGGGAGTTTTTTCTAAATCTAAATCAGAAAGAGTTTTTCCGAGACAGTTTATGCAGTGATTTAGCCTCGATACTGCCCATTGGTTCTATTGTTGGATTGAAGTTTTGTTTTGGAGTATTTTTTGACCCAATTGCATGATATACTATGGAACACATATATACATTTTTCTATATAAGTTACGAACACTGAATTTATACCTTTTGAGAACTTCTGACGTTCCTCACGTATGCACGTTCTACGTAATGTTATCAGCTGTCTAGACGAGATTAGATAAAACGCCATCACCATTTTGTTCATTTCAAAGGATTGTAACCAGCACATACTGAAGCCTGGGGCATGAATCGGGTAAGCCTTGAACCGCTTTTTAGAAAGACCTTGCGATCGTATAATTTAGTTTAATAGTAGGTTAAGATAAATACATATGAGACTTGACGTCTGTTTTCTCTTTTTCTTCGACAGAACTATAGCCACTCCCCCTTGACAAAGTTTGTACGAAACGGGTACCTGTCGGGGATTTAAGAGGGCACCTTTTCGCCTAAGATAAGTGCAGTGTGTTGCTTTTTGACAAATACATATTTACTGAAGAAAACAGAGCAAGTTGCTTTTTGTGATTATAAAAGGGTTGGTGGAGGTGGAGTCAATGATTATGACATGAATATATGTAATATATTCACCTATTGAGTGAAAACAATATTACTATCTACAGACAAATTGTGTATGAGACTCCCTTTCACTTTAGTCCAAATAGTACTTAAGACTATCGCATCGCCATACACACACTCTGTGTATTTCTGGGATAAGCAGCATAATATGTATTGAACTTTTTTGGGATCTTGCCAGGTATTTGTGACCTGGATTGGTTACTGTTGGAAACAGGATGCTGGGCTTGATGGACCTTGGTCTGTCCTAGTGTGGCAATATTTATGTACTTATGTGTGTCCGCATTCTGCCTTTGCCCTTATGTCAAACCATATAGTGTGATGATCACTATTACATAGGTCGGCACCGACCCGGATATTGAAAACACTTCCTCCATTCATGAGCACTAGATCCAGCATCGACCCTTCCCTCGTGGGTTCCTTCACCATTTGTCTGAGCAAGGCACTTTGACAGGCGTCCATAACCTCCCTACTTCTTTCCGATTCTGCAGATGGGACGTTCCAATCCACGTCAGACAAATTGAAATCTCCCAATAGTAGCACCTCCCCTTTCATACCAATCTTTTGTATATCTTCTATCAGATCTTTGTCTAACGTCTCCATTTGTGCCGGAGGTCTGTAGATAACCCCCGTGTGGATACAGGTTCCATCTTCTCTTTCCAGGACGATCCATAAAGCTTCTTCCTTTCACGGGTTCCCCTCATTTCAGCTGCTCTTATATTGTCTCTCACATACAGCACCACTCCTCCACCTCTTCAGCCCTCTCTATCCTTCCTAAAAAGGTTATAGCCCGGTAGGGTCACATCCCATTCATGGGAATCGTTGAACTACGTCTCTGTAATAGCAACAATATTTATTTATTTATTTATTTGTAGCATTTATACCCCGCTCTTTCCCGCTTGATAGCAGGTTCAGTGCGGCTTACAATAAATGGAACAATATGTAACAGAGATAACACAATGTATGGATACATCATTTTACAGAGATAACAAGTTGTATAGAGAATGAGAAGATGAAGGGATATGGGGGCAAGATAAGGTGTGGTTAATGTTAGTGGTTTGTATCAAACATCAGGGCTTGCAAGTCTTGAACCTTATTACTTAGTGAGTTTAGGTGGTTTTCTATATTTACATGACCTTTTCCTCTGCCATCATGTTTGTTCTGGGGGTGACTTTCCGAATTCCCTTGTTTCCTTTTGTCATCCCCACACTCTAGTTTAAATATCTAGAAACATATTGTCTGAATTTCTCCCCAAGGATCCTTTTTCCTATCACAGAAAAATGTAGCCCATCATTACTGTACAGCCTGTTATTTTTCCACATATTACCCCATGCTCCTATATATCTAAAACCTTCTTCTTTACACCAAGACTCAAGCCACTAATTGAATTCTACTGTTTTGCATAGTCTCCTTTCCCTTCCCCCACGTAGGAATTACTTCAGAAAGGCAGCCACATTATACAGTCGAATGTCCAGGGCCCCCAAGCCCCCTCTGGGCCTATCTAGTGTTAATTTAGAGTAGCTGAACCGTACCACCTTACCTCTCCGCAAAAAAGATGGAATAAGCCCGCTATAAAAGTTTTCCTCCTTCTTCAATACCCAAAACGGCACCATCTGAAGGGGATAAAGGATCTTGGGCAGCATCACCATTTTAAATAGTGCACATCTCTCCATAAGAGAGAGGAGAAAATGCTTCCACTGCTCACAAAGCTGTTTATGTTTTTCCAGATGTAAGCGCACATTAAGATGATATAATTCTGTCCGGGGAAAGCTGGATCCCAAGATATTGCATTGCACCAGTCACGAACCTAAGGGGCACCCTCAGAGATGACACGTTCAACCCCCATCCTCCCAAGTACTCAGACTTATCATAATTAATCTTAACACCAGAAAAGTGGCCTAAAGACACGATAAGCACAATAAGAGGAGCCAAATCCAGGTCTGGCCTCCCAAGAAAAATCATCAGCAAAAAGGTGAATGTGTTGTATATGATTCCCTAAAAATAAACTACGGATATTCGGAGTGGATCTAATCTTTTGGGCCAAGGGCTTCAAAGTTAAAGTAAAAAGCAAGAGGGACAAGGGGCACCCCTATCTGGTCCCCCACTACAACAGAAAAGGTTCAACAACAACCTATTCAGATATAATTGTGCCTCCGGAGCCTGATAAAGAATGTGTATCCAGGAGCAAAAAGAGGGTCCAATCCCAAAGCTCTCCAAAACCCAATACATATATTTCCAGTCAACTCTGTTAAATGATTTTGAGTGTGTGAAGACTGGTGTTCTTCTGTGTTTACATTGGAGATTCAACAGCGCCTTACCAATCACTCCCTAATAAGGATGTGGAAGTTTGACCCCTTGTTCTACCATGACCCTAAGTTCCTGGCATTTTTGCGGAAAGAATGGCAGGAATTTCTGGAACTGAATGATGATGATGGCATAGTGAATGCTATTACATTTTGGGAAATGGCAAAGGCTGTTCTGAGGGGCCATATAATTTCCTATGTGAGTCAACAGCATAAGGAAAGTGACCGGCAGCTATTGGATTTGATCATGCAGTTATGGGAGCTCGGCATAAGCACAGAGCTGCCAAAGGGTCCCGATTTTTGAGAGGGAGATTTTAGTACATACCCGGCCCCACCCTGCCTTGGCTCCGCCCACTCTACCTCATGGCTCTGCCCTATTGCACACCTCAATTCTGCGGCCATTCCAGAAAATATTTTATCTACACCAGTAACAGCAGGGATGTTACGAGTCTCTTTCTATCTATCCCCTTCCTTCCATCCAGTGTCTCTCTCTCTCTATCCTTTTCCATTCCCTTCCTTCCAGCATCTTCCCTCTTTCTGCTTCCATCCTTCCAGAGTCTTCCATCTTTTGCTCCTTCCTTTCATCCAGCATCTCCCCTCTTTCTCTCTTCATCTGTCCAGCCAGGGTCCCCCTTTTCTCCCAAGCAGCTTCTCTCTCTCCAGCCCTTTTCCATGTCCCCTCTCCCCATCTTTCCACTCATCTCTCTCTGTAACCCTCTTCCATCCAATGTCTCCACTCTATCATTTCCTCCCCTCTGCTCTCTCCATTCAGCACCTCCTGCTTCCCGCTCCCCCTTCCACCTGGTATCCATTTCCTGACCACTGCTGCTTCTCCTGATGGACAGCAGCGGCCGTGACAAAAAAAACACCCAAACAAACAAAAAATGCAGGCGCGGGGCTGCGGCAGCCTTCAGGCATGCGCTGTCGGCTCTGCCGGTCCTCTGCACCTGCTAACATCAACTTCCCATTCCAGAGACAGAGAGAGGAAAGAAGACTGGCAGAGTTGACAGCACATGTCAGAAGTCTGCTGCAGCCCTGCGCTTGCTTTTTCAGTTGTTTTGCCACCACTGCTGGTCATCAGGGGAAGCAGCAGTGGTAGTGGCAGTGTGGAGAAAAAGCGATCACCTGACCCGGTGTCTCAGCAGGTGACTTTCCCGCTTTTGCAGGAGACTTGGCAAGTTTGCAAGCATCAGCACACTTTAGATGCAACTGATTGTGCTGTGTATGTTGGGCTTAGAGGGCATGTTGATCAGCTTTTGATGCAGAGGGCCTCTGTAAATATTTTGCTATATAAATAAAAATTTCATAAGTGGGGCCATAAGTCTGGTAGGCTTTTAGCCAATTTAGTTCGTCCCAGTAAGTAAGTAAGATGAAGCAGTTAATCCCTAAACTTATGGTTGATGGTCAGGCTATCTGGATCCCTTCAGCTATTATGTGGGCTTTTTTGGATTATTACAAGACTTTGTATGTGCATGCACCATATGGTAACAGTGCTCGGGACACCTTTTTTTGGCAGTTGGAATTACCCACGTTGTTAGATCCGAACAGGTGTGCTTTAGATGCCCCCATAACAGTGGGGGTATATGGGAAGTGATTGCTACCTTGCATTTAGGGAAAGTGCCCGGTCATGATGGGTATGGGTTTTACAAAATAATGGTGGATCTTGTGGCTCTGGTCCTACAGAGAATGTTCCAGGAGCAGGCCCATTTGGGCACAATGGGTCCTTATCGGAATAGGGCCCATGTTTTGTTGTTGCCTAAACCTGGGAAGGATATGGAGCGGGTGAAGTCTTATTACCCTATATCTCTAATCAGGATTTTGAAACCCTTGGCTAAGATTCTTGCACTGCATCTTAGTTGAGTCCTCCCCAAATTAGTTCATAAGGATCAAACGGGCATTGTGCTTGGTTGTTATGCCTCAGTGAATATTATTCAGGCTATCCTTGGGGTCTAGGCTGGGGCCCTTGCTGAACTTAGACACACCGTGTGGTTCACCCCAGCCCACCCTTGGCTACGCCACTGCCAACCTCTATTTCAACTCCACCCCACAGGTCTATAATCTACCAACACTCGCACCCAACAAACCACTCTACCCTAAAGAAAAAACAACCTTTCCCACCCTTGTGATGTCCACAGTTGAACAGATCTCGTTTGACACTTTTATAGCACACTTAACACACCTCTTCCTCTCCCTTTCAATCTCGGTTGCAAGAGGCAAATATATTGTACAGCACAGAGTTGTTCATGAACCAAACCCAGTTTATCTAGCAACCACAATTCTGTTATAAGACAGTGGCTCCCAAACCTGATCTCGGGTGCACCCCAGCCAGTCAGGTTTTCAGGATATCCACAATGAATATTCATGAGAGAGATCTGCCTGCACTGCCTCCACTGCATGCAAATCTATCTCATAAATATTCATTATGGAAATCCTGAAACCCTGACTGGCTGGGGTGCATCCGAGATCAGGTTTGGGAACCACTGTTATAAGAACAAAATGTAGTTGACATGATGGCTTCTATGGATACTTTTCTTCTTGCAACAATTGATCTGCCAATGGTCATGCTGTTTTGGGACCAATGATAAACCCTTTGATCTAATCAATTGCATTGGCATTAAATGGAGAGTGTTCTTTACAGGAAAGAGTGAGTTTTAGGAAGATAAAGAAGTGAAAGTGAATACTATTTTTAACTGGGTATATTATTATTTGTTCTATATTATAAGCTAAGGGCTCTCAATCTAGTCTTTGGTACACACCTAGCCAGTCAGGTTTTCAGGATACCCACAATGAATGTGCATGAGATAGAGTTTCATACAAAGCGAGCAGTGCCTGCAAACTTATCTCATGCATACTCATTGTAGATATCATGAAAACCTGACTGGCTGAGTGTGTCCGAGGTCTGGGTTCAGAACCCCTGCTATAAACTATGGTTTGTGGAATATTGTGTTCATTCTGACTTGCCCTGAGCGAGTTTTTTTTTTTGTTAAGGTGTGCAATCAAATGGAAATAAATAAAATAAATAATATACGTTTATGACTCTCGTTCAGAGGTACAGAAGGAAAGGATTGAACTGTATTGATAAATGCCAGCCAACTTCTTTTGGATGGATGTGAATAACCTGTTTATTTTTCTGTAAACAATGGCAGCTATCCTAGTACAAGTAAAGGTCTTTGGGAACTCCAAGCACTCGTGAGACGTTTTGAGGGCAGTAATCAGAGCTATTCAGCTCGAAACCTTGGGGTCATCTTTGACTCTTCTCTCTCCTTCTCTGCTCATATCCAGCAGACCGCCAAGACCTGTCGTTTCTTTCTTTACAACATCCGTAAAATCCGCCCCTTTCTTTCCGAGCACTCTACCAAAACCCTCATCCACACCCTTGTCACCTCTCGTTTAGACTACTGCAATCTGCTTCTTGCTGGCCTCCCACTTAGTCACCTCTCCCCTCTCCAGTCGGTTCAAAACTCTGCTGCCCGTCTCATCTTCCGCCAGGGTCGCTTTACTCATACTACCCCTCTCCTCAAGACCCTTCACTGGCTCCCTATCCGTTTTCGCATCCTGTTCAAACTTCTTCTACTAACCTATAAATGTATTCACTCTGCTGCTCCCCAGTATCTCTCCACACTCGTCCTTCCCTACACCCTTTCCCGTGCACTCCGCTCCATGGATAAATCCTTCTTATCTGTTCCCTTCTCCACTACTGCCAACTCCAGACTTCGCGCCTTCTGTCTCGCTGCACCCTACGCCTGGAATAAACTTCCTGAGCCCCTACGTCTTGCCCCATCCTTGGCCACCTTTAAATCTAGACTGAAAGCCCACCTCTTTAACATTGCTTTTGACTCGTAACCACTTGTAACCACTTGCCTCCACCTACCCTCCTCTCTTCCTTCCCGTTCACATTAATTGATTTGATTTGCTTACTTTATTTATTTTTTGTCTATTAGATTGTAAGCTCTTTGAGCAGGGACTGTCTTTCTTCTATGTTTGTGCAGCGCTGCGTATGCCTTGTAGCGCTATAGAAATGCTAAATAGTAGTAGTAGTAGTAGTAGTAGTAGTAGCAGGAGAAACTGTGCTTTATCCATGGAAATGTGCTCTTACTCAGCTTTCTCTGTTAGGTGAGTAAAATTACACACTTTGGCCAACACTGGAGGTCATTTTCATCAAATAGTTTGGAGGTGCTCCTAGGGTTAGATCACAAGAATGAATAGTTTTGCATTTTTAAATCTATGTCAATGAGTTTGGATAGAAAATATACCTGCAGACAATACAGGCACAAATCTGTGCAGGTACTTTTTCCTGGAACAATAACCAAAGCAAAATTAACTGCATAGTTTTGCTTTGATTATTGGAGTAAAACATGTGGGTGAAAATTAACTATTAACAAGGAATTGAATCGTACTGTTCCCCACCAGAAGGCCTTGAAGGTTATTCTTCCCACTGTGGACAAGAACTCCGATGCCTATCTCATAATTTAGAGTAAGCCAGAGCTATAATGTTTCTTGGTCTAAAATAATTATCCAAATATAAATTATCACACAGCACTCCTCTTCAATTATGACTATCCCTGTAAATTGTAGGTAAATGTATCTTTGGACAATGTTCAATTAAATATCGTTCTGCTCCTACAATGAATCCAATTTTCTCCAAGACTATTGCTGCTGTCAGAATTCTACCCTTTTTAAAGCTAATTTTCATCCTCTTGACTCCTGTCATCAACTCTATAATTACTAGCCGTTGAGCCCATAAAAATGGGCTAGTAAAGGAAGGGGGGGGGGTTAGCCCCCCCCCCCGGAGTCCCCTCCGCCACCCCTCCACCCGGGCCGGGTACGTGGCTTCACTATTCAAACCGCCGGAACGCAGCACACAGCTCATCTGAGCTGCCGTCGGCCTTCCTTCTTCTCTGCGTGTGCTCAGCCCTCGTGTGACATAACATCGGCGAGGGCGGGACACAGGCAGATAAGGAAGGCCAACGGCAGCTCAGATGAGCTGTGTGCTGCGTTCCGGTGGTTTGAATAGTGAAGCCAGGTACCTGGGACGGGTGGAGGGTGGGTGGCGGCGGTGACTCCGGGTGGGTGGGGGGAGCGGTAGTGGCAACCCTGGGGGGGGAGCAGTGGCGACGGCAGTTCCCTCACTCGCAGGTGCGCAGGTTCCCTCTCTGTCACGCGCCCGTCATCACATATTGACGCAGGGGCGGGACAGAGAGGGTCTCTACTGCGCATTTGCGAGTGAGTACACCTCTTGCCATTTATATGTTTGATTATCACTCCAACCACGCAAATTCTCAAGTCATTTCTGGATGATGCTAACAGTGCAACTGCCCCATGCTTCTTCACATTTGAACCCCACACTCGAAAAACCAATCCCTAAAAAACCAAATGAGATTTTACATTCAACAAAATAAAATTTTAATTTTAATAGTAAAAGAGGGGTATTCAGTATAGGCTGCACCCACCGCAGAGCGACTTTCAATGAACAAAGCCATTTATTTTGTGGCGATACATTAAAGTTCTATATCTCATAATTCCTCTCAAAACGTAGTGGTAGAATCCAAAGTTAATCTGTCTTTTGCAGTCTCTTGTATGAAATCTTAAAAAAAATTTTATTTTTTATTTATTTAACCAAAAATGTCTCAAAACCCACCCCTTTAATATTGTAGTATTCAATTGAAACCATCAATGTCTCATTATTCATAAATATCTGAAACAGTCCAACGGTATATACAAAGACAAAAACACTAATCATAATGGATGTACCAAATATATAAAGCAGGGTAAACACTTATCTTGAAATTCCCTGCTGAATATGTCCAACAGAGCACTCTGTTTCAGAGAACCTTCCTCAGGGACGATCGGTGCTGCAAACTCCGGAATTTTCACAAACGTTCCTTCCAATTAGCAGTGGAGTGTTCAATGGCAGAGCAGTGTCTTTTTCCCTGAAAAAACAGAGAAGCAGACATAAAAGCATGATGATGTCAAGTTCTCAACCAACTTTATGCAGTTCTCAGCTTAAACAATAGTATTCCATTCAATAGAATCTTTTAAGCCCTGGGGGGGGGGGGGGGGGGGGGGGGGGGGGGGGGGGGGGGGGGGGGGGGCACTGCCTGCAATTCAAAGATCCAAAACTGTTCCCCAAAAGTTTAAAACGCAGCACGGTTACCCTGGTAATCACAAGAGATTTGTTCTAAAACAAACCACACCATCTGAGTGAATATACGATCATGCTTAGGACAGGAAGACACCATAGGCGCTGTTAAAGTCCTGGTCTTCAATCTTCTATGGTATTCACTAAGTCTTTGACATACAGTTCTAGTAGGTCCATCTCACGTAAACCTTGTTGCATGGACAAATGACCGCATATACAACAAAAGTGGAGGAAAAATTGGTTGCAGATCTTAACTAATACTGTTTGCAGGTCACTGGGTGCTGCCATGTAGTACACTGCAAAGACATAGGACACGCATTACATTTGCCACATGATTGGTTTCCAACAGGAGAATCATTAGAGACAATTTAAGAGGAAAATTTAGAAGTAACTAGATTATTAGCCACATTTTACTCTTACAGTATACAATACATGGACCCTGCTGGAATGCATCATGCAGTTGAAGAATATGCCAATGTCTGTATATACTCTGAACAATTTGAGCAGCTTTATCAGTATAAGTATGAATTCTCACGTTCTGTTCTGTAAACGTAATTCTGGGTTCACATTCAATGCTCTATGATATACTTGATGAATCACATGTGAGGGATAACCTCTCTCAGCAAAACGATGACTGAATATATCTGCTTGGCTTTTAAAATCAAAGAGTTACATATATACCAATGCGAAGAGATCATAGTAAATTGCAAATGAGTGTCAAGAGTATTCAGCCATATCAAAAAGTCATTTAATTGTTGATCAGTAGAGGTCCACATGAAAAAAAATGTCATCAATAAAACGAGTCCAAATCTTAATATGAGAAAACCAATGCAAAACGAGGACAAACCTGTCCTCAAAGTCTGAAACATACAGATTCGCAATATAAGGAGCTGCAGCTGTACCCATAGCAACTCCTTGTTTCTGAAGATAGAATTTGTTATCAAAATTAAAATACTGTGAGTCAAAACAAGCTTGGTGAGAGATGTTAAAATTGTTCAGATACTTTGTGATCACTGGACCTTTTGTGGAAAGTTTTCTGTACCACCTTGATCACCGACTGTTGAGGTATATTGGTGTATAATCTTTGAATGTCAATGGTCACAAGTAAATTGGTCGATTTTAAATTTTGTATCTCCCATATTCTTAAGAAAAAATGCATAGTGTCCAGAATATAAGACCTAGTTTGAGCTACAAAATATTTTAAAAAGTAGTCCAAAAACCTTGGCAATGGTTCTATCGTGCCCAGAAGGGACACCATCCAGCTTATTTTCGAAAGAAAAGGCTGGCTATCTTCCAACACAAATCGGGAGATGGCCGGCCATCTCTCAAGGCTGGCGAAATCGGCATAATCAAAAGCTGATTTTGGCCAGCCTCAACTGCAGTCCATCGCAGAGCCGGCCAAACTTCAAGGGAGCGTGTCGGAAGGTGGGACAAGGGCGTGCCGGGGCATGCTTAAGAGATGGCCGGCTTCGCCCGATAATGGAAAAAAGAAAGCCGGCTCTGACGAGCATTTGGCCGACTTTACTTGGTCCCTTTATTTCAGGTCCAAGTCCCAAAAAAGTACCCGAACTGACCAGATGACCACCAGAGGGAATCGGGAATCACCTCCCCTGACTCCCCCAGTGGTCACCAACCCCCTCCCACCCTCAAAAAAACAACTTTAAAAACTTTTTTTGCCAGCCTCTATGCCAGCCTCAACTGTCATACTCAGGTCCATTGCAGCAGTATACAGGTCCCTGGAACAGTTTTAGTGGGTGCAGTGGACTTCAGGCAGGCGGACCCAGGCCCATCCCCCCCTACCTGTTACACTTGTGGTGGAAAATGGGAGTCCTTCAAAACCCACCCGAAACCCACTGTACCCACATGTAGGTGCCCCCCTTCACCCCTTAGGGCTATGGTAGTGGTGTATAGTTGTGGGGGGGGGGGGGTTTGGGGGGGTGGGTGGGCTCAGCACCCAAGGTAAGGGAGCTATGCACCTGGGAGCTATTTTTATTTTTAATTTTTAGAAGTGCCCTCTAGGGTGCCCGGTTGGTGTCCTGGCATGTCAGGGGGACCAGTGCACTACAAATGCTAGCCCATCCCACGACCAAGTGCCTTGGATTTGGCCGGCTTTGAGATGGCCGGCCTCGGTTTCCATTATCAGCAAAAACCGAGGCCAGCCATCTCAAACCTGGCCATCTCTGACATTTGGCCGGCCCCAACCGTATTATCGAAATGAAAGATGGACGCCCATCTCGTTCGAAAATACGGTTGGCCCTTCCCCTTTGCGGCGCAGTCCTTAGAGATGGGCGCCCTTAGAGATGGCCGGCCTCGTTCGAAAATGCCCCTCCATTGGTCTATCAGGAGGACGTTGAAGAGTCTTATGTATTTTGGACTGCTTTTTAAAACATTTTGTAGCCCAAAGTAGGTCTTCTATTCAGGACACTATGCAGTTTTTGTTATAATTTGGGAGATACAAAATTTAAAATCGACCAATTTACTTGTGACCATTGACATTCAAACATTATACACTAGTATAGCTCAATTGTCAGAGATTGAGATTGTACTGTTCTAGGCAATGTTCAGTAGCTTCAACAGCTAGCTTAAACCATCCCCAAGTAGAAGCTTTACCAGTAGTTAGGGCTGCTGAGAGGGGGGCAAAATTCCCCGTGCCTGAGAAGCTTCTTCCTGCCTGCCTGCTTCTGGGTCTGTGATCTCCTGCTCCTGCATGTCGCCCAGGACCCAGATGAGTGCATTAGCACAATATCGTGTTAATACAGTCATCCAGGTTCTGATTCCTGGCACAGACAGGATCAAGAGAGGACAGACCATGGGAGCAGGCAGGTAGGAAGAGGCTTGCCGACTTGGAGGCAGAGACAGAACAGAAAGGGGGTGGGCACAACAGCGCAAGTGGGGGAGGGGGAGCAGTGTGCAGCAGTCCAGTAAATTAAAGGAGGGGGATCAGTCCCCTAGAGCAGCTGCTGATCACAAAGCATACAAGGAAAACTGGGTTCTCTCACTCAGCCCACAGGGGCAGAGAGGGAAGGTTGACCATAGCAAACAGCTAACATCCAACAGGGAAAGCTCACAAGAAGTCAATCACAGGATACTGTAAACTATAGGAGGGGGGGGGGGGGGGGGGGGGGGGGGGGGGGGGGGGGGGGGGGGGGGAAGCCCCAGTACATATCACTATTTATATACAGACATGTAAATGAATACAGATAATACTCATATTACATATACATCACAATATATCCTGCCTCCAGGAATATGGGGGTACAACAGAGATTGTACAGAAATCTTTGTGGAAATGGTCTAGTGATCACAGAGTGTCTGAACAATTTTTAACATCTCTCACCAACCTTTTCTTGACTTGCAATTATTTTAATTGTGATAATAAATTCTATCTTCAAAAACAAGGAGTTGCCATGGGTACAACTGCAGCTCCTGATAATGCAAATCTTTAAGTTTCAGACGTTGAGAACAAGTTTGTCTTTGATTTGCATTGGTTTTCTCATATTAAGATTTGGACTCATTTTGTTGATGACATTTTTTTCATGTGGACCTCTACTGATCAACAATTAAATGCCTTTTTGATGTGACTGAATACTCTTGACACTCATTTGCAATTTACTTTGATATCTTCGAATTGGTATATATGTAACTCTGGAGGATTTTAAAAGCCAAGCAGATATATTCAGTCATCGTTTTGCTGAGAGATGTGGTTCATTAAGTATATCATAGAGCATTACATGTGAACCCAGAATTACTTTGGGAAAGAAAGCCAGCAGATCAATGTGCAAAATCCAATATGGGAAAGAAAGTTTTGCAAAATCCAATATGGGAAAGAAAGTTTTGCAAAATCCAATATGGGAAAGAAAGTTTGCAAAATCCAATATGGGAAAGAATTACTTTTACAGAACAGAGAGTGAGAATTCATAGAATAAACAGATATGTGTGTTGTCTTATACTGATAAGGCCTCTCAAATTGCTGAGTATATACAGACATTGGCATATTGTTCAACTGCATGATTCCAGCAGGGTCCATCTATTGCATACTCTAGGTGTATAAATTTGGCTAATCATCAAGTTATTTCACATAAATGTTCCTCTCAATTTGTCTCTAATGATTCTCCTGTTGGAGTGGCACATATAATTGTGTCCTATGCCTTTTCAGTGTACTATGTGGCAGCACCCAGTGACCTGTAAACAGTCTCAAGTAAGTTCTGCTACCAATTATTCTTCTACTTTTGTTGTATATGCGGCCATTTGTCAATGCCACAAAGTTTACGTGGGATGGACTACTAGAACTGTACATCAAGTACTTAGGCCCTCATGATCAAAAGCAAACTCCGGCGCTAGAGGCTGTTAACGCCATACTAGTGCCGGAGTTTGCTGCCGACCCATGATCAGAGCCCTCGAGCGCCTGAAACAACGCACTCGAGGGCTCTTAGCGCAAGTAGCATGCAAATGCATGCTAAACAGGGCTTAGAGCGCAATTAGCTTGCAAATGCATGCTAATCAGCGCTTAACGCATTCATCCCCAATGATCAGTGGCCAGCGGGCCAAAGATTGGGTCGCTGGCCGTGGCAAAATCAACGCCAGCTCTGAGCTGGCGTTAGACATTGCGGATCATTGGGGAGGAATGGTGAGCCCTGTCCAGCATGCAGTTGCATGCTGGCAGGCCCCCGTTCCCCCCCAAAGCAAATGCAAACAGGGGACTGGAGGTCCGGTGGACCCCCGGTCCCCCCGACGATCCGACCCCTTTCATGCTCAGGGAGGGCTGGAGATCCGGTGGGTCTCCAGCCCCCCCCCCGAACCCCCATAAATCCTGGTGGCCGCCTCCAGCCAAACGCTATCCCACCCTCCCTCCCACTCAGCGATGGGAGAGGGGCTGGAGGTTCGGTGGGTCTCCAGCCCCCCAAACCCCAAGAAATTGTTGTGGCCGCCACCCTGTTATCCATCCACGGAGGGGGGTGGGGGTTGGAGATCCGGTGGACCTCCAGCCCACCCCAACTCCTCCCCTCCCCCAGCGTTCTGAATCCCTGGTGGTCCGTGGTCACCCACCCACCCTCCCTTCCGGCCCCCCGGCTGGCCCCCCTACCTTTTGTTGGAGGAGGGACGCAGCCTGCCTGCCTCCCTCCTCTTCCTGTTGACGCCACTGCAAAATGGCGGCACCCAGCCCTGCCCATTGCATCCTGGGATGCGGTGGGCGGGGCTACAGCCCCCCCCCCCATCGCTGGATGGGAGGGTGGGAGAGGGTTTGGCCGGCGGCGGTGGCCTCAATGTTTTCTGGGGGTTTGAGGGGGGGCTGGAGACAACTGTTTGACAGGTTTGGGAGGATTGGAGAAAAGTTTTCTTCACTCAACGCGTAATTAAACTCCGGAATTCATTGCTGGAGAATGTGGTGAAGGCGGTTAGCTTGGCAGAGTTTAAAAAGGGGTTAGACGGTTTCCTAAAGGACAAGTCCATAAACCACTACTAAATGGACTTGGGAAAAATCCACAATTCCAGGAATAACATGTATAGAATGTTTGTACGTTTGGGAAGCTTGCCAGGTGCCCTTGGCCTGAATTGGCCGCTGTCGTGGACAGGATGCTGGGCTCGATGGACCCTTGGTCTTTTCCCAGTGTGGCATTACTTATGTACTTATAAGAACAATGAAGCCTGTTCGTTCCTTCCTGGGGAGTATGTGCATACCTGCATAGGAAAGTCTCAGTCTTGATCAGTCACAGCATGGGGAACCTGACATCTTTCTCAATTTCAGCTTTCACATAGAAGCATATAGCACTGGGACATCAGGCTGAGTCTTGCAGTAAAGAGTCAAAGCAGCACTTCCAGGCCACCCATAATCAAACTGCTTTGTAATTATAATCTCCTAATGTAAACATTTAATAGCACATTTACTGTACTACACACCTGCCAGTAAAGAACTGGTAATTAACAAAACAGTGTCACTCTTGGTAAGTTTGTGAGTCAGTATTAGGGAGTGTAATGGTAAATGTCATCCATGCCTCTATGGGAATTTTCAGAATTCTGGAATGTTTCATTGCACACTAACAGGGATTTCCTAATGCTAACAGACATTATAGTGATTGGGAATCCTTGATCCCCAAAGGGTGGCAAAATCATTACTTGATGATGTCAAGATATGGAGAGAACATAGAGTACAGTTACAGTAGTTCTATCTGTCCTTAACTTTACAGATTAATAGTAATGTTGCCCACTTTTACGGTATGGGCCTGATTTTATAATAGGACACGCTGGACCAAATTTTATAAATAGCGCCTAAAAATTGGCGATATAAACCCCCCCACCTTAGCATTATTTTATAAACCTCGCCTAAAGTTAGGTGCAGTTCATAGAATATACATAGGGCCTGCCCCTGTGACTAAAATGTAAGTATGACCATTTACACCAACGAAAACCTGGTGTAAATGCCCGCGCCTAACTTAGGCACAGATCAGGCATATTCCATAACAGTGCTTGTAATTTTTAGGAACACCTATGACTCACCCATGCCCCTCCCATGGCCACGCCCTTGTTTGTGATCAACACATTAGAACTTAGCTGCACCACTTTATAGAATACGCTTAGAAAGCTATGCGTGTAAATTCTAATTGGTGTCAATTAGTGCTGATAATTGCTTGTTAGTGGCCTATTATTGGTGCCGATTGACATATTAAACAAGTTGCGTGTACAATCTGGGGGATTATGTAAGAAGCCCAAAAATATGCCTATTTTATAAAATAAGCACAAAGAACTAGACTAGCATTCAAATATTGAAGAAAACATTTGTACTGGATTCACAACTGCTGTAAATATGTGCATGTAATCTACGCATTTACTTGCTTATGTTGAAAAATACACATGTACATCATAATGCCAGCTCTGCAGTGTTCAAACTCTGCTCCTAGGAATGTCTACGTAGGGTGTACATATATGTATGTGTTGTCTTATCATGGTAACATACAACGGAGAGGGTCAGAGTACACAGAACAAGCAATCCAAAAAGAAGCACAAAAGGTTCTCAAGAATGGGACAAGTATACTTTATTGATGACCCAACATGGGCTGTGTTTTGGCGTAAACCAACGCCTGCCTCAGGGGTCAGTCTGAAGAGTATATAAATTCCTAGTGCAGAGCAGGACGCCAAGAAAATGCGCCAAAAAGAGGAAAGAAGGGAAGTCTGTAGCAGAGGTGGCACTTCAGAGGTGGCATTGTGATGTATATGTGTATTGGCCTACCTAACTGTAGCAGTTGCAGTTCACATATAAGTGGCGGAGGCAGATGCCATAAGGCATCGCTGCTTCTCTCTCTGGGTCTCCTTAACCTAGCTATGGTCTCAGCTTATATACTTCCTGGACCATGCCTTCCTGGCTCACCTCTTCTATGTCACATCCCCTTTGGGCGGGGCTATGGGTTTTAAGGTGGTTCTGACACTGTCGGAGGGTGCTATTAAGGGAGAGGGACAGCATCTTATAGACTCCCTCACAGGAGTCCTATTTCTTCCATTCTGAAAGCAGCATTATAGGTTGCAGAATACATTAGGGGAGAAGAGGAAACAGCCAGGAATAACTCCAAGTCTTTCTCTAGAAACTAGGTAGAATCACTCAAGAACTCTGCAGTAACATAGAAGCAATATAAAAGTGATTAAAAAAATTACTTTGGCTCAGCAGCACTCACCAGTTTGAGTTCCTGTTTCTTGTGGCTGTCCTCATTTTTGCCTCCTTTTTTTTTCTTAGTAATAGTGAAGGAGAAGGGACAAGTCAGGGTACCTCCCGCCAAGCCCATACTATTTCTTCATGGACCTGTAGATCAGTCCTTGAGTCTGGGTCCTGATAGTTCCTCGACCTAGGGCAATTTTGTGTGCTGCATTCTGCATGAAGAAAGACCCTTCTATGAGCCTCAGAGTTTGACTTTGCCCCTTTGTGCTGTGGAACAATATGTGCTAAGCTTCCTGCAGCATTAAAAACAATGGATGTGCCTTCTTGTCTGTGTTCTATACACTTATGTTGCTTAGAAAATTATCTCCATGTGACCAGCCTAGCAGTTGTTAAAGAAGTTGGGGGCAATTCTATAAATTGGTATTTCATGTCCCAATACCATGCACATAGCGCCAATTCTATAATGGCATCTTGGCACCAAGATTCTTTAAACTGTGGGCCCAATATTCAGCCGGTGGCCACCAGCGCTAAACCCGGATATTCAATGCCTGCCCATTTCGGACAACTGTCATTGAATTTCTGGAGGTTTTTTAACCACTAAAAGGTTAACCAGTTATGCTGATATTCAGCAGTAGCCAGTTAACATTTTAGCAGTTAAAGATAGAACAGCTATTTATGCGGTCCTATTTGACCACTAAACTTATCCGGTTAGGTGCTGAAGGATAAATTGTGGATATAGCTGGATATGCGCTAGGTGCTAAACAGTAATACTCAGGGAGATAACTGGTTATCTCCTGCTGATTATTAGCACTTAGGCGCTGATTTGCTATTTAACCAGTCAGTGGCTGTGACTGGCTGGTTAAATAGCTTTGAAGGTCGGGAGGAATGTACATAACTGGAAGACATGCCCATGGCCCACCCATGCTTTGCCCTGTGTACACTCCCCTTGAGGTTAGACACTGTGACACTTAAGCACTACCTTATAGAATTGCAAGAACAGGAAATGAGGGCGGGACCAGAGCTAAGAGAGAGAGAAGGGAAAACTGAAGTAAGCACTGAGCCTGCACGCTTTTTATCACTGCTGCCGGCCACCGCAACCCCGACGAGGTAAGTCAAGATGACTTTTAAAATTTGGAGGGAGGGGGCCTGGAACTCGAAGGGAGGGAGGGGAGGAGGGACGATGACCCTGGAACTCAGAGGGAGGGAGGGGGCCCTGTGGAACTCGGAGGAAGGGGGGACCCTGTAGAACTCGGAGGGAGGGAGGGAGGGAAGGAGGGGTAGCCTGGAATTGGATGAGAGGGAGACCCTGGAATTGGGAGGGAGGGAGGGCGGCCCTGGAACTGGGAAGGAGGGCGACCCTGGAACTGGGAGGGAGGGGGGACCCTGGAACTCGGAGGGAGGGAGGGGGGCCTGGAACTCAGAGGGAGGTGGAGGGGGACAAGGGAGGGGGACAGGGGACAGGGAGAGGGAGGTGGGATGGGGAGGGGGAGGGGGAGGGAGGACAGGGGGAAAGGGAGGGGGATGAGGGGGAGGGGGGAATGCACCACCTGTACAAAAAAAAATTTCAGCACCCCCAACCATTTTGAAAAGTTGGCTCCTATGCTTGCAAATCTATATATCTAAGAGTGTACATAAGGCACTATATTGAAAACTCTCATATTACAGAAAGTATAAATTTATACAAAGACTATAGGAAGTAGGAACCAAGATCCATTGCTATAAATTAAAAACATTAAAAATGTACATCTGAACATATGGTACTACGGAGCTCATTTTCAAAAGAGAAAACGTCCAAAGAGTGACATAAATCTGCATTTAGACATTTTTCTCACAAAAACATCCAAATTAGTGTTTTCAAAGCCAATTTTTAGACATTTTTCTATGAAGTCCATCAGAAGTGCGTTCAAATCACAAGGAGGCGTGTTAGGGGTGTGTTAAGGATGGGATAGCCATAATGGAACAAAACAAAAAAACTGCCCAGGTAAGATGTTTTGAACTAGACCTTTTTTGTAACAAATAAAGCACAAAAAGGTGCCCTAAATGGCCAGATGACCACTGGAGGGAATCAGGGATGACCTTTCCTTACTCCCCGAGTGGTCACTAACCCCCCCCCCAAAAAAAAAAATGTGATTTAAAACATTACTTGCCAGCCTCTATGCCAGCTTCAGATATTATACTCAAGTCCATTAGAACAGCATGCAGGTCCCTGGAATAGTCTAGTAGTGGGTGCAGTGTACTGCACTGCAGACAGGTGGACCCAGGCCCATACCTCTGCCTACCTGTTACACTTGTGGAGGAAACTGTGAGCCCTCCAAACTCACCAGAAACCCACTGTACCCACATATAAGTGTCCCCTTCACCCGTAAGGGCTATTTTAGTGGTGTACAGTTGGGGGTTGGGGGTTTTGGGGGGTTTTGCGGGGTTTTGGGGGGGGCTTAGCAGACAAGATAAGGGAGCAATGGTGAGATGTGTACCTGGGAGACTTTTATGAAGTCCACTACAGTGCCCCCTAGCGTGCCCTATTGCTTTCCTGGGATGTCTGGGGACCAGTCTATTAAAAATGCTGGCTTCTCCTACATCCCAATGAACCAAAAAAACAAAACATCCAAATCACAAATCCTTATTCAAAACATTATATTTGAAACAAAAAGAGAGACGTTTTTCTTTTTTGAAAATGTCTTTGTTTCATATTCAGATTTTGGACGTCTTTTAGCAAAAGGTCCAAAGTCAGACTTAGATGTCATATTGAAATGCCCCTCCACATTTTTTAAAAAGCATCAAAAAGCTGCAGTAATACAGAAAACTTTAAAGACAATGTGACAATTTGTATAAAGTATATTCAAGTGGGCATCGACTATAGAAAACAAAATCCGTGGCTATGAACAATATATAGTAGAAGACAAATATAAATAGCTAGAAACAGCAACAGCAAAACAAAACAAATCTATATCATTGTGAGACAGTCTGTCCTAAAATCTGATATAATTACTGAAAACAGGTAAAAGCCATACAAACCCCTGTAGCGAGGGGTGCCTGATGTTACTAATGTGAATCTGCTTGCTATGCTGTGCGATATCGCACAGCATAGCAAGCAGATTCACATCGTAGCATGAGGTTGTTCCCTTGATAAAGCCTGCGACGGTGAAACGGGACCCCGTCGGGCGTACAAGAGTGAAACCAAATTGCAACTACACTGGCGGCACTAAAGATAAGTGTTCGTTAGATATAATTATTTGTTTATTAAAGTTACAATTGGAGGTTTTTTAGCCAATGAAGATTCCATCCCGGTGTAACAGACGCGATTATGTTCTGAAGCGGGAATACAGAGGCTTTTTTCCTCCATTTATATAACACAAATAGCAACTGTTGAATGTTTTTGGCCACTTTAGCTGGTGAAATAACATTTGTTTCGAATAACAGTGGCAGTATCCTATTTTTGAATTCAAGTGAATAAAGTCAGACTTATCATACATTTGACTAACACTAAATTGTCTTCCATCAAAAAGGATGCTAACCATCTCAAGACATCACCATCAATTCCTTTTGATTTCAACCTGTTTAATAAGATACAATGATCGGTTGTATCAACCGCAGCTGATATGTCCAGTGTAATCAATAAGTAACAAGTACCGTTGTAAAATTCAGATCTCACTATATCCAACAAAGAGAATAACACTGTTTCAGTAACATATGATTTTTAAAAGCCAAACTGATTTGGATCTAAGATCTCAAATTTGTCCAAAAAATCAACCAGCTCTTCATATACAATTTTTTTCCATAATTGTTGTTATAAACAGTAAAGATGATATAGGTCTATAACTACTGATCTCACAGGGATCCAAACCTACATTCTTCAGTATTGGTTTAACTACTGCTTTTTTCATATCCACTGGAATCTTTCCATTTGTAAAACAGTTAATTATTAGAACAAAAACTGGGGCATCAAGATCTTTCAAAACTTTCACTGCATTTGAAGCACACATAGGTCCAAACTGCAATAGCCGTTCTTGATTTTTGCAAACATTTTCACAATACGCTCTATTTCAGCAGGTTGAAATGTGGGCCATTTTTCTACTTCATCTAACATACAAGATGATTCAAAAGGCAAGTTTTCATGATCAAAAGAATTAGTTATGTCAATGATCTTTTTTGAGAACCCATTTGCAAAATCATTGCTAGAAAATTTTACTCCATCACATTGTTTTGATGGTTGTGCAGTAACCAAAGTTGAAATGGTATAAAATAGTTCTTTTGAGCTTGAAGGGGCTTCCCCAATCTGTTTATCCAAAAATTCACATTCTACCCTACTCTGGTAAACATTAAGTTTTGCATAATAGATTTCGTGTGATATTCTGATGGGAACTAATCTCCATTCTCTCTCTGATCTTCGAAGATTCTGCTTTGCTAATCTTAATTCTTCTATAAACCAAGCAACTCTTTGTTTCCTAGCCTTTCTTTTTTCCCTATAAGGTGCAACAATATCTAAAGCTGTAGACAATGAATTATTCCAGTACTTTAAATAATCGTCAGCACAATCAAATATTTGACCTTCATCTTTTTCCAAAATGCTAGTAACATCAGGCACCCCTCGCTACAGGGGTTTGTATGGCTTTTACCTGTTTTCAGTAATTATATCAGATTTTAGGACAGTCTGTCTCACAATGATATAGATTTGTTTTGTTTTGCTGTTGCTGTTTCTAGCTATTTATATTTGTCTTCTACTATATATTGTTCATACCCAATATAACCAGCTATCCACCGATTTCACTGTGAGTTTGGTGGCCCTGTTTGACCACATGAATACCTGGACTATCTTTGGCCGGTTTAAGCATAACTGGCCAGTGCTGAATATTGGTTTAGCTGGTTATGTTTAAACGGAAACGGCCCAGCATTGAATATCCAAGCTCAGCGCTGACCATGGGAGGCAGCCTGGCTACCTCCTGTGGTCTGAATATCGACTTCCTAGGCAGGCTATTGGTGAAATGTGGGACTTGATGGGGTTTAGATTCTGAAGATATTTTTGAAAGTTTCTTTGAAATATTTCTAGTTAAAGTTGATGAAATAATATTTTAGTTCACATTTCACATGTTACACTGGAAAGCTTTTTCAAGCACTAATGATTACATATGACAGCTAAATTAAAGGTACAGAAGAAGTTCTGAGGTCCCTCTTTCCTTTCTTTTTTTTTTGTCTATCAACAGCTATTTTGATATCTTTGTGGGTTGATTGAAATTGCTGTACTCTTGAGTGGATTGGCCTCTATACTAATCCCAAATCCAGTTGGCACAAAGACCAAGAACCTAAGCTTAAAGAATGAACTTTGTTATCATAAAGTACTACCACCATCCCACTGGATATTTTTAATAATCCTATTGTCCTTTCAGTGTTCATTGTGCTTCTTGGATATTAATGTTTAGAATACACTCACATTGCCTATCAAACCATGTTGTGTAACTGTGTGGACTGGCCAGGTGATATTTCATTGCTGCCAGGCTTTGTCTTTGTCTTTAAATTAACGTTGGCAGAGTTACCAGGAAAAGTGTAAACACAACAATTCATAATTTCATGGTAAACCGGTCAATCAAGGGATCTTTGAACAAAAATCACTCTATAAGAATTAGAAGAAACAATTTGGTTTCCAGAGTATTATTGGATCTACTTTTTAACAACAAAGTGAATACAAAGAACTCTCAGAATTCAGCAGTACAATCTTCGGTTAGTTCCTCTAAGGAAAATTAAATTCTCCACCAGAGACACAACATCCTCAAAAGAGCAGATCATATGAAACAAAGAGCCCTGGCAGTGAGCACCATAGGTAAACAGCTTATAAGGCATTAACCATATAGAAAAAGAATTTAAACAACGCTGAGCACTTTCTGATCTTTGCAAGACCACTGTCTTTTCTCAACAGAAGAGTGGTATGGGCAAAACATTCCACTGATACACCCTCCCAGATCTATGAACAAGTAATAATTCATAGAAAATGTTTCTTAACAGTATGTTCCAGGCTGTCCTGCTTGGATTGCACACAACAGACGTTTACTCCAGCATGTACGTCTGATGAGAGAGGAGGAGAAAAAGAACGAAAAGTATCAGAACGCAAGTTTGATGTAAAATGAGCCAAACCAGTAAAGATCATTTTCTGTTTGCAACAGAAGAGTTGACTGTGAAGCTTGCCAGATTGGAACAGTGAAGTTAAAACTAGCAACCCCCCCCCCCCCCCCCCCCCAAAAAAAAAAATAAAAATAAAAAAATAGATTTAAAAAGATAAAATCTTTCTTTTATACTTACAATTATCCATTAAAAATGTGCAATAAAATACCCCCTTCCAGAAATATGCCACAAATCATTTAGCCAGCATGTGCTTGTAGCACCTTGATTTTCCCCTACAATTTACATTTATGCTGGACAAACCTTTACATGACAAATTTATGCCCACAATATAGGAAGAGGAGATGATTTGAAACAGAACTGGTACAGATTCAGGGGGTCTTTTACTAAAGGTTAGTTCGAGTTATCTGCAGGAGATCTCATTTTATTCCTATAGGCCCTGCTGCAGATAACTCGAGCTAATCTTTAGTAAAAGACCCCCTCAAGGAGGTCAGATACTAAGTGGTACCCTAAGAGAACAGAAATCCCTGCAGCCTATTTCAGAAGGAGCTCCTTCCACAAGAACAGTGAATCTTGAGAGTGTGTGACAAGTACTGCATGCCATCTTGAAGAAACTGATTAATCTCCTAAGAAGTGTAACCATATGCCACTGAAAATGATTCTTCTTATTATCAAGTAGAAGTTTATCTTTGTAAATCTACTTGAGAATTTGCTTGTAGTACAAGAAGAAGTTCCATGGAGTGTATTTTCCCTCCTGATTGGAATAAACCTGGGAGTGGCAATGAAATGTGCCAGGCCTCAGTAACCCTCCATTTAAAGTCCCCTTTTGGAAGCCATTGGCAGTTTGGCATGGCAAGTAGGGAGTCAATATTCAAATTGCTGCAATGGGAGGCAGCCGCAACAGGCAGGAATGAGTGGGCATTGCTCCTGCCCATTTCCCCCTTGGATCACCAGAGAAATGGGTGAGTAAGCCTGCAAATATGGGGCAAGAAGGGCTTACAGTTCCGGGGGAGGAGGGGGTTCCAGATTTGATTCTGGGAAGGTGGGAGGGGAAGCAGGCATCAGAAGGATCAGAAGGAGGCAAGATCTTTTTATGCAGGTCCCGGCTGAATATCAGGCGGGACCTGCATAAGCTCCAGCAGCTAGAATCTGACAAATCAGTCCAGCATTGAATACCTGGGGTTAATTCTGCCGACAGTGGTCAGCACTTTTAAAAAAAAACTCTGTCTGCCGTGTCCTGAATATCGACCCATAGATTTTCAGGAGGACCTGAGGGCATCTGGAAGCTCTCTGAAATGACAAGTTTAAACACATTTCTGCTAGCCAAGTGGCTGTAAAAATATTTCCTCCATCACAAGATGCATGGTTTCCTTGTGGGATTCCCACTGCATTAACACATTGGTTTTCACCAAAACTTCCAGAAGTGATTGAATCTTCCCCTTCACAATGTAGAGAACTCTTTTTGACAGTTTCTAGATTAGTCTCTGTTTTTGGTCAGATACATAAATAGTCTGATATTACTTCAATTTGCAGGTGAATTTGCAAAACAAAGTATCCAGCATAGCTAAGACTTTTAATTGTTCTGTTTGCCAAGAGAAATAATTTTTCCATTAACTCAAGATCAAAAATGGAGTTCTTTTTCAACTCTGAATACTGAAACAAATTAAAACTCTTGTGTATAAGATGAAAAATTAATTTTATTCTCTTGATCCTTGTCACCCTTTGATTGTTAAAGCTATGAAGGGAGTTGTATTAGAGACTATTATGCACAATGGGCCCGATATTCAGCCGGCAGCAGACAGCAGGCTGCAAGTTTGTTGTCCACCGTCGGTGTTGAACCTGGATATTCAATGCCAGGCCATTTCCGGTGACCGGCACTGAATATCTGGGTTTATTTTGGCTGCTAAAAAGTTAACCAGCTATGCTGATATTCAGCGCTAAGGGAGAGATTCTATATAGGGTACCTGGAAAATCCACGCGGACATCGTTTTTGCCTAAGCGTATTCTATAAGATTTAAGCGCAGTATATAGAATACGCTTAGTTGATATCCCAGCACCTAAAACTATGTTCATCCATTTACACCAATGAAAATGTGGCATAAATTCCTGCATGTAGATTTACACAGACTGGGCCATATTCCATAACAACGTACGTAAATTTGGGAATGCCCATGAAATGCCCATTTCCCCACCCATAATCATGTCCCTTTTTGGAAGTTAGATGCAGTGAATTACAGCATATGCTTAGCTTACTGTGTGCACGTAATTCTAATTATTGCCAACTAGTGCTTATTATTGCTTGGTAAGTGCTGTTAACAACGCTGATTGGCTTGTTAAGCCAATTAAGTTATGTATATTGTTATAGAATATGCTTAGATTTAGGCACAGAATACTAGGCACGATATATAGAGTCCAGCAGTAAGCAGTTAACTTTTTAGTGGTCAAAGATAGGCCTGCTATTCAAGCGGCCAATTTTGACCACTCAACATAGCCGATTTGGCGCTGAACATCTGCACCTAACTGGCTGTGTCGCACAATACAGCCAGTTAGCGACTAGCTGCTAACTGGGATATTCAGCGGGAAATAATCGGTTATCTCCCAATGAATATCCACGTTTAGGCACTTAAACGCTATTTAACCAGCCAGGAGCCATTCCTGGCTGGTTAAATATTTTTGAATATCGTGGGGAATTGTGAATAGTTCCCTATTAGAAGGTATTCTGCCTAATTCATTTTTAAAAAGCTACTGTTAAACCTTTATTTAAAAATACCTCATGAGACCCTTTGAATGTCAAAAATTCTTTGCCATTCTTAGCTATGATCATTGAAAAAGCTGTGTTGGAACGATTGATAGAATTTTTAGATGTACATCAAATTCTTGATAATCACCAGTTTGGTTTTTGCTTCCACCGTGATACAGAAACTTCATTGATTTCCAGTTTTGCTATCATTTGATCGGGATTTGATACAGGAACTTGTTTTCTGTTAATTACTTTACTGTTAAGTGCTTTCGATTCTATCAACCACAAAATCTTATTGCAGCAGCTTTTGTCTGTTGGCATCGATGGAATATTATTTAAATGGTTTTTGAGACTTCTAGTTCCGCTGCTTGCCAGCATGGTCACTTGAAGTGGATCCTCCATGATTCATCTTCTCTTATATCCTTCCTGGTAAATAGAAGAATGAGCTAAACATAATTGAAGCTACTTACTGTCTATCTGAAAATGTCCAGATCGAAGCAGAACAAAATAGATGCTGCTTTTACAGTGGTAGCAGGTGGAAAAAGGCCAAAGCAAGATCTGCCAACGCCAAGGAAAAAAGGCCAAAGCAAGATCTGCCAATGCCCATGAAAATGACACCCCCCGCATGAGTTGCAGAAAATAGTAGACCCGAATTATGCAGAAACTGGGGCAATTCAAATCCCTTTTACAGGAAAATGCTTCTAATACTTCCAGTCTATGGGCTGAAGTCTACCAGATTAGCTCACAGCTACAAGCTTGTCGGGACTCTGTCTGAACCTTAGAAACCCATGTCCTAGAGATGGAAGGCAGCATACAAAAACTGCAGCAGGAATGTAAATTAATCACACAAATTCAAAAAGAGCTAGAAGATGCCAATAACCAGAGTAGACTACTTGGGTTCCTTGAAAGAACTGAAGGTACGAAGCTTGTGGAATTTATTGAGAGTATTCTACCATAGCTACTAGATCTTCATTTTCTGCAAGCCTTCAAGGTAGAGAGAGCACATAGTCAATGCCGGTCACCAGAAATGGCCTGTCATTGAATATCTGGGCTACCCCTCACAGTCTGAATGTCGGCCCCATAGATTACTTATTCAGATTCATTGTATCCAAATATGCAGCTCCTCAAACTATTTGTAAGTCCCTGATACATAATCTTATCTGAAAAATATAGCTCACAATACTTTCAAATATCAGTATTGTTACTGAAGTACAAAAATACTCAAAGGGGGGGGGGGGGGGGGGGGGGAAGCCCCAGAACCCCAGAACCCTTCCTCCACTTCTGTATAACAGAAGAAAGTATGGTAGGATGTCCAGGGTAAAATCACTTCACAGGCATTAAAAAAAATCCTTGCGAATAAGAGCCCCTTTTACCAAGCTGCAGCAAAAGGGGGCCTGTGCTGGCGTTGGCACATGTTTTTCACGTGCGCCGAGACCCCCTTTTACCGCAGCTGGTAAAAGGGAAGTATCACTTTCCTATAGGAAATGGCTATGTGTCAAATAAAGCACTTGTCGCGTGGTTATTTCAGGGGGGCAGTCCTTATCGCCACCCATTGAGGTGGTGGTAAGGGCTTCCACGCTAACCTGGCGGTAACTGGAAAGCACATGGCACTGCCCAATTACCACCGGGTACACTCTGGCACTACAAAAATAAATATATTTTTGTAGCACTGGAAATGACGGCGTGCTAGGGGTGGGAAGTACCGCCGGGCTGCTGCGGTAGCCTGGCGGCACTTCCCGTTTAGCGAGCGGTAAGCCCACATTGGGCTTACCGCCGCTTAGTAAAAGGAGCCCTTAATTTGTTAAAGCTTCAGTAGAGAGATGTAGTAGCTGTGTTAGTCCACTTTTAAAGGTAATCAATAGAAATAGAATAAAATAAAACATAGAAAAGAAAATAAGCTGATACCTTTTTAATTGGACTAACGTAATACATTTTTTTTATTAGGTTTCGAAGGTAGCCCTTCTTCATCAGATAAGAAATAAGCAAATGTTAATAAATGACAGTATATATAAGGAAAACATCAAAGCATTTCAGTGACAGTCTAACAGGATGAGGGTGGGTTAGGTGAGAGACAGGGAGGGCCGGGTGGATGAGGGACATGGAGATATGCATGGTGATAAGAGGGTGACAAAGCTTCAGTGAAACCAGCCTTCATGGATACCAATCCTATACTTCATTGGCCTGATGGTTTGACCCATATACCACTTGTGGCATGGACACACAATCCCATACACTATTTGGTTAGCGGTGCAATCTGTATACAATCTTAAATAAAATTGTTTTTGAGTATAAGGAATCTGAATTGATGTAGTCTCCATGCACAGATGACAATATACACATCTACCACACTTATGATGTCCCACCTGTTGCGTTGTTGCATTGTTGATGGCTGATCCCTCTGTTTACTAAAGAATTCCCAAAGATTACTGCTATGGGTATATGCAAAATGGGGCTAATAAACCAATTAAGCATAGGATCGATTGCTCAACATTTAATTAATTTACAGTTAGTCATGTTGAGGCACCTACATAGTTACATAGTAGATGATGGCAGATAAATACCTGTATGGTCCATCCAGTCTGCCCAACAAGATAAACTCATATGGGCTACTTTATATGTATACCTGACCTTGATTTATCCTTGGAAGGCAAAAGTAGAGACTAATAGACGATTCACCACTGGAGACGTGAGTCCAACAGTCTTTATTACAGTGCTTTTTTTGTAGAAAAAAAGGTGCCGGTACTCATTATGGGCGGAGTCACCACATATGGCTCCACCCCTATGATAGCCACACCCACATTAACCACACCCCCTATACCAGCCATGGCAAATATAAACAGACATCATTGAAAATATTATAGTACTATAGGAGAAAAAAATAACGTAATTTTTTTTCATGATAAATAATCTTTGTAAGCTCTTACAGCTCCAGTATACCCAGTGCAAAATAAGACAGCCAATGTAAATTCTCAAATTGGACATATTACAAACACTAAAATGAAAATAAAATGATTTTTTTCTACCTTTGTTGTCTGGTGACTGTTTTTCTTTCCATATTGGTCCCAGTCTGTGATTCTGCTTTCCTTTGTTTTCGCTTAACTCTTCTGTGCCATTTGTCATTTTTGTCTCCTTTTTCTTTGCTTTCTTCAATATTTTTCAGGCTCTCTCTCTGTCCAGATTTAATTCATTCTTACTATCCATTCTTTAATGTCCTTCATCTACCTGTGGCTTTTCATCTTTTCCTCACCCTTGTTCTCCCCATGCCCCTTCCTCTTATTCTCCAGTCTTTCTCTATTCCCCTTTTCCATCCAGCAGCTCTGCTTTCTCTCCCCATCCTTCTAGTGTCTCCCCTATTTCTTTCTGCATTCTTCCATCCAGCGTCTTCCCTCTTTCTCTCCCCATCCTTCCGTTTTCCCTCTCTCTCTCCCCATCCTTCCATCTTTTTCCCCCTCTCTCTCCCCATCCTTCCATCTGTTTTTCCCCCTTTCTCTCCCCATCCTTCCATCTGTTTTCCCTCTCTCTCCCCATCCTTCCATCTGTTTTTCCCTCTCTCCCCAATCCTTCCATCTGTGTTTTCCCTCTCTCTCCCCATCCTTCCATCTGTTTTTCCCCTCTCTCCCCAATCCTTCCATCTGTGTTTTCCCTCTCCCCAATCCTTCCATCTGTTTTTACCCTCTCTCCCCAATCCTTCCATCTGTTTTTCCCTCTCTCTCCCCATCCTTCCCTCTGTTGGTTTCCCTCTCTCTCCCCAATCCTTCCCTCTGTTGGTTTCCCTCTCTCTCCCCAATCCTTCCCTCTGTTGGTTTCCCTCTCTCCCCAATCCTTCCCTCTGTTGGTTTCCCTCTTTCTCTCTCTCCCCAATCCTTCCCTCTGTTGGTACCCTCTCTCCCCAATCCTTCCCTCTGTTGGTTTCCCTCTTTCTCTCTCTCCCCAATCCTTCCCTCTGTTGGTTTCCCTCTTTCCCTCTCCCCCCCCCCCCAATCCTTCCCTCTGTTGGTTTCCCTCTTTCCCTCTCTCCCCAATCCTTCCCTCTGTTGGTTTCCCTCTCTCCCCAATCCTTCCCTCTGTTGGTTTCCCTCTTTCTCTCTCTCCCCAATCCTTCCCTCTGTTGGTTTCCCTCTTTCCCCAATCCTTCCCTCTGTTGCTTTCCCTCTTTCTCTCTCCCCCCAATCCTTCCCTCTGTTGGTTTCCCTCTTTCCCTCTCTCCCCAATCCTTCCCTCTGTTGGTTTCCCTCTTTCCCTCTCACCCCAATCCTTCCCTCTGTTGGTTTCCCTCTTTCTCTCCCCAATCCTTCCCCCCCCCCCCCCCGCGACACTCCTGGCGAGTCCTGCACTTAGTTTTTTTTTTTTTTTAAGACTCAGAACGTGCGAACGATGCAGCCGGCAGCGATTGAAAGAGGCTGTCTGCTGGGCTGGCGTCTGCGTCGGAGCTTCCCTCACCCTCTGTGAGTCCCGCCTTCGTTGTTACAACTTCCTGTTTCGCGGGACTCGCAGAGGGTGAGGGAAGCTCCGACGCAGACGCCAGCCCAGCAGACAGCCTCTTTCAATCGCTGCCGGCTGCATCGTTCATGCGTTCTGAGTCTTAAAAAAAAAACTAAGTGCAGGACTCGCCCTGAGTGTCGCGGGGGGGGGGGGGGGGGGGGGTTGGGGCGGGCAAAAAAAGGTGCCGGTACGCCGTACCGTTGCATACTGGCACAAAAAAAGCACTGCTTTATTATATCAGAGATAACGACCCGACACAGGCCGTGTTTCGACGCTAAAAAGCGTCTGCATCAGGGGTCAATAAATACACCAAGTAATGAATGCAAAACGAAGAGTCCTACTTGTAAATGTGTTGTCAACTCACTGATCACGTAGCACCAAACAGAATATGCTGGGTCCTATCTTCAGCCTGTCAAATTTATTCAAGAGCCTCCTGTGAGGAACCATGTCAAAGGCTTTGCTGAAATCTTAGTAGATTACATCTATCGCACGCCCTTGATTCAATTCTCTGGTCACCCAGTCAAAGAATTCAATGAGATTTGTTTGGCATGATTTACCTTTGGTAAAACCACCTCTCATATCCCATTGGATTCAAACACAGCATTGTCCATCTGATCTGAGATTTTTGGTGTAGCTGCAGGTTGTTTCATAGAGGAGTGGGGATATTTTGCAGGTTTTGAAACAGAAAGAATGATTTATTTGTGGGGTACAGTGGAACCTGCTAGGTAAAATAAAGAGGTGGATTGGTTGCAGCTATGATCGAAGGGTGAATATATTGTGTCATTTCCGTGTGTTGATCCTAGGCTTGGCGGTGGGTGGTGGTTAACTGCTCACCAGTTTCAACTCCACCATGGTGTGGTCTGAGCATTTAATGATTGTTTAAGGTAAGATGTTTCCATGGTAGTACTCATATTTCGATGGGGGTTTTGTGTACATACATTTTATGTTTCGGCTATATTTGTACTATTACTATTTTTGCAGTTCTGTCTTCTGAGGACGCCATATGGTGAAACCTGATATCGTGTAGAACCTGGACATGAGTTGTACGGAGAGCATTATGGCTGGCTTGGTCCCGCTTCTTGAGTTTTCCTGTTGAGCCACTGTGACTGTAAGGATATGTCTGTGGACATTCCAACTCATGTTGCTGTTGATGGGATATAGCGGCTTGTGACTGATGAAGATTTTTGCTTCAATGACATTTGCCTTTGTGGTATCACAGAAATTCAGACTTGTGTATATTGTATGCAGCAATGGATGATTTGATCGAGCATTTTGCTCTAGAGAGAGTAGTCGAATAGGGTTGGGGTATTTGCAAGAGTGTTTGGTTTTTACAATAAACTGAGTTAATAAAGATTTATGATGTGATTTTTGTAATTAAAAATAGATGAGGTGGTCATATGTTGATGCAATGAATATTCTTGAGATAAATTTGCATTTGGTGCTCCCATTCCATACAAAATTCTCTCATGCAGATTTTATGGGGATATACTGAAAACCTGACTGACTGGTGGTCTCCCAGGACAAGAACCTCTGCATTAGATCATAGCTTTGTGGTGGAGTTTAAATGGTCTTAAAAAGAAATAAAAACAAAATCCTGAGTGGTGTAGAATGGGTAAAAGTGAATCAATTTTTCACTCTTTCAAAAAGTAGAAAGACCAGGGGAAACTCAATGAAATTATATGGAAATACTTTTTAAAACAAATAGAAGGAAATATTTTTTTACACTCAAAGAATAGTTCAGCTCTGGAACTCATTGCCGGAGGATGTGGTAACAGTGGTTAGCGTATCTGGGTTTAAAAAAGGTTTGGACAAGTTCTTGGAGGAAAATTCCATATTCTTGTAATTGAGATAGACATGGGGGAAAGCCACTGCTTGCCCTAGAATTGATAGCATGGAATATTGCTATTATTTGGGTTTCTGCCAGGTACTTGTGACTTGAACTGGCTACTGTTGGAAGCAGGATACTGGGTTAAATGAACCATTGGTCTGACCCAGGATGGCAATTCTAATGTTCTTATCTTAGCTGCGCTTCCAAATTTGGAACATGACAGGCATTGCATCACAAATAACTGAACTCTTATCTGATATTAAAGCACGTGTTGTACTTAATTCTATAAGTGATTTCCTGTATGCTTGAAAAGTTGCATCAGAACTGGATGGAGACTCCTCCTCTTGTCCACCTGTATTAAATATGTGGAAATGTTCTCTCTCATTACTCAATAAGTAGGAGAAATGTATTTTCCAAAGGGTCATGCCATAGGCATAAAATGGCAGAAGCTTTTGAGAAATAGGACCAGCAAAGTTTTAATTATACTAGTTCTAAAAATAATGAGGAATAAATCAATGATCATGCTGCCAAAGAGAGAGAGAGAGGATAGGAGTTTCACAATGTTGAGCTTTCTCCACTGTAATTAACCATCCTTATGCCTTAGATCTTATAATTAAAAAGGAGAGGGGAGGGACCTAGTATTGAGTTAGAAACCAGGAGACCTGACACTGAGTCCTGCTTCTGTCACTGGAACAAGTTGAGAACGTAGGCAATTTATATTACATTCCATTGCCTCTGGAATCCCTCTTGGACTGTAAGCTTATCAAAACAGGGACTCATCATAGTTGTGTGAAATTAATTACATGGCGCCAAGGATATCAACTAATTATTTCCTTTTATGCTATTTATTTCATTTTGATGAAGTCATGTGGAATTATGTGCTTGTTAAAACAAGTGAAAAGGTAGAGCTGACAGCACCCTGTGCTATTCCAGTGCTTTTCAGTAACTGATATGCCTGTGTAAACATTGTGAAGGTCAAAACATGCTTAATGCCTCATAAATTTTACAAAGTTTCTACCAAATGCCGTGACCTTTAATGGCAGTACCAGAAGATAGTCACTAGGGAGTCAGAAACAGAAGCATAGCTAGGTGGGGTACAAGGGGAGCAGCCACCCCACCCAAACAGATTTTGATTAAAATGGCGCCTATGCACATGAGCCCTTCAGCTTCCCACTGATGCCTATTTTACAAAAGGCCTTCTCCCCCTAACATCAAAACCTGGCTATGCTTCTGGTCGGAGATGCTTTTTGAAACCAGGTGCTAACAGCTGTTCCCAGAGATCTCTCTAGTTTCTGATGTGGGGATTGTCATTTTGGTCCAGGGGGTTGGAGGGGTAATAAGAACATAAGAATAGCCATACTGGAGCAGACTAATGGGCCATCTAGCCTAGTATCTTGCTTCCAACAGTGGCCAATCCAGGCCACAAGTATCTGGCAGAAAACCAAATAGCAGCAACATTCCATGCTAACAATCCCAGGGCAAGCAGTGGCGTCTCCCATGTCCTTCTCAATAACAGACTATCAACATTTCCTCCAGGAACTTGTTCAAACCTTTTTTAAACCCAGATACATTATCTGTCATTTACCACATCCTCCAGCAGCAAATTCCAGAGTCTGACTATTCTTTGTATGAAAAAATATTTCCTCCTATTTCTTTGAAATGTATTTCCATGTAATTTTCATTGAGCAATGCAGAGGCATTATAATATTCTTGGTCTTATTTTGCATCACTTGAATTCAGTGTATTGTCTATAATGACACCTAGGTCTTTTTCTTGAGTGCTGACCTCTAAGGTGGACCCCAGCATCAGGTAACTAAGATTTGGATTATTCCTCCCAATGTGCATCACTTTGCATTTGTCCACATTAAATTTTGTCTGCTATTTGGATGCCCAGTCTTCCAATTTCCTAAGATCTTCCTGCAATTTTTGCAATCCCCATGCGTTTTTTCAACTGTGTCATCTGCAAATTTAATCACTTCACTCGTGGTTTTGCTATCCAGATCATTTATAAATATATTAAATAGCCCTGGTCCCTGTACAGATCCCTGCAGCACTCTACTATTCACCCTCCTCTATTGAGACAAATGGCCATTTACCCTTACTCTCAGTTTTCTGTCCAATAACCAATTCCTAATCCATAGAAGGACATTGCCTCCTATCCCATTACTTTTTAATTTTCTCAGGAGTCTCTCATAAGGAACTTTGTCAAAAGCTTTCTGAAAATCTAGATACACTACATCAACTGGTTCTCCTTTATTCACATCTTTATTACACCTTCAAAGAAATAAAGCAAATTGATGAGACAAGACTTCCCTTGGCTGAACCCATGATGACTCTGTCCCAATAAACCATGTTTGTCTATGTGTTCCATAATTTTATTTTTTATAATGGTTTCCACTATTTTCCATGTCCCTGAAGTCAGGCTTGCCAGTCTATAATTACTCGGATCACCCCTGGAACTCTTTTTAAAAATTGGTATTATATTACCCACTCTCCAATCTTCAGGTACTGTGGACAGTTTTTAATGAGAGGTTACAGATAACTAACAACAGATCAGTAATTTCATGTTTGAGTTCTTTCAGTACCCTGGGGTGTATACCATCTGGTCCAGGTGATGTATCACTCTATTGGCTCAGTACATCTTCCAGGTTCACAGAGATTTCTTTCAGTTCCTCCGCATCGTCAATCTTGAAAACCATTTCTAGTACAGGTAAATCTATTACACCTTCTTTGGTAAAGACTGAAGCAAAGAATTCATTCAATCTCTCCGCTATGGCCTTGTCCTCCCTGAGTGCCCCTTTTGCTCCTTCATGATCTATCGGTCCCACAGATTCTCCCACGGGCTTTGTGCTTCTGATGTATCTAAAAAAAGGTGTTACTATGAGTTTTTGTCTCCACGGAAGTTGTTTTTCATATTCTCTTTTAGCCTTCATGACTCAATTCCCTCTTTAGCATATAGCGCAATCCCCTCTCCAATTTGATCCTCTCTATCATTACGATATAATTTGTACCATGATAACACAGTGTCCCATTGTTCTCCTTCCTCCAGGTCTCTGAGATGCCTATTATATCTGCCTCTTTATTTAGTTTGATATACTCCAGCTCTTTCATGTTATTTTTTAGACTTCTGGCATTCATATTTAGACACATCAAATTGTGTTTTTTCTTAACATTTACAAGTTGCTTTGAAGTTCATAGTGATAATTTGCATCCTTTACTCTGTTCTCCCGTTAAACACTACTGGCTGTCTTTCACCATTATTGCAACCTCTCTATTGGGTTTTCCTAAAGATCCTGTTTCAGTAGTATCCTTCCAGGATACTCCACACTGAATCATGCACTCCTGGGAAACTGTTGTTTGCCCCCCCCCCCCTTCCCCAATTTTAGTTTAAAAGCTGCTCTATCTCCTTTTTAAAAATTAATGCCAGCAGCCTGGTTCCATTCCACCACCCATTCTTTTGGACAGGCTCTCCATCCGCCAGAATGTTGCCCAGTTCCTAACAAATCTAAATCCCTCATCCCTGTACCATTGTCTCAACCACACATTGAGACTTCGGAGCTCTGCCTGCCTCTTGGGTCCTGCGCATGGAAGGGGCTGTATTTCTGAAAATGCTACCTTGCTGGATCTGGATTTCAGCTTTCTACCTAAGAGCCCATATTTAGCTTCCAGAACCTCCCTCCCACATTTTCCTATGTCGTTAGTACCCACATGCACCAAGACAGCCGGTTCCTCCCCAGCGCGATCTAAAATCCTATATAGGTGACGCATGAATTCCATCACCTTTGCACCAGGCAGGCAAGTGATGATCCTCACATCCACCAGCCATCCAACTATCTACATGCCTAATAATTAATTCACCAACTACAACAGCCATCCTAACCCTTCCCTCCTGAACACATCCTTGGTGTGAGAGGATATTGCACCCTCTGGTGGGCTGGTCCTGGCTACAGGATTACCTCCAACTTCACCAGGGTGATGCTTTCATTTTAGGAGACATCTCTCCTCCAAGGCAGCACAGGGGCTGCAAGACTGGAGGTGGGACTTCTCTACAATGTCTCTGTAGGCCTCCTCTATGTACCTTTCTGACTCCCTCAGCTCCTCCAAGTCTTCTACTCTAGCCTCAAGAGAATGGACTCATTCTCTTAGAGTTAGGAGTTCATTGCATTGAGCACACACATATAAAGTCTCACCAACTGGGAAATAATCATATATGTGACACTCAATGCAAAACACTGGATAGTACCCCTCACGCTGCTGATTGCTGTCTGCATCTTAGTATTACAGAGTTGTTTAATTAAGACTTTTTAAGGTACTAGGGATATTAGATGAATATAAAGACCCTTAAGGAGGAGTGGCCTAGTGGTTAGGGTGGTTAGGGTGGTAGACATTGGTCCTGGGGAACTCAAGAACTGAGTTCAATTCCCACTTCAGGCACAGGCAGCTCCTTGTGACTCTGGGCAAGTCACTTAACTCTCCATTGCCCCATGTAAGCCACATTGAGCCTGCCATGAGTGGGAAAGCGCGGGGTACAAATGTAACAAAAATATATATATATATGGTATAATGTATAATTTATTTAGTGTTTGCTTCTCAGAAACTAAATATATGTAATTAAAACTCTAATTTAAAAAACTCTCCTCTTCTTATCCTAATTAGAATAGTTGATTATAAATGAAGAGTTGTGGTAGGGGTGGGTGGGAGATGGTGATGAGGTGTTAATGAAGACTGAACTAGGCCCTGCTGTGCTTGCTAGAGACTATCTGTTAATGCTATGGTACAAAGTTCAAGTTTTAAAGATAGGGGGAAAAGGGTATGGAGACTAGTTAATAATGTTTGCTTTTTTTTTTTTTTTAATTCTGTCTATCAATAACCTACAATTCCTCCTTTAAACCCCAATTTTTAAGATCCCAAAGCACAGAGCAAAATAATGTTCACTTACCAGAGAAATATCTTCTTTTCTCAGAACTTCTCAGAAAGAGAGTTGAGTGGGACTTTTCTTGTATATGTAGTTTGATTTTAAGGAGACTGCTTCAAACAGACTCTTTGAAGCTAACTCAGTAATCAGATTGCCCTTAGTAACCTTTAAACCATCTGGTTTTTTGCTCTGTGAGTTCAACAATCTAATATTTCTATAGCAAACTATATGTACCTACACATATTTTAGTTAAGAGGTAAAAAGACTTCAGATCCCCAGTGCCATTCCTTTTCTTTTGAACAGCACTGCTCCGCTTTGCCGCTGGTTTTTACAAATACCAGTGCAGTAGCATGCGGGAATCCTCATCAGTCAAAACTTCCTCTATTAACTGCTGTTATACAGTCTATATAAATGTTTTGCAATTTTAGCACTTATCTTTTTTATGGGCGTTTTTTTGGTAGGTTTGCTCTACAGCGAGCTCCTGTTTCGCTTCCGCTTCATTAGGAGCCGAACCTCTATCAATGTTGCCCTGAAAACAAACAATTTTTCTTTAGTATCAAGCTGTGTATCTCGGACTCATATACTCACTCTTCTTTTATGCTTTTAGCTGTACCTCTTCTGGTGTTCCACCTTATGTATCTTCTGGCTTCTCTAATTATTTAAAAATGGCGCCTGTCAGCTGATTTTAACACGTCAGACACTCAGCTTTTAGCCAATCGCTGTTTAGATTCTAATTAAAGAGACCTCCTCACTATAAATCCTATGCACTTCTTTTCTCACCACATTCCTCTCACAGAAAAGCCTTCCATTCAAATCGACTATTTAATTCTGCTGGGGTCAAAGACCCTAGTCTGCATATCCATCTTTGTTCGGTTTGTATTAGTTTTCTATCCCTGTCTCCTCCTCGTATTGAACTGGGAATATGATCAATCACTGCAGATTTGTAGTCACTAAAGTTATGAGACTTATCTAAACTATGGCTTACAATGGGAGCCTCTTTCCGTTTGAAATTATATGCACTGGCTAAAATCTTATCTAGGTGACAAGTATTTATAAGTATAAAGTGATAAATGTTATGATGTATGTTTTTATTTTGAAACTGGAATTGGAGTTGGTACATTTTACTAACTCTGACTTCACCTAAAATTGCTTCTGACTTTAACTCCAACTCCAATTCCACAGCTCTGCCTCCTTCACCTCATGCAGGCAAGTGGCCAAGCAATCCTCATGTCCACCAACCACCCAGCTATCTATATGCCTAATCATCAAATCACCAACTAAAAACGGCTGTCCTAATCTTTCCCTCCTGGGCAGAAGCCCCTGGAGAAATATATCTTTGGTGTTAGAAAATATTGCATCCTCTGGAGGACAGGTCCTGGCTACAGGCTCACGTCTTGCTTCACCAGGGTGATATTCTCATTTTAGGTGACCTGCAAGTGTGCTGCTAGGGGGCTGAAAAAGAGGTCTGGTCGGTTTATGGCATGCACACCATTTTTGTTATGCTGACGCACTATGCCAATGAACAGATGTTATTAATACGGAGTTATGCATCAAAATCCAAAAACACTTCATCTGAATTCCAAACGCACTCAGCTCCAATCAAACAGCTGTATTTAAAGAGAACTTTAAAGTTTATTGAGTATAAGGTGATGAGCCTTAGCCGCGCTGCACTGCTTACATACTTATAGCAGAGTCTTATGCGCCCGCATCGTCATTGGCTCAACCACCTCAACCCTCCCTAGCATAAATTGTACTTATAGCTGACCTAAGTCTTCCAATATTATGACTTTTTTAAATTAACAGTATACTCATCTTATAGTAGAAGTTTCAAAATATGTCGGCAATAGGGGCACAGTGCTCCGACACGGCACATGTTTCGCAACAAGCTTTTTCAAGGAGGTCCCCTAAAAAATAAGGGCAAACGTATTAAACTCTCCCTTTTGATGTTAAAAATGAAAATAATTTTAAAGAATAAGCAAACTCTTACCTACTGATCAGATTACCATAGCCTGCCGACTTCTTGCCTTAACCAAGATGGCGGCGGCGTTCTAACCAAAATGCTTTTATACTATCAATTCATGAAGATTCCACCAATCACAGGGAAGGCTAAACTTAAAGGGGTATTTTTAAACCAGAGACATCCACTCAATCTCTGCATTTAAACCCCCAGGGGTAACCGTATTAAAATGGAAAATCCATTGCTGTTCTTTATAATTTAACAAAGTCTCTGCATTGCGGCGCGGCTGAGGCTCATCACCTTATACTCAATAAACTTTAAAGAGAACATACAGCTGTTTGATTGGAGCTGAGTGCGCCTGGAATTCAGATAAAGTATTTTTGGATTTTGATGCATGACTTGTGAGGCACCAGCAGAGGCTTTTTTTTTGCCACATATTAAGTTGTTGGACATTAATACAGAGTTAGCATATATGCTAATGGTGTTTATGCAATGTTGAGGTTGTTTTCTTACTGCATGAACTAAAACATTTCTACATATACTTAGTCCCCCTCCCCCAATATGCAAAAGCATTTAACCAGCCAGGATCGGCACCTGGCTGGTTAAATGCCCCATAATCGGCTATCTGGCGATATTCAGCGGGGGATAGCTGGCTATCTCCTGCCAAATATAACCAGTTAGCGGCTAGCAGATAGACGGTTATATCGGCCAACATAACTGGCTATCTGTCAATTTTCAGTCCTACTTTAGCGACTATATTTGGCAGCGTGACTATGTGGGATATCTTTGACTGGTTAGAAGATAACTGGTTAAGTCTGAATATCAACATAGCCGGTTATTTTCTAACCACTGAAAAATAAACCGCATATTCAATGCCGATCACTGGAAACGGCCCGGCATTGAATATCTGGGTTTAGTGGTGACTGCGGGAGTTAGCGAGCTAACTCCTATTGTCTGAATATCAGCCCCAGTGACATTTACCTATGTACATCACTTTTTGCATGTGGGGATCACCAGGATAGAAAGCATTCAAGGGGTGTGGCCTGGGTGGGTCAAAAATCTCAGGCCTATTCTTCATTTTACAAAGGGAATACACATTTATATTAATGTAGAAGGCTGCCGAAAATTCTTGGTCATTGCAGTTGCAGACAGAACATTCTGGTCTTTGATTCAGAAAAGAGCTGCCTATTTAAGTGTAACAATAGGAGGTACATTCAAAGAATCCGATCCAATAAGATCCAACTATGAGCTCTTGGAGGGAAGTAAAATACCTCGGAACAAGGAAGGAATTATGGGGTCCTTTTACAAAGGTACCCTGAAAATGGCTTGCAGTAGTGTAGGCGTGAGTTTTGAGCATATGCCGATCCATTTTTTAGCGCGCCTGTAAAAAAAAGCCTTTTTTAAATTTTTGTCAAAAATGGATGTGCGGTAAAATGAAAATTGCCACACGTCCATTTTGGGTCTAAGACCTTGCCAGCCATTGACCTAGCGGTAAAGACTCATGCTGTAACTAGGCAGTAATGAGCTATGCATGCCAAATGCCACTTGGCACATGTCCGTTACCCACGCCCGAAAATAAAAAATATTTTTCAGACACGCACCAAAAATGAAATTACCGCAAGAGCCACATGGTAGTCAAGTGGTAACTCCATTTTGGCACGTGTTGGGCATGCGTGGACACTTATGAAGCTTAGTAAAAGGACCCCTATCAGGCTTATTTTCGAAAGAGAAGGACACCCATCTTTTGACACAAATCGGAAGATGGGCGTCCTTCTCACAGGGTCGCCCAAATCGGTATAATGGAAAGTCGATTTTGTGCGTCCCCAACTGCTTTCCGTCACGGGGCTGACCAAAGTTCCCAGGGGCATGTCAGTGGTGTATCGAAGGCGGGACTTGGGCATGTCTAGCACATGGGCGTCCTCGATCCATAATGGAAAAAAAGGGTGTCCCTGACGAACACTTGGACGACTTTACCTGGTCCTATTTTTTTCTTACGAGCAAGCCACAAAAAGGTGTCCGAACTGATCAGATGACCACCGGAGGGAATGGGAGATCACCTCTCTTTACTCCCCCAGTGGTCACTAACCCCCTCCCACCCTCAAAAAAAAAGTTTTTTAAAAATATTTTTTGCCACCCTCTATGCCAGCCTCAAATATCATACCCAGCTCCATGACAGCAGTATGCAGGTCTCTGGAGCAGTTTTAGTGGGTGCAGTGCACTTCAGGCAGGCAGACCCAGGCCCATCCCCCCCCCCCTGTTACACTTGTGGTGGTAAATATGAGCCCTCCAAAGCCCACCAGAAACCCACTGTACCCACATCTAGGTGCCCCCCTTCACCCATAAGGGCTATGGTAGTGGTGTTCAGTTGTAGGTAGTGGGTTTTGGGGGGCTCAGCACACAAGGTAAGGGAGCAATGTACCTGGAAGCTTTTTCTGAAGTCCACTGCAGTGACCCCTAGGATGCCCGGTTGGTGTCCTGGCATGTCAGGGGGACCAGTGCACTACGAATGCTGGCTCCTCCCATGACCAGAGGGCTTGCATTTGGTTGTTTCTGAGATTGGTGTCCTTAGATTCCATTATCGCCAAAAATCAGAAACGACCAAGGCTAAGGACGATCATCTCTAGGGACGACCTAAATGTCAAGATTTGGGCGACCCCGACCGTATTATCGAAATGAAAGATGGATGCCCATCTTGTTTCGATAATATGGGTTTTCCCGCCCCTTCGCCGGGACGTCCTGCGAGGACGTCCCCAGGAAAACTTGGGTGTCCCTTTCGATTATGCCCTTCCACGTCTTTCATCTCCTAGAGAGAGTCCGGCTAAGAAAGATGTAGAGGAGCAGTAAGGGCCAGATTCTATAAATGGTACCAAAAATTGGCGCTCAGCGATATTCTATAAAGGTCGCTTCAGGATGAGCACTCTTTATAAAATAGCTTTGGGTGCCGAATTCTGTGCTCGTGAGGATGTACGCCAGCTGAAGCCTGGTGTAAATTCTGAAGCACTAATCAGGCATGGATCCCTGCTGTTCTGTAACACTGCACTCATCTTATGTGAATGCCCCTGACCCACTCATGCCCCTCCCATAGCCATACCCCCTTCTGAGTTGCACACAATCCAATTTAGGTACCCATTGTTAAAGAATATTGTGTAGCCAGATCGGCGCCCAATCATAATTAGTGCCAATTAAGTGCTTGTTAGCTCCAATAATTAAATCATTGGAGCCCATTAACTATTAATATAAATACATAAGTATTGTCATACTGGGACAGACCGAAGGTTTAATACTGGGACAGACCGAAGGTTTATCAAGTCCAACATCCTGTTTCCAACCGTGGCCAATCCAGTTTACAAGTACCTGGCAAGATCCCAAAAATGTACAATACATTTTATGCTGCTTATCCTAGAAATAAGCAGTGATCTGGGATCCACGCCCTTTACAAAATCCAGGGGTAAATGGGGGACCCTGCACAGAGGCCCATCAGAGCCCAGCTCCCTGCTTAAGGTACTAAGAGAGCGGCAGAAATAATAATGCAGATGCTGCTTGCTTGCTAATCAGCTGTCTCTGAAGCTTTGTAGCAGAGCTAAATGTTTCCCACCTTCATTGAACTGTTCAGAGAAGTCAGTCTGACCTACAGCTCACCCTCTAAGGCACAGAGGGGTCCTTTTACTAAGCTGCAGGAAAAAGGGGCCCTGCAGTAACGGCAGGGGCAGTTTTTCAAGCACCCCAGGGCCTTTTTTTACTGCAGCAGGTAAAAAAACCCCTAAAAAAATGGCCATGAGGTAAGATTACTCTTAATGCATGGCCATGCAAGAGGAGCACTTACCGCCACTCATTGAGATGGTGGTAAGGGCTCCTGCGGCAACCTGGTGGTAACTGGACAGCGAGCGGCAATAGCGCTGCACTATAAAACAACAAAATTTTTCTGGCATGACAATAATGGCTCACGCTCGAGGCGGAACTACCACCAGTGGCCTCGTTGGGCCAGCGGTAGTTCTGGCTTACCTACGTTTTGTAAAAGGGCACGGAGTGCTGTAAGGCAGAAGGCAGAAGGATCCTAAACTTTAGTCAGAGAAGAGCAATGGGTGAAGATGTTGACAACTAGAAATCCCAGTTGGGGAAGAGACTGAGGGCTGGAAGCAGTGGAATCAGTGAGTGCCGACTTCCTAGAAGCATCAGGGGATAATTCACCCACCCAGGGCCATAACTTCTACAGGAAATAAGAGCACAGTAACTCTGTTGTCGTCCAACTAAGAGAGATACTACAGGAATATAGTATATGAAATAGAGACTATGATAAGGAATGGTATTTTTACAATCTCTGCTGTTGCTAAATGTGTGAAAGAGCTGTAGCTGGAAATGAGTAAAATCACACCAAGGAGCCTTTTCCTTGTTTCTTTAAAGAAGTGATATGATCAATGTTGCAACCAATTTACTGTAATCCTGTGGACAATTTGTATTTTAATTGTTATTGTTCCTATTTGTGCAGATGTCAGCAGTTACACATGAAAGCTGCAGAATTGCTGCTTCCACATGTGAAAAATGCCAAGCTGATGCCACTCTTTGTTCAAGAGTAAATGTGTAAAATGACTCCTCCCACTGTATGTGTCAGCAAATACACATGGACTGCTGCACTTTCTTATATGTATTTTACAAAAGGCCTCACATTTAGCAGAGCCTTTTGTAAAATACCTTTGGACCTGAGCACATCCCAACTTGGATGCCTGAATTCCAATCTCAATGTTCTACACAAAATGTACCTTCATGTGTATTGTGCATTAAGGGTGTTATTTACTAACAGCTGACATATCGCTATAGGGCCCATTGCATAAAATACACTGAGGGGGGTAATTCTCAAAAGGTCACCTAAAGTTGGGTGTTGTGATGCAAGGCTGCCGAGAGAAAAAGCTGGGCCCAGGGAAAACAATCTTTAGGGCCTTGCTGCCACCACCCCTAGAGCAGCAATCGTGAGAGGCTGCTCTGCTGGTCACTGATCTTTCTTCCTGCCACGTCCTGCCTCCTTTGAAGTAACTTCCTGTTTTTGCATAGACAGAACATGGAAGGAAGAAAGACCCATGGCCGGCAGAGCAGTCTCTCATGATCACCAGCACCAGGTCCTCCTTGGAGGCTGGGCCCGGGGAATCCTTCCCCCCTTGTGCCCCCCCCTTTGCGGCCTTAACGTGATGCTCCATGGTAAGCCCAGATTCTATAATAGCAATTGTGCACACAATCGTTGTTAAAGAACACTTGCATAAGTCCACATTTATGTGCCTACCTATAAGCAGTTGCAAGTGTTCTATAACTCACGTGTATAACTGCTAGGAAAACCCTTGACCCACCCATATCTCTCCCAGGTCCTTGCCCGCCTTGCAGTTGTAGACTTTGGAATTTGCATGAGAGGGTTATAGAATGCGGACTAGAAACAGTTATGCCCATAACTGCTAATTATTGCAATAATTAACATCAATGAATGCCAATAATTAGTTGTTAATGCCAATTAGCAGCTCATAAGCTAATTAAGTAATGACTATAAATTGCACTTGCAACTTTGCACGCTGGTGGCACAGTTGGGCATGCAAATTTATGGGCCCTTTTACTAAGCCACGGTAATAAGTGGCCTGCAGACGTTTAGGCGCGTATATTAGGCATGCGCCAAGCCGATTTTTACCGTGTCTGCAAAAAAGGTTTTTTGGGTTTTTTTAATGTGACGGGAAAAGGGCATGCGGTAAAACTGAAACCAGCGTGTGTCTAAAACAAGCCTGAGCCCTTAACGCCACCCATTGATCTAGCGCTAAGGACTCACGCTTTACACTTGCAGTGACCAGTCGGCGTGTGCCAATTGCCGATGACCGCCGGAAACAGCGCGCATGGGAGGAAATAAATAAATAATTCATCCAGATATTATGAGCTAACACCAAATCTGAAATTACCGCTAGGGAGTGCGCTGGCCTTGCAGTAGTCTCATTTGGGTGTGCACTGCATGTGCATAGAGCCTACCGCAGCTTAGTAAAAGGACCCCTTATAGAATTAGGGGGTAAGAGTCATTTTATAACAGGGCTCCTAGGGTAAGAGAATAAGCACTTACCTAGTTCAAATCTAGTCTATAAAGAAAAGTGCCTCCTTTGTTTTATAGAATTTTTTATTTTTATTTTTTGTTACATTTGTACCCCGCGCTTTCCCACTCATGGCAGGCTCAATGCGGCTTACATGAGGCAATGGAGGGTTAAGTGACTTGCCCAGAGTCACAAGGAGCTGCCTGTTAGCACAGGTGGCAGAACACATGTTTACATTTAAAGCATGATCACTTATACCAGCCCTATACCTGGGGTAAATGCCCACATCTAGAAGTTACCCAGAAGCACATAAGTTATAGTTTTCTAGAATTGATGTGTGCTCCACCCATGTGCACACCTACCGTCAAAACACGTACCATAAAAACATGGGCATAGTTTTCTGCTGTTTGGTATTCTATAAAAGGTCTTTTTTGTGTGTAAGTGACAAAACCCCCACAATTTACATCTGGAAAAATTTGTACTTTAGCACTGCAAAAAAGGAAAAAAAAATTTTTAAACCCCACAATTTACAAGTGTTTCTGCTGCCTAAAATGAGGTGGGTTCTTTATAGAATTGCCACCTGAATGACTTTGTAAGTGTGCATGATAAAATTGCTGTGGTGTACACACAAACGTTTTTTGCATATTTCTTAGCATGTAAGCTTCCATATGTTTACTATGACACAGTTTGTGGGTTGAGAGCTTGAGAAGATAAGATATGCAAATTTATGGATAAAATGGTCCTTTTGGGATTTCTAGTAGGATGCAATAAACTGCATAAACCTGGACTTTTTTTTCTTTATTTTTAAGTTTGGACTTTTCATGAGAATAAGATTAAATTACTTACTTAATCGGCACTTACAAATTCCCATTGACTACTGTAAGCCTACAACATGGTCAACACCTTGCAATAGTTGGATGGATATTACATTGCTAACTATAATTCTTTACTGCCCCCTGCAGGTAACTTGTGAATCTGCCTACTGTATTCTAAAATTTTATGTTCATGACTGTCTATTTACCTATCACTTAGTGCCTTCTGAAAATTAGAGGACCTGCTGTATATGCAAAAATCAACACTGGAAAGTTTCAGAGAGATGTTCTTGTAAAATATGAAATGTTTTCCCACTTTCTCCCTCCTGGGCCTCTCCTGGCCATTTAAACTGATATAGATTTTGGCTCTCTGCAAATTAACATTTGTCTTCTTGCTGCTCTGTGTGAATACTGCTTGCCTTATTTGCTTGTGCATTGTTTTTCAAATTCCCAATTGTTTGCCCAGCTTGTCCTTGGCTTCCCCCATGGGTAACTCTACCCCCTCAGTGTCTCCTGTAAGTGACGCATCCTTCTGCCACTATTTCTTCTAGTCTATCTGCAGCGTTCATGCCACGGTGGCGTGTGCCTAAGGAGCAGGTCGTGCTCTTTGGGCGGCGATTGTGTTCATTTCTAGTTGCCGTATCTCCAAAAAGATATAGTGGAATTAGAAAAGGTACAGAGAAGGGCGACGAAAATGATAAAGGGGATGGGACGACTTCCCTATGAGGACAGGCTAAATCAGATAGGGCTCTTCAGCTTGGAGAAAAGGTGGCTGAGGGGAGATATGATAGAGGTCTATAAAATAATGAGTGGAGTGGGTAGATGTGAAGCGTGTGTTTACGCTTTCCAAAAATACTAGGACTAGGGGCATGTGATGAAGCTACAATGTAGTAAATTTAAAACGAATCGGAGAAAATATTTCTTCACTCAATGTTTAATTAAACTCTGGAATTCATTGCCAGAGAATGTGGTAAAGGCGGTTAACTTAGTGGAGTTTAAAAAAGGTTTGGACAGCTTCCTAAAGAAAAAGTCCATAGGCCATTGTTAAATTGGACTTGGGGGGAAATCCACTATTTCTGGGATTAGCAGTATAGAATGTTTTGTACTTTTTTGGGATCTTGCCAGGTATTTGTGACCTGGATTGGCCATTGTTGGAAACAGGATGCTGGGCTTGATGGACCTTTGGTCTTTCCCAGTATGGCAATACTTATGTACTTATGATTATGCCATGGCGGCATGCGCCTAAGGAGCAGGTCGCGCTCCTTGGGTGAGCTACTTAGGGTGACTCCTGCGCGAGGGCGGCAGCACAGTCTTTTTTTTTCTGTTTCTCTTTGGTTATTGCTAAGTTCTTTTCCAGCTTGTGATTCAGCTATTTTTTCTATGGCGACTATACTATCACCCACCCCATAATACTTTATTTTCCCTTCCCTGCTCTCGTGTTCTATCTCCTATTTGCCGTTTCTGACTTCAGCCCTCCTCCTGCCTCAGCCCTACTGGTCACTCAGCTCCCCGCTACTCTATTCGCCTTGTCTCTGTCACTTCTGAACTGCAGTTCACTTTGGTCAAAGACTGCTTCTCTCAACGACATTCTACTTACTCATCCCCAGTCTCTTCTCTTTCTCACTGAGACTTGGCTCTGTGAGGGTGAGGATGTATATCTTTCTCAGTGTCTTCCCCTGGCTACTCTGCTTTCTCTATGCCCAGACCTTCTCAGAGAAGGGGGGGGGTGGTCTTGCCTTACTCGCTCCTTCTTCACTTTCTGTCTTCCCTGTATCTCCTGCTTCAGAGGTGCTGTTTCTGAAACTTGATACTTCTCTCAGGATTTATATCTTGCTAGCCTATCTACCTCCTGCTCCTTCATTATCTGTACAGGAGGCCTTTGTATCCTTTCTTTCTATCGCAGTTAGATACCCATGTCTTCTCCTCCTTGGGGATTTCAATGTTCATTTTGACCTTCCCCTCCACCCTTTTGATAAACGTCTTTGTTCTCTTTTTTGTAATTTAAGTTTTTCCCAACATGTTTCAGCCCCAACCCATTCTGCAGGTCATACTTTAGACCTGGTTCTCTCACATGGTCTGGAATCCTTTTCTAGTTCTAATTTTTCTTATAATTGTTTACCTTGGACAGACCATAGCTTAATTTCTTTCTCGCTAACTGTTCCATTTCTTTCTTCTTCTCTTCCTACCTTTTTCACTTATTATTCTTGTCCATTTTTTCCTTGTGACTCTTCTTCCCTTCTACCTTTATTCTTGGCGTTTCCACTTGAGTTTGTTTCTTTGGCCCTTCACTGAAACTTGACTCTTTGGTCAGCCATCTCTACTCACACTAGTACTAATAATCAGATGTCACATCATTCCTTTTGCTCATGGTACAAGGGAGATTTTCAGCTTTCAAAATGACAACTAAGGAGGACTGAGTGGCTCTGGAGAGCTTCATGTGATCCCTCGACTCTTCAGACTTTCCAGCTACTTCTAAAATGTTACCGTTCTGAAATCACGGATGTGCGGTCTCGATACTGCTCAGATATGAATGCAAAGTCTTCTAATCGCCCTTGTCAGTTATTTTCTCTTTTTTCTAGATTGACTACCCTGGCTCCATCTTACAACTTCCCTGCAGCCCTGTCTGCTTAAGATTTTGCAGCTTTTATCTCTTCTATGGTCCTAGACGTATGGTCCAATTTACCACCTTCTCCCATTGCTCTTTCCCCTTCGATTCCTAAACCGATTAGTACCCCTCTTCTGTCCTCAGTCCCTCATTCAGTTCTCCTACTTCCTCCTCGGGGCCCCCTGTCTCTTTGACGCGTCATTGGTCAGAATTTAATATTCCATCATTGGTCCAATTTGGCAAGATCCTTTAATCACTTGATTCTGTTCCATCCCAATGGCTCTCACTTCACACTGTCTTAGCCCACTTGATCGCTCAATGATTATTAATAGGCTTACTTCTGGGACAATGTCTGCACAGTGGAAGATGGCCTTGGTTCACCCTCTGTTAAAAAAATCTGTCCTTGGTTCTGTCCTGTTGGGTAGTTATTGTCCTGTTTCAAACTTACCATTCTTGAGCAAACTATTAGAGAGATGTGTTTTTAAACAGCTCTCACAACATCTTGAGTCTTCTAATATGTTTCATCCATCCCAGTCTGAGTTTTGCCCCAGTTATTCAACCAAGACAGTTATTGCTTCCCTACTGAATGATTGCCACACAGCGATAGAATGTGGTAATGTTCTCTTGGTTGTTTCATTGGATCTTTCTTCTGCATTTGATTTGGTTAGTTACTGTCTTCTATTATCCAGATTGTCTTCTGTGGGTCTTTGTGGCACAGTTCTCCTTTGGTTTTGTTCATTTCTCTCTGATTGTTTTTTTTTCAAGTGTCTCTCCTGTCTTTTCTCTCAGATCCAGTGTCCCTTCAATGTGGTGTTCCTTAGGGTTCGGTTCTTTCCCCCTTGCTTTTTAATGTTTATTCCACTAGCTTCCCTTATCCATGAGTTTCACATTAAATGCTACCTTTAGGCGGATGATGTCCTTTTAGTTTCCTCTCAGGAATCATCTCACTTCTCTGCAAAGGGGTCTCAACAGAATATCATCCTGGTTTACCTCTCACCATCTTCACCTAAATAAACAGAAAGCCGCAGCGATTTGGCTTACTAGTCACCGATCTCACCCTTCTCTACCATTGACAGGGTCCTCATACAATTGGTTGAATCTATGAAATATATTGGAGTCGACTTTGGTAATTCCCTGACTTTCTCTTCTCACATTTCAGCTACTGTTAGGAAATGTTTCTGTTCCCTTCATTTGATGTGTTCACTTTGAAAATTTCTTTCTGATGACAGATGTGCTACGTTACTCTATGCATTGGTTGCCACAAAATTGAATTATTGTAACCATCATTTATGCTGGTCTTCCTGATATTTCTCTTCGCAAACTCAGACAGTACAGAATACAGCTACCCACATTCTTACCCATGTCTGCCGTAATGATCATATTACTCAACTTATGAAAGAAAATCATTGGCTTCCCATAAAATATCGGATTATTCATAAGTTTTTGACCATTACTTTCAAAGCCCTTCATTTGCGCACTCCACCATATTTGGCAAGTCTTATTACCACATACTGTCCTTCATGTGAACTCCATTCTGCCTTTGACTCACACCTCTCTGTACCATCTGTTCATTGTGCTCGTCTTAACTGTACACGCACTTTGGCCTTCTTTTGTTTGGCTCCTTCTCTTTGGAACTTTCTACCCCTTGCTTTGAAAACTGAACTTTCTTTTTCTTGCTTCCGCTGCCTCCTCAAAGCCCATTTATTTCTCAGGTATTTCCGTAAGTTTTTAATTTAAAATTTTAGTTTCACATAGCTGGTGGTGGTAAACAATCAGTTGTCTCTGTGTTTCGCTTCCCTGCCCTGTTCTTGAGCTATTCCTTTTTCTCTCTTTTCTATCTCTTTTGTTTCCTCTGGCCTATTAAATTTTGTGTTCCTTTCCTGTTGCTCTTATTATTATTTTTTTTTTTTGGGCATCGCTTTGATTTGTAGTGAAAGGCAGTTTATCAAGCTTCTGAATAAACATAAACATAAAACATGTTGCAGAGAAAAACAGGAGCCCCTGTAACGCAGACCTCAGTCAGAATGCACTCCAACTGATTGTTTGCAAAGGCAGGAGGGGGAGGGGGGAGTCTGTGGAAGAGCACTTTATGCAAAACATAGAAGAACCAAACTCCACAGTCCAACACCAAAACAAACAACACAGTTGAGGTAACAAGAGTGGCCAGATATGTATTTATTGTGAATCTTCATGTGACTTGACATGGCCGTCTATTGGTAACAGCTCCTACTTCAGGAGTCTAAAATGCTAAATACACCACAGCGAAAACCGGTGGTGTCTTGCTAGAGAGGCACTGCACAATAAGCAATGTGTCTTCAGCAAACAGTCTCTTTGGTAGAAACAATAACGTACTAATGCGCATAAAAGATTGTCCTGCCAAAACTGTATTTCTCCACTCAGGGGACTGATTCTGTCTTCCTGTCTGATGTTCCTGAAGGGAAGGAGGAATGCAATTCTTAGGGGGAAAGCACAAATGCTGACTCCCTTGCATTTAGTTTTACAGGAGTCATGAGACAGTAGGAGACTGACGCTGTTTCTGTGACCTTTGCCAGAGTGAAATGCTGAGGGCATTTTTTGAGGGGGTACTGAGTACTGGCACCTTTTCCATTGTCTGCTACAATTGACCCATGGACCCCAAGTTTTAATGAAAGAGCTCAGGCTCTACACAACAATTCTGCCTTGTCATAGATTCTGTGACTGGTTGCAGGGGGCCTGGCTATTCTGGGGTGGATCCCTCAGTGATCACCCCACTCCTGAAGGGTGACCTAGCATTTGAGTACCGTCACCTTCTACTGAGCCAGTCTCTCCCATAACTGGGGACACTGAGGGGAGCTCCTGTTCAGGACCAGAGCCCTTCCAGATTTCCAAAATAGGGAGTCATTTAGTTCACTGTCTGCTCAGCAAACTCACAGTTGATTAGAGCAGGAATCTGGCTTTGCAACAAGAGAACCAGAGATAACTGCAACTTCTCCCCCTACTGGGGAAAATATTGTCATCAAAATACCTGTGTCTGGCTATTCAGATCCTAAGTCGTAAAGCCACCCATATCAAAGTCAGGGAGAGTTGAAAGTCCCATTGTTAACTCAATGGAAACTAACAAATCTCTTCATTTCTCAGAAGCTGTCTCCATTTTGAAACACAGAAGGAAATTTTTGTGATTTTGTCCCATATAATTCTAATAATCTATCAGTGGCAGTTAATAACAGTGTTCAGAAACAGGGTGCATTGCACATAGTCTCTGTCCAACCTGCAGCTGAGGCAGATTTAGGAAGCGGGAACTTTAAAAGAGTTACCTAAACAAGGTTCAGAGCCTACTAATAATTCAAGTATATCCTCCACTAAAGGTGAGAGAGAGAAGAGTTGCTATTTCTCTGACATGGACATGCAGTCCCATTTGAGCCAGCGTGTAACCTGTCCAAAAGGTGATAAAGCATCTATTCTGCATAGAATTTTGACAGGTGGGAAAGATAATAGCCACAGTAGTAAATTTTCTGAACATGCTGGAATCAAGAAACAGCATGACTCTAATTAAGGCAAGTGAGGGAATGTGTTCTGTACCCACAGGTACCGGGTTACCTCATGCAATACCAAGTGCTACACCCCTGGGCCATAAACAAGCTATGACTGGAAAATAGGACTCTTTTGCCAAGGAGAGGGGTGGTGGTGGTGGGACAAGAGGCCCCTTCAAGGGATTTACTGTATGTGCTCAGAAGGGAAGAAAGGAGATTAAAGCTTTATTTCTGATATTTCTGTTATTACAGTTCGGAGCTCAGGAACTGGTCCTGCCTGGCTCCCTATCTGGAGTTGTGTCACCAGAGACACCTGGGTTTCTGGTCATCCAATCTGTTTCCCCAGGCGTGTGCAAGGTATTCAGTTCTCCCAGGGCATTATGTTCTCAGGTATCAGAGAGATTTAAAGGGCCAATGAATTCTGTCATAAGCTTGTATGAGAATCCGTTTCCAGTGTACATTGCTGATAAGAGAGGTGATACAGACTTTTAATTCAATATGTGTGTTCCTTTATTTCTCTTGGTAACACTGTTACATAGGGTGAAAAGAAGGAGTTAGAGCTAGGAAACAGCAGAGAACGTTACAGAGTCTTCCAAAATGTTTTTAAGCCAGTACCTATCTGAGACAGCTCCAGGCACTGTACTGTTCAAAGAACAGATCACTCAGAAGCACGAGTGTTCCAATCAAGCACGCAGAAAAACCTGGGAAGCAGGGCCACCGAAGGGCGGGGGAGGGGGGAAAATTAACCGGTCCCGGGCCTCCAAGGGGGCCCGACGCCGGGGTCTCTCTCTCTCCTGCTCCTTATGGGACTTGAGTGATCTTGTCCCGACAGGAGCAGGAGAGAGAAAACTCAGGCACCACGGCCGGGCCCCCCTTGGAGGCTGGGGAGGACCCAGAGAAGCAGACATTGCAGCGTTGCTCTTCTGCCCAGCTAAGCGGCTGCTTTTCCTCTCAGGCGTGCATGCTCAGTTTTGAAACCAAACATGCCCTGAGAGGAAAAGCAGCCCCAGGGGCAGGCGAATGGCAGAAGGGCAGCGCTGGAAGAAGATGTCTTCTGCTGGCAGGACATCGGGATCCCCACCAGCCAACAAGGCATTTCAATTGCGGCAGCAATCCGGGGGGGGGGGGGGCAGCAATCTGGTGGTGGGGGGCTGCGGCCCTGCCCCGGGCCCGGTTCAGTCTCTCTGCGGCCCTGCTGGGAAGTGCTGGCAAAGTAGCCACCTTCCCTCATATATGCCACTGTTGAATAAACTAACTCTTTCTCTTCCTTTCCCCAGGGTGAGCGTGTTAGCCTTGTAAAGAGTAAAAGCCTTGAGATTTGAGAACAGAGAGAACCTGTAAAGAGGAGATTTAACTGGAGCAAGTAATCTGACGTATAATAATGCCTTTATAGTCTAATCATTCCTATCCTGTGTGTGTGGGGGGGGGGGGGGGGGGGGGAGGGGGGTCACTCTCAGATCTGCCAGGACATAGACAGATATCCCTGTGAATAGCTCAAGGAAATGAACTAATGATATATTGTACATCTTTTGGAAAGCAGAATACAATATACAATACTATAATGTATTCTCCTTTTCCATGTATGTAATGCACCTTAATGCAATACCTTTGTAATTCTGTTACCCGGAAATGGCAGCCGCCATTACGGCAAATGTAAGCCACAATGAGCCTGCAAATCGGTGGGAAAATGTGGGATACAAATGCTACAAATAAATAAATAAACTTGCTCATAACCAGCATGAGTACTTGAGTTCTCCTTTAATGATAAACACGACATACCAAATCACAGCTCAATTAACCTGCTAACCCATCATATGTTATATGGAATTGCTGGGATAAAACTGTTCCAATATTTTATTGTAGGTTGGTTACATTACTTCAGTAACTGGTTATCAGTCTGTGAGCTCTCATCATTAATAATTCCTTCTGCTGTGCATTTACATGGGGGACCCTCACCTTTGAATTAGGTTTAAATTGCTTTATTCCTGCTTGGCTATAATACCTTCTTTCATTTTCTTCCATGTTATCAGTTAAAACATGCATTCCAGCATATTTGTTTTTCAGAAATTGATAGCTCCTAAGTGCTGAGAGTTCAGAATAAGACTACCAAAAGAATTTGTTGATCTTGGGATAAGAAGGAAGATTTAAACATTTCCTCATGCTGAATTCTGTTATAGCAGGTTAAAGCAGAGTGTGTGACACTAAAGACCTCCAATCTCATCTCTATATCCATCACAAATCCTGTTCTTTTTGTTTTAGAATTGCAACCACACAAGTAAGCAACTTCATTTCAAGGTACCCCCCCCCCCCCCCCCCACACACACACTTCCAATACCATGCCAACCACCTCTTGCCCCTCATCTGATCTCTTCCTCACCCCCTTCTCCTCCCCCTCTAAGGTATATTGGATCCTTTCTGTGATCCGGTCTGGTTCTCAGCATGTTCATCACTCTGCCCACAGCCCCTTTTACTGTCTGAGGCATTGGAACAGTCCTCTATTACCATGCAGATCCCAACCCATGCCTTTTATGTGGGACTAGTAAAAAAGCCCCGTTTCTGATGCAAATGAAACGGGGCTTGCAATGTTTTCTTCTGTGTGCATGTGGGAGTGTGTGTGTCCCTGCCCTCTGGCCTCTCTCCCCTCCCCCCTCTGAGTCCTTCACTGTTAGAGCCAGCGATTTGATTTCGTGCTCTGCTGTTTTCCTTCACTGACTGTGTTACAGAGAGGGCGGGGCAGACACTCATAGGGAAACTGGATATCTCGCCCCCTTCACACTTCCGGCTGGAGGCTTCATAGAACGTTGGTGTTGCCTTTTATATAGAGAGATAAGTGCTGAGCCTTTGCCCTGCCACAAAAAAAAAAACAATGTTTGCAGTGTCTCGGCACTCCACCCCCCTCCCCCACCCTTGCACACACACATCACACACATGTTCATCTGAGGTTAGGTTTCCCTTGTGAGACGAGCTGATGCTTTGGAGCCAGTACAAACCTTCCCATTCCGCTTCTGCCAGGTTGTAAAATGGCAAGCATCACAAATATGTCTCACTAAAATGTCTAGGTAGGAGGGCTGTAAAAGTTGATATTTGGTACTTCCAAGTTTCTGAAATTTCCGGAAGCTCTGAAAATTTAGGGTTGCAAAATGTCTCTGCCTGACATTTTACAAAGCTAACTGTTAAACGTTTTGCAGCCTGTGGCAGTGCAAAACATTTAGCACTGCCCTGGGGTGCAAAATGTTTTGCACCTCAGAGCAGTGCTAAATGTTTTGCATGCACTAGATGTTTGTACTGCCACCAAAGACAGCGCTAAATGCTTTCCTCTGTAGGTACTGAATGGAAACCAGGGATGCCAAGGGGACCTTCGGATACTTTGTACTTGTCCTGTGTGGGCACGGCATGGTGGTGTGGGCTCATGTTGGCCATTTTCAGTTTCATGGTTACCCTTGGGTACACTTCTCTATTTATATGTTTCACATTGCAACATGTTGACAAATTGCTATTCATGTACCATACATTTTTAATGGACTTTTTAATGTCTTGGTTTGGCGAAAGAGATATGTCAGTTTTATTATACTCTTATACATTCAGCCCTGCATATGTAAAATATGTCACAAGCTCTAGACATATTGGCAAAAACGTCTATATTTAGACTTCCACGACTTTTATAAAATGGCACTGCACATGTTTTGCATGAGTTTTCAGTAAAAGTTGGAGTTTCTCTATATGACTAACATTTCTATTATGGTTGTATTTTATTTCGGTTGTATTATAAACTGCCTTGATGGAATGACCCTATGATGGTATATCAAATAACGACGGAACCTGGAACTTGAACTTGGAGTTCCTTGTATCTGTTTCTTATTATTTGGGATGAAGAGGGAAATCTATTCCTGGGCCTTGATGAGATATCACTTCCCCCCCACCCCCCAGAGAGAATCTGTTCCCTTGGAGAACAATGTGCATGTGCTGAGTGAAGAGATGGAGAGGGCCAGAATCAAATAAATGTTCTATGGGGCCCTGGAGTGTGAAACTGCTTGTGGACTGCCCTGAACCAAGGGATTCTTCTTAAACGCATAATTTCACATCATCTGCTGCTGCAGGATCAGTCTCAAGGGATGAGCCACAAAGTCTCATATATCACCACAACACTGGTTCAGTGGCAAAAGGGGATGACATGCCATGTCTTCTGGAGGGCAGGATGACATGGAGGGGCATAATCGAAAGGGATGCCCAAGTTTTGCTGAGGACATCCTCACAAAACGTCCCGGCGAAGGGGCAGGGAAACCCGTATTATCGAAACAAGATGGACGTCCATCTTTCGTTTCGATAATACACAGAGGAGGGGAAGGAAATACCACCAGAACCTGCAGGACAGAATGGTGAAATGGAGTGGGAAGTCTCTCCCCAAACCCAAGCCTAACAAGTAAGCACAGCTGTGGGAGGACACAGCCAGAATCAAGCTGTGTAGAGGGAGGTGAGCTGCCAGCTCTTCTAGAGGGAAGGGCAATTTCTTCATGGACAGTGTAATCATCTAGCCACACAGCTGAACTGACATCTGGGTGACCCAGCCTTCCAATAGCACAGAACTTTAAAAAGCCCTGTGCGCATGCCTGTAGCTTCCTGCCACTATACAGTAGTATAAATACAGTAAAGTAGACCTGTCAAATCAGTTATATTAAGTCCGCGGTACAATTACGACCCGCTGCACTTCCATATTTTCCCCTCATATTTCAATTACTTAGATTCTTTTATTTTCTTTGTTTTTAGTTTGTATTAGGGTTCAAAGACTGTGAGGAATGCAGCCATAAAATGTCTCTCACAGACCCCATGTAAAATATCTTTGCTGTCTAGGACAGCAACATACAACTGACAACTGCTTGCTTACGTTAAAAGATCTCTGCCGCTCTATCAGTCTCAGACGCTTCCTCATTAAAGAAGAAAGCAAAGTCAAAACTGTGAAACAAATAGAGATTCATATGTCTGCAGTTTCTGTTTTCCCCCCTGCTGCTATGCTCAGGGAACAGGATCAGGGTATACCTGAATAGCAGTCAATATCGGTCGTTTCTCAGATCACCGATAATAGTACTGTGGTAAACCTGCAGACTGCCTCTCAGCTCCGAACTGACTTCTCAGCTGATTCACTGAAGTCAGTGGAGCCGTCAGTGTCAACAGCTGTTCGCTCTCCTGCCTCAGCCCAATGTCGGAGAGAAGAGCTACTTCCTTGACATCATCGACTTCATCCACTTCTCACAGCAGTTCTTCTTCAATTAAAAACAGAAGGCATCACTATTTTCATTCTAAGAGTAGTGTTTCCCCTTTGCACTCAAACCACCTGCATTCTAGACACTGCAGACGCGATTGATGCCATCAATGCCGAAGGAGTTGTTCATCTCAATCAAAGCATTCCACATCGGGACAGTCGGCATCCTTATCTCTTAATCAAACTCCACATGTCTCATGTGGTCGAAGCCAAGCAGTTGTCTCATCCAACTTTTTGCAGCTTATGTCTCTGTTTTTTAAGCAACACAACCCATCTCAGAGCGATGCTCATTTGGACCTTGCTCCTCAACAATAATCTTCTTCTCAATTCACATTACCCAGAAAAAGACCATGGTCTATATCTCCATCATCTTCTTACCAGGAGCTTCACACTCACCGGTGCAGATTGAATCTTTCTCTAGAGAATCTTCCCCTACATCGCACCAATCCCCAAGCAAAAGATCATGTCATACAGATAGCACTCATGATATTCCTGGAAACACTTCTGTTTCACATACTAAAGTAGATTCCTCATACCCTCAATTCTTACAGAAAATTGCCACAGCCCTGCAATTCCCAGCTTCTTCTCAAACTGCATCTGCAGAACCTGAAAAAAGTTCAGTCTTCAAGTATTTTAATACTACCAGGGAATCAGTACTTCTTCTTATTGATAGCATCTTACAGGACCATCATAAGCAAATTTGGTCCACTCCTTTTAACATTTGTGCTACTAATTGCAATTTGGATAATAAATATGAAGTACAGAGTGTATTGGGGCATGGTTCTCAAGTTACCCCATCAATCTGTAGTAGTTAAGTCAGCAATGAGAAAACATAGGATGGGAAAAGAGAGCACTTCTCATCCACCGCCCAGAGATCTCAAATGTATGGATTTATTAGGCAAAAAATCTTACCAAAATGCTACGATGCAAGCAAGAATAGCAGTCCATTCTTTCCACTATGTACAATATTTGTATACCGTTATGGATTCTATTTCGAAACTACAAAATACTACAGATCCAAACACCCATTCTTTATTATCTACTGTCATGCAGGATTTGGAGCTCTGTTCACAATATATGATCAGGGCAGCATTCGACTGTTATGAGACAGCTTGTAGTTCTGCTATTGCTATCTCTATGATACATATGGCTTGGCTACGTTCCTCCTCGTTGGCTGAAGATCTTGTTGATAAAGTAGCAGATCTTTCTTCTTTAAGGGACAGCCTTTTTGGAACCAAGATAGCAGAAATGATCACAAGTATTAAAGATGAATGCACAACACTAGACACCTTGGAGGAAGGTCAATCAAAGACTTCCAAATCCAGTCTTAAACATCTTCCATCCTATCAATCAAAATCCAGATTTTCTAGTAAAAAACCTTATCCTTATCAAAGACCACCTTATCAAGGTAAACAATCGAGACAAAAACAATATCCCTTGTTAAGCTAGGCCATGACAGAAAGCAGTCTCGACCTGCCACTTCTCAGCAGCAGAAACCAAACCCTAGTTTTTGACATAGTGTTGCACAATGACGTTCCTGTAGGAGGTCTATCACTTTTTTCAAATGTTTGGAAGACTATAACAACAGACTCTTGGGTGCTACAAATAATAGAACAGGGATATCGTCTCAACTTCCATCACATTCCACCACCCAATCCACTGATATCGTGCATCCATCTGGAACAAAACTCCCAGATGTTGCGTTCGTGAGTTCTTGTGCCCATTGGGAGCACAGAGGTGAAGATTCAAACCTGTGCTCCTTTAGGCAGCCGAGCAACCCCGCGGCTTCACCTGAGGTGACCACCGTTCCCCTAGGGTTGAGCCCCCAGGTGCAGGCAACCGACAGGACTTCCGGATACAAGCAGGGGTCAGACAGCCACAGACAACAGGCAGAGAGCAGCTAGGTACAGGCAGTCGTAGGTCAGGCACCAAGCAGAGTGGAGTCAGGGATCTAGCAGGAACCAGGTCAGTCAGCGAGCAGGACGCAAACAGGCTTCAAGCAGGTAACAGGTCAGGTAGCAAACAGAAGGTAGTCAGGACTCAGGCAGGGGTTAGGTCAGGCAGCAGGCAGAGCATAATCCGGTGTTCAGGCAAAGGTCAGGCAGCAGGCAGAGCGTAATCCGGTGTTCAGGCAAAGGTCAGGCAGCAGGCAGAGCGTAATCCGGTGTTCAGGCAAAGGTCGGGTCAGGCAGCAGGCAGAGCGTAGTCAGGATCCCAGCCGAGGTCAGATCAGGTCAGTCAGCAAGCAGTAGACAAAGTCACACAGGAGTACAATCCCATCTACCAAAGTAGAATCCGAAGCAGTGGAGTGGAAAGCAGACGCTCCCTAAGGAGCCCCCACCATCAAGAGGAATAATACAGCTGGTCAAAGGAGGTCCCGATAGGCAGGTCGCCGGCAGAGGCGGGGCGGAGGCAGAAGGCACCAATCGGAAGATGCCGGAGGCGGGGTGAGGGAGGAACTAGTGTTCGCGACCGTGTAGGCTCGCTGCCAGCTGGGAGCGCCGCCGCGCAAGCACGCCTGCAGCCTCTCAGCTCACAGCAGGGCCGAATCCCCCGCCCATGAGAGTCCTGTGCCCAACCGGAAAGGGCCAGAACAACGGCCCGGACCCGTGGCACGACCCGGGTGCCGACTCCAAGATAAGGCCAGGGCCAGCCTGTGCCCCCCTAACGCGGGAGCAGAGGTGAGGCGGAGCAAGACCGCAGAGTGGAGGTGAGGAGGAGTGTGACACCAGATTTTACAAATAGAAATAAAAAGATTGTTGCATGCTCAAGCGATAGCATTGGTACCTCAAGATGAAATCAAAAGAGGGTTTTACTCCAGTTTCTTCCTCATACCCAAAAAAATTAGAGGGATTCCGTGCCATCCTGGATTTAAGAAATCTCAACATATTCCTCAAAAAAGAGAAATTTTACATGTGTACTCTGATGAATATACTACCCTTTCTATAGCAAGGGATGTGGCTAGCGTCTTTAGACCTCAAGGATGCTTATCTCCATATTCCAATATATCTCAATTACAACCAGTATCTTCAATTCACAGTACAGGATGTTCATTATCAACATGAAGTCCTTCCGTTTGGTCTCACCTCTGCACCCAGAGTCTTCACCAAGTGTGTAATTACAGTTATAGCCCATCTTTGTCAAAAAGAACGTATCATATTTCCTTATCTCAACGATTGGCTTATTGTAGGTCACTCTCCTCAACAAGTTCTCCACACATTGCAAGTGACAGTCGATCTTCTCATATCTTTGGGTTTCTTCATCAACGCAGAAAAGTCACTTTTGCAACCCACACAATAACTGGAATTTATAGGAGCCATGCTAGTAACACCCTTAGCCCTAGCAAAACTCCCCCAACACACAGTACATACTCTCATTCAATTAGCTCAACATTTGTCCACTCTCCAAGTAATGACAGCAAGAGCAATGTTGGTCAACCCTCCTTCAACACCTTCCTCCTCCAAACTGACTACCTGTTCCTCTGATCCTATTCCTACCCATTTACTCAGCATTATCTCTCCTACTGTCATCCCTTCTATCTACTACTACTACTACTACTACTTAGCATTTCTATAGCGCTGTCATATCCTCAATCTTTCACTTTCCACTGCAACTGTTCCTGATGCATTCAAATATGCAAAAGTTGCACCCCTCCTCAAAAAACTTTAATTTGACCCTACTTGCCCTTTCACTGGGTCACATGGCTGCCATGGTACATGTCCTCCCACAAGCATGATTTAAGATGCGTCCTCTTCAATGGTATCTGAGAGATCATTAGTCCCAATCTCATCAGCCCCTTTCTTCAAACATTCCAGTAACTCCTTACCTCAGTACACCTTTACTTTGGTGAACTCATTTAACTCACCTTACGGTAGGCGCTCCATTCCAGCCCCCCAAATCAACTATATTCATCACGACAGATACAGTGGGGGAAATAAGTATTTGATCCCTTGCTGATTTTGTAAGTTTGCCCACTGACAAAGACATGAGCAGCCCATAATTGAAGGGTAGGTTATTGGTAACAGTGAGAGATAGCACATCACAAATTAAATCCGGAAAATCACATTGTGGAAAGTATATGAATTTATTTGCATTCTGCAGAGGGAAATAAGTATTTAATCCCTCTGGCAAACAAGACCTAATACTTGGTGGCAAAACCCTTGTTGGCAAGCACAGCGGTCAGACGTCTTCTGTAGTTGATGATGAGGTTTGCACACATGTCAGGAGGAATTTTGGTCCACTCCTCTTTGCAGATCATCTCTAAATCATTAAGAGTTCTGGGCTGTCGCTTGGCAACTCGCAGCTTCAGCTCCCTCCATAAGTTTTCAATGGGATTAAGGTCTGGTGACTGGCTAGGCCAGTCCATGACCCTAATGTGCTTCTTCCTGAGCCACTCCTTTGTTGCCTTGGCTGTATGTTTTGGGTCATTGTCGTGCTGGAAGACCCAGCCACGACCCATTTTTAAGGCCCTGGCGGAGGGAAGGAGGTTGTCGCTCAGAATTGTACGGTACATGGCCCCATCCATTCTCCCATTGATGCGGTGAAGTAGTCCTGTGCCCTTAGCAGAGAAACACCCCCAAAACATAACATTTCCACCTCCATGCTTGACAGTGGGGACGGTGTTCTTTGGGTCATAGGCAGCATTTCTCTTCCTCCAAACACGGCGAGTTGAGTTCATGCCAAAGAGCTCAATTTTTGTCTCATCTGACCACAGCACCTTCTCCCAATCACTCTCGGCATCATCCAGGTGTTCACTGGCAAACTTCAGACGGGCCGTCATATGTGCCTTCCGGAGCAGGGGGACCTTGCGGGCACTGCAGGATTGCAATCCGTTATGTCGTAATGTGTTACCAATGATTTTCGTGGTGACAGTGGTCCCAGCTGCCTTGAGATCATTGACAAGTTCCCCCCTTGTAGTTGTAGGCTGATTTCTAACCTTCCTCATGATCAAGGATACCCCACGAGGTGAGATTTTGCGTGGAGCCCCAGATCTTTGTCGATTGACAGTCATTTTGTACTTCTTCCATTTTCTTACTATGGCACCAACAGTTGTCTCCTTCTCGCCCAGCGTCTTACTGATGGTTTTGTAGCCCATTCCAGCCTTGTGCAGGTGTATGATCTTGTCCCTGACATCCTTAGACAGCTCCTTGCTCTTGGCCATTTTGTAGAGGTTAGAGTCTGACTGATTCACTGAGTCTGTGGACAGGTGTCTTTCATACAGGTGACCATTGCCGACAGCTGTCTGTCATGCAGGTAACGAGTTGATTTGGAGCATCTACCTGGTCTGTAGGGGCCAGATCTCTTACTGGTTGGTGGGGGATCAAATACTTATTCCCTCTGCAGAATGCAAATAAATTCATATACTTTCCACAATGTGATTTTCCGGATTTAATTTGTGATGTGCTATCTCTCACTGTTACCAATAACCTACCCTTCAATTATGGGCTGCTCATATCTTTGTCAGTGGGCAAACTTACAAAATCAGCAAGGGATCAAATACTTATTTCCCCCACTGTACATCCAAAATGGGATGGGGAGCACATCTCCCTCCTCCTTTTCTTAAGATACTTGAATGTGCTGTTCACCACCATTGTCTTGACATTCTTTCATCTCATGTTATTCTTGATCCACTTCAATATGGCTTTCGTCCTCTACATTCAACTGAAACAGCCCTTGCTAAAGTCTCCAATGACCTATTCTTGGCCAGATCCAAAGGTCTCTCTACTCTATCATCATCCTTCTCGACCTATCTGCTGCTTTTGGTGCTGTTGATCATACCTACTCCTTGATACGCTGTCCTCATTTGGATTTCAGGACTCTGTCTTGAGACCTCTTCTTTTCTCCATCTATACTTCTTCCATTGGTGCTCTGATCTCCTCCCATGGTTTTCAGTATCACCTTTATATTGATGACTCCCAGATCTACCTCTCCACACCAGAAATTTCAACAGGAATCCAGGCCCAAGTCTTAGCCTGCCTGCCTGACATTGCTTCCTGGATATTTCACCTCCATCTGAAACTAAATATGACCAAGACTGAGCTTCTTATCTTTCCCCCTAAACGCACCTCTCCTCTTCCCCCATTCTGTATCTCTGTGGACAACACTCTTATCCTCCCTGTCTCATCAGCTTGTAACCTTGGGATCATCTTTGACTCCTCTCTCTCTTTCTCAGCACATATCAAACAGAAGGGGAGAGAGATGGCTTAGTGGGAGACCTGTGAAAGCAAGTTGCAGTAGTCTACGTGAGAGGTGATAAGTGTGGAAAAGGGTTTGATAGTGTGCTCAAATGGAAGGGATAAATTTTGGTGATGTTATAGAGAAAGAAATGACAGGTTTTAGTTCTTTCTCTATAACATCACCAAAATTTATCCCTTCCATTTGAGCACACTATCAAACCCTTTTCCACACTTATCACCTCTCACGTAGACTACTGCAACTTGCTTTCACAGGTCTCCCACTAAGCCATCTCTCTCCCCTTCAATCTGTTCAAAACTCTGCTGCATGACTTATATTCCACCATATTAGCCCTCTCCTCAAGTCACTTCATTGGCTCCCTATCCATTTCTGCATACAATTCAAACTCCTCTTATTGACTTACAAGTACATTCACTCTGCAGCTCCTCAGTATCTCTCCACTCTTATCTCTCCCTACACTCCTTCCTGGGAACTCTATTCATCAACTAAATTTCTCTTATCTGTACCCTTCTCCTCCACTGTGAACTCTAGATTTTGTTCCTTTTATCTTGCTGCACCATACACCTGGAACAGACTTCCTGAATCAGTACATCAAGCTCCAGCTCTGATTGTCTTAAGATCTAAGTTAAAAGCCCACCTTTTGAGGCTGCTTTTAACTCCTAAGCCCTATTCACTTGTTCAGTACTCATGTCTTTTATAATTCACACTTTCAGTAATTCTCTTATCCCTTATTTGTCCTGTTTGTCTATTTTGATTAGATTGTAAGCTCTGTTGAGCAGGGACTGTCTCCTTCATGTTCAGTGTACAGTGCTGCGTACATCTATTAGCGCTATAGAAATGATAAGTAGTACTAGTAGTTATTTTGTTCTCCATTTGTTCTCCAGCAGCAGCAGCAGCAGCGGCGAAACAAAGTACAAACATCATGGGGCCACATTGTACATACCCTCGGCTGCCAGTCCCGCTCCCCTCCATCACTTCTCGTACCAGGGCATAGCCAGTTATTCTAGGAGGGTAATAGATTTAAAATTCACTTTAGCTCTCAGTCTTTCTATTTCTATTATATGGTGGATGGCCAATGATAATCTCGGTGGGTTTCGGGAAAGAGGGGTTACACTGTATACTGACAAAGAATAACCAATGCATGAACGTATGGAAGGAAGGAACTGTTTTACGGAAAAAGTCCAGAAATCCAGGTACACATCTCACCTTTCCCCCCTTGTATTGTATGGTGAGCCTTCCAAAACCCATCAAAATCCTACTGTACCCAACTGTCTATGCACGTAGACGATTACTGTACGGTTACCGCATGAGACCTTACCACTAAGTCAATGGCTGGCGGTAAGGTCTTAGACCCAAAATGGACACGCACCAATTTTTATTTTGCTGCACATCCATTTTTGGCGAAAATAAAAAAGTCTTTTTACAGGTGTGCTGAAAAATGGATCTGCATGCACCCAAAACACACACCTACACTAGTGCAGCCCATTTTTTGGTGCACTTTAGTAAAAGTGCCCCTTAGTTCTTAGAGGGAACATTGATATGGTAGGTGGCTGGCACAGACTGTGCAAGGAGGAGCGGGCTTGGATGCCCAAAAGCCAGTGCAGCATCAGGATGAGGAGGAGAAGAGAAGGGAAGGGAAGGAGAGAGAGAGAGATAGAGAGACAGAAACTGGGGGTGGGGAAGAAGGGAGGTCCTCTTCTATGCCAATTTTTGTGTCTCTGCTTGAGTTTCCTTAAGAGCTCCTGGCGCCTAGAGATTTCCATGATGTCTCCAGAGCCTTGAACTGCAGTAAATTAGAGAAAAGTGAATTTGGCACGGTTGAAAAAGTTTCCAAGTCGATGACCTGGTGAGACCTGGTAGAAAAACAACCACTAATGGGCTGTCATTTTTAAAAATTGATTTAGGCTATGGCATCAGATCCAAAGCCAGTCCCTCCAGTTGATAGAGGGATAGAGCTGGGAGAAGCAGAGCTCGTGTCGGTTCAGATGACAATTACAATAGATGCACTGTGGCCAGAAAACTCTTATTCTGATTTTAAATGCCATGTCACTAGTGCAGTGTTGAACGTCACATGTCTTTGGCCAGTGCTCTGCTTGGCATTTTCAATTTTGGCAGGAACTTCTCAGCAAGTATCAGAACAGCCTGTTCCAACAAAGACTCTAGTTTCACTAACACAACCAGTTATCATTCTGAATTTGGTAGCTGTGTAAGCTGATCTTTTCCATAATCTAACCTTGTTTTCAGAACATAAAGTAACTCCTGATGGGATCTTTTAGAGAAAAGCAACACACTGAAAGATAGGTTTGCTTTTCTATAAACCTGTCTTCAGTGTTGTATAGTATCTAAGTAAATGTACCTAGTTACTGTTCTTAAGTAAACTTGTTGTCACTTTTACTTGTAAAAAAGTACAGAAAATATTTTTTTTACTTTTACTGAAGTAATAATTTCCCCAAATTTTACTATTTTTACTGAGTTACATCAGAGTGAGATGTAAATGACAATTCCTCAATAAACCAAGTAAAACAGCAAAATTTGGAACAGGATTTTGTTATTGTAAACTTCAGCACAGAAACATTGGATCATCTCAACTTAAATTTAGCTGTACAGTGGAGTTGCCTGTATTTGTTGAACTGGTGATATGATACAGATGTTCAAATATTTGAAAGGTATTAATCCGCAAACGAACCTTTTCCGGAGATACGAAGGTGGTAGAACGAGAGAACATGAAATGAGATTGAAGGGGGGCAGACTCAAGAAAAATGTCAGGAAGTATTTTTTCACAGAGAGAGTGGTGGGTGCTTGGAATGCCCTCCCGCGGGAGGTGGTGGAGATGAAAATGGTAACGGAATTCAAACATGCGTGGGATAAACATAAAGGAATCCTGTTCAGAAGGAATGGATCCTCTGGAGCTTAGCCGAGATTGAATAACAGAGCCTGTACTGGGAGGCGGGGCTGGTGGTTGGGAGGGGGGGATAGTGCTGGGCAGACTTGTACGGTCTGTGCCATGAAAAGACAGGTACAAATCAAGGTAAGGTATAAACAAAAAAGTGGCACATTTCTTGGGCAGACTGGATGGACCGTGCAGGTCTTTTTCTGCCGTCATCTACTATGTTACTATGTAACTGGTTATAGTCTCCACCCAAACAGAAAAGCAATAATTGGGTCACTTTGAAGCGGAGATGAAGCTGAATCTGGTTACAATTCTTGATGAATGGACATATGTCTTTATCACAACAGACTGCTGGTCATCCTATGGGAAATTCTCATTGGAGGAATGACTGTCCACTGGATTGACGGTCTTTAGAGAAGAAGCATCCTTGTCTGAAATTAAGGGTTCCCACACATGTGATATTCTTTCATCAGTTCTCAAAGTTATTCAAACCGTTTGTCATCAGAAGAAAATTTGTTAGAACATCAACAATGATTCTAACTTTCTGAAAGCCTTCTGTGTAATTAGACAGCAAGATAATGATAACAAAGATCAAGATGAAGATGCAAGTGATGAATTAGACAGCAGATGCTAATGACAATGATGATGATAGAAAGACTCTTTACCATAAGGAAATCAAGGGTTCCTTTTACTAAGGTGCGCTGAAAAATGACTTGCGGTAGTGTAGGCGTGGGTTTTGGGCGCACGCCGATCCATTTTTGTCGAAAATGGACATGCAGCAAAATCAAAACTGCTGGGGGTCTATTTTGGGTCTGCAACCTTAATGCCAGCTATTCACCTAGTGGTAAAGTCTCACACGGTAACTGGGTGGTAATGACCTATGTGCACCAAATACCACTTGACGCGTGTCCAATACTCGCGTCTGAAAATAAAAAGTATTTTTCGTCCATGCGTATCGGACATACACCAAAAATGAAATTACCACAAGAGCCACGCAGTAGCCATGCAGTAACATGTCAGACCTGATAGACTTACCACCCAGAAATGCCAAAAGATCATCCCGCACATTCCTTAATCTGCGCTTCCCTAACTGCAAAGGTCTAAAATACAAACTAATGCATGCATCAAACTTTACCTACTTGAGCACACAGTTATGGAACACATTGCCGCACAACCTAAAAACGATTTATGAACTAACGAACTTCTGCAAACTACTGAAGACCCATCTCTTTTACAAGGCATACCACAAAGATCAACCAATGTGAATATACACAATTTCTCCACATATATTCAGGACTGTCTTACTATATCTGCTTGTTATACTAATATCATGTTTTATCATTATCGTGTTGCCTAAGACCACCATTCATGATGTATTGTAAGCCACATTGAGCCTGCAAAGAGGTGGGAAAATGTGGGATACAAATGCAATAAATAAATAAATAACTCCATTTTGGCACGCATTGGGCGTGTGAGAGCCTTACGTGGCTTAGTAAAAGGGCCCCCAAGTGTTCCAGATAGAGATTCCCCTGATCAATACCTGCAGACCCAGTCAGAAGATGATATTAATATTACAACCTCATGAGTGACAGTCATTCTCAAAATGTAGTTTTACTGAAAGCAAAATGGATTGCATTGTATTGCAATAAAGTTGTTGGATATACACAGTAACAACAGTTGCATTCATTGTAGTTGTGGTACTTTTACTTTTTACTCAAAAAGTATTATATTTGGCAATAACATTTTTTACTTTCACTTAAGTACATTTTTTAATATGTTCTTCACTATTCTTTTACTTAAGTATTAAAATTTACATTATTTTTATATGTACTTTAAATACTTGACCTAGTACTTTGAATAACACTGTCTGTCTTGGTATTGCCAGATGCTTCCGAATGTTTTTTTGAGACCCTTCTGGTATGACCTGTGCATGTACCTTTACGCCCTAGCTGATCATCTAGTGAGACCCCTGACCTTTGTCTGTCTGTGGTGAGATCTCTAGAGGTTGTGAAACATTGCTCACTGTGCTTAGTCTGAGGAAGGAAGTTGAAGTGCAGGCTTGGCTATAGGTTTTCTGCCACCCCCAAGAAAACAATTTGACTGCCCCCTCCCTAAGAATTTTTTGTTATCTTTTACCCATGCTTATACTTTGGAAACTTTTAAAAAGCATACTAATTGATATTACACACATTAATTCATAGACTAATGCATGTAAAACTGATTTTTGCGTGCACTAAGGCGCATTTATGAACTGAATGAGCTCAAATAAATGCACATCCCTAGTCTTTACTTGTCAAGAAAGACATAGGCAGCCTTTTGAGAAATCTCTTTCTTCAAGAGTTTCCTCAAACACAACACATGCAAGGGCAGCCTGTGTGTGATGCAGAGTATTAATATGGGGCCTCGGCTACGGCCTTCCCCACATTGGGCACTTACCTGTAAGAAGGATCCTGGTGTATGCTCAGAGCAGGGGCGTAGCCAGACCTCACAGTGGGAGGGAGCTAGAGCCAGAGGTGGGGGCCACATTTTGATGTGCTGCCCCGCCGCCATCCCCCTGCTGCCTCGCTGCCCCCTGCCACCTCGCCACCCTGCCACACCCCCACTGCCCTGCCGCTCCCCACCAACTACCGCAGCAACCCCTGTCAGCTGAAGCGTTGTCCAGCACCAGTCTCCAGCGCCTCCATGTTGCCTGCCCTACTCTGTCTTCCCCTCACGTCCTGCATGTACAGGTCATTTTTTCAGCACGCATGGAAGAAAGGCATTTTTTTTTGTGGCCAAGAATGGATGTGCGGCAAAATTAAAACCAGTGCGTATCCATTTTTGGCCTGAGACCTTACCACCACCCATTGTCTATTGGTCTATTATTCAGGCAATTTCGTGTTAAGCTCTCGGGCTCGGATGAGTCCATACTGATGAATTTCCAGTATTTTACAATAAATTTTCTTAAAGTTAGATTATTTTTTACATGTTCATCTATCCTTTTGGGTGGGTTTTTGCTATTTAGCACACACACATGGCAAAATTACTGCATAATGCCTCAGTGCGCCCCACCGCATGCCTGTTAATGCTTACCACAGCTTAGTAAAAGGTCCCCTAAGTGCTGAATATTGACTTAACCAGCTATGTGTTAGCCGGCTCATAATACCGAAACCCTGACATGTCCCAGCCTTAAATATCCAGGAATAATGCTGGAGAAGGTCAGCAAAATGCTCACCGCCGCTGGCTGAATATTGACCCTGTCATTTGTCAGCGATATTGCGGAAGGGCTGTCTGGTAAGGTTTGTCTGTTTGCGGATGATACTAAACTCTGCAACAGGGTGGACACCCTGGAGGGTGTGAATGACATGAGGAAGGACCTAGCAAAGCTAGAGGAATGGACCGATATTTGGCAACTAAGGCTTAATCCCAGAAAATGCAGGGTCATGCACTTGGGTCACAAAAATCCGATGGAACGATACAGTATAGGGGGTGTAGTGCGTCAGTGTGCGAAGGAAGAGCAGGACTTGGGGGTGATTGTGTCTGATGACCTTAAAGCTTTCAAACAGGTAGAAAAAGCGACGGCCAAAGTCAGAAGGATGTTTGGGTGCATAAAGAGAGGCATGACCAGCAGGAAAAAGGAGGTGATAGTGCCGTTGTATAAGTCTCTGGTGAGGCCTCATTTGGAGTACTTCCTCTATAATATTAGCAAAATTCGCCCATTCCTCTCTGAACAGACCACCCGAACCCTCGTCCACTCGCTCGTTACCTCTCGTCTTGACTATTGCAACCTTCTCCTCGCTGGTCTCCCGCTTAGCCACCTATCCCCCCTCCAATCTGTCCAAAATTCCGCCGCACGTCTTATCCACCGCGTGAACCGATACTCTCATATCACCCCTCTCCTCAAGTCGCTTCACTGGCTCCCGATCCGCTACCGTATACAGTTCAAGCTTCTCCTATTGACCTTCAAGTGCACTCAATCTGCAGCCCCCCATTACCTCTCTACCCTCCTCTCCCTGTATGTCCCCACCCGTAATCTCCGCTCTCAGGACATATCACTCCTATCTGTACCCTTCTCCACCACCGCTAACTCCAGACTCCACCCCTTCTGCCTCGCATCACCTTATGCCTGGAACAGACTTCCCGAGCCCATACGCCATGCGCCCTCCCTGCCCATTTTCAAGTCCTTACTCAAAGCCCATCTCTTCTCCCTTGCTTTTGGCGCCTAACCACCTTCCCCATTCATGATACCTACACTGACTACATAGTTTATTACCTTTAGATTGTAAGCTCTCTTGAGCAGGGACTGTCCTTCCCCTTGTTTAAAATTGTACAGCGCTGCGTAACCCTAGCAGCGCTATAGAAATGCTAAGTAGTAGTAGTAGTAGTAGAGTACTGCGTGCAGTTCTGGAGACCACACCTACGGAAAGATATAAACAGGATGGAGTCGGTCCAGAGGGCGGCTACAAAATTAGTAAGCGGTCTTGAATGCAAAAATTATAGGGACAGGCTTATAAACCTCAACATCAACCTCAACGCTGGAAGAGAGGAGGGAGAGAGGAGACATGATAGAAATGTTTAAATATCTCAAGGGCATTTATGTACAGGAAGAGAGCCTTTTTCAAATGAAGGAGAGCGCTGGAATGAGGGGGCATATGACAAAGTTAAGAGGGAACAGGCTTAGGAGTAACCTAAGGAAGTACTATTTCACAGAAAGGGTGGTGGAGGTGTGGAATGGCCTCCCGGTGGAGGTGGTGGAGTCAAGGACTGTTCTAGAATTTAAAAAGGCATGGAATAAGCATGTGGGATCGTTTAAGAACAGGAAAAATTAGGGGTTACAGAGGATGGGCAGACTGGATGGGTCATATGGCCTTTATCTGCCGTCATGTTTCTATTTGTTTGCCTAGATTTATGAGTCTAATTTATGAACCTAGTGCTGAATATCAGTGCTAACTTCCTAGCTTCTTTTCACCGCCCTAAATCCACCTCTGTTGCCACCCAGGTTTTATGCCCCTAAATATAAGAGTTTATTGGAATTCTGAGTAAACTTTTACGCACTCAACCCTAGTAAATTTCCAAAAAGGCCAATTTATGAGCATAACTCTCAAAGAGGCCCTTGGACTAAAGCTTAGCATGTGCTAACAAAATTAGAGGGGCATTTTTGAAAGAAATGTCTAAGTTGGAATTTGGACCTCTTTGTAGAACGTCCAAATTCGGAGGCGGAGAAAAGGTCATTTTCGAAAAAAGATGGACATCCATCTTTGTGTTCGAAAATACCTTGGACATCCTTGGATTTGAATGTCTTTGATTTTTGGCCATTTTCGAAACCAAAGACATCCAAGTCTAAAACATCCAAATTCAAGCCATTTGGACGTGGGAGGAGCCAGCATTTTTAGTACACTGGTCCACCTGACATGCCAGGACAGCAATCGGGCACCCTAGGAGGCACTGCAGTGGACTTCATAAAATGCTCCCAGATACACAGCTTCCTTACCTTGTGTGTTGAGCCCCCCCCAAAACCCTCAAATGTACACCACTACCATAGCCCTTACGGATGAAGGGGGCACCTATATGTGGGTACAGAGGGTTTCTGGTGGGTTTAGGAGGGCTCGCTGTTTCCTCCACAAATGTAACAGGTAGGGGGGTGTAGGCCTGGGTCCATCTGTCTGAAGTGCACTGCACCTACTACTAAACTACTCTAGGGACCTGCATGCGCTGTCATGGACTTGAGTATGACATCTGAGGCATAAAGGCTGGCAAGTAATATTTTTAATCATGTTTTTTGAGGGTGGGAGGTGGTTAGTGACCACTGGGGAAGAAACGGGAGGTCATCCCCGATTCCCTCCAGTGGTCATCTTGTCATTTCGGGCACCTTTTTGTGCCTTATTCGTAATAAAAACAGGTCTAGGTGAAAATGTCCAAGTTTTAGTCCTGGACGTCTTTGCTTTTTTCCATTATGGCTCAAAGACATCCAAGTCTTAGGAACACCCAAGTCCCACCTCGACCACGCCTCCGATATGCCCCCTTGAGATTTGGACATCTTTACGATGGACTTCTGAGAAAGACGTCCAAAATCGGGTTTCGATTATACCGATTTGGACAACTCTGTGAGATGGACGTCCAAGTGCCGATTTATGTCACTTTTTGGACGTCCATCTCTTTCGAAAATGAGCCTATTAGCGTGTGTGAAATGCTAAGAAGCCGATAGTTATAAATGGGCTTCTTAGCATTTAGCGCGTGCCAAGCTTTATTAAAAGTGCCTGAAAGTTAGGAGCCTATCCTTTGAATATTGGGGCCTAAATGAGCTTGTAATGAACTCTGTCTACTGGCCAGGTGAAAAAAATAACTTCTGTTCTCACTTTACCATTGTTTTTTTTGGCTTTTTATTGACGATTTTAAAACACACCAAATAAACAGGCAAACCAAAAGACAAGAAAAATATACAAGAGATCATCAGGCTAAATACTTTCTTACAATTCAGTGACTTAGAGATCCTGTGGACTCTAGAGATGAATCCAAAAGCACCCTTTCAACAGTCCATGAAATAGAGTTCAAATTTCAGGATACATGTATTGCACACAGGGAAAAAAATGCTTTCTTGCACTTTTTATAATTCACATATGCATGGGGAACTGTGAGATACAGGTAACGTTTTTCTGAGTAATTAGTACAGTGCCTTTTCCCACTGATTACAAGCTCTGTTTATGCAGAACTGTTATGGATCAGAAATCAAGTAGCACATTCTAGTTGGCAACGTTGAGGGCATGTTCCCTGAAATTTCATGCTTGAATCAACTGCCCTGAACTGCTCCATGGAATCCCACGAGAAGAGCTGAGTATGATCTTTCTAAAAGCAAGCAGTGATCCTCCAGAATGTGAAAAATGCTAGTTTTGCACTCACCACATCACAGGAAACGGCAATAATGGCTAAGCTTGTGACGGTGAGTTCTGGTCCTTAAGGTCCACAAGCAGGTCTGTCATGTGAGCATAGAAAAATATGCAACTGGACATGATTCTTAGACCACTCGTTCTGCAGCATAAACATTGCTGAGAGTCCAAATGTCAGGCCTATGACCTTTAGCACCAGAATTAGTCACTCAAATACTAACAGAAAAACAAGAACAATCCTCTGCAAAACTGAAGATAGCCAGACACAGCGAAGTGAAGAATGACGCTAAACAAAATACCAAGGTGTAAAAGCAGACTTTATTTAATTGGCAGAATCAAGACTGTACATGAATTGTGTTTTGGCCATATGGCCTTCCTCAGGAGTCTCTGTGAAACTGCCGCAGTCTCGCTGAAAAACTGGGTTGTTGTGCTAAAGGGAGGAGTGGCCTAGTGGTTAGGGTGGTGGACTTTGGTCCTGGGGAACTGAGTTTGATTCCCACTTCAGGCACAGGCAGCTCCTTGTGACTCTGGGCAAGTCACTTAACCCTCCATTGCCCCAGGTACAAATAAGTACCTGTATACAATATGTAAGCCGCATTGAGCCTGCCATGAGTGGGAAAGTGCGGGGTACAAATGTAACAAAAAAAAAAAAACCCATACACATTCATACAACATAACCATCAAGTACCTCACTTAAAAAGCAAAAAATTGGAACACCAGCAAAACGAGCAACAATATCGCTAGCTCACCAACAAAACGATTCTGGAAAATCAGCTGAAGACTCCTGAGGAAGGCCTTACGGCCAAAACACAATTTGTTTAGTCTTGATTCTGCCAGTCACCTTCGCTGTGTCTGGCTATCACTGCTATACTAAGCCAGCAGGCCATAGATCCTACACATGAAGTCTACATCATTTAAGTGCTTTGCAGCATAAAGACAGAGCTATTGGGAAGAAGGTGAGGGAACGCAAAAGAGGGAACTGTTGATCCCATCTTTTCCAGTTTGTTTATGTATAATAATGGGCTCCAAACAAGACCATGGAACAATTTCCTTATGTATTCTCAAACACCTGTGCGTGTCAGCCTGCTGCTTTACAAGATAATCACTTTTTCAAAGTCAAAAACACAGGAGTACTACTACTACTTATCATTGCTATAGCGCTACTAGACGTACGCAGCGCTGTACACTTGAACATGAAGAGACAGTCCCTGCAGAGCTTACAATCTAATTAGGACAGACAAACAAGAGATAAGGGAATATTAAAGTGAGGATGATAAAGTAAGGGTTCTGAACAAGTGAATAAGGGTTAGGAGTTAAAAGCAGCATCAAAAAGGTGGGCTTTTAGCTTAGATTTGAAGACGGCCAGACAGTGGCGTAGCCACAGGTGGGCTTGGGTGGGCCAGGGCCCACCCATTTATGGCTCGGGCCCACCCAACAGTAGCACATGTTTAGTGGTAACTGGTGGGAATCCCAAGCTCCGCCAGCTGAAGATTTCCCCCTGATGGTAACAAAAATACTACTCTCCACAACACCGGCACCTTCGCATGCTCAGTTTTCAGTGCATGCCTGCTGCCAAGGTGGAAAGAAGTGTTTTTCCACTAGCTGAGATAATTTTTTTTTTTTTTTTTGGAGGGAGGGAGAACACTTGGTGCCCACCCAATTCTTGCCTAGGCCCACCCAAAATCTGTTGTCTGGCTACGCCCCTGCGGCCAGAGATGGAGCCTGATGTACTGGCTCAGGAAGTCTATTCCAGGCATATGGTGCAGCAAGGTAAAAGGAACGGAATCTGGAGTTAGCAGTGGAGGAGAAGGGTGCAGATAAGAGAGATTTATCCAGTGAATGGAGTTCCCGGGGAGGAATGTAGGGAGAGATGAGAGTGGAGAGGTACTGAGGAGCTGCAGCGTGAATGCACTTATAGGTCAATAAGAGGAGTTTGAACTGTATGTGGAAACGGATAGGAAGCCAGTGAAGTGACTTGAGGAGAGGGCTAATATGAACATAACGACACTGGCGGAATATTAGTCGTGCAGCAGAGTAAGTAAATAGAGTGCTATAAATTCTTAAATTAAGTTCAACACAGATAAATCTTGGTCCTTCAAATCATGCCAAAAATATAGCACAAGTTGTAAAGAAATATGTGTGTGTGTGTGTGTGGTGTGTGTGTGTTTTGGAGGGGAGGGATTTTTCAGTATTGAGTTCTTCATAGGCACAGTCTGATAAGTGATGATCATCCTTTTAGTGTGGTGGTGGTGGTGAGAATTAGGATATTGTCAAGGAAACCTGGGGTAGTCGGCGGTGTGCCTCCAGCTCCCGACACTGACGGCTCCCACACGCATGCTCAGTTCATGCGTGTGAACTGAGCATGTGTGGGCGGATTGTCAGCATCGTCAGCTGGAAGCGAGCTGCTGACTGCCCCGGGTTTGAGACAGTTCAGAGGGGGCAGGGCTTCAGAGAGAATTCCAGCTGGCAGGGTTTTGAGCCAAGGTATTATTTTTTACCAGTTTGGAGGAGGGGGTGTAGCAGGCATAGAGGAAATGCAAGGGCTGTGCCCACCCACTCCACCTTCAGGCCCACCTAGAAATTGAGCTCTGGCTATGTTGCAGAGATCAATTTCTAAAGGCTGCTCTTGGCACACTGAGACATACACACTAGTAAGAAAATTCTAGGGCCTGATAGTCAGGCCATGGGAAGTAGCCGGACTGCCTCCCGCGGTCAGTGCTGCGCCCAAATATTCAATGCCAGGCCGTTTCCGGTGAGTGGCATTGAATATACAGTTTATTTTTGTCCTCTAAGAACATAGCCAGCCAAGCTGATATTCAGCATGGCCAAAGATAGACCTGCTATTGATGCTGCCAGATTTGGCTGCCAAACTTAGCCAGCTGAAAATTGGCGGACAGCTGGTCATATCATGCAAAACAATGGGCTATCTGCTAAGCCCTAACTGGGGATATTCAGTGGGCGATAGCTGGCTAAGTACCATTTAACCAGCCAGGTGCTCTTCCTTGCCAGTTAAATGGTTTTGAATATCAGCCGGCTAATGTCCTCCAAGAAACATGGATGAGTGGCAGCACATGTATAAGAACTAGGAATATGTGTTCAGATTCTGGTTTCACTTTGGAAAATTTTATACACGTCAAGAATGTGCACAACATTGATTTTATGCACGTAAAGAGCAGCATTTTAGAAAGGATATATACATTGCAATTGAGACATCAAGTATTTTAGAACAGGAGCTGCCAGCATAGAGCCCATTCTAAGAGACATGGAGACATGGATGTTTATGCACTAGTTACGTGTGGCAGGAATACCCATTTTAGAAAAAAAAATATCAAAAGGTGCACATAAACCTCTGAAAACCTGGCCAAAGAATCAGAAAATAATCTGAAATTATTTTGGCCTTCTTTATAATGCTGTATGATGTGCCTTCCTTCAGCTGGGATTATCAGCTACTTATTTTTCATATCAACACCATCTTGCCACTATATCTACCTCCTGAAGGAGCTGTGATCTGCAGTATGACTTTGAAATCAGATCAAACTGTCCCTTCCCCCATATGTGTACACACAAACCTTGGTTAGAACATGGTTAAAACAGTGGCCTTAGAACTCAGGGAACTGGGCTCAATTTCCACTGCAGCTCCTTGTGACCTTGAACAAGTCAATCGGGGGCCATTTTACAAGAGGTTTGCCACGCACGACAAACCAGAACTACCGCCGGCCCAGTGAAGCCACTGGCGGTAGTTCTGCCTCGAGCGCACACCATTTCCAGTGTGCTGGAAAATATTTTTGTTATTTTTACTGTGGCACTAACCCTTATGACTAGGTTACCGCAGGAGCCCTTACTGCCACCCATTGAGGTGGCAATAAGGGATCCCCATTGCATGGCCACGCAGTCTTACCGCATGGGCATTTTTTTACGGGCTTTTTACCTGCTGTGGTAAAAAGGACCCTGGCACGCATGAAAAATGCCCCCTGCTGCTACCACAGGGTTCTTTTTACCACAGCTTGGTAAAGGGACCCCTTATCTCTCCATTGTCCCAGGTACAAAAGAAATAAGTACCTGTATATAATATGTAAACCACTTTGATTGTAACCTCACAAAAGGAGTATATCAAGTCCCGTCCCCTTTCTTGTGATTTCTTAGTTCCTGTACTAACTAGTAATGTATCTACGTTACTGGGTGCTAACTGGATAGTGCATGGATAACACGGAGGGCCCTTACTGCCTGCAAAATAGTCAGCGGTAAGTGCTCCCATAGTAATTTTTTTAAATGGCCACATGCTAATGGCAACATTAATGCATGACCGTTAATTAAATAAGTAAAAAAATCATATTTTTATAGCCGTGGTAAAAATGGTAATGGTGTATGGGAAAGGCTCAAATAAAAGTGTGTTAAGGCCATTTTTTTAAAAAACATATCTTGTACCTTAGGCAACGAGGGGGGGGGGGGAGTGAATTGCCCTAGATTACAAGGACAGTAGTAGGATTTGAACACTGACTTCCTTGCTTCTTAATCTGTGGCTCTAACCCATTAGGCTACTCTCCCACTTCACATAGATTCAGTGTCTAAACAGTAGGGACTGATCCACAGTAAGGCTTGGGCTAAAACCTACTTTCATTCCATAAGAACCATCTGCAGGCATACACTTAGTCTCTGCAATCAGGGAGCTGGAATATTTTTTGATTATTATGTGGATAAGCTCCATACAGGATGATTACTATTACTACTACTTAACATTTCTAGAGCGCTACTAGAGTTACGCAGCGCTGTACAGTTTAACAAAGGACAGTCCCTGCTCAAAGGAGCTTACAATCTAATGGACAAAATGTGCAGACAATCCAATTGGGGCAGTCTAGATTTCCTGAATAGAGGTATAATGGTTAGGTGCTGAAGGTGACATTGAAGAGGTGGGCTTTAAGCAAGGATTTGAAGATGGGCAGGGAGGGGGCTTGGCGTATGGGCTCAGGAAGTTTATTCCAAGCATAGGGAGAGGCAAGGCAGAAAGGGCGGAGCCTGGAATTGGCAGTGGTGGAGAAGGGTGCAGAGAGGAGGGATTTGTCCTGTGAGCGGAGGTTTCGGGTAGGAGCGTAAGGGGAGATAAGGGTAGAGAGGTAATGAGGGGCTGCAGATTGAGTGCATTTGTAGGTTAGTAGGAGAAGCTTGAACTGGATGCGGTACCTGATCAGAAGCCAGTGAAGTGACTTGAGGAGAGGGGTGATATGAGCATTTCGGTCCAGACGGAAGATAAGACGTGCAGCAGAGTTCTGAACGGATTGAAGGGGGGATAGATGGCTACGTGGGAGGCCAGTAAAGAGTAGGTTGCAGTAGTCAAGGCGAGAGGTAATGAGAGAGTGGACGAGAGTTCGGGTGGTGTGCTCAGAGAGGAAAGGGCGAATTTTGCTGATGTTATAGAGAAAGAAGTGACAGGTCTTGGCTATCTGCTGCATATGCGCAGAGAAGGAGAGGGAGGAGTCGAAGATGACTCCGAGGTTGCGGGCAGATGAGACGGGGAGGTTGAGGGTGCATCGACTGAGATAGAAAGTGGAGGGAGAGGAGAAGTGGGTTGATTCAGAATTAGACAGGAACCCAGAAGCCACCTCTTGCAACTAAGTGAAGGAGAGGCATTTCTTGAACCAAGAACTGAACCAATACCCCCTGCTTCCTGTACATAAAGCCTAGGGGTAGGGGTAAGGCTGTATGTCAAGGCGAGACCTGGAATGCATGAACTCTCCTTTCCAAATGTTTGTACACAAAGTTTAAAAGGTCTTTGACAGATTCATTTGGGAACAGCATGAGATTACAGTTTTAAATTATATTTGATTAAGTGAATGGGAAACTTAAGAGCCACCAGCAGTAAAAGCAGAAGCCACTTAAACCATACTTTTCCCTATCAACAAGTTGAGCCCTCATCCCGAGCAATAGCCCTATCTTTGTCCTTGACTGAGAGGGTTGAGGATGGCTGGTGGAATGGAGAGCGTCAGTCTTCATATCAGTTATCACCATGGAGCTCAACTGGCCAACTGTCCTGGGGAAATGAGTCTGTCAAGTCTCCTCACCTAAGGCCTTTAAGATGGATTTGAAATCTGATTCCACGAGTGAAAGGTTAGTGCTTTAATACACTTTTAGTGCAGCTTGTTTACCTTTCACATATACATAGGCTATCTTTAAAAAGAGATACAGGGCGGTGTGGTTTCTTAACAGTTGCCGTAAGCTACTTGTTCAGTGGATTTTGAGATGCAGGGTTCTGATTTTCTGCACAGTTTTCAGAGGGGAGGGAGATCTATGGAACGCCTCTTCCTTGTTTCTTGCCGCTCATCCCATTCTTCCTCAGGCTCCAAGTTGCCTAAAAGTATGGCTAGCCTCTCTGATGCAGTCCTTTTGTATGGGAACAGAAGATAGTTGTAAACCACAGAAGCCAAGATTCCACCAACCAAAGGTCCTACCCAGAACACCTGGTGAACAAGAAGAAAATAAATTATTAACAGTGTCAGTGGTCCTTGTTAATGAGAAAAAATATCTCTGCAGGGATTTGAACAGATCCTTTATCTCTGATAGTCAAATGATAAATACCAAGCTTCCCCCCAGAATGTGGGAATTGACCCATCCACATCTTTCTGTATTACTCATATGAAAAAGACAGACTGTCTCTGGTTTAAGTAAAGAAGGACCTACAACCCATGATCACAAATTCCATCCATAATATGGCCATTCACCTATGGGCCAGTGATTGCAGGAACCCAAGAACTTGGGTTTAAACAAATTACAAAGGGGCCCTGTTACTATGCTGGACTAGTAAATGGGATTAGCACATCCTAACCCGAGACTTTCCCGTTTACTAAGCACATTTCTAGCATGGCCATAGCATGGCCTGTTTAGGAGGCGCTAAGGGCAAAGGAGCCGGCTCTGTGGGTGTGTGGGTTCTTGAGCACCCCCAATATTGAGAAAATTCCTTGTATGTGTCTAGCAAGGGGTTATTTCCATTGGGCTTAGCACCCCCCAATAATTTTGAAAAGTTTTATTTATTTATTTGTTACATTTGTATCCCACCTTTTCCCACTTATTAGTAGGCTCAAAGTGGCTTACATAGTTCCAGAGAGGTGATTACAGACTCTCGGTGTGAACAAATACAGTGTAAGGGTACCGTTACAGTGACAAATACAGTAAAGACGTATCGGTAAATAGGTTGGGGTGGTTCATCCCAAGCAGAATACTAGGGTGGGATCATGTTTCGGGGTTGAGTACTGTCCGTTTCCTGGTTATATTTCATGATTTGGTATTTATGTCAGTTCTGTGGGGTATGCGTTTTTGAAAAGGTGAGTCTTTAGGTTTTTTCAGAATTTTAGATGATTATTCTTGGTTTTCAGGCATTTTGGTAGTGTATTCCAGAGCTGTGTGCACATGTAGGAGAAACTTGACATGTATGTTGATTTATACTTCAGGCCCTTACAACTTGGGAAGTGAAGAGTTAAGTATATTAACCCTTCACTTCCCAAGTTTTAAGGGCCTGAAGTACGCTCTGGCTGATTCAATTGTGTTTCTAACTGGTAAGTCAATTAGTTCAGTCGGCTCCTATGGCTTAGGGCTCCTGCATTAACTCAGTATTATTCAGTTGACGCTGCTAGCTGAATAGTGCTTCCATGCCCGTTCTCCACCCCAATACACCTGATCCAAAATTAAAATAAAATAAAAATAAATACTGCACAGTTAGCATGTGCAAATGGCAAAACTAATGCAAAATGCTTTACCGCATCCTGTTAGGTCAATTTTCTTGCATTAAGCTCCTATTAGCGCTTAATGCAGGTCAGTAAATGGGTCCCAAAGTCATCTGTTTGTCACCAAGATCCAATGAATTACATTCACTTGGAGGGATGCCATGATTATGGACAGGCTAGAATTTGTGACACAGTTTGTGGAAGGAGACTTTAAAGTCAGAACTCTTTTTATCCTCTTTTCTGATGTATTGTAGTACCATGGGCGGCCCACTCTAGGTAACTTGTACCCTGTTTAAAACGGAAGTTGATGCCTCTATTCCCATTTGGCAGTGGCATCTCCAGCCCAGTGTTCTTTCCAACCCCTCAGTGGTAGTGGTGTTGGCTCCAGCATAGTTCCTGTTTTGTGGGTCTCCCCCTTTCTAGCCTCCACTTCTTGCTATATCCCTAACTTCTTGCCCAGCACCATTATCCATCTCTTTGCTCCTTGTTGTGGAAGAGTGTTGAGGAAGTGGTACTCTACTCATGTGGCAGCAGCCCCTCGTGCTTGGCACCCTGTGTGGCTGTAGAGGTCATATACCCCAAAAATGTCCTTGCTAGGACCTACCCTTTATTTCAAATGGAAGAAGAAAGGGCTTTAACTACCACCCTGTATTACAATGAAAGTTCAAACCCATAGGACAGTGGTTCTCAATCTTGTAATGGGTGACCCCCAACCAACAAGATTTTCAGGATAGACACAATGAATATTCATCAGATAGAGTTGCATGTTCTACATCTACTGCATACAAATTTATCTCATGCATGGTCATTGTGGATGTCCTGGAAGCCCAACTGGCTGGGGATCCCCCCAAGACAGGTTCGGGAACCATTGCGGTAAAAAAAACTGGGTCACTTAGCATTCCTCTGTTACTCTTCCAAGAATACAAAAGATCATTTGTTTCAATAGAATTATAGCAACTGTTCTCATGTTATTTGGATGTGCTCAGACAATTCTGGTTTTACTTCTTTAGCTTTTTAAAAATTATTATTAACCTAAGAAAAGCAGGGCAAGTACCTAGATGCAATGGGGATAAAACTAGAATTAGTTGAATGTGTCCTGATGCAGTACATTTGCCAGGGGATGTAGTGCCCTCTGTCTACCATACAAGAAAAGCCTGATGGAATATATAGGGGTCCTTTTACTAAGGTGCGTCAAAACGTGGCCTGCACTGGTGTAGATGCGTGGGCACGCACAGGTCTATTTTTCAGCGTACCTGCAAAAAAGACTTTTTTTATTTTGGCCAAAAATAGACGTGCGGCAAAATGATAATTGGTGCGCGTCCATTTTGGGCATGAGACCTTACCGCCACCCATTCTCTTAGCCATAAGTTCTTACTTGTTAACTGGGTGGTAATTGTCAGCATGTGTACAGTGCCGACTACTGCCCGGTTAGTGCTGCATGCTGGAAATTTTCCAGTGCGCGTAAAAAATTAAATTACTACTAAAGCCACGCGGTAGCCGGGCGGTAGTTCTTAATTGGCACATACTGGGTGCACATAGGCGCCTACGTGGCTTAGTAAAAGAGCCCCACAGTGTCCTGAGTCCCATAATATTGTGGGTAACCTTCCCTTCTGCAGTCACCCTAGAATGAATTTCCAATCTCTCCTAATATTAGTCAATAAGAAGTTCTGAACTTGTTGTCACCTTCCTTGAACTGGTGTTGGTTCAAAGATTAAAGCTAATCTTGGCCAGGTTGCTGCTACAGTCTTGCATAACAGCATGTAATTATTTTGCAGTGATTATGAAAGCCTCTCTTGTATAGTGCATGTGTCCTCCGCTATCCACTAGAGGGGAGAAGTTCTTCACTTACCCACTGGTTGTTAAACTTTTTCACTATTACTGAAGGACCAAAGGATCGGGCAGGATTCATGGAACAGCCAGTGTAGTAGATCTGGGGAGAAAAAAGACCGTAAGAAAAGAAAAACGAGAAAAAAAAGGAAGAAAGAGACTCAAAAAAGAGAATAGAAAACAGAGAGGCATAATTGTTGCCCAGTTGTTTTTCTGCATTTGTCATTGTTGATACTATACATGAATATAAATACTTTCTGATATTTATTAATGTGCTCTGTTGTTTCTATTTTTTAATTATTTTTATGTTCTTTTTTTAAAATAAAGACGTTTTACGCATACAACCTATGTAGTATGATTTATTAACATTTTGGTGGTGGTGGTGGGGGGGGGGGGGAAATTATCAACATAGGGTACCATTAAGACGGGTCATTTTACCACAATTTGTTCTATTTTAGCACAGGTCACATTGCATAAATTAACCCAATTAATAACTTCCCCCTTCATATTTATGTGAAATTTGCCTATGTTTTATGATATATATAATATTATGCTTATCCACTCCTACCCTAGCTGAGATCTTTAACCATCTCTCTGACCTTATGTGCAACTTTCTTTAAATCAGTCACTTTACTTTCTAACTCTTCTTACTCTCTTATATATTTATATGTGACATCTATGCTTTACCCTTCACTATCAATTAAAATGTTCTATTATCTATTATGTTGACATTGTAAGTAGTTTACTATCAGGCTTATTTTCGAAAGTGATCACCAGCCATTTCCCGACATAAATCGGGAGATGGCCGGCGATCTCTCAAAAGCGGCGAAATCGGTATAATCGAAAGCGGCATTTTTGACAGCATCGCTACTTTCCCGTCGCCAAGCCAGCAAAAGTTCAAGGGGGCGTGTCGGCGGCTTAGCGAAGGCGGGACATGGGCGGGCATGGTCGTGGCTATCAGATGGCCGGCTTTCACAGATAATGGAACAAAAAAAAGCGGTGTTCATCAGTATTTCGCTGGGTTTACTTTGTCCTTTTATTTTCACGACCAAGCCTCAAAAAAGTGCCCCAACTCACCAGATGACCACTGGAGGGAATGGGGGATGACCTCCCCGTAGTCCCCCAGTGGTCACCAACCCCCTCCCATACTAAAAAAAATTAAAATAAAAACCTTTTTTGCCAGCCTGTATGCCAGCCTCAAATGTCATACCCAGCTCCCTGACAGCAGTATGCAAGTCCGTGGAGCAGTTTTTAATGGGTGCAGTGCACTTCAAGCAGGCAGACCCATGTCCACCTCCCCCACCCCCCACCTGTTACACTTGTAGTGCTAAGTGTTGAGCCCTCCAAACCCTCACAAAACCCACTGTACCAACATGTAGGTGCCCCCCTTCACCCATAAGGACTATGGTATTGGTGTAGAGTTGTGGGGAGTGGGTTTGGGGGGGGATTTGGGGGGCTCAGCACCCAAGGGAAGGGAGCTATGCACCTGGGAGGTTTTTTTGTATTTTTTAAAATTTTTAGAAGTGCCCCCTAGGGTGCCCAGTTGGTGTCCTGGAATGTGAGGGGGACCAGTGCACCACAAATGCTGGCTCCTCCCACGACCAAATGCCTTGGATTTCGCCGGGTTTGAGATGGCCGGCATTTTTTTTCCATTATCGCTGAAAAACAAAACCGGCCATCTCAAACCCGGCGAACTCTGGCATTTGGCCGGGCTAAACCGTATTATTGAACAAAAAGATGGCCGGCCATCTTTTTCGATAATACGGTTCCGGCCAGCTGTAGCGCCGCTGCCACAATAGATCGCCGGTGAACTATTTGGCCAGCGACGTTCGATTATGCCCCTTCATGCCATATTTTGCATTGTTTTTTTGAATATTTTTACCAACTGCCTGTTCAATCTATTCTTACTGTACATCGCCTTGAGTGAATTCCTTCTAAAAGGCGGTAAATAAATCCTAATAACTAACTAACTAAATAAATAAAAATTAATTATTATTAGATATGTTTTAAGGCTATTATTCAGACACTGCTTAGGTAATATTATAATGCTATTGTTATGTTGCTAATTTTTGTTTATCATTGTATATGATTACCTTATTGGTCACACGAGTAGTTACTAATGGAGAGGAGTCAGACAAATAATCCACGAATGAGGCGACGGTTTCTAAATATTATTGCTATTGTAATCATAAACCACTTTGACCTCTTTAGAAAATTAGAATTAAACATTAAAACATCTCATAAGTGTTAAAGCTTTGCTGGATGAGAGTAGGGTACCTTATCTATTAGGTCAGTCATTGGATATTCATTCTCTGGTAACAGCACAGTCTGCATTTAACTCTCTCACAGATCAATTTAAAAGAAATTTCATTTGAGTTCCACTGCTTGGTGCCTTATCCAAAGATCTTGTATGCGAGCTTCCAAGACCACATGATTATCCCAATATCATCCCTCTCAGAATGATCCTTGAAAAACAGAGCTGGACAGCATACTTTTAAAATTTAGGAGTCCATTTACAAAGGTGCGCTTAAAAGTGGTTTGCGGTAGTGTAGGTTTGGGTTTTGGGTGTGTGCCAATTCATTTTTCAGCGCACCATTTAAAAAGTCCTTTTTTTAGCCGAAAATGGATATGCAGCAAAATTAAAATTGCCGCACGTCCATTTTGGGTCTGAGACCTTACCGCCAGCCATAGACCTAGCAGTAAAGAATCTGTGTGGTGATGACCTACGCGTGTAAGATCCGTTACGCGCCACAGAAAATAAAAAATATTTTTTAGACACGCATAGCGGATGTGTGCCAAAATTGAAATTACTGGAAGGGCCACACGGTAGCCTGGCAGTAACTCCAATTTAACGCGTATTGGCTGTACATAGGCGCCTATGCGGCTTATTAAAAGGGGACCTTAATTAGTTACAAGTTTAGGCTGATGGTTTTCTGAGTTTGTGTAGTTCTCAAGATCTCTTTTTTTTTATTTATACAATTTCAAAATATACAGTGGCCCTTTTACTAAGCCGTTCTACACGTGCCCAACACGCACCAAAATGGAGTTACCACCAGCCAGACAGGCCAAAACACACCTGTGTCGAGTCTAACTCACCAAACATTTTATTGTATTTCATTAAATTGGTTTATTTGATTTTTTTAAACTGAAGCATCGTCCTTTCTATTTTATTTTTTGGTCATCTTCGCTGGTTTTTTTTGTTTTCTGTATATGGTTTTGCGAAGACTGGTTTCCTCTGTTGTTTGCATTGTTACCACCCGGCTACCACGTGGCTTTTGTGGTAATTTCATTTTTGGTGTGTGTCTGATATGCGCGTCCGAAAAATAATTTTTATTTTCAGACGTGAGTATTGGACGCGCGCAGGTCATTACCATCCAGTTACCACGTGAGACTTTACTGCTAGGTCAATGGCTGGCGGAAAGATCTCAGACCCAAAATGCATGCACAGCAATTTTCATTTTGCCGCACGTCCATTTTTGGTGAAAAATTTAAAAAAGGCATTTTTTACAGGTGCACTGAAAAATGATTCTGCGCGCGCCCAAAACACACGTCTACACTACCGCAGGCAATTTTTCAGCGCGCCTTTGTAAAAGGGCCCCCAAATAAATTACATGTACAGAAATGGAGATAAAGAAGCAAAACAATTAACGGAAACTACTTATAAAATAACACACCTCATAACTCCCTAAAGTCCACACATAAGGAGGATCACAAGATTTCAAGGGGAAATACTGGTATTAAAAGCAATCTGACAAAACATCAGGGTTAAATGACTTCCATCTAGAGCAGGGGTTCTCAACCCAGTCCTCGGAACACACCTAGACAGTCAGGTTTTCAAGATACCTACAATGAATATGCATGAGAAATTTGCATACAATGGAGGGAGGTAGGGCATGCAAATGTATATCATGCATATTCATTGTAGATATCCTGAAAACCTGACTGTCTAGGTGTGTCCTGAGGACTGGGTTGAGAACCCCTGCTCTAGAAACTCAGGCGTCCTTTTACTAAGGTGCACTGAAAAGTATCCTGCGCTAGTGTAGGCACCTGTTTTGGATGAACGCAGATCCATTATTCAGCACACCTGTAAAAAATGCCTTTTTTGGGGGCCAAAAATGGGCATGCGGCAAAATGAAAATTGGTGCACTCCCATTTTGGGTCTGAGACCTTACCACCACTCATTCACAGCAGTAAGGTCTCACGCGTTTAACTGGGCGGTAATGGTCAATGTGTGTTCAAATGCCGATCACTACCCGCGCACCAGACAATAAAATTATTTTCCGGCATACGTAGTGGATGCACATTAAAAAATGAAATTACCACCCAGGCCACGTGGTAGCTGGGCAGTAATTCCAAATTGACACACGTTGGGCACGCATAGGTGCCTACACAGCTTAGTGAAAGGGCCCCTTAGGCCATTAACTAAATAGAGCAGTGGTGTACCAAGGGGGTGTGGTGGGGGCAGTCCGCCCCGGGTGCACACCGCTGGGGGGGGGGGGTGCCGCGCGCCGGTCAGCTTCGTTCGTTTTCATGCTCCCTGTTCCGAGGCAGAGGGAGCATGGAAACAAACGAAGCTGACCGGCGCGCGGCACCCCCCCCAGCGACGTGCACCCGGGGGGGTTCTTTCGCCGGGGTGGGGGGTGTCCTTTCACCTGGAGGGGTTGCGCTGCACCGGGGGGGGGAGGTGCATCGGCGATGCGACCCGGGTGTCAGCCCCCCTAGGAACGCCACTGAAAGAGAGTCAAGTTATATCAGTCAGTAGCATTAACTGGGTGCACTTCAGGACCTCCCACAGCTGATAACTGAGAACTTACAACCAGGGGCGTATCTGCGTGGGGCCACAGGGGCCTGGGCCCCCGCAGATTTCGTGCTGGACCCCCCCTACCATCGACCCTCTCCACCTCCCCCTCCCTCCCGCATGCCCGCCACCAACCCGTCGCCAATCTTTGCTGGCGGGGGACCCCAAGCCCCCGCCAGCCGAAGTCCTCTCTTCCGTGCAGGATGCAAGTTGCAACGCTTCCTGTTCTTCTGAGTCTGACGTCCTGCACGTACAACGTGCAGGACGTCAGACTCAGAATTTGGAACTCAGTCTGACGTCCTGCTCGTTGTACGTGCAGGACGTCAGACTCAGAAGAACAGGAAGCATTGCAACTTGCAGCCTGCATGGAAGAGAGGACCTCGGCTGGTGGGGGGTTGGGGTCCCCTGCCAGCAAAGGTAAGTGACAGCTGCGGGGGAGGGTTGGCGGCGGCGGGAGGGGGTGGAGAGTGTCATTGGTGGCGAGGGGGGTCTGGCAGTGGTGGGGGGGGTCCGGAAATGGCGGGGGGCTAAAATGTGCCCCCTTCCTCTGGCTCTGGCCCCCCCCCTACCGCCAGTCCAGATACGCCCCTGCTTACAACCATATATATTTTTAAGAGTTGACTGTATGCATTTACAGGGAAATTTAAGAAAGAGCAAACCTTGCAGTTGTAAAACTTCTGGACATAGTAACACGAACTGTTTACCCTTCTTTTGAGTCTCGCTAGAAACATCGGGAAAATTCCACACTTTAACTGTAAAAAGAACTTTTGATTTTTTTTTCTTTTAGAACATCTTCTTTATTGAATTCCAACAAATAAGTCACAAAACAAAAGTAAACCTAACAACCAATCCCTATCTGAAGGTAATACAAAAGTAAGCCGACTCAGAAACGAATCTTTCCAAAAGCCCTGTTAAGCCCTCTACAAGTCAGGATCTATTTCACTTTGGGCCATGCTAAGCTGCACTGTAGGTGCACAAACTTTTTAGCGTGCGCTAAAAATTAGCATACACTAACGCTAGAGACACCCATAGGAATATAATGAGTGTCTCTATTGTTAGCGCATGATAATTTTTTTTTAAATTTCTTTATTGTTGTATGAAGTCAACCACAAACCACATTACAGCATAAAAGAGAAAACCCCCCCAAATGTTCCAACATTGAAATCCAAACATATTCTATGCATCGTGAGCACTATAATATTGAACTTCATAGCTTTTTCCTATTCCCTTCCCCTTATTCCCATAGTCGACCCCCCCCCAATCCCCCCCCCCTGCCTACCCCTCCCTCCCGCTCTCTTCCCCTCCCACCCTGTGTCCCGAATTCCTAGTTCAAGACTCTTTGTTTTTAGAGAACGAGGAGAGCGCCCTTCCCCATATGTCTCGATATTGCCGCTTGCCCAGAGAAACAGCAGATTTTTGCGCTTGGAGCACCCACTTTGCCATTTCACTCATGCTATTCTTCCACGCGTCCAAGGACGGGGGAGCTGCATCAACCCAGACTTGCAGGATGCACTTTTTAATTAATACCATCGCTAAAAGAACAAATGCACTCTGCGCCGCCCCCAACCCCTGTTCCGTGAGTGAGGTCCCACACCCCATTAATGTGACGGAGTACTTCCACTCCAGAGTGCATTGTAAGATATCTTCCAGTGCACTCAGCGCCCCAGACCATAATGCATACAGAGCCGGACATTCCATAAATGAATGTACAAATGTGCCCACTCTGTTCCCACACTTATTACAGGTGGCATCCTCCCTCATCCCTAACTTCTTTCCCCGTTCCTTAGTGATGTCAACTCTGTAGAGAATTCTATACTGTATGTCTTGCAAGGAAGCATTTGGAGTTAGTTTATACAGGTTCCCAAAAATGGCTCCCAGTCGGTCCACCGTGACTGCCTCCACTACGTCCTGGCTCCACAATGCCGCTAGTTTGAGGAGGTGATGCCCTTCAGATTCTCTCTGATCACTCTGCTCCACTGTGTTAATTTGTTACAACGGGACGGCATCAGCAGAAATACCTGATCTAATGTGGAAAAACGCACTACTACCCGGCTCCTGCGTTCCTCCCGCAATACATAATCCCGCGCATGATAATTTTTAGCGTGCGCTAGATTGTAACTGCTCTTTCCCATCCCCTCCCATCCAAGAAGGTGCCATCCTAGGCAACTGCCTAGTTTGTGTAATGGTTACACCGGTCCTGCTATTGCCAAGGACTGAGAGACCTGGCAGAGACTTACTACACAGCCATTTCCTTAAAAAAAAAAACAGGAAGAAACCAGCTCTGACTGTAGCGTCCTCTCCCAGCTGTCACAGATTAGATAGTCTTTTGTAGAAATATGCAAATGTTAACCTTTGGAAGAAATTTCCTGTTATGTTACTTTATATTGGATTAAGTACTCCTCCTTCTCCATTTTTCCTTTGCCCCCTTCTCTTTCTTTTTCCTTTTTATTGAGGTTGTATATGCTGCCTATGCCCATGTTTGAATTTCTTTGTTTTTTTTTTTTTTTTTAATTGTTATTTTTATTATCCTTTATCCTGGAAGAGCTGACATTTTCTGCTTTCAAGTGTTATACTTGAGATGTATTATAAACTGATTATAAATAAAAACAAATTTAAAACCTGCTGAGGTAAAAGGGGCATTGGCACGACAAATCCACGTGCTGATGCTACCATAGGGCCCCTATTACTCTGTAATGTAAAAGATACCCTTAGTTAAGGCAAATTGGGTTTAATAGAAAATAATTATTATATATTTTTTTGTTTTGTTTTTTCACAGTTGAACATATTGGATAATATACCTGACATCTGACACATTTTACCAGTTTACTAAGCTAACGGATGGGGTTTTTTCTTCTCTGTGGTATAATGATTACAATTAATTCCCCCTATTATAGTTAAAGGATAGACTGGAGCTATGAGCATACTTTTTTTCCCTTTCCTTACTGAAATGGGAAAAAAAAACCTATTCATCCAATTTTTCTAATACCTTTTTCAAAGAGTTATTGAAACAAATTGTTTTGAACTAATAAGCAAGGGATTTAGGGGTCCTTTTACTAAGGTGCACTGAAAAATAGTCTGCGGTAGTGTAGGCACATGTTTTGGGCGCGCACAGATCCATTTTTCAGCACACCTGCAAAAAATGCCCTTTTTAAAATTTTTGATGAAAATGGACGTGTGGTAAAATCAAAATTGGTGCGCATCCATTTTGGGTCTGAGACTTTACCACCAGCCATTGATCTACTGGTACAGACTCACGCGGTAACCGGGCGGCAATGACCAACGTGTGTCAAATGCCACTTGGGATGGGTTCCAAGATGGCGGCGTGAGTAGACGCACTTGTGGGAGCTCCTGAACCCTGCTCGTTTTTAGCGCAACTGAGTTCTCTCAAACCCGCGATGGGTAAGAGGAAAGGGAAGCCTGGCTTACCTATCTCCACGGGCAAGGTCGACCCACCTCCGCTGCGTCAGAAGACGCTGCAGGAATCAGGCCTTCGAGTGCTTGGAACCGGAGGCAACACTTTGGGAGGTCCGGGAGATCTTGAAGACCGGAGCGCAGAGGGAATCTCGTTAAGCCCTCCACAGATAGCAGCGCCCCCCAGACCAGGGGTTGAGGCGAAGACGACGTGGGAGCGTTTGGCAGAATCCGGAAGTCGGTCCCCTGCAGGCGCGGCTGGAGACCCCGTCGCTTCTTCGACGCCGGTGAGAACAACAGCTCAGGCAGGTTCGCTGTCTGAAGGGAAGCCCGGCGAACCCCTGTGGAACTCTGGAGGGTTGATTAAACCACCGACTGTTACACTTGACTTATTATGGGAAGCAATTCAAGGTTTGAACATCAATTTGCAGCAAATTTCAGGTATATTGAGGGGAGAAGTGACTGAACTAAAGCAAGATCAAATAGTAGTAAAATCTGAAATTGCAGAACAGAAGATCAAAATGGAGACTTTTGATAAAGACTTAGTAGCAGTGAACTCTTTATCTTTGACGTTGATAAATAATAGTAACCTCCAGCAGCGAAAAATAGAATACCTAGAAAACCAGATAAGAGGCAACAATTTACGATTTCTTAACTTTCCTAAAGCTCCCCTTACTCCAGCCCTAGACATGCTTAAAAAATATTTTCTTGAGGTATTAGGTATCCCCCTTGAGGGACTACCACCTATTACCAGGACACAATATATTTCGGGTGCTGTTTTGAGTAAGTTGCCTATAAAGCCCCAATCTGAGGTTAACTTGACAGAATTTTTAGAGCAATCTCTGGAGGTAGTTACTGAAAGAACTACACTGCTGGTTACATTTGCTTTACAATTAGATCGGGACAATATATTTAAACTTTATTTCAGACACATGAACTCTCCTTTTCTTGGATCAAAAATACAGATATTTCCGGATCTCTGTAGAGAGACTCAAAAAAGAAGAAAGCAGTTTTTGACCTTAAAAGAGAGGGTTCTCCGAATAGGAGGATCCTTTATACTAAAGTTTCCCTGTAAATGTTATATTTCCTTGAATGCTGTTAATTACTTTTTTTTTGATCCAGCGAAGTTAAATGAGTTTATTACAACTAAAGAATAACTGCTGTGAATTCCTTGATAGCTTGCGCTTAACCCGGCTGTGATACTGAAGGTTCTATCTACTTCTTTTTTTTTTCTTTTTTCCTTTATTTTTATTTCCTAGATCTTGGAACAATAATTTGTGGACTAAATAAGAGATGTTTTTCCTTTCTGTGATATATACTTAATATGTTAATGTCTGAAGTGTGTATCTATGTATTATTGCATAAATATAAATCTAATAATTCATAAATAAAAAAAAAAAATGCCACTTGGCACGCGTCTGATGCGCATGTCTGAAAATATTTTTGGATGCACGTATCGGACGTTCACTAAAAATGAAATTACCGAAAGAGCCACGTGGTATCTGGGCGGTAACTCCATTGTGGCACACGTTGGACGTGCATAGATGCTTACACAGCTTAGTAAAAGGGCCCCATAGTTTGGCGTCACCATCATTTTGTGCTATATGAGAGCTTGACACTTGAAACATTGTAACCATAAACACAGAGCTGGTTGCAACTTGCCCTGTCAACAGCATGACACGAACAAGAGACTGCCAAAAATAAGTGGACTTTCAGAAGGCAATAATTACTTTCAGAAGGATTTACACAGTACCACTATCGGATAGGTGGCACTGAAAATATGTGAAAAATACTCACTATTGGCAGCTATTTGTATAGTGCTGATATTCAGCCGCTCTCTGTATAACTTAGGCCCAGATGCCCAAAGGTCCCCATAAAGAATTGCTTTGTATTTCCACCTTGGTAAATTACTGATTTGGAAATACAGAGTGATTCCCAAAGCAACTCGTATGCAAATGAGCTGCTCGCAAAAGCAGCAAGCAGCTCGATAGGGGGGAAGCCAGTTGATCAGCTGAGCATGCGCAGAACAGCCAATCGCTAAGTGTGGCTGCCCTGTGCATGATCAGAGCGGTGCTTGTATATGGGTTTCCTACATACAAAGAAGCTGTATGTATGAAAGCCAGTGCAGCTTTTTTGTTTTTTCAAAACTGCTGTGGGCCTCCAATCTACTTCATTGCCACAGTCAGCAATCAGTAAGGGCTCAGGCCGTAAATAGCTGCACGCTACCTTTAATTTTAGCACACGGCCATTTACTGGCCCATTTTTTAAAAAGCCCTTTTTCCCAGCTATGGCACAAAATGGCCCAGTGTGCACCAATTTCACGCATCCAGACTACCACAGGACACTTTTTATCGCAGCTTAGTAAAAGGTCCTCTAAGTGATTTAATTTAGGCCAACAAAAAGGCTATTTTAAATGAAGCCACTTAGACCCAGATGCACTAAATCTAACGAGCCAGCAATGTGGTTTTTACACTGGTTCTAGCCAGTTTAGCGAGCACGGAGTTCAGTGAAACATGCACAAAAGGTTTCTGCGAGCTGTTTTCCTGTCACAGTAGCAGTAATCATTCAGCACATACTAATGTGGCTGAGCTGCTGATTACCGCTGGGAAGGCCCCCGTGGTAGAAAATAAAAAAATATTTTCTACCATGGGACATAGCGCATGCCAGCTTTGAAATTACTGCCGCGAGCACTTGCTAGCCCAACAGTAGTATCGATTTGGCGTGTGCTACATATGCATTATTAGCCCTACCGCAGTTTAGTAAAAGGGCCCCCTTAAGTAGTCTTTTACTAAGGTACAGTAGGCCTAACACAGGCCTACCGTGTGCCAAAAGGGTACTACTGTGAGATGCGCTAAGGCATCCTGCAGTGGTTTTTGCATTAGCGTGCGCTAATCCCACATCTAAAAATATATTTTTTAATTTTTTGGCGCGGAAGGCATGTCTGGGGCCAGAAAGCAGGCATGCCCGTGCTAATCTGGTAGCATGGGCACATTTACTGCACACTACCTGATTAGCGCATGAGAAGCGTGGGAGCCCTTACCACCACCTAGCCTTGCGCCGATGGGGAAATTAGTGCATGGCCATTAATAAAATATATTTAAAAATCAGCCATTTTACTGGTTTGTTATATTAGCCTTAGTAAAAGGACTCCTTAGCTATATGGATAGTGACTCAAGGCTATTAGAGGCCCCAAATCATTTTTCTGCCTGTTTTCAGTTTTTACTGAAAGGTTATTTTAATTTTCTGCCGTGTTTTCAGTTTTAGCCAAAAATGAATATGGTGGGAATTCAGTAAATGGCGCTGAAAATTTGGCACCCTAAAAATTGAACACTACGCGTTATTCTATACAGGGAGCTCACCCTTTACAGAGTAGCATTCTGCACAGATCTGGGGCCTAACTTTTGGGTGCTATACTTATGCCTGCTAAAAGCAAGTGTAAATGTCGGTGTCCAACTTAGGCACGCTTTGGACGAATTCTATACATCTGTGTGCAACGTTTTGGAACACCCTGATACACCCCATGGCCACGCTCCCTTTCAGATATGCACGATTGAAGTTAGGCACCATGTGTTATAGAAAAATGTGCCATGAGATGCACGTATAAATTATTAAGACTGCCAATTAACATCATGAATTGGTCGCTAGCACCCAATTATTGATGTTTCTATGCTCGTTAGTCAATTTATTTGCACGAGTATGTCTGATGGGGTGAGATCTCTGGTCAAGAGAATTCTGCGGGGTGGCCGTTTTCAGTTAGTTTGACCGGTTCTGGTGAAGTTTGAGGTTTTACACCAGTTGGTTTTTCTGCCCCCGATGCAGCTGGATTTGGGCAAATCTGGGTGCGTCAGGGGCAGACAAAAACAGCTGGTATAACATCTCAAACTTCACCAGAACTGGTCAAGAGATCTCTGCGGGGAGGCTATTTTCACCAGCTGTGGAGAAGTCTGAGATTTTGAACCAGCTGGTTTTCTGCCTCTGACGCAGCCACATTTTGACGAAACATGGCCATGTCAGGCAACTGTATTTGAATTCCTGGGAGCTTTTGTGAATTAATAGACTGCTTTTTCTTCATAAGGTTGGCTTCTCTTTTGTGCTTTCCACATAGCCAGTGCTCTTCACCATTCCCTACATCAGTTTTCTACTACATGGTCTGGAGTTTGTGAGTATCCGTGAATATATTTAAAAAATCATAGCTGTAAATTTTGGGCATTGTACATACCCCTATCAGGTGTCCCAGAACAACGGAAAAGCCAATGGATATGGCTGGAGACCCCAGGTCATCAGTCCTGCGCCCATCAGTAGAGGCAAAAATGCAGAGAACCAGCTGGAAGGTGAGAATGATTTCAATGGCTACAGCTTGTCCAGGAGTAGTGTTGTTGTTGAGCTGCAGAATAAGAAAACACCTTCAACTTCCTGACAGTGCTTTCCCTAGTCTGAGAGATGGAGTTAGAAAGATATACATGGGTTGCTGCTGACGCCAGTTATGTGCTTATTAATGACCCAAAGTACTCGATGCTGGTGAGGCTAGACAAAACCAAGCAATATGGAGGATACTCACTGAACAAACTTGTAAACCATGTGGGTCTAAATGAAGACTGGACTATTCATTCTTTGCAAACTGTTACATCTTATAGTACACCACTCTGAGAATTTTGTTTACTGCCTTAAGCTTTATTAGATAGACAGTTATTTATCAGACATATCGAAGACGATGATATACACAAGCTGTTGAGAGAGTGTGCAATTCTTTCTTCAGGTGGGGGTTTTGGAAACCTCACAAAGGGGCCCTTTCACTAAGATGCATAAGCGTCTGCATGTGCCCGATGTTCCCCAAAATGCAGTTACCACCCGGCTACTGCGTGGCTGTTGTGGTAATTTAATTTTTGGTGCGTGTCCGATACGCGCGTCTGAAAAATATTTTTTATTTTCAGCCATGCATATCGGACACATGCCAAGTGGCATTTGATGTGTGTATGTCATTATCACCCGGTTACCGCGTGAGACTTTACTGCTAGGGCAATGGCTGGTGGTAAGGTCTCAGACTCAAAATGGACGCACGGCAATTCTGATTTTGCCGCATATCCATTTTTGGAAAAAACTTTAAGGTCTTTTTTACAGGTGTGCTGAAAAATGGATTGGCACGTGCCCCAAACCCACGCCGACACTACCGCAAGCCATTTTTCAGCACGCCTTTGTAAAAAGACCACTAATATTTTTAGAGGAGGAGAATAGTTAAGGAAAAATAATCTAAGAATGGAAGAAAATGTTTTAATATTTTATAGTAGACCACTTAATTGTTTTGCATATACAGTAATGGTCTATCTTGCTAATTAAATGGAATGGAATGGGTAAACAACCTGCAACAAGGACCATGTAGTTCGAAACAGAGAAACATGACAGCAGATAAGGACCAAGTGGCCCATCCAGTTTGCCCATCCTTAGTAACCACTAACTCTTCCTTTCCTAAGGGATCTCACGTGTCTGTTGCACACTTTCTTAAATTCTGATACAGTCCTTGTCTCCATGAGAGAAATATTAAAGATGGATGCACAACTGGCAGCAGCCTTCATGTCTCTGATACAAAGAAGTGCCTTTTGCACTGGAAGAATTACGGACTGTCTGCTATGGGGGAAAATGTAATGGTACCTTATACTCACGCTCTGTGATTCGTGTTTAAAAAGAGAAAGTACATGCACACTTTCACTTTGCAACTTGCTACAGGTACAGAGTATCTGTGGATCTTTGTACCTGATTTTTGTTTAGATGGATTATGAAAGGAATAACCCAAGTAGATTTGAAAATATAATCTACCCATGCGGTTTTATGATTCCACCTAGAGGGAAAAGGAGGGGTGGACCAAAATGACTTCCAGCTGCCAGGCATAAAACAATCAGAATTTTTATTGACAAAGCATCCAAATTTAGAAGAGACCTGACACAGGACCATGCTTCGGAGGAGAACTGCCTGCCTTAGGGGTCAGAATGTTCTAAAAACAAAAAATACACAAAATGCATAAAACTATGCCTCTCTCTCTCTCTATATATATATAGATATAGATAGATATAGATAGATATACATACATATGTAACAATTAGTTAACCACTATTCTAATTACATAAAATCCAGATACAAACAATAAAGTAAAAACTGTGAATAGTGAAAAGCATTAATACAAACTACAGGTGTATTTGATTCCACCCAAAACACATCCCTAGGAATGCCTCTCTTATGTGCCACCATTCCTCTAATTCTATAGTCCTGTGTCCATATTTTCACACTTGGGCTACATTCTATATATGGTACCTGAAAATTCCAGGTGGAAAACAAGTATGCCTAGCTATATTCCCTAAAACACGCCTATATTTTATATAGAATAGGATTAAATTTCCACACGGTATATAGAATACACAGAGCACCTCTCCACTCGACCAAATTTAGTCATGGCCATTTGCACCATGTTTTACTTGGCATAAATCCTGATGCCTAAATTAGGTGCAGATCGGGTCTATTCTATAACAAAGTGCATAGAGTTTAGAAACGCCCATGCCCCACCCACGGCCACACCCCCTTTTCGACTATGTGACTTAGAATTTAAGCGCACCACGTTACAGAATACACTTGACAGTTACACATGCAAGTTAATTAATATGGCACAAATTGCCACTAACAACCAATTATGAGTGATAATTGGTGAAGGGGAGGAATATGTAGAAGCTGCTGAATTGTTTAACAGATATTTCTGTTCTGTGTTCACAGCTGAAGAGCCGGGAGCAGGACTGCAGAAGACAATCACAAATAGGAATGGAGGGGTGGTAGTCCCTGATGAATTTCAGAAGACTATGTTCATGAGGAGCTGGCTACACTGAAGGTGGACAAAATGATGGGGCCAGATGGCATACATCTGAGGGTATTGAAGGAACTTAGGGAATTTCTAGCAGCTCCACTGGCTGACCTTTTTAATACTTCTCTAGAGTCGGGAGTGGTCCCTGAGGACTGGAGAAGAGCAGATGTGGTCCCTCTCCACAAAAGTGGAAGTAAGGAAGAGGATGGGAACTACAGGCCAGTAAGTCTGATTTCTCTGGTAAGTAAATTAATGGAAACACTTTTAAAACAAAAATAGTAAAGTTTTTGGAATCCAATGGATTACAGGACTTGAGGCAACATGGTTTCACTAGAGGCAGGTCTTGTCAGACAAATCTGATTAATTTCTTTGACTGGGTGACCAGAGAATTGGATCAATGAAGATGGCTAGACGTGGTGTATTTAGTTTTTAGCAAAACCTTTGACATGGTTCTGAATAGAAGGCGACAGAGTGTTGTGGCAAATGGAGCTCATTCTGAGGAAAAGGATGCTACCGGTGGTGTGCCGCAAGGTTCAGTTCTTGGGCTGGTTCTTTTTAACAACTTTGTGAGTGATATTGCTGGAGGGCTATCTGGTAAGGTTTGCCTCTTTGTGGTTGGCATGAGGAAGGACTTAGCAAATCTAGACTAATGGTCTGGAATTTGGCAGCTAAGATTTAATGCTAAAATATGCAGGGTTGTGCATTTGGGCTGCAGAAACCAAAGAGAATGGTACAGTTTAGGGGGTGAAGAACTTTTGTGCATGAAAAAGGAGCGGAACTTGGGTGTGATTGTATGTGATGATCCTAAGGTGGCCAAACAGGTAGAAAAGGTGATAGCAAAACCTAGAAGGATGGTTGGGAGCATAGGGAGAGGAATGACTAGAAGGAAAAAAGAGTTGATGATGCCCCTGTATAAGACTCTGGTGAGAACTGATTTAGAATATTGTGTACAATTCTGCAGACCGTACCTTCAAAAAGATATAAACAGGATGGAGTTGGTCCAGAGAGTGGCTACTAAAATGGTCAGTGAACTTCATCATAAAGCATATGAGGACAGACTTAAAGATCTCAATATATATACTTTGGAAGAAAGGTGGGAGAGGGGAGATATGATAGAGATGTGTAAATACCTACCTGGCATAAATGCACAGGAGGCAAGTCTTCTTCAATTGAAAGGAAGCTCTGGAATGAGGGGGCATAGGATGAAGGTCAAAGGGAATAGACTCAGAAGTAACCTAGGGAAATACTTCTTCGTGGAAAGGGTGGTGAATTCATGGAACAGCCTCAAGAAAGCTTGAGACAAGTGCATAGGATTTCTAAAAGAGTAATAGGGAGAGTAGATGGCATAGAAGGGCAGACTGGATAGGCCATATGGTCTTTATCTGCCTTCATTTTTCTACGTTTCTACTTAGTTGGCACCAATTTTCACTTACATGTATATAATGTTAGTGCATGAATTCTATACTGCATAACTGTGAGAGGAGTGACAAGGTGGAAGGGGCATGGTCAGGACAGGGCCATGCCAAACACTTGTGCACTAACTGTTACAATTCCGTCAGTTACATATGTCATTCAGGGCATTTATGTTTATCTTTACTTTTATTTGATATACTGTCTTTACGGTAATAGGTCAAAGCGGTTAACAAAAGTTTAAAAATAAAGTCAAAATAAGATAATAAGGGAAAGAAATACATTACTTGGATAGGAAAGGTAAGCGGCCGAGCAAGATCATGCATGACACAAACATTCAAAAAGATTGACATAAGTGGATGCACTTAAACTTAAGCAGATAAATGCAAACTTGCTAGTATGTTATATTGAGAATTATGCATGGGATTGTCATGATAGAATTAACTCAGCACATGTGTGTCAATTGCCTAACTCTAGGTGACTTTTATAGAATTAACTCCTATAAATTGGTATTTACCTATACAAATGGCTTTGAAAATAGTCATCCCCAGGTGTAGTTCTCTGCTGCAGAGACACAGTACTCACTGGATAATTGGCTCTAGTGCTTCCCAACAAGGACATCTGGAAAGTATAGATTCTTCCCTTTACAAATACCTTTCAGAAGATTGTTCATTTTTGGCATGTAAAATTTAGCTACAAAATGGTTCTCACTCTGTTGGGGGTGAGGGAGAGGGGTAGAAATGGGAGCTGTGTGCGAATAGTCGGAATCTGGTAAAAATTTGCATGGGGAAATAAAGCAAAACACGGCAAATCTACAAGGGGTAAAAATGCAAGTGCTTTTTTATGTTTCCTTTTTCTGTGAAAAGTTCCTTAGGTAAATCTCTAAGCAAGCGACTCACAGGCTACAACACTTTATGGTAATTCTTCGATTCCTGTTTTTCTAAAGCACCAATAAGCTTAGTAAATGTACATCAGTACATCATATTTTTCAAGATGACTCATACCAAGTCGAACACATTGAGCATCAGATTTTTGCATTCCTATGTACTTCTTTTAAATTCTTAGAATGTCAATAAATATACATGCACATCATATGATACAGTAAAGACAGATCAATCGATGACCAGGTAATTAGCTCTGTGGAAAACCTCCTGGTACAATATAAGATACTTACAAAAATATATTGTACCAATTTCAAGAAACTGTTAGTACTAAGTCTCAGATAAAAATGTCATATAGAAGAAATCAATCCCTGAGAGCGGTGTATCTAGTGACATTCACTTTACGAAATAGCATCTGGTGCATGTAACGCTCTTTCCCATCTCAGAATGTTTGGACTACTGCACTTTTCTAACAGTAATTTAAGGGTAGGGAGCAGGGCAATTGGAAAAGTGGGCAAAATGCAAGCATTCAGTTAGGCCAGGTTTGGTTGGGTGTTCTGGCATTTTCTGTCTTTCTTTTGATTTATGTAACAAGTTCGATATGTGACTGGTGCATTCATTGTGTTCCTTTTGTTAGGTATTATTAAATATATCTTTGGTTTATAGGTGGTGCTCTAATTGGGGCACCTTAAAATTATGTATGTGTCTCAGAAGTAGATTACAGCTCATTTAGGGGCCCTTTTACTAAGCTGCAGTAAAAGGGGCCCTGCGCAGACGTTTTTGCTGCGTGCCAGGGCCCCTTTTACTACAACAGGTAAAAATTACCAAAAACGTAATGGCTGTGTGGTAAGTTTGCACTTGCCGTGTGGCCATTTCAGGGGGGAGCACTTACCGCCACCCATTGAGGTGGTGGTAAGGGCTCCTGTGCTAAACCAACGGGGGTGAAACTACTGCTGGCACCCGTGTTGGGCCGGCGGTAGATCCAGGTTGCAATGTGGCAACCCTTTATTCAAAGGGTCCCTTAGACAGTCACTGCACCGCCTCTTAACACAACTAGCTTCTGCATAACTGACATCCCATGTTACAGTTTTCATGACGATGTACTTTGGGCTCTCCAACCCAATGAACATCATTTTGCAACAAACTATCAAACTGCTAAAAACAAGTCCCAAAATACCACCTAGAGGCACACCTCACAAGACAGAAATTGTAAAACCCTAAATAATATAGGCTTTGGGGTGAAGTTTACAGTAGCAAAATCAGTTGTCCTCTTGCAGATCCACAGACTCACACTGCTATGGTGTTTTCAAATTCCATGAACCGTTAAATATTTTTGGGTGATTTATTTCTGAGAGATGAATGAACTTTTCCTCTCTTTTATGTACATTTGTGCCAGCAGTCTTTACCCAATATGATCCCTTTGGCAGTCCTGTAAAATAATGGAGCCAGCTGGTAAGCTTCTCATGAGTATTTCGTTTCAAACGGTTTAACTTAACTGCTGGCTAGAAGGGCAGTGTGATTCCTTGTCCTCCCCTGCTTCCACCATCCCCTCTATCATCTCTACCCCCTTTTTAAATATAAGTTCAATTGACCCCCCCCCCCCCCCCCCCCCACATGAACCTATGACATACACAGTCTTCTATCTATGGCATCCTACTGCCAGTGCCGATGCTGTAGTCCCTCTGACAGACAGGTGCTTAACTACTCTGTATAACCTGTTCACACTGAAAAGAGATGCATTACACCAATGGTCTCTAATTGTTCTCATACCTCACACTAACATTATCGGTTTTTGTCTCACCTAGAATGTAAACCGCACTGAACCCTGGAAAGGGGATATTAGCGGTATACAAGAATTGATTTGATTTGATTACCAATTGACATCCTACAGCACTTGTGAAAACAATCCTGTTGTTTTGCAGCACAGTGTTTGCAGTTTGCATTAATCTCTCCTTATCAGGGAAATCTGAGATAATGTTAACATTGGCATTGCGTAAGGTAATTATTACTATCTCTGTGCAAGTTGTCCAGCTTGTCTGTTAACCCCTTAGTGCCTAATGACAGATAAAGTTGTAGGAATGAGTCTATGGGATTTTCAGTGGTTCTTAGTTAGGCAGAGGTGCCATCACAGTAGTGGCAGCTGCCTTCCATTACTTTCCAGAATTAAATGCATCACCCCTGACCCTAGCTACACCTCAAAGACAGCAGAATAAAAACAGAGCAAAGGACCAAAGATATCTTGAGAGTATATATTCCCATTCATCATTTCTTTTTTTTCTGGACAGCTTCATGTTTTGTCAGGGACAAAATGACTGTTCTTGTTACAGTCCTCACATTACAATACAAATTGCATATATAATTTTCAGAACCAGAGGACCAATGATGTATGACCAACTCAGAAATACCCTAGGAATAGTAATTCTTTTCAATCAGGGCATCCATAACTGTATAAATTCAATGCCACCAAAGATAAATTTATTATACATATCATAAATCGGTGAAGCCCTAGTATCCAGAATATGGCAAATGTCACCACACAATAATAGCGAGTCCATAGGCAGCCTAGGATATTTCTGAATTGGTCATATATTGTTGATCCTCTGTTTAGTCCAGATATCCTGGTGTGCACCATTTGCTTCTGTTTATTCCCTGTGTACAATTATCAGCCACCTTAGAGGTGTCAGCTCCCAAGCAGGTAAACTCTATTTTTCAATGTTACTACTGTTTAGAGTTTCCATCTCTCCATTGCACTTCTAGAAACTATTGAGGCATCTTTATCTGCTTGACCCCTGCCAATCTCCCATTAAAGAACTTCCAGATGTTGTCAGAACATCTGCCTAGTCCATACTCAGCAAGATCAAAAAATCCCACTGGCTTCCCACTCCTAATTGTGACTAACAGCTTTTGCATCACTAACAATACATTTATCAGTTGTATATACATACCGCGTTCATAGCTAGATTTCCTCGGATACCAATTGGTGCCAACCCGTAGAGTATAGCTGCTCCAGCTATCCCTCCCACCAGTTGGGCAATGATGTAGAATAAGGCACGCAAGATGGAAATGTGGGACCCGATGAGGAATGCCATTGTCACAGCAGGATTGATGTGGGCGCCACTGACATGCCCCAGGGACTGCACCAGGGTGCCAATGGCAAGGCCAAAGGACAGTGCGATCTGCAGGACGCTGGGCAAAGCTGATGGCCATTTGAGAGCAGAGCCCAGTCCGAGGAAGACAAATATCATCGTGGCAAGGAATTCGGCGAAAACAGCACGGGCAAAGGCGAAAGAGCATAGTTCCTTCCTCATTGTGTTAATGGAGAAGAAAACTCCAACAGGAAGCACCTTTCGTGACTCTTCTTTTATTTTAGCAGAAAGGTGGTAATGATATCTATATAAACATACAGACACACACACTCACTCACACACACACACACACACAGAAGACAAGCTGGCAGTAATTCCATTAAGGGCTGGAACAGAAACATCAACTTGTCCCACCCCTTCTTATACCAGCCAAAAATGTTCCAACCTAAAAGAACTTGCACCACCCATTAGCAATTTGGAAAAAGCTCACATTTTTTTAAACCAATGACGCACATTAAAGGAATTTTATACAGCATATCTAGTATAACAGTGACACTCTTTATCTAGTTCATAAACTTTTATCCTCACGCAACAACAGTGCAGTGAGCTAGTTTCTCCTGCTGACTCTCTTTCATACTAGTTTTGCTGTCCAGGGTTTAAAAACACTTTCAACTCGATGAGAGCAATGGATTCCTGAAACCACTTGCCAGCACAGATGGAGGGATGGAAAAGAGAGATAGAATTCAATCCAGTTGGGGAGAAACAGTGGGAAGGGTGAGGGAGGGAGATAAGCAGAGATGTATAGCGCTTTAATGGCCCGATGCACGGAGCTCCAGCACTGTAGGAAACAGCGCCAGGAAATACTGCAGGAATTGTGCAGAAAAAAAACTTCCCAAAGCTCAACACTAATAGCATGCAAATTATATACACGCTGTTAGCGTTGAGCATTGGGAAGTTAAGGGGGAGGAACGTGCCTGGAGCATGAGCACAAGAGTTTCACAGTAAACGCAGTTCTTGTGTGCATGCCCTGGTAAAATAGGAAGTGCAAGCACACAATTACATTTTTGAAAAGCTACTACTACTATTTCTCATTTCTATAGTGCTACAAGGCATACGCAGCGCTGTACATCATACACAAAAGACAGTCCCTGCTCAAAGAGCTTACAATCTAGATAAGACAGGTAAACAGACAGAACAAATAAGGATAAGAGAATAAATAGGTAAGGATAAGGACAGGGCAAGTGAGTAATGGTTAGGAGTCAAAAGCAGTGGTAAAGAGGTGGGCTTTAAGTTTGGACTTGAAAACGGCCAAAGACGGGGCTAGACACACAGGTTCGGGAAGTCTATTCCAGGCATGAGGTACAGCAAGACAAAAGTAACGGAGTCTAGAATTAGCAGTAGAGGAGAAGGGGACGGATAAGAGAGATTTATCTACAGAACGGAGTACCCGAGGGGGGGGGGGGGGCATAGGGAGAGACAAGAGTGGAGAGGTACTGGGGAGTGGCAGAGTGAATACACTTATAACTCAATAAGAAAAGTTTGAACTGAATACAGAAACGGATAGGGAGCCAGTGAAGTGACTTAAGGAGGGGGCTAATGTGAGCATAGCGACTTTGGCAAAAAATGAGTCGCGCAGCAGAGTTTTGGACTGATTGAAGAGGAGAGAGATGGCTAAGAGGGAGGCCGGTGAGAAGCAGGTTACAATAATCAAGATGAGAGGGGATAAGAGTGTGGATAAGGGTTATGGTACAGTGCTCAGAGATGAAGGGACAGATTTTGCTAATGTTATAGAGAAAGAAACGACAGGTTTTGGCAATCTGTTGAATATGAGCAGAGAAGGCGAGAGAGGAGTCAAAGATGACCCCAAGGTTACAAGCTGATGAGACAGGGAGAATTAGAGTGCCATCCACAGAAATAGAGAAAGGGGGGAGAGGAGAGGTAGGTTTAGGGGGAAATATGAGGAGCTCGGTTTTGGCCATGTTAAATTTTAGATGACATTGAGACATCCAGGCAGCGATATCAAATATGCAGGCTGAAACCTTGGCCTGGATGCTGGTTGAGATTTCAGGGGTAGAGAGGTAAATTTGGGAGTCATCAGCATAGAGATGGTATTGAAAGCCCTGGGATGATATCAGAGAGCCAAGGGAAGAAGTGTAGATGGAGAACAGGAGAGGACCGAGAACAGAACCCTGAGGTACACCAATTGGTAGAGGGATAGAAGTGGAAGAGGATCCACCAGAGTGTACACTAAAGGTGCGAAGTGAGAGGTAGGAGGAGAACCAGGAAAGAACAGAGCCTTGGAATCCAAATGAAGACAGCATATCAAGGAGTAGGCTGTGATCAACAGTGTCAAAAGCGGCGGATAGATTGAGAAGGATGAGGATAGAATAGAGACCTTTGGATTTGGCTAGGAACAGGTCGTTGGAAACTTTAGTAAGTGCAGTTTCAGTTGAATGAAGAGGGTGAAAGCCAGATTGGAATGGGTCAAGGACAGCTTGAGATGAGAGAAAGTCAAGGCAACGGCGGTGAACGGCGCGTTCAAGTAATTTGGAAAGGAAGGGGAGGAGGGAGATGGGTCGATAGTTGGAAGGACAGGTAGGGTCAAGTGAAGACTTCTTCAGGAGTGGTGTGACCACAGCATGTTTGAAGGCATCAGGAACGGTCGCAGTGGAAAGAGAGAGATTGAGGATATGACAGAAAAGGGGTGAGAGTAGGAGATATGGTGATAAGAAGGTGGGTAGGAATGGGATCAGAGGAACAGGTAGTTTGTTTTGAGGAGGAGAGAAGATGTGATGTTTCTTCATTAGTGACTTCAGGAAAGGAGGAAAAGGACGGAGGGGTTGAGGAAATAGGAGAACGGACAAGGGGAGGGACAAGGGGAGGGAGAGGTGGGGGAGGTTTGGTAGAGAATTCGAGGTTTATCTTCTGAACTTTGTCGTGGAAGAACTCAGCTAGGGTCTGGGGAGATAGTGAGGGAGGAGTTGAGGGTGGAGGCACCTTGAAGAGAGAGTTTAGTGTGGCGAAGAGAAGTCGAGGGTTTGAGCCGAGAGAATTAATCAGCTGGATGTAGTAGTCCTGTTTGGCAAGCAAGAAAGCAGATTGGAAGGAGGTTAACATGAACTTGAAGTGTGCGAAGTCAGCAAGGGCACGAGATTTCACCCAGAAGTGTTCGGCGGAACGGGTACAGGAACGTAGGTAGCGGATTTTAGGGGTTTGCCAGGGCTGGGGTTTGGTACGTCTTATAGGACGGGGCATGAGAGGTGCAAGAGTGTCTAAGGCAGAGGATAGAATAGTATTGTAGGAAGAGATTACGTCATTGACAAATTTGGATGGTGCAGTGGTAGAGAAGAGGTTAGAGACATTAGAGGATAGGGTAATAGGGTCAATGGCCTGGAGATTCCTAGATAAATTGGTTAACATTGGACGGGATTGGGCGGGAGGAAGTTTAAGTATGAATGTTATTAGATGATGGTCAGAGAGGGGAAGATCTGAGGCAGAGGAATTGGAGGGAGAGCAGTTATAGGAGAAGATAAGATCAAGACAGTGACCATTTTGGTGGGTAGGGGAAGTGGAGCATAGTTGAAGATTGAAGGAGGATGTTACGGTGAGGAACTGGGAGACGTAGGAGTTGGAGGGATCATCAGCATGAATGTTAAAGTCGCCAAGGATGAGGGAGGGGGAGGAAGGATCATGAAAGAAGGAAAGCCAAGCGTCAAAGTCGCTGAGAAAGGATGAAAGGGATTTATCAGGGGGACGATAAATAACTGATATTCGAAGAGGCAAAGGAGCGAATAGGTGGACGGAGTGGACTTCAAAGGAAGAAAAACAGAGAGACTGAGGTGGCAGAAGAGATTGAAATTTGGAAGAGGGTGACAGTAATAGACCAATGCCACCACCGCGGCCAATAGGGCGAGGAGTATAGGAGAAGAGATGACCACCATGGCAGAAGGCTGCGACTGAAGCAGAGTCATCAGGGCAGAGGCAAGTTTCAGTTATCGCGAGCAGATGGAGGCTACGAGTGATAAAAAGGTCATGAATAAAGAGAAGTTTGTTGCAGATGGAGCGGGCATTCCATAGGGCGCATGAGAAGGGCAGAGAAGAGGGGGGAAGGAGAGGAATAGAGATGAGATTGGAGAGGTCAAGGTGCGACCTGCACAAATAGGATGAGGGTTGGTGAGGGGTACCAAGATTGGGATTGATGTCTCCAGCAGAGAGAAGAAGAAGGAGTAAGAGAGTATGGAGAAGAGTGGCGATGAAGGCGATGAAGGCGAGATGAGTTCAGATAGAATGGGGAAGGTATGATGGAAGGGATGAAGTGTTGAAGGCAGAAAGCAAGGAGGGAGGAAGAGGACAAGAGAGATGGTGAGGTAATAAAATGAATGAAAGGGCAATGTATGACCGAAGTGCATAATGGTTTCGGGTGGAGGAGTAGATTGGGGAGGGACAGCACTAGGAGCAGAATGTGAAATGGAGCCATATGTATAAGCTCAGGCAGTTCTAGGCGTAAGCTAACAGTCACAAACAAAGGTGAGGCAGCTGGAGCTGAGGCTGAAGGCTGGAACAAAGGAGTCGAGGTTGCAGGACTGGAGTTTAAGCTGCAGGCTGGAACAGGTGATGCAGGCTGGGGCAGAGGATGCGGGCAGGAACAGATGATGCAGGCTGGAACAGATGATGCAGGCAAGAACAGACGATGCAGGCTGGGGTGGAGGATGCAGGCAGGAACAGATGATGCCAATTCCAAGCTGGTAGTAATTTTTTGCACTGTGTTCTGAGCATTTGGGGTGAATACCAACTGACTTCCTTAAACAGGCATTGGAATGCATTTAAATACATTAAAATACAAACTGTGCACATCTTTGGCGTGCATGTTTGCAGCAGTGGTACGGCCCTTTGAACATTCTGTGCACCGTAACACCGGCGCTATTCCAGCGCTAATCGCTTCTAGCGTCAGTGTTAGGTTTGAGCATTGGTCCATCAGTGACACAGTAGATAGAGGCAATGGTACTGGACAGACTAGATGGGTCACCAGGTCTGTATCTGCCAACTATAGAGGCCAACTATGGTAGGATCACTTACCACATGGGCTTTACGGAGGGATGGAGACATTCACTTACTGGAATAGAGGGGCTCAGTTTAGTAAGAGTCCTCTCTCTTGATCCCCAGTTCTCTCTCTCCCTCCCTCCCTTCTTCATTTCCTTCTTTTTTTCCCCCACCTAAGTCTCTGGATTGGCCCTCCCTTTCTCCAGCTCCGCTTCTGCTAGAGACAGCAGGATCAGCAGTGATATCCTGTGGTCCCCAGAACACGCATACAACTGTCTCAGGACCTTCTCTCTGCTAGTACATCATGCTTCCAGTCACAAAGAAACAAGAGAAAAGGAGGCTCAATGCACCTATCCATAGGGTTACCATATGCACTCTTCTGATAAGTACGGTTCGGCTCACACGCCGTCAAACTCAAATCCAGAAGTACTTGAAAAGTAAATTTTCTACTGCTATACTGTAAGTAAGTCACTATTTGATGTGTGTTCATAAACTATGATTAAATATTTCTTTAGCAAAAATAGCAACTATTTTTATTTTTTCTGTCCTCTTTTTTGTCTCTGCAAATATGGTAACCGGTACCCGGTCAAAAGGAACTGGTCAAAAGAAACCAGACAAAAAAGTTCCAAACCAAAAAAGTTCCCGACATAAAAGTCCCAGACAAAATAGACTCCTGACAAAAGGGCTTGTTGAAATAGATTTATTTTTCAATGGTATGAATTTCAAGGGTAAATTACTGGGAAAGACCATGGCCTGTCACTTGAAAGTCCTGGCACCTGCCTACGGCTTGACTTCACTATCCACACTTGGTATCTAGTGAGAATCATAAATCTGCTTGAAAACATAATCCAGCTTGATTAAGAGTCAATTTTGTCTTGGGTTCCTTTTGTTGTGGGTTTTTTTGCGGACGGTTTTTTTGTCATGGTCTGTTTTGTTTGTAGTCTGTTTTGTCGGGTTTTTTGTCGGGTTTTTTTTGGTACGGTCTATTATAACGGGGTACCATGGTAACCCTACCTATCCACCTCCTTCTTTTCTAGTGGTCAGCCTTTGTGAGCCAGTAGGGGTGTGCACTGAAATATGTATTATTCATTTTTGTTTCATATTCATTTTTTCCCATAATGTATGTTCATTTGCTTAGTTTTTGTTTAGTTTCCTTAAAACAAAGCAAAAGAATGAAAAAGAAAATTGTCCCCCTCCCCACCCCAAAAAAGAACAGAAAGGCTCCCCCCCCCCCCCCAACAAGCTTCTTCTGTTTATCAAAATGGCACTGGCTATTCTGAGGCTGGCACCATATTGATAAAGAGAAGCGGGGAGGGGCGGAGGAAGGGAAGCAGAGGGGAAAGAGGGGCAAGGGCTAATAGAGATCTCTCCTACCCAAAGAGTACTATGCTTAGTAAGAGAAGGGTGTGGAACAGTATCTAGTGGCCTGAGGCAGGCTTGGGGGTGGGGGTGGGGGTTCAAAAGAATTTACGTATTTTGGCAGCAGCAACTTCAGGGCAGGAAGAAAAAAAACCCTAAATGAAATGGAATATTTATAAAACATTTTTTGCATTTTCCATTTTGTTACATTTCATAAAGGAACCAAAATGTAGAAAGTTCGCTGACACTTCATATTTCATTTCAAATGACAGCACATTCCAACAAGTCAGCTATTCTGAGACTCATTGGTGTTCCTGCAATAAGATAAACAGAGTCGTAGAAGACAAATCTGGAACCTTTGCTCTCATCTGACTAGTAGTGACCAAGCAATTTAATGGAGATCTAGGGAATTGGAAGGAACTGTGGACATGATTGGATGTGGGACGGGAATAGGGACACAAAGGGGGATACTGTATTCTGAGGGGAGTAGAAAGACAGAGGGGAGATGATGGGTGTAGGGAGGCAGAGGCAGGATGCTGAACAAGGGAAGGGAAGTAGGGAGACAAGAGGAAGATGCTGGAGAGAGGGGAGATGATGAACAAAAACTAAGGGAAGAGAGGAGCTTCTGGATCAGGAAAGGATGGAAAGAAAGGGAATATGCTTGCTCAGGGGGAGAAGGGGAGACATATTGGGATCAGGGGAAGATAGGGGCTACTGAAATGAGCTGCTGGATTGAAATGGGTGGAAGAGAAAATGCTCTGGTACAGGATGGGGAAAACATTGGCTTATAGGAGGAGGAAGAGAGAGGAGATGCTGGATTGGATAGAGAGGAAAAAAAGACATGGGGTATAGGGACACAGAAAAGGGATGCTGAACATGGGAGTTGTAGAGTGACAGGAAATACTGGGCATGAAGTGAGTAGGAAGACAAAGGAGATATGCTGGACACTGGAGGGTAGTAGGAACAGAGAGGGAGATGCTGGATGTGGGAAAAATGGGGAGAAAGGGGAGATGATGACAGAGGGAGATTCTGGACATGGGGGGGGGAAGAAATAGGGTGACAGGGGAATGCTGGATGCAAGCGGAAAGAAAGAGAGAGAGAGAGAGAGAGAGTTCAGATATTGGATAGAAGGGTGAGTGATGAAATGCTGCATTGGGGAAAGAGAGGAGATACTAGGCAGAGGAGGAAAAAGAGAGAGGGGTTTTGCACAGAGGGGAAGAGAGAAAAAGAGAAGAGGTCTGGATAGATGAGAGAGAGGGGAGTGTTAGGGAGGAATTATGTGTTGAGGAATGGGAGGGCTGGGGTGAGGGAGATGGAAAGCTGCAGATAGTTGCAGTAAAAAGAGGAAGATTGAAGACTAGATAGTATGAATGAATGAAATCTGAGCAGATGGAGAGGCAGAAAAATAAAATGAAGAAAATTGACAGGAAAAGATCAAAATCAGAGATGGATATAACAGAGGAAGTGTAGAAGATAGGAAGGGAGAGAAGAAATGGCAGATGAACTGGAGACCCTGGAAAAACTGGAGACTGTGACATACATGAATAAAATGGCCAGATAAGAAAAGTAGAATATAGCATTTTATTTTCAATGTAACTAATGGAAACTGCCACAAGTACCCCCCCCCCCCAATCTCAAATACTCTGCTTCTGATCCCCCAGATCACAAGTCCCCCCCTAATCCTCATAAAACAGACCCTACCTCTCCAAGCAGACCCTGACCCTCTACCCACTCCCCTCCTGAGTCTCATCTGGCAGTACCATGTTACTCTAATTGGATGGTTGGCTGTCAAAATGGGGCCAATGACCCCTAGTGGTAGTCTAATGATTATACTGCTAGGAATCATCTTTCCATATACAGTGGGGGAAATAAGTATTTGATCCCTTGCTGATTTTGTAAGTTTGCCCACTGACAAAGACATGAGCAGCCCATAATTGAAGGGTAGGTTATTGGTAACAGTGAGAGATAGCACATCACAAATTAAATCCGGAAAATCACATTGTGGAAAGTATATGAATTTATTTGCATTCTGCAGAGGGAAATAAGTATTTGATCCCCCACCAACCAGTAAGAGATCTGGCCCCTACAGACCAGGTAGATGCTCCAAATCAACTCGTTACCTGCATGACAGACAGCTGTCGGCAATGGTCACCTGTATGAAAGACACCTGTCCACAGACTCAGTGAATCAGTCAGACTCTAACCTCTACAAAATGGCCAAGAGCAAGGAGCTGTCTAAGGATGTCAGGGACAAGATCATACACCTGCACAAGGCTGGAATGGGCTACAAAACCATCAGTAAGACGCTGGGCGAGAAGGAGACAACTGTTGGTGCCATAGTAAGAAAATGGAAGAAGTACAAAATGACTGTCAATCGACAAAGATCTGGGGCTCCACGCAAAATCTCACCTCGTGGGGTATCCTTGATCATGAGGAAGGTTAGAAATCAGCCTACAACTACAAGGGGGGAACTTGTCAATGATCTCAAGGCAGCTGGGACCACTGTCACCACGAAAACCATTGGTAACACATTACGACATAACGGATTGCAATCCTGCAGTGCCCGCAAGGTCCCCCTGCTCCGGAAGGCACATGTGACGGCCTGTCTGAAGTTTGCCAGTGAACACCTGGATGATGCCGAGAGTGATTGGGAGAAGGTGCTGTGGTCAGATGAGACAAAAATTGAGCTTTTTGGCATGAACTCAACTCGCCGTGTTTGGAGGAAGAGAAATGCTGCCTATGACCCAAAGAACACCGTCCCCACTGTCAAGCATGGAGGTGGAAATGTTATGTTTTGGGGGTGTTTCTCTGCTAAGGGCACAGGACTACTTCACCGCATCAATGGGAGAATGGATGGGGCCATGTACCGTACAATTCTGAGTGACAACCTCCTTCCCTCCGCCAGGGCCTTAAAAATGGGTCGTGGCTGGGTCTTCCAGCACGACAATGACCCAAAACATACAGCCAAGGCAACAAAGGAGTGGCTCAGGAAGAAGCACATTAGGGTCATGGAGTGGCCTAGCCAGTCACCAGACCTTAATCCCATTGAAAACTTATGGAGGGAGCTGAAGCTGCGAGTTGCCAAGCGACAGCCCAGAACTCTTAATGATTTAGAGATGATCTGCAAAGAGGAGTGGACCAAAATTCCTCCTGACATGTGTGCAAACCTCATCATCAACTACAGAAGATGTCTGACCGCTGTGCTTGCCAACAAGGGTTTTGCCACCAAGTATTAGGTCTTGTTTGCCAGAGGGATTAAATACTTATTTCCCTCTGCAGAATGCAAATAAATTCATATACTTTCCACAATGTGATTTTCCGGATTTAATTTGTGATGTGCTATCTCTCACTGTTACCAATAACCTACCCTTCAATTATGGGCTGCTCATGTCTTTGTCAGTGGGCAAACTTACAAAATCAGCAAGGGATCAAATACTTATTTCCCCCACTGTAAGGACTTATTGCTCTTGATGTGGTGTTGTGCAGCTGTGCTATTGGCAGTCATGATGGCTAGCATACAATATGAGTCACTCCATTCCTGTGTCTACTAGATTAGAGAAATACCCTCTCTGAGACATGTTGAGAATCTCCAGCTCAAATTATGTTTGGGTGATGGACCTGAACTCTTCTGCCTACTATGAATGCTCTGCTGGAGACTCCATCATCACAGACAATTCATCAACAACTAGAGACGGCTAAGGATACTACCACAATAGGAAGGCCAAGGAAAGATCAGTCCCAAAAGAAAGACAGATTCTCCAGGTTAAAATTGATAACAACAATGACTGGAGGAAGATGCAGGTTACCAAACAACTCCCATATCACTTGTTCTTGGCCAAAATGGAGAATGGAAATGACCTCTTACTACTACTACTTATCATTTCTATAGCGCTACTAGACGTACGCTGTACACTTGAACATGAAGAGACAGTCCCTGCTCGACAGAACTTACAATCTAATTAGGACAAACAAGAGATAAGGGAATATTAAAGTGAGGATGATAAAATAAGGGTTCTGAACAAGTGAATAAAGGTTAGGAGTTAAAAGCAGCATCAAAAAGGTGAGCTTTTAGCTTAGATTTGAAGACGGCCAGAGATGGAGTTTGACGTACCGGCTCAGGAAGTCTATTCCAGGCATATGGTGCAGCAAGGTAAAAGGAACGGAGCGTGGAGTTAGCAGTGGAGGAGAAGGGTGCAAATAAGAGAGATTTACCCAGTGAATGGAGTTCTCAGGAAGGAATGTAGGGAGAGATGAGAATGGAGAGGTACTGAGGTGCTGCAGAGTGAATGCACTTATAGGTCAATAAGAAGAGTTTGAACTGTATGTGGAAACGGATAGGAAGCCAGTGAAGTGACTTGAGGAGAGGGCTAATATGAGCATAACGACACTGGCGGAATATTAGTCGTGCAGCAGAATTTTGAACAGATTGAAGAGGAGAGAGATGGTTAAGTGGGAGACCTGTGAGAAGCAAGTTGCAATAGTCTAAGCAAGAGGTGATAAGAGTGTGGATGAGGGTTTTGGTAGTGTGCCCAGAAAGGAAAGGGCGAATTTTGGTGACATTATAGAGAAAGAAACGACAGGTTTTAGCAGTCTGCTGAATATGTTCAGAGAAGGAGAGGGAGGAGTCGAAGATGACCCCAAGGTTACGAGCTGATGAGACAGGAAGGATGAGAGTGTTATCCACAGAAATAGAGAATGGGGGAGGAAGAGAGGTTAGTTTAGGGGGAAAGATAAGAAGCTCAGTCTTGGTCATGTTTAGTTTCAGATGGCGCTGAGACATCCAGGCAGCAATGTCAGACAGGCAGGCTGATACTTTGGCCTGGATTTCATCTGAGATTTCTGATGTGGAGAGATAGATCTGGGAGTCATCAGCATAAAGATGATACTGAAAACCATGGGATGAGATCAGAGTACCAAGGGAAGAAGTATAGATGGAGAAAAGAAGAGGTCCCAGGACAGATCCCTGAGGTACACCAACTGACAGTGGGATAGAAGTAGAAGAGGATCCACTAGAGTATATACTAAAGGTACGCTGGGAGAGATAAGAAGAAAACCAGGAAAGAACAGAGACCTGAAATCCAAGTGAGGACAGCATATCAAGGAGTAGGCTGTGATCAACAGTGTCAAAATCAGCAGATAGATCGAGAAGGATGAGGATAGAATAGAGACCTTTGGATCTGGCCAGGAACAGATCATTGGAGACTTTAGCAAGCACTGTTTCAGTTGAATGAAGGGAGCGAAAGCCAGATTGAAGTGGATCAAGAATAGCTTGAGATGAAAGAAAGTCAAGGCAATGGTGGTGAATGGCACGTTCAAGTATCTTGGATAGGAAAGGGAGGAGGGAGATGGGGCGATAGTTGGAAGGACAGGTAGGGTCTAATGAAGGTGTTTTAAGGAGTGGTGTAACTACGGCATGTTTGAAGGCATCAGGAACAGTCACAGTGGAAAGATTAAGGATATGACAGATAAAAGGGATGACAGTAGGAGAGAGAGTGTTAAGTAGATGGGTGGGAATAGGATCAGAGGAAATTTCGAGGAGAAAATGAGACGTGTAGTTTCCTCCAGTGATTTCAGAAAAGGAGGCAGGGGTTGGAGGGTTAAGAGAATGGACTAAGGGAAGGAGAGGTGGAGGTGACCTGGTTGAGAATTCAAGTTTAATCTTGTGAACCTTATCATGAAAGTACTCAGCCAGAGTCTGGGGGGAAGTGAAGGGGGTGTTGGAGGTGAAGGCACTTTGAGGAGACTGTTCAGTGTAGCAAAGAGACGTCGAGGGTTTGAGCCGTGAGAATTTGTCAACTGGATGTAATAGTCCTGTTTGTCAAGTAAAAGAGCAGACTGGAAGGAGGTCAGCAAGAATTTGAAATGTATGAAGTCAGCATGGGCAAGGGATTTCAGCCAAAGGCATTCGGCAGAGCAGGTGCAGGAACGTAGGTAGCTTTATCACATGTGAGGTCTCCCAAAGTTCAATTCTTGCCCCCACTTTGTTCAATATCTTCATAATCATTCCTTCATCTCATCATACAATCCTTAGGTTGCAGCTTCTACTGCCATGCAGATGATATCCAAATTCTGTATACTCTGCCTTCACTTTCCTCTTACACTAGGGATCTCAATGTCTGTCTTGCCACAATTTCTACACGGCTAAATGAAAAATCATTATTTCTCAATGTATCCAAATGTGAGGCAATCCACTTCCTAATTCATATTCAACTATCCCTTCTCAACCTGTTATTAATAAGCAGTCACTTTTGTACTTGGATACAGTAAAAATCCTGGGTGTTTTTTAATTTAAACTCTCCTTCAAAAATCAAATTGATGCAGTATTGCGATCTTCCTACTTTGCCTTATACAGAATTTGTTCTGCAAGAGCCCTTCTTCCTTGCTCCTCCCTCCAACAACTCATTCTTGCACTTGTAATATCGCATTTGCACTACTGCAATGCCCTATTCATTGGTCTCTCTCCAATCACTCAATCCATAGTTGTCAAGCTTCTACACAATGCATAATGTTTGACCATGTGACTCCCTTCTTAATCACCTAATACTGGCTCCCAATTTCAGCATGTGTCAAATACAAAATCCTAACTGTGGTACATAAAAGTCTTCTGCTTATGGCACCAGCTTATCTCTCCAGTCTTCTCATACCATATTCTCCATCACATTGTCTTTGCTCATCACATCAAGCTCTCCTATCCCTTCTGCCACTGGCTAAACTCCAGCTTGCTATAACTTGGGAAACAGCATTTAGCTATATAGAGCCCTATCTCTGGAACTCCATGCTTCAAGAACTCAGGCTCAAATGCTACTACTGCAAATGTAATCAACTAAGTAAAACCTGGTTATTTCAAAACATCTGCATCCACCCTACCACTTAATACCTCTCTTGTCACATTCAAACCTACCCTTTCCCTCCCTTGTTGTGGGTTTTTATTTTTTCTCTTTCTTTCTCTTCTAATTAATCTATTGTAAACTGCTTGGCAGTACCTATCTGGTGCGATTGGCAGTTTATACTCTCAAATAAATACAATAAAAATGGAGGATGGATCAGAGAAGAAAAGAACATCCAGACATATTCGACTAAGTCAGGAGACTCAAGTAACAGTGAAAGATCTGGATTGTTCTACAGGGGTAGGGGCACCTTGAGTTACCACCGAAGAGGTACCACATTACCCAGACACTCTACAAAATAATACTACAACCCTGGGGCGAAGCCAGAAGTCCATTTTGGGGGGATCCCAAAGGTGGACTGAGGGGGACCAGTATTCTCCCCCCTCCCCCTCCCTACTCTGCCACAACCGCAGCTGCCACCACATATACCTTTGCTGGTGGAGATGCCAAGCCCTGCCAGCTGAAGACATCTGCACGAGTCCTACCTGCAGAGCAGTGCTCAAGTAGGTGGCACACTTCAGCCACTGACATTGGCACTCCCATGCATGCTCAGTTCAGTCGCTAAACAGAGCATACATGAGAGAGCCAGTATTGGTGACCAAAGCACTTTAGTGTGTTTCTGTGTTCACGTCTTTCTGAAAAGTGTTGAAATGTTTTCTTCAGTTTTTGTACTTTTAGCCTGCCTTTCCAAATAATGCTGAAGACAGCTTGCAGCATTGCACCCTAAGTGAGACCCTGAGGTAACAAGAGATAAAAGGGGTAATTCTATTGAGTAGGCACTTAACGTTTACATGGCAGTTATGCACATAAATGTTTAGAATAGTAACATGGACACTCGTATATGCCAATGCATCGCCTAAACACTATTCTATAAGTACACGGAATTTGCAGGTGGATGTACACGTGGATGTGATCTGGGCACACACAAGTGGAAGGTACAGAATATTGTGCGTTAAGCTCGTATCACTGGAACTTAGGCACAAGCATTGATGCCAGCACTATGGCTGGTGTAAGCCTTTGTGCCACCTTCTTAATGCCATCTCTCCTACTCTTATTCCTTTTATCTGTCACATTCTCAACCTCTCACTTTCCACTGCGACTGTCCCTGCTGCCTTTAAACATGCTGTGGTCACACCTCTCCTTAAGAAGCCTTCACTTGACCCTACTTGTCCCTCTAATTACCGACCCATCTCCCTCCTTCCTTTTCTCTCCAAATTACTTGAGCGTGCTGTTCACCGCCGCTGCCTTGATTTTCTCTCCTCACATGCTATTCTTGACCCATTACAATCTGGTTTTCGCCCTCTCCACTCAACCGAAACTGCGCTTACTAAAGTCTCCAATGACCTATTACTGGCTAAATCCAGAGGTCAATATTCCATCCTCATTCTTCTTGATCTTTCCGCCGCTTTTGACACTGTCGATCACAGCATACTTCTCGATACCCTGTCCTCACTTGGATTCCAGGGCTCTGTCCTTTCCTGGTTCTCTTCCTACCTCTCCCTCCGCACCTTTAGTGTTCACTCTGGTGGATCCTCTTCTACTTCTATCCCTCTGCCTGTCGGCGTACCCCAGGGTTCTGTTCTTGGTCCCCTCCTCTTTTCTATCTACACTTCTTCCCTTGGTTCATTAATCTCATCCCATGGCTTTTCCTACCACCTCTATGCTGATGACTCCCAAATCTACCTTTCTACCCCTGATATCTCACCTTGCATCCAAACCAAAGTTTCAGCGTGCTTGTCTGACATTGCTGCCTGGATGTCTCAACGCCACCTGAAATTAAATATGACCAAAACCGAGCTTCTCATTTTCCCCCCCAAACCCACCTCCCCGCTCCCCCCGTTTTCTATTTCTGTTGATGGCTCTCTCATTCTCCCTGTCTCCTCAGCTCGAAACCTTGGGGTCATCTTTGACTCTTCTCTCTCCTTCTCTGCTCATATCCAGCAGACCGCCAAGACCTGTCGTTTCTTTCTTTACAACATCCGTAAAATCCGCCCCTTTCTTTCCGAGCACTCTACCAAAACCCTCATCCACACCCTTGTCACCTCTCGTTTAGACTACTGCAATCTGCTTCTTGCTGGCCTCCCACTTAGTCACCTCTCCCCTCTCCAGTCAGTTCAAAACTCTGCTGCCCGTCTCATCTTCCGCCAGGGTCGCTTTACTCATACTACCCCTCTCCTCAAGACCCTTCACTGGCTCCCTATCCATTTTCGCATCCTGTTCAAACTTCTTCTACTAACCTATAAATGTACTCACTCTGCTGCTCCCCAGTATCTCTCCACACTCGTCCTTCCCTACACCCCTTCCCGTGCACTCCGCTCCATGGATAAATCCTTCTTATCGGTTCCCTTCTCCACTACTGCCAACTCCAGACTTCGCGCCTTCTGTCTCGCTGCACCCTACGCCTGGAATAAACTTCCTGAGCCCCTACGTCTTGCCCCATCCTTGGCCACCTTTAAATCTAGACTGAAAACCCACCTCTTTGACATTGCTTTGACTCGTAACCACTTGTAACCACTCGCCTCCACCTACCCTCCTCTCTTCCTTCCCGTTCACATTAATTGATTTGATTTGCTTACTTTATTTATTTTTTGTCTATTAGATTGTAAGCTCTTTGAGCAGGGACTGTCTTTCTTCTATGTTTGTACAGCGCTGCGTATGCCTTGTAGCGCTATAGAAATGCTAAATAGTAGTAGTAGTAGTAGTAGTACTTGCTGATTTCTTACACTTTAAGTTCATGCTGACCTCCTTCCAATCTGCTCTTTTACGTGCCAAACAGGATTATTATATCCAACTGACCAACTCTCTTGGTTCTAATCCTCGACTTCTCTTCACCACATTGAACTCTCTCCTCAAGGTGCCCCTCCCCCAACTCCCCCTTCATTATCTCCTCAGACCCTTGCTGAATTCTTTCACAACAAGGTTCAAAAGATAAACCTTGCTTTCTCTACCTCACCAGCTCTCCCTCCACTAGTCCGTTCCCCTCTCTCTCCTTCCCCTCATTCCCTTTCCTCCTTTCCTGAAGTTACTATTGAGGAAACTACACTTCTCCTTTCTTCCTCAAAATGTACCACCTGTTCCTCTGATCCCATTCCCACCCACCTTCTTAATGCCATCTCTCCTACTCTTATTCCTTTTATCTGTCACATTCTCAACCTCTCACTTTCCACTGCGACTGTCCCTGCTGCCTTTAAACATGCTGTGGTCACACCTCTCCTTAAGAAGCCTTCACTTGACCCTACTTGTCCCTCTAATTACCGACCCATCTCCCTCCTTCCTTTTCTCTCCAAATTACTTGAGCGTGCTGTTCACCGCCGCTGCCTTGATTTTCTCTCCTCACATGCTATTCTTGACCCATTACAATCTGGTTTTCGCCCTCTCCACTCAACCGAAACTGCGCTTACTAAAGTCTCCAATGACCTATTACTGGCTAAATCCAGAGGTCAATATTCCATCCTCATTCTTCTTGATCTTTCCGCTGCTTTTGACACTGTCGATCACAGCATACTTCTCGATACCCTGTCCTCACTTGGATTCCAGGGCTCTGTCCTTTCCTGGTTCTCTTCCTACCTCTCCCTCCGCACCTTTAGTGTTCACTCTGGTGGATCCTCTTCTACTTCTATCCCTCTGCCTGTCGGCGTACCTCAGGGTTCTGTTCTTGGTCCCCTCCTCTTTTCTATCTACACTTCTTCCCTTGGTTCATTAATCTCATCCCATGGCTTTTCCTACCATCTCTATGCTGATGACTCCCAAATCTACCTTTCTACCCCTGATATCTCACCTTGCATCCAAACCAAAGTTTCAGCGTGCTTGTCTGACATTGCTGCCTGGATGTCTCAACGCCACCTGAAATTAAATATGACCAAAACCGAGCTTCTCATTTTCCCCCCCAAACCCACCTCCCCCCTCCCCCCGTTTTCTATTTCTGTTGATGGCTCTCTCATTCTCCCTGTCTCCTCAGCTCGAAACCTTGGGGTCATCTTTGACTCTTCTCTCTCCTTCTCTGCTCATATCCAGCAGACCGCCAAGACCTGTCGTTTCTTTCTTTACAACATCCGTAAAATCCGCCCCTTTCTTTCCGAGCACTCTACCAAAACCCTCATCCACACCCTTGTCACCTCTCATTTAGACTACTGCAATCTGCTTCTTGCTGGCCTCCCACTTAGTCACCTCTCCCCTCTCCAGTCGGTTCAAAACTCTGCTGCCCGTCTCATCTTCCGCCAGGGTCGCTTTACTCATACTACCCCTCTCCTCAAGACCCTTCACTGGCTCCCTATCCGTTTTCGCATCCTGTTCAAACTTCTTCTACTAACCTATAATGTATTCACTCTGCTGCTCCCCAGTATCTCTCCACACTCGTCCTTCCCTACACCCCTTCCCGTGCACTCCGCTCCATGGATAAATCCTTCTTATCTGTTCCCTTCTCCACTACTGCCAACTCCAGACTTCGCGCCTTCTGTCTCGCTGCACCCTACGCCTGGAATAAACTTCCTGAGCCCCTACGTCTTGCCCCATCCTTGGCCACCTTTAAATCTAGACTGAAAGCCCACCTCTTTAACATTGCTTTTGACTCGTAACCACTCGCCTCCACCTACCCTCCTCTCTTCCTTCCCGTTCACACTAATTGATTTGATTACTTTATTTATTTTTTGTCTATTAGATTGTAAGCTCTTTGAGCAGGGACTGTCTTTCTTCTATGTTTGTACAGCGCTGCGTATGCCTTGTAGCGCTATAGAAATGCTAAATAGTAGTAGTAGTAGTAGTAGTACTTGCTGATTTCTTACACTTTAAGTTCATGCTGACCTCCTTCCAATCTGCTCTTTTACGTGCCAAACAGGATTATTATATCCAACTGACCAACTCTCTTGGTTCTAATCCTCGACTTCTCTTCACCACATTGAACTCTCTCCTCAAGGTGCCCCTCCCCCAACTCCCCCTTCATTATCTCCTCAGACCCTTGCTGAATTCTTTCACAACAAGGTTCAAAAGATAAACCTTGCTTTCTCTACCTCACCAGCTCTCCCTCCACTAGTCCGTTCCCCTCTCTCTCCTTCCCCTCATTCCCTTTCCTCCTTTCCTGAAGTTACTATTGAGGAAACTACACTTCTCCTTTCTTCCTCAAAATGTACCACCTGTTCCTCTGATCCCATTCCCACCCACCTTCTTAATGCCATCTCTCCTACTCTTATTCCTTTTATCTGTCACATTCTCAACCTCTCACTTTCCACTGCGACTGTCCCTGCTGCCTTTAAACATGCTGTGGTCACACCTCTCCTTAAGAAGCCTTCACTTGACCCTACTTGTCCCTCTAATTACCGACCCATCTCCCTCCTTCCTTTTCTCTCCAAATTACTTGAGCGTGCTGTTCACCGCCGCTGCCTTGATTTTCTCTCCTCACATGCTATTCTTGACCCATTACAATCTGGTTTTTCGCCCTCTCCACTCAACCGAAACTGCGCTTACTAAAGTCTCCAATGACCTATTACTGGCTAAATCCAGAGGTCAATATTCCATCCTCATTCTTCTTGATCTTTCCGCTGCTTTTGACACTGTCGATCACAGCATACTTCTCGATACCCTGTCCTCACTTGGATTCCAGGGCTCTGTCCTTTCCTGGTTCTCTTCCTACCTCTCCCTCCGCACCTTTAGTGTTCACTCTGGTGGATCCTCTTCTACTTCTATCCCTCTGCCTGTCGGCGTACCTCAGGGTTCTGTTCTTGGTCCCTCCTCTTTTCTATCTACACTTCTTCCCTTGGTTCATTAATCTCATCCCATGGCTTTTCCTACCATCTCTATGCTGATGACTCCCAAATCTACCTTTCTACCCCTGATATCTCACCTTGCATCCAACCAAAGTTTCAGCGTGCTTGTCTGACATTGCTGCCTGGATGTCTCAACGCCACCTGAAATTAAATATGACCAAAACCGAGCTTCTCATTTTCCCCCCCAAACCCACCCCCCCGCTCCCCCCCGTTTTCTATTTCTGTTGATGGCTCTCTCATTCTCCCTGTCTCCTCAGCTCGAAACCTTGGGGTCATCTTTGACTCTTCTCTCTCCTTCTCTGCTCATATCCAGCAGACCGCCAAGACCTGTCGTTTCTTTCTTTACAACATCCGTAAAATCCGCCCCTTTCTTTCTGAGCACTCTACCAAAACCCTCATCCACACCCTTGTCACCTCTCATTTAGACTACTGCAATCTGCTTCTTGCTGGCCTCCCACTTAGTCACCTCTCCCCTCTCCAGTCGGTTCAAAACTCTGCTGCCCGTCTCATCTTCCGCCAGGGTCGCTTTACTCATACTACCCCTCTCCTCAAGACCCTTCACTGGCTCCCTATCCGTTTTCGCATCCTGTTCAAACTTCTTCTACTAACCTATAAATGTATTCACTCTGCTGCTCCCCAGTATCTCTCCACACTCGTCCTTCCCTACACCCCATCCCGTGCACTCCGCTCCATGGATAAATCCTTCTTATCTGTTCCCTTCTCCACTACTGCCAACTCCAGACTTCGCGCCTTCTGTCTCGCTGCACCCTACGCCTGGAATAAACTTCCTGAGCCCCTACGTCTTGCCCCATCCTTGGCCACCTTTAAATCTAGACTGAAAGCCCACCTCTTTAACATTGCTTTTGACTCGTAACCACTCGCCTCCACCTACCCTCCTCTCTTCCTTCCCGTTCACACTAATTGATTTGATTTGCTTACTTTATTTATTTTTTGTCTATTAGATTGTAAGCTCTTTGAGCAGGGACTGTCTTTCTTCTATGTTTGTACAGCGCTGCGTATGCCTTGTAGCGCTATAGAAATGCTAAATAGTAGTAGTAGTAGTAGTAGTACTTGCTGATTTCTTACACTTTAAGTTCATGCTGACCTCCTTCCAATCTGCTCTTTTACGTGCCAAACAGGATTATTATATCCAACTGACCAACTCTCTTGTTTCTAATCCTCGACTTCTCTTCACCACATTGAACTCTCTCCTCAAGGTGCCCCTCCCCCAACTCCCCCTTCATTATCTCCTCAGACCCTTGCTGAATTCTTTCACAACAAGGTTCAAAAGATAAACCTTGCTTTCTCTACCTCACCAGCTCTCCCTCCACTAGTCCGTTCCCCTCTCTCTCCTTCCCCTCATTCCCTTTCCTCCTTTCCTGAAGTTACTATTGAGGAAACTACACTTCTCCTTTCTTCCTCAAAATGTACCACCTGTTCCTCTGATCCCATTCCCACCCACCTTCTTAATGCCATCTCTCCTACTCTTATTCCTTTTATCTGTCACATTCTCAACCTCTCACTTTCCACTGCGACTGTCCCTGCTGCCTTTAAACATGCTGTGGTCACACCTCTCCTTAAGAAGCCTTCACTTGACCCTACTTGTCCCTCTAATTACCGACCCATCTCCCTCCTTCCTTTTCTCTCCAAATTACTTGAGCGTGCTGTTCACCACCGCTGCCTTGATTTTCTCTCCTCACATGCTATTCTTGACCCATTACAATCTGGTTTTCGCCCTCTCCACTCAACCGAAAACTGCGCTTACTAAAGTCTCCAATGACCTATTACTGGCTAAATCCAGAGGTCAATATTCCATCCTCATTCTTCTTGATCTTTCCGCTGCTTTTGACACTGTCGATCACAGCATACTTCTCGATACCCTGTCCTCACTTGGATTCCAGGGCTCTGTCCTTTCCTGGTTCTCTTCCTACCTCTCCCTCCGCACCTTTAGTGTTCACTCTGGTGGATCCTCTTCTACTTCTATCCCTCTGCCTGTCGGCGTACCTCAGGGTTCTGTTCTTGGTCCCCTCCTCTTTTCTATCTACACTTCTTCCCTTGGTTCATTAATCTCATCCCATGGCTTTTCCTACCATCTCTATGCTGATGACTCCCAAATCTACCTTTCTACCCCTGATATCTCACCTTGCATCCAAACCAAAGTTTCAGCGTGCTTGTCTGACATTGCTGCCTGGATGTCTCAACGCCACCTGAAATTAAATATGACCAAAACCGAGCTTCTCATTTTCCCCCCCAAACCCACCTCCCCGCTCCCCCCGTTTTCTATTTCTGTTGATGGCTCTCTCATTCTCCCTGTCTCCTCAGCTCGAAACCTTGGGGTCATCTTTGACTCTTCTCTCTCCTTCTCTGCTCATATCCAGCAGACCGCCAAGACCTGTCGTTTCTTTCTTTACAACATCCGTAAAATCCGCCCCTTTCTTTCCGAGCACTCTACCAAAACCCTCATCCACACCCTTGTCACCTCTCATTTAGACTACTGCAATCTGCTTCTTGCTGGCCTCCCACTTAGTCACCTCTCCCCTCTCCAGTCGGTTCAAAACTCTGCTGCCCGTCTCATCTTCCGCCAGGGTCGCTTTACTCATACTACCCCTCTCCTCAAGACCCTTCACTGGCTCCCTATCCGTTTTCGCATCCTGTTCAAACTTCTTCTACTAACCTATAAATGTATTCACTCTGCTGCTCCCCAGTATCTCTCCACACTCGTCCTTCCCTACACCCCTTCCCGTGCACTCCGCTCCATGGATAAATCCTTCTTATCTGTTCCCTTCTCCACTACTGCCAACTCCAGACTTTGCGCCTTTTGTCTCGCTGCACCCTACGCCTGGAATAAACTTCCTGAGCCCCTACGTCTTGCCCCATCCTTGGCCACCTTTAAATCTAGACTGAAAGCCCACCTCTTTAACATTGCTTTTGACTCGTAACCACTCGCCTCCACCTACCCTCCTCTCTTCCTTCCCGTTCACACTAATTGATTTGATTTGCTTACTTTATTTATTTTTTGTCTATTAGATTGTAAGCTCTTTGAGCAGGGACTGTCTTACTTCTATGTTTGTGCAGCGCTGCGTATGCCTTGTAGCGCTATAGAAATGCTAAATAGTAGTAGTAGTAGTAGTGTATACCTGTAAAAGAAAACAGACACCTACTTTCCTTTGTAAAATATGCACCAATTAGGTGTCCTTTGGGTGCCACTATATAGGTATATTAACAAGACCAGGTTTGTCCTACCTACAGCCCACGGGCCAGAATCCAGCCCACCAAGTGCTTTTTTCTGGCCCTCGGAAGCTTGAACATTCTTGTGATGCTTACAGCAGAATTCCTGCTTCCCTACCACGATTCAGCTCTCTGTAGGTTTGAGCCGTGTGGTGCCAGAGGTTCGGGTTGATTTTGTGGCTGCAAGTCTTGCGAGACCAGCCCAGACTTCCACACCGCGTGGCCCAAGCTTGCACAGAGCTGTCACAGTGGGGAAGCAGGAATCCCACTGTTTGTTCTGCAGCTGAAGCCAGGTAAGGATAAAAAGACTGGGGGAGGGGGTACATGAGAGAGGGAGAGAGGGAGAGAGCGAGACTGGGTGAAGACTGGGGGAGGCAGATACATGAGAGAGAGAAAGACTGGGTGAATATTAGGGGAGGAGGGTACATGAGATAGCGAGATGGTGAAGGCTGGGAAAGAGACAATGCACCGTTGTATTTTGCCACTATTTGACAAAACATGCGGAAAAATACGATGGTGCGTGTTTTGGCCCTCAAAATGTTGCAAAATATAAAATGTGACCCACAATAGAAAAAGGTTGGATAAGCCTGTTATAGACTTACCCCCAAAGTAACGTGATACCCTTGAATATGATCAGAGCTAGACTATTTT